>NC_142460.1:12575000-13275000 GCF_049115385.1 Moschus berezovskii | reverse complement strand
GATTCTGTTTCCCGTGTGGTGTAAGGACTTCATTTTTGTGACGATGTGTGTGAAGGCTTAGACCCACAGACATACCGCCCACAAACGTCTACACCTCGCAGGTTAAATACGATCGCTTCTATCCAGGATACTCTCCACATCTGCTAATATCTTGTCATGTCTAAAATGCACAGGAGACAGTTCAAGTTGCAAGAGTGCAGAGCAGTACACAGGGGGTGGTCTCTGAGCCCCAGCCTCCTGGAATAGCAGGCCCTCTCTCTCCCATCATCCACAGCGCCAGAGGAGATGCTTGAAACCTGTGAAGGGGGTTATGTTATCGGGGCAGGTGGGTTTCATTTCAGAAAAAGGAAGAAAGAAAGGAAAGAAAGAGAGAGGGAGGGAAGGAGGGGAGGAAAACAATGCAGCATGCCTAAGTGCCTCTCAAAATGTGAAAGACTCCTGTTCAATTTTGTTTAAGTGTTCTGCGTTATCAGTTGCTGCTTGAATTAGATGAAAAGCAATTTCAGTGGTAAACTGAGCCCTTAAATGGAAGAAATCATTTCCATTTTTGATCTCAGCCCCAATCCTAAAAGACAGCAGCCCCCCAGGGCGCTGGTGATGAGGAGGTGGAGCTGGTGGGACATACCTGCCTCCTCAGCGGCAGACCACACCCCGCCCTGAATCATAGTTGCCCACTGCATGGACCCCGGAGTCATCAGAACCCAGACTTAGAATCATACATTCTTCTTCCATGATTCTTAAAACCCTACCTCAGAAGGGGCACTGACATTGCCTGAAAGAGCCATAAGCTATTTAAAAGAGTGACTTGGATCCTACTCTATTTATTAGCATTTCTTAACTTAAAAATACTTGAAAATCAACCTATCTGGCAGAATTGTTTTCTTCCCTTTGATACTTACTATTCTACTAAAGAAAAAATCCTGCCGACTCTTCCTGACCTCTGGTGATGGAAGGGGGACATGTTGGTAAATTAAGTTTACCCGTAATTCTACATTCTCGTTCTATTCAATAGTTTGAGCAAGCCCTATGACCAAAATGTGAAAAAAAAAAAAGAGAGGATCATAGACTGACTTGTGGATCTCCCTACAAGGCAAATAGAACAGTAAGGAGGGAAATGTTAAAAAGTCAGTAAGAAAACCATTAGTCAGTTTTCTAGACGGCACTTCTCTGAGGGACCCTGAAGAAAGTGGCCATCAACAGAAATCTGTGACTTGTTAAATATGCTGCAGCAAAGCTGTGAGTCACCTGTTATTAAAATGCGGTATTAATTCCATCTCAGAATTAGGGCAGAGTACGGTACATGAAATGGTACACAAAAGAGCGGCACAACGTTTTCTCAAAGAACTTGGGTTAAGAAAGGAAGCCGGCTAATGTGCACGAGTGGCGAGGTGTGGCTGCTAGCCTAGACTCTTCTCTCTCCCTCCCCACCCGTGTTGGCCTTGTTCAGTCCCCAGGTTGTGTCCGACTCTTCGCTACCTCATGCACTACAGTGTGCCGGCTTCCCTGTCCTTCGCTGTCTCCCAGAGTTTTCTTAATCTTGTCTACTGAGTCGATGATGCCATTCAACCATCTCACCCTGTGCCACCTGCTTCTCCGCCTACCCTTAATCTTTCCCAGCATCAGGGTCTTTTCCAAAGTGTGGATCCTTTGCATCAGGTGGCCAGAGTATTGGAGCTTTGGCTTCAGCATCAGTCCTTCCAGTGAGGACTCAGGGCTGATTTCCTTCAGGATGGACTGGTTCGATCTCCTTGCCGTCTCCCCATCTTCTCTCTCCCTAAACTCCGTCATTTATGCCACCTTCAGTTCAGTTCAGTCGCTCAGTCGTGTCCGACTCTCCGCGACCCCATGAATCACAGCACAGCCTGTCCATCACCAACACCCGGAGTACACTCAAACTCATGTCCACAGAGTCGGTGATGCCATCCAGCCATCTCATTCTCCGTCGTCCCCTTCTCCTCCCGCCCCCACCCTTTCCCAGCATCAGAGTCTTTTCCAGTGAGTCAACTCGTCGCATGAGGTGGCCAAAGTATTGCAGCTTCAGCTTTAGCATCAGTCCTTCCAATGAACACCCAGGATTGATCTCCTTTAAAATGGACTGGTTGGATCTCCTTGCAGTATAAGGGACTCTCAAGAGTCTTCTCCAACACCACAGTTCAAAAGCATCCATTCTTTGGCGATCAGCTTTCTTCACAGTCCAACTCTCACATCCATACATGACCACGGGAAAAACCATTGCCTTGACTAGACGGACCTTGCTTGGCAAAGTAATGTCTCTGCTTTTTAATATACTATCAAGGTTGGTCATAACTTTCCTTCCAAGGAGCAAGCGTCTTTTAATTTCCTGGCTGCAATCAGCATCTGCAGTGATTTTGGAGCCCCCCAAAATAAAGTCTGACACTGTTTCCACTGATTTTCCATCTATTTCCCATGAAGTGATGGGACCAGACGCCATGATCTTTGTTTTCTGAATGTTGAGCTTCAAGCCAACCTTTTTACTCTCCTCTTTAGCATCTCTTGAATCTGTCACGCTTCTCCATTTTTGCTGCCATGGCTGAGGCAGCTGTTGCCACTGACCTGGTAGTAAGGATGGTCTAGGGCACACAGTGACAACAAACAACCCCCAAGGCTCGGCGTCTTAACACAACAAAAGTTCCTTTCTTGGATGCCATAGCCAACCCGCATCCCTGGACCGCTGCTCACCATCCTCAGTCGGAGGCCCGGCTGTGGGAGGCACCCTGATCACCAAGGCAGGGGTCGAAAGACAAGAGAAATCACCCACTAGATCTTAAAGTGTCCACCCGCAAACGACCCGGGACACCTCAGCGAACACGTCATTAACGGAAACGCACCAGCCAGCCTCACCCAGCCTCACAGGGAGCCGGAAACGCAAGCCCAGCTCCACTCGGAAGAGAGGACGCCGGAAATAGCCGCCACATCCGGCGTCACGGAGTCGCCCCCTCACCCGGCTTCCGGCTTCCGGCCTCGCGCCCGCCAGTGCGTGCTCTCCACGGGCCTGCCTTGATTCAAACGTGCGTATCTGAGGTGTCACCGCGCTGATGAAAAACGCTTAATGGCACGCACGTCACCTGAGACGAAGCTCGACTTGTTCGGAACTGAGCAACCCTGTAAGTGTGGCGCTGGGCTCTTAAACGCCCTCCCTCATCTGCCGCCGCCGCTGAAGCCGCCCCCGTCTGTCCCGAACAGCCTCTGTTCCAGCCACACAGAAGCGCCTCGGTGAGGGCCCTCTGCGACGGCTGCACTTTCGCACATGCTGTGTTTCCTCTCCTTCCGCCTAACCTGACCTCCAACCTATGACACCTTCTTCTTCATCCTTTGATGAAGGATTTAAAGCATCACATTTTCTGGGGCTACTTCCCTGACATCACCAACTGAAATGAAAATTTCTTTCTCTTCTCGAAAGGTGCATCCACACACCTCTTCAAGTGCACTGATTGCATGAGAGTTACTATGTGTTTGAGTTTCTCAACTAATAGATTTTTGACATTCAAGGAGGAAATGGGCTGTGTTATTTACGGGACAGGCCTGACTTGTAATAGATAATTTGAGCATGTTTGTTGGGTAAATGAAGTAAAACACACACATACATGTTCCAAACTCTGCTATGGATTCTCAAGCCTGTGGGAATACTGAGTAGGTGAAGCAGTAGTTTCCATCCACAAGTACATTCATTTCCTCGAATTTACACATATGAGTTCCAGAGCTGATAGGTACAGAGTCATTAATGTGCTTTTCTTCTTTGTCTTTTCAAGTACATGTCTTTCACCTGAGTTGACTTAGGGCATGTATCTTCCTAGGGAGAAAAAAAAGAGGACTGCTAAATAGGGAATAGAAACAGAAAACAAGCAATTTTCAGTTTCTGACATTCAAATATAAGATTTTACAGCAAGAAAATCATCTTGCAAGTTGAGCAAGCTTGTATTAAGTAAACACTGTCTACATTTAGCCCATCAGAAGCCAGGCCTGATGGGCTGGAGGGGGATTCAAACAGGAAGAAGCAGGAAGCAAGTCTGTTTCTCCCCGACCCCAGGGGATTGTGGGTAGGTGGAGAGGACTTGGCCTCAGAGTGGGATCAGCAGATCACTCCTGACTGTGTCTCCACCAAGTCAAGGGGAGGGCTGTTTGAGGACTGATAGTAGAATAGGCAAAGGGGGCTTCCCGGATGGCTCAGTGGGTAAAGAATCCATCTGCAATGCAGGAGATGGAGGAGGTGTGCGTTCCATCCCTGGGTGGGGAAGATCCCCTGGAGGAGGGCATGGCAACACACCCCAGTATTCTTGCCTGGAGAATCCCAAGGACAGAGCAGCCTGGCAGGCTATAGTCTATGGGGTCACAAAGAGCTGGACACAACTGAAGCAACTCTTTCGATACCCCTCCCTGCCAAAACAACAGTCTAAGTAGTTTTCTGAGAGTAAGCCACTTTACAGATCATGTTCATTAATCTGGAATACAGCCCCATCATAGTAAGTCTGGCACCAAAGCACGATCTGACATTTGTTTTCCCACACATGGGCTGTGTGTACCAGCCCTGGAAGTGGTGTTTCCCCAAGGAGGCCATTGTAGTTAGTGAAGTTATTGAACCAGCAGTTGTGCAGTGGATCCTCAAGGGCAGCTCCCAGCCAGAGCTCAGGGAGATCAAACGTGAGCCTGCAGGAGACCATTCTCAGGCATGGCTCACCGTCAGGAGCCAGAGAGAAACCCACGGTTGTCACAGACTCCGACAGCAGAGGCCAACCTACTAACTGGACACCCAGTGGTCTATGAAGACAAGGCACAACCTCAGGCATCGATGAACTACACATCCACATGCCCGAGGAGCAACCTGGAGCACCAACCCTTTCCTCCTGAACATTAGGAAGTGTGTAAATCCCGCATCCCTCCTCTAATTGAGCTGGATATAAAAAGCACATCAGGAAAAAAAGAGCAATTTTAGAGTGATTGATAAAATGATTGCATTCAGTCTGAGTTTTAAGGTAAACTGGGCGCTTAGTTAGCATGTCTTTCACCTGCGGAATGAGAAGGACTCCATTATTACAATAAAAGGAGATAGAAATGCTTCTTTGTTGTCGATCTGGAGTTAACTTTGTGAACCCACTGCCTGTGTATATGTGTAGTTATGCATGCACACTGGGCAGATGGCCCTTTCACCTGAGTCCATAAAGGATTGGCTAGCACCTCTCTTTAACATATTATTTGAACTCAGATGATTTCTAGGCGCAAACTAAATTTCAAACATGATTCAGTCACATCTTATTTGCTGTAGGAAATCCAACCAGTCCATTCTAAAGGAGATCAATCCTGGGTGTTCATTGGAAGGACTGATGCTAAAGCTGAAACTCCAATACTTTGGCCACCTCATGAGAAGAGTTGACTCACTGGAAAAGAGTCTGATGCTAGGAGGGATTGGGGGTAGGAAGAGATGGGGATGACAGAGAATGAGATTCCTAGATGGCATCAGCGACTCGATGGACATGAATTTGAGTGAACTCTGGGAGTTGGTGATGGACAGGGAGGCCTGGCGTGCTGTGGTTCATGGGGTTGCAAAGAGTCGGACACGACTGACTGAACTGAACACAATATTGGAACCTGGGCATTTTTTTTTTTTTTTTGCGCTGTTTGTCTGTCTCAGGGAATTGTCCTGACAGAAAGTGGCAGCTAGCTTTTGTTTCCTGTGGTAGAGACATTGGTGCTTTCCCAAGCCTGTTCTCTTCTGTCTTTCCTGGAGGATGTTATTTGATCATCCCCTTATCATACTGAAGGAACTGTGTCACTATTTGGAGCCAGTGGGTTGTGGAAAGTGTGATGTGGTCACTTCTGGGCGAAACAGATGAATGGCTTTCCAGGTATTTCTTCTTCTATCTCAGCCACTAGAGAAGACATATGTGCCATAGGGTGGACCTGTAAATTCTATGTAGTGAGAGACCCCAGTCCCTGAGTGTGGGGCATGTGACTTAAATGAGAAATGAGCGTTTGTGGTTCAAAAGGGTGAACTGGGAGAACTGGAAGAGTGTTTGTTACCAATACATAATCTAAACCATTGTGACTAATATATGCAGTTATGAAATAATATACATATGTACATATATGTAAGATTTCTCTATCTCAGTGTCTCAGACTGAAAAGATGAAGAAAAGAACCAGAGTTTTGTAAGGAAAATGGTGCACATGGTGACAATCAGATACTTTAAACTACTTTAGTAATATATCAGCTTCCAACCATTCACAGTGAAGAGAGGGTAACCCACTGTCCCTCACGTCCTGGTCACTGGAGCCTGGATGTCTACTACCAGGACCAAAGCTTTTGAGCTGGCCAATGTCTCTTTGCTTTCCTAAGTTTCACCTGCTTCACCCAGATACTAAATGTGAGTTGAAACTCATTGTCAAGTGAAAACTCTCAAGCTAGCTTCAAAATGGTAACGTGAGATTCCAATACAGATGTGTTGCTGAGATCAATTACCAGTAGACTGCAGAGCAAACCATATGATGATAGTCTGGAACATTCCAAAACATTTTTCCTGAGCCAATCCTATTTCCTTTAGCTAGCTCTGTATACTCTGTGAAAAGAAGGTATCAAATATCCTCTCAAAGAACACAAAAATATTCTCATGTGAACTTAAAAGCATGGAGTATTCTTTAGATATGTTTTTAATTGGGGAAATGAATGCAGAAAACACCCTCTAAAGAGCAATCCATGGAATCTGCAATTCTCAAGAGACAGCAGTATGTTGGGTGCTGCACACATGGCGTGGGTCTAGTATCACAGGCTACTTTGTGGCGCCAGGCTTGGACTCTTCTGTAGCAGGGATGTCATCATTATGATCCATCAATAGACAGCTCACTCTGTAAATATGCACATAAATTCAAAATTTCAGTGGTGGTTTTATTATTCTAATGGAAACACTGTACATTTTAAATCAGTGGAGGTACTGCATTTAATTTGGAAGTCAAGCTTCTAGGACAATGCAGGACTGCCTTGAAGAATCCCACTAACTCTGTGGCTCCTTCTCCTCTGACAGTGGACCTTATTTTTGTGGTTACCTGAAAGCTGGTTATGTTTCAGGCCTTGGAAATCCTTGATGGTCAATCACTTTGTTTTTGGTGGCTCTTGAAGATGGTGTCTTAGAGTGTATAGCTGCCCGTCAACTCACTCATTCACTTATTCATACAGCAAGTATGTATTGAGTGCCTCCTATGTGCCCCAAAGTATACAAAGCCTGAGGATTCAGCAGTGAACAAAACAGATCAGATTTTTAAAAATTTATTTTATTGAAATATAGTTGATTTACAATGTTAATTTCAACTATAAACAAAGTGATTCAGTTATATATATATATATATATGTATTCTTTTTCATATTCTTTTCCAATGTGGTTTATCATAGGATATTGAATACAGTTCCCTGTGCTACATAGAAAGACCTTGTTGTTTATCCATTATCTGTTTAATAGTTTGCATCTCCTAATCCCACTCTCTCCCCTTGGGCAACAAGTCTCTTCTTCTCCTGTTCATGACACTTACACTTCAGATGGGGGTCAGAAAGTCGGAGTCAAAGACTGGTTCTCTCATTAGCCAACAGGATCTCAGTTTCCTCAATGGTAAAACCTTGGGGCGGGGGGAAGTTCTCAACCTAAGGCACCACCCTGAAGGGTGTTTGGAAATATGCGGAGTGACTTTTGTTATAATAACAACTGAGGGATGCTTTTAGCATTTTGTATCAAAGGCTGTAATGTTAAGTATCTTTAACACAGGATGACCTCTCACCAGGAAATACTGTCCCACCCTAAAGGCATGTGAAATTCCCTTTGAAAAGTGCTTGATGTTTCCTAAAGTTTCTTTTATCTCCAACAGCATATACATTTGAAGAATTGGCTTCTGCTTCTTAAAAAAAAAAATCAAGGAGGTGCTTGCTGTCTTGGAGAACACATCGAAGGAAGAGGAGTCCTGATAATTCTTCATTTCTCTTGGATCTTCTAACTGAAAGTATAAACCTAGAGTCTTGTGAAAATGAAAACACAAGCCAAAGACACATTTTCTCATTCCAAGAACAGATTCTCATCAGAAAGGTGTCTGGATTTTTTCTCCTAAGAAGAAAATACAGTAAGAGTCTCTTACAACCTTGAGACAACTGTGAGCATTCTCTGTTAAAAGACATGCCCTCCTTATACCGCAGATGCAGGAGCATAAATTACTCTGGAATCTGAGTCCATCCTGAACAGAACTTTGTGGCTTAATTTACCAAATTGATCTTAGAACCACTGTCTAGCTTTTCCTGAACCACAGTAGATAATGTCAGTGTTTTCTCCACATTAATCTATTTATGGTGCCTGATATCCACAAATGAGTTCTCTGATGACCTAACGTGTTTCCCCTTCTCAGACTCTCCTTCTTTGGAGGCTTTGTTCACTTGCTTAGGAGAAAAAAGAAATATTAACGGAAAGCAGTTGACGGAGGGCTGAGAATGCCCGCTGCTGAAGAGTCCCCATGTGACGGGGACGCAGCAGTTGTTGGTGCTGAACCCCAGTTTGAGAACCACGAGTTGATATAACTTTTTTATGTAATTTCTGGGATGAACACACATCAAAGTTATCCTGTAGCTGTAGATCACAGGAACGGATTCCGAGTACGACCCTGTTTTTGATGCCTGACTTTGGTACTAAATTTCACCAAATGTTGAAACTCGTATTTCTCACTGAGGGTGGCTGATGGCCACTGATTACTAACAGAACAACAGCAAATTGCATCAGTGGTGTCTGTATTCAACCCAAAGGAGGAGCAAGTTTTAGAGGTAACAGGGAAAACTTCCTAGATTTCACACCCTTTAAAAATAACTCTTCATGTCTCTTCCCTAACTCAACTGAATCTGGAGGATTGAATTTAAACTTGGCACAGTGGGATCTGGCCACGAAAGCATAGTTAATAAAACCAACACTCCCCACAAATTGATCTGATTCTGGTTGAATTTGACAGTGATGGGGTTTTTACAAGGTTGGATTGTCCTTCAGCATACCCTGGGCCAGATGCCATAGACCCAGGGCAATTTGAACTTCCTAAAGATGGGATGTACTGTGGCCCAGATTCAGGAGACTAGGTATAAGGATTTAGGTAGAGTCTTAACCTGGACATTTTCTGCCAGCAACAATGAGTCGTGATTTGGACTCTCTGAAAGTTCTTTATCTGCAGAACGGGGAGAGTAAAACTTGCTCCAAGACTGACTTTGTGCACTTTATAAGCTACTTACATAAAAGAACTCTGTATACAAGGCAAGCTTTTGATAGTAAGTCCTATATCATGCTGAGTCATAGGAAATAGCCATGTTTTGTTTATACCTAGAACTTCATGCAGCAGCCTAAATGGGTTAGAATTTTTTGAACTGAATTTGTGAACAGGTATCCACAAAAATATAAAAATTTTTTTTTAACATAGGCTAATTATACATCCTGGACAAGACATTCCATCTGATTCGAGATCCAAGTGATGTTTGTGGTCTGTGGGCATTCATATTAGTTTCTCTTGCCTTTTTAAAACACACATATAAATACCCTGCAGTGTCTCTAAAATCCCCAGATGGAGGAAGGTGTCATCCAGCAGTGTCACATCTAAAGCGTGTATGTTTAGCATATGGTAACTGAGAAATGTATGTATGATTTACATTATACAGTTTTCAACTTTGATAAAGACGTGTAAGTTTGAGGGACTCGTACCATATGATTTTAAGACTTAAATAAAGCTATAGTAATCAAAAGAATGTGGTATTAAAGACAGGATGACACATAGATCAACGGAACAGTCCAGAAAGTACAGAAATAGACCCATATATTTAAGTCAACTGATTTTCAAGAAAAGCAAATAGGTGAATGGTTTAATGGAAAAAGGACAACATTTCAACAGTTGGGGCTAGAACAACTGGACCTATATATATAAAAAAAGAACAATACAAAACCTTGATATGTACCTTGCATTGTAAATAAAAATTGACTCAAAATGGATCACAGATCTAAATGCAAAATTTTAAACTATGAAACCTCTAGAAGTAAGGCAGGAGTAAATATTTGCATTCCATTAAACAAAGATTTCTTAGATACAGACTCAAAAACATGATTCATAAAAGAAAAATTGTGTATCCAGGATATGTATTTTTAAACTTTCAAAATTGAATAATAAGAAAACAACCCAATTTTTTTAAATGGACAAAGCATTTGAATAGAAACATCCCCCCCAAAATGCACAAATGGCAAATAAACACATGAAAATATACTTAACATTATTTACTGAATGAAAACAAATTATAGTGAGAAATCACTGTACACTGATTAGAAAGGCTAAAATTTAAAACAAAAAATATAATCTGATAATACCAAGTGTTGACAAGGATGTGGACTTGGTGGAAATTTCATTGTTGATGGTGGGAATACAAAATGGTACAGCCACTTGAAAAAGCATTTGGCCATTTCTTACAAAAATAAACACACACTTAGCATACGACCCAGCAATCACACTGATAAGCATTTACCCAAGTGAAAATAAGATTATGTCCACACAAAGATCTGTTTATAAATGATCAGAGCATCTTACGTATAATCGCTCAAGACTAGAAACAACCCAAATGTCTCTCAGCTGGGTAGTGAATAAAAAAGCGTGAAAGAAGAACACAATGGGATACTGTTTAACAGCAAAGAGTAACCTACTGATACACACCCTTGGATGAATCTCAGATACATTAAGGAAAAAGGCAGCTGTTGCTGTGGCTTAGTTGCTAAATCCTGGCCCGCTCCTTTGCAGCTCTGTGGACTGTGACCCGTCTCTTCTGTCCCCGGGATTTCCCAGGCAAGAATGCTGGAGTGGGTTGACATTTCCTTCTCCAGGGGATCTTTCTGACCCAGGGATGGCATGGAAGCCTCGTCTCTTGGAATTGGCATGTAGATTCTTTAATACTGAGCCACCAGGGAAGCCAGTATCCAGACCCCAAAGTCTACCTACTGCCTTATTCCATCTACATGACACTCTGGAAAAGACAAAGCAACAGAGACAGAAATAGATCAGGGATTTCCAAAGGATGAATGTGAGAACAGGTTGTCTCCAAAGGGGCCACACATGGAGAATTTTTTTAGAATGATAAAAATATTCCATACTTTCATCATAAATATGCCGATATAACTGCATATTTTGTCATATCTTGCAGAAGTATAAATTATACCTCATCACAAAATGAAGAAAAACAATGTATCACTCTATTTTCAAATGTAAGATTATATTATTGAACATGTCCTGAAAGTATACATTTTGTTTTTCACCTTCTTCTGGGATAATAACACAGTCTAGTATAAATGGGTACGGACACTGAACCGGAGGGAGAACTAGTGTTTCAGTGATAATGGCATCTCTCCCTGCCTTCCTGTGACCATACAGCTCTGGGATAAATTCAGTTCAGTTCAGTCATTCAGTCGTGTCCGACTCTGTGCAACCCCATGGACTGCAACACGCTAGGCCTCCCTGTCCATCACTAACTCTCAAAGTTTACCCAAACTCATGCCCATTGAGTCAGTGATGCCATCCAACTATCTCATCTTCTGCCGTCCGTTCTCCTCCTGCCCTCAATCTTTCCCAGTATCAGGGGCTTTTCAAGGGAGTCAGTTCTTCACATCAGGTGGCCAAAGTATTGGAGTTTCAGCTTCAGCATCAGTCCTTCCAATGAACACACAGGACTGATCTCCTTTTTTTTTTACTGGTGGGATAAATTAGCAAATGTGAATTTGTTACTGACCCTCACCCTCTAATCCAGAACTTAAGAACCAGGCTATGAGATGTCCAACAGGCAGCAAAGGAACTCAGAAAGCACGTTTATGCCCTAACTTGGAGGTGGATTGAGACCCTGGCCGCTGACTGCTTAGATTCCAGGAGACAGTATTCCAGGAGAATATTCCAGAATTCTAGGAGACAGGTGCCCCACTCAGGTAGATGCCGTAGTGAGGTAGATCTTAATGACACATATCCTTTTTGAAGCTATTTAAGGGCTGAGACGGAGAAGGCAATGGTACCCCACTCCAGTACTCTTGCCTGGAAAATCCCATGGACGGAGGAGCCTGGTAGGCTGCAGTCCATGGGGTCGCTAGGGGTCGGACACGACTGAGCGACTTCATTTTCACTTTTCACTTTCACACATTGGAGAAGGAAATGGCAACCCACTCCGGTGTTCTTGCCTGGAGAATCCCAGGGACAGAGCCTGGTGGGCTGCTGTCTGTGGGGTCGCACAGAGTTGGACACAACTGAAGCGACTTAGCAGCAGCAGCAACAGCATTGAGCATTTATATCCGTGTGCTTTATGCACGTGATTTTATTTCATCCTCAGGGTTAATCTAGGACATGGGTGTGAGTATCATCTGCTGCTCATAAATGTGGAAAACAGGTCAGGGAGAAGTGCAGTCGGTGTCCTCAAGTCACGCTTCGTATATGGTGGAGCCTGTTTGGACACCTGAGCTCCGAATCCAGTCCTCTTAACCAAGGGAGAGGAAATAAGAAAATCACTTTTGTCTTTTCATTTTGTAAAGGGTTTTAAAGTGTTCTCGGAGGTGCCTGAGAAGCCAGAGCAGCCAACTCTGATGGTTCCCAACCCTTACTGTTCGTGTCAATTGGATGTGCCTGTAGAGTTTGGTTTGAAACCACTCCCGCGCCGCCTCTGTCACTGTTCCTCGCCCCCCAGGCACCAGCCAAGGGATGTACCAGGCGGGGGCTCACCAGCTCCCCTCAGCTCCCAAGCCCACTATTTAGCCGACAACCGTGTTACCGAAAAGAACAGCACTGTGGCTAACGGTGAGGAAGCCAGAGGTGCGGGAGAATCCCCCAGTTCCCGGGGCTACAGCGTACAGAGCGGGCGGGATGCTTGGGTACTCCAGGGCGCCGGGCGCCGGCCTGCAGGGGCTGCGAGCTGGGACGGGCGCTGCGCGGGTTCCGTGCGGGCTCCCAGGCGCGGCGCTCTGCAGCGGCCGCTGCGACTCCGCGGGCTGGGAAGGGGTGCGCGCCACAGGCCGCGCTGCAGGGAGGCTGCAGGCGGCCCCGCAGAGCTCGGAGCGCGTCTCGCTCCATGCGGTCTCAGGCGCCCACGGGTGACACTGTGTCCCCGTGAGCCTTCCCGGGGGGCCGGGGGTTAGCGCCAAGGCCGACGGCTGATGGGCCTGCTCACACATTCCGAGAGGACCCATGTCCAGAAAAAGTGGCAGAGAGTAAAGCAATAGTTCAGGAAAAGCAAAAACCAAGAAATCCCTCATCCCTCAAGTGTGCAAAATAGCATCCGCACCGATGAACTCATGAACCACAAGAATACGTCGTGCGTGGCTTTGCTGCAGGCAGTTCTGTCGAGACACAGAGCAGCGCCGGGCCCGCGCTGTGGCGCTGCCTCTTCCAGGTACAGCTTCAATGATTTTTATCTCAGCTTGGAACACAAAGTGTGTGCTGATACTAATACTGATAAAAGCAGAAAGCCTGGCGCCATCTGCCATGGCAACGATCAAGATGGCAGATGCTTTTCATCAGCTTTATCTGAACTTTGCATTAATGGGAATTCAGAGACTGTGGGTGCGTTTGCAAAAAAAAAAAAAAAAGGACATTAAAATGATAGCACTCCTCTGAATAGAGGCAATTCATCAAATATCAACCTAGTCTCTTTGCCTTAATCTCTCTTGTTAAAAATAAGGGGAAAAGATTCTTGTTCTGCCTCTGGTTGTTGTCCCTTTCCTAGTTTTACCCCTAGGTAGGTGCCACTGCAGTGGTCCTAGATTGACCTAGACCCCTCTGATCACAGGGAATTAGATACAGAGAGAGCTGTCCGCTCCAAGCTGTCCTGCAGCTGCTACAGCAAAAGGGATTTAAATGTGCTGTGTCTGAGGGCAGGGCAAGCCCCGAAATAGTGGGGGAGTGTGCAAAGCCTACTGTGAGTCATAACAGAGGCGTTTTTCAAATTGAAAAAAAAAAAATGCAGAGATAAAAAGGAAATCAGATTCCAATAAGACTGTCCAGAGCTTGAAGTTTATAGACAGATAGATGGGATATTGATTATAAATATATATTGAAGTTTACAATTTATAGCAGCTATACCTCTCTGCAATTCATTAGTTACAGCAGAATAGGACGATTTGCTATATCCAGGAAAGGTGTGAATTATTTGCAGCCCACGACTTTAGTAACATTGGCTAGGAAAGCACATAGGTTGTGATGGTGACTGCACTGGATATACTATGCAGTTATGCTTCTTGGATTTATTATATATCATTTTCCACATAGCATTTTCTTTTCCTTTTGGCTTGTTAATTAGGTTTACATTTTTCTATCTATTTATAAATGGCATTGAGTTGAGGGTGTTTACTCAGGCTTTTCCTGTAAGTAGGATACGGTATTTCATATGTATGAGTAAACATATTTCATGTTATTTCTCTGTCTGGTTTTCCTTTCTGTGCTTCATGTGTGTGTATGTCTTTTGTACACATAAAGCATGGGGATCAAAAATAGAAATAATAAAAGGTGGAGGTAAGTCTACGTATTTCTATGCATAGAAGTAGATATGTGTATGAACATAAATACACACATACCTAGTACTGACCACTGTGCACACGTATTCTCACAGACAGCTCCCTGATAAACAGGAGCGTGTCAGCTGGAGAGCAATGAACACATGGGGAACAGATATAGACATTTCAAGTGAAAAACTCTTCATAATGGCACAAATGACTGCCAGGAATTGAAAAGAATTTGGTTTTTTCACCCTGAAAAGGAAAAAGGAGGGAAATCAAAACCAGAGAAGATGATTAGAACAAAAAAAGAAAAAAAACCATGGAAGAGCTCTTTTATGAAACTTGAGCTGGACCACTGACCTCATGTGGTTCAGGGCCTGGGGAGTGGACTGCAGAGGACACGCAAGCCTGCCCCGTTGGGCAGAGGGGTTCGGCTTCCGGCGGCCGCACAAAGGGGGCTCTGTGAGAGACCGCATCTTCTGATCATGACCAGGCTGCTGGTGGGTTTTCCCCCTAACATGATCACAGGAGTACTTCCCCCTTGCAACCTCTGTGTACAAGGTTCATTCTCAGGTTCATTCAACGTTCATTCCAATTCCTTATTTATTTTTTAAAAGAATGAGTGAAAGAGCAGTCTTTCCAAGCATCCGGCTGTTGCCTGGCATGCTCTGTGCTGAATTCCACAGGGCATTCATGGATAAGAGTTTGTCCTTCCCGAAAATGCGAGAAGCAGAGTTTTGCTGCGACTTTTAGTCTACCCGGTTATCTACTTTTCAAAGGACAAGGAGAAAGGTGGGTTGAATTTGAGAAATGAAAGATCCTATGTCAAACACTTTACTATGCCCATCTCCTGTGATAATGTATAAAAAGTTTAGGCTGAAAGTTTACCCTTGACCCCCTCCACAGCATCTCAGTGTGAGGCATGGTTTAAAAAAAAATGGTCAAACTCCATGCAAACTCCCATGTTATTCATAGGAAAAGCAAATGAGAATGGCTGTCTTTATTATAATAAATGAATAAGTAACCACTTAGTTCCAACAACCCAATTAAGTACTAAGCAGCCAAGTTATATTTATAAAGGGGACGAAAATGGTAAAGCTATGTAAAAGAAAATGCTGTTATACACTGGGAACAAATCTCTAGCAACAGGACACAGCTACAGATCCTGTCAGAATGAGATGACTCAGAAAAGCCAGGCTGATGGGAGGGGAGAACAGAAGACAGAGGTAACAGGCAAGCGTCTCAGTAGCACAGCATCCTGAGGACGGGTTTGCTGCAGCACTGGCTGTGTATTCTAACACCGGCACGTGTTTCTCCTAATTCTGAGTTATCTTTGAAAATCAAGTTGAAGTTTAGTCTTTCCTGGACTTTTTTTTATAAGCCCAAAACATAATGTTGTGTCCAAGGTCAAAGTGCAAACTTTGTGTTTTATCTAGTAAGGATAATAAAAGCTAGTCACATCACAGCCAACACTCCATAAAAGCAGGAAATGTTAAACTCCTTAAAGGCTAGTCACATTACAGCCAATGCTTCATAAAGGCAGGAACTGTTAAACCCCTAAATAAGAAGACATCATATCAAATAAAGAACAGCCTTTCCACTTGAAGAAATTCAGTTTCAGGAAAACTTCATTACTGTATCCTTATCTTCTCACTGAACCACGGACCAGGGAAAACTTTGTCCCAAGCTGGTCCCCATCCATGTATAGGCATCTGAGGATCACTGAAGCTGCGCTCCCTCCTACTGCTAATAACTCTCTCATTCTAAATCTTGATGTCCTTTCTAAGGTCATACCTTCAAGCGAAATACCATCCAGTCAACGAGTCTCACTGCTTTGCTGACGAACAATGAGAGCTATGTCATTGCTGTTGTTGTTTGGTCTTTAAGTCATGTCCGACTCTTATAACCCCAAACACTGTGGCCCACCAAGCTCCTGTGTCCATGGGATTCTCCAGGCAGGAATACTAGAGTGAGTTGCCATTTCATCTCCCAGGGGATCTTTTCAAAGCAGAGCTCGAACCTTTGTCTCCTGCATTGGCAGCTGGTTTCTTTAACCGCTAAGCCCCAAGGGAAGCCTGATAGCTCTGTGACACTAATTCAAAGAGCATCCCTGAAAAGGAAACAAATAATAAGACATTTTTTATTTGTACAAAAAACCAGTCTCTAAAATTTTTCATATAAATTCTTTTTGGATATACCAATCATAATTAAAAGGCACCCCAGGAATTTTTATTCAAATTGCTCT
Source organism: Moschus berezovskii (assembly GCF_049115385.1). Taxonomy (NCBI): domain Eukaryota; kingdom Metazoa; phylum Chordata; class Mammalia; order Artiodactyla; family Moschidae; genus Moschus; species Moschus berezovskii. Next base: position 13,258,237 of record NC_142460.1, on the reverse strand, counting down.
TACAGGAACCTTTTATTAAAAAGGGAAGATTATATGTGTCCAGATAATAACAACTTACCACTGTCTTCTGTGTCCATGTGAACTTTTCATGTCGGGGTTACTTAGATAAGGGATGCATGTGTCATGAAAGACAATCTGATAAAGGCCAGTGCAATGCTATGAATTTCTTTGCGCTGAGCGTCAAATTATATTTCCCATGAGCAGATGCCTTTCTGTGGTGGTGGTGTTCAGTCACTCAGTTGTGTCTGATTCCGCAGCTCCATGGCCGGCAGCACGCCGGACTTCCCTGTCCTTCACTGTCTCCCAGTGTTTGCTCAAACTCGTGTCCGTCGAGTCGGTGATGTCATCCTCATCCAGCCATCTCATCCTCTGTCGTCCCCTTCTCCTCCCACCTTCAATCTTTCCCAGCATCAGGGTCTTTTCCAATGAGTCAGTTCTTCGCATCAGGTGGCCAAAATATTGGAGTTTCAGCTTCAATATCAGTCCTTCCAATGAGTGTTCAGGGTTGATTTCCTTTAGGATGGACTGGTTTGATCTCTTTCCATACCTTTTCTATGCATGCTGTGTGCTAAGTCACTTCAATCGTGTCTGACTCTGGAACCCTATGGACTGTGGCCCGCCAGGCTCCTCTGTCCCTGGGGGTCTCCAGGCAAGAGTACTGGAGGTAGCTGCCATGTCCTTCTTCAGGGGATCTTCCCAACCCAGGGACTGAGCCCGCATCTCCTGAAGCTCCTGCATTGCTGAACCCCCAGGGAAGCCCATCTTTTTCATAAATGTCTCCCAAAACAGTACGTATTCCAAAGTATTGGGAAAAGCACAGTAGCCAGCTTTTACATAGCTATGTTGAAAGTATAGCCAATATACATTAAGTGTGTAGTTCATATAGAGCTTTATAATATCTCATTTAATTCTCAAAACACTCCTATGAAGTAGGTCACTGGGAAGTGGTGGAGTTGGATTGACAACCAGAGAATCTGACTCTGCTTTTATCCATTCTGCTTTCCAGCTGGAAGGGTGTCTGCCTCCAAGGGGAGCAGTGGTGGAATTTCCCCCAGAAATGATTTCATGAGGGTGCTGTCACTGCTGGTCACAGTCTCCACCAAGAAGAGAGCATCACGGCATACTCACATCCGCCTGCCTTTTACAATCTGAGAAACCAGGTTGGAGGTTCTCAGGCTATAGCATACAAGCGTCACCTGAGGCACTTGCTTAAAAATGCAAATATCCAGGTCCCATGCCCAGAATTTTGGCGTTATCTGGCTTCAGTAAGTGGAAATGGAAATTCCACAAGCCAGTAAAGACCCATGTTTGATTCCTACCACAAACATGTTCCTTTTCTCTGTGGTGAAGACCCATGTTTGATTCCTACCACAAAGATGTTCCTTTTCTCTGTGGTGACGAATGACATTCCAGAATGGTGGAGTCCACATTAGTTACGCCCTCTGAACTAGCTAATTGTTAAAGACACCCCAACTTCTTCAAATGTAGACTTTCCTTTGGCCTCACTCAGAGACACTGTGAATTGCATGATGTCTAATTTTCCCTTCTAGCTCCAGCTCTTTGAATTTATCCTTATAAGTAATGACTCAGCCTTATATTCCTTGCAGTTACCACAGTAGCAGCGTTTGTCTGTGCGCCATAGAGAGAGCGCTCTGCACAGACGGGCAGCGAATAAGAGGAGGCAACTAGCTCTCATCTCTTTCTCCCTTTCATTCGTTCACCGATTCGTCAGATACCTATCGCTCAATCAGTGTGCCGATTGATGAACCAAGTGCTGGGTATCCAACAGTGAATGAAACAGTGTCAGTGTGCCAATTGATGAACCAAGTGCTGGGCATCCAACAGTGAATGAAACAGTGTCAGTGTGCCGATTGATGAACCAAGTGCTGGGTATCCAACAGTGAATGAAGCAGTTGCATTCTTGCTCACGTGGACCTGACAGTCTTAACAGGGCAGACCTGCATTCAGGATTGTTACACACAGAAAGGACATGCAGGTTGCAAAGGACACGTAGAGGGGATATGCCTGCATTAGTGAGGCTAAGCTAGATACGCTATGGTCACAAGTGAAAGTCGCTCAGTCATGTCCGACTCTTTGCGGGCCCATGGACTACACAGTCCATGGAATTCTCCAGGCCAGAACACTGGAGTGGGTAGCCTTTCCCTTCTCCAGGGGATCTTCTCAACCCAGGGATTGAACCCAGGTCTCCCATTTTGCGGGCAGATTTTTTACAAACTGACCCAAAGGGAAGCCCAAGAATACTGGAGTGGGTAGCCTATCCCTTCTCCAGCAGATCTTCCCGACCCAGGAATCAAACCGGAGTCTCCTGCACTGCAGGAGGATTCTTTACCAACTGAGCTACCAGGGAAGCCCATAGCCACAAAGTAAGCACCAAAACTCAGTACCACAAAGATGTTTTTCTCAGCTGTGCACTGTATTCAGCATAGGGTTCTGTGTGCAGCTGGGCATCATAGGCTGAGGCTGATGGAGGCTGTGCCACTGGGGTGTCACTTTTCACCCCAGAAGAGAAGGGATAGGGAGAACCAGACAGGAATGAGACGCAGCTCAGGGAGTCGCCACCTGCCTTTTCCACTCTCCAGTCATTGGTCAGGGAACGTCCCAGGACTCTTGCCCAACTCCAGTGAGCTGGGAAATGCAGAGAAGCAAGATTTATCATAGGTCTCTGCCCAGTAATCTAGCGTGGAGACTTCCAGAGGAGTCTCTCGTGAAGAAGGAGTGTTTACACCAAGACCTGAAGGATGATGGCAGCGTGGGAGAGGGCGCTTGGAGGAAAAGGTGCTCCCAGCAGAGGGAACCCGTCCGGGAGGCAAGGGAGGGCCTGGCAGCTGTGAAATGCCGAGTGGTTAGATGATGGAGATTAGAGCAAAGGCTAAGAAGGGTGTGCAATTTGCTGCTTTACCCTAAGGGCGACAGAAAATCATTGGAAGTGTTTTTAATTCGAAATCCATCTGTTTTAATAAAAAGTTTAGATAATCAAGTCAAATTTTATTTGTTGGTAACTTATTAGTTAAAGTAACTATAAATGGTGTCTATTTTTAAAAAGCAGCTTAGAGGGAAGCCATTATAAGGTGCCCCTGAAGGTAAAATGTGAATCCTTATTCATGATTTTCTAACATGATTAACCAAGTGATAATCTGTTAATTACTAAATAGTAACCACTAAACCCGGACATGGAACAACAGACTGGTTCCAAATAGGAAAAGGAGTCGGTCAAGGCTGTATATTGTCACCCTGCTTATTTAACTTATATGCAGAGTACATCATGAGGAACGCTGGGCTGGAGGAAGCACAGGCTGAAATCAAGATTGCTGGGAGAAATATCAATAACCTCAGATATGCAGATGACACCACCCTTATGGCAGAAAGTGAAGAGGAACTAAAGAGCCGCTTGATGAAAGTGAAAGAGGAGAGTGAAAAAGTTGGCTTAAAGTTCAGCATTCAGAAAACTAAGATCATGGCATCCGGTGCCATCACTTCATGGCAAATAGATGGGGAAACAGTGGAAACAGTGATAGACTTTATTTTCTTGGGCTCCAAAATCACTGTAGGTGGTGACTGCAGCCAAGGAATTAAAAGATGCTTCCGCCTTGGAAGAAAAATTATGATAAACCTAGACAGCATATTAAAAAGCAGAGACATTTTTGTTTGTCAGAGGTTTGCTGACAAATGTCCATCTAGTCAAACCTATGGATTTTCCAGTAGTCATGTATGGATGTGAAAGTTAGACCATAAAGAAGGTTGAGCACCAAAGAATTGACGCTTTTGAACTGTGGTGCTGGAGAAGACTCTTGAGAGTCCCTTGGACTGCAAGGAGATTCAACCAGTCCATAAAGGAAATCAGTCCTGAATATTCCTTGGAAGAACTGAAGTTGAAGCTGAAACTCCAATACTTTGGCCACCTGATGGAAAGAACTGACTCATTGGAAAAGACCCTGATGCTAGGAAAGATTGAAGGCAGGAGGAGAAGGGGTGACAGAGGATGAGATGATTGGATGGCATCACCAACTCAATGGACATGAGTTTGAGCAAGCTCTGGGAGATAGTGAGGGACAGGGAAACCTGGCGTGCTGCAGTCCATGGGGTCACAAAGAGTCAGACATGACTGAATTACTGAACTGAACTGTATCACTAAAACAGGGTTTGTTTGTTTGTTTCATCTTGTCTGCCCACTAAAATCCCCTAGGGAAGTCCTTGAGAATCCCTGTGCCAAGTTAAGGCAGAACTTCTGGGACTGGGACCCAGGTATCAGTAAGATTAAAACTCTGCAAGGGATTCCAAGGGGCAGCCAAGGCTGAGAAGGACAGCCTCGTGAGCTTTCAGGGACAGTGGCTCTCAGAAATACCCTGATGCATAGGAACACATGTGGGAATAACCCGGGAATGCTTTGGAGCTACCCCTCACCCAGACCTTCTTAAGCCTCTCTCCTCTCAAGAGGAAGCCCCACACCCTGGGAGTAACCACAGTGGGACTCAGAAGGCCCTGTCTTCAGTGGGACCATGTTATAGGTCTCAGATGTGTTGGAGGCGTCCAAAAGTTGAGAACTGATCTAGAGCGGCAGTGTCAAATGGAACTTCCCATGATGAAGGGATTGTTGTATAATCTGTATTGTCCAGTATGCTCGCCGTGAACCACATGTGAAAACTGAGCCCTTCAAATGTGACCCAGGAACTGGATTTTAAATTTTTATCTAGAATTTTAGTTTAATTAACTTTTAATTTAATTTAAATTTTCAGCTGAATTTTTCATCATTTATTTTTTATTTTAATTAATTTGGGCTGAAATGAAAATGATAAATGTACCCAGCAGTGAGTACACTGCGTAGCGTGGGTCTAGAGGCTTACCCTAAAACAGCTGTCCTGAGTACACCTCACAAGCACTGCACACGCCTGTGTCTATTGCTTAATAATGTTAGGTATCAGAGTCAGAGCCGTCCTTTTTCTATAAAAAATTCCATTTTTTAACCAGGGTGTATGAGTAGACGGCTGGTTTGTTCTCTGACGCTCTCGTCCTAGCAGCAACCAGCATTTACTTCCAGGCTGACAGTCCATGATGCTCAGCTACCTAGAAACGTCAAGGTCATCTACTCTAGAATTACAAGGCGAAACATCCAACGGAGCCATGCCGGTAAGACAAATGAGAGAAGCGTGTCATTTGCACGTTAAACCCACAGAAATAGAGACCCTCTGGCATCTTCATTGGATCCTGGGTCTCTTGGTCTGGCTGTACTGGTCCCCATCCTCTTCCAGTCTAGCATTTCCACCTACAGCTTTAGCGCCTCATCTCCAGAAGAGAAAACTGTGGTGCAGGTCAGGGCCCCTGAGGTAGGAGGGGTCAGTATTTAACTAAGGTCAAAAACACATCAGCAGACAGAATTTTAAGGCCTGGAATAGATTTGTGAGGTCAGCAGATCTAAGGGTCTTGGAAAAACCATCTGACTCCACCATATTCCACTTTTGTACTCTATAAAATGGGACTATTTGTCTCTACTATACTCACCCACGGGCATAGGTTTGGCCGCTGGCAGATCCAAAACTAGAACCCCAGTTAACGCTGCAGTTTCCTTTATAGTAAACTCTTATCCAAGCTTCTTGCAATAAGCCAATGAAGTCAGATCTGTGGACATGCTTTAAATTTCTGTACAAATAAATATTAGTGTAGAACAATACATTTCCGTACTAATACTGATTACTACTGTTACTCTTGATCTTAAACATGACACACAAAGCTATAGAGCATTCCTAGGTAGAATCAAAAGTAAGTTCAGAATATTTATAAATTATGACTTGAATATTTTGAACTCTGCCAGCTTATAACTGCCATGTAAGTTACTTGCACCGGTTAGGGATTATTTTTAGCTGCAAACAACAGAAACTGGGTATAACAGAGGCTTGAATAACAGAGAAGGATATTATTTGCTCATGAAAATTAAATCCATATGTGTAGAGTCTATGGCTGGTATGGAGGCCACCAACATACTGTTAGTTCAGTCAACAACTGGATAAACTCCAAAGATGATCTGGATTTTCCATCTTCCTAGGGAGAAACTGTTTTGGATTTTTAGATGGCAATTTTTCTAATTTCTTACAAGTCATAAGGTCCTACCTCTGGCTGGCAAGCCATTTTGAGAACTTCTGCTTTCTAAACACAGTTTTCTACAATGGTACCAAAGAGTACCTAGAGCCAGACATCTTGGAATATGAAGTCAAGTGGGCCTTAGAAAGCATCACTACGAACAAAGTTAGTGGAGGTGATGGAATTCCAGTTGAGCTATTTCAAATCCTGAAAGATGACACTGTGAAAGTGCTGCACTCAATATGCCAGCAAATTTGGAAAACTCAGCAGTGGCCACAGGACTGGAAGAGGTCAGTCTTCATTCCAATCCCAAAGAAAGGCAATGCCAAAGAATGCTCAAACTACCGCAGAATTGCACTCATCTCAAACTAGTAAAGTCATGCTCAAAATTCTCCAAGCCAGGCTTCAGCAGTATGTGAACCGTGAACTCCCAGATGTTCAAGCAGGTTTTAGAAAAGGCAGAGGCACCAGAGATCAAATTGCCAACATCCGCTGGATCATGGAGAAAGCAAGAGAGTTCCAGAAAAACATCTATTTCTGCTTCATTGACTATGCCAAAGCCTTTGACTGTGTGGATCACAATAAACTGTGGAACATTCTGAAAGAGATGGGAATCCCAGACCACCTGACCTGCCTCTTGAGAAACCTGTATGCAGGTCAGGAAGCAACAGTTAGAACTGGACATGGAACAACAGACTGGTTCCAAATAGGAAAAGGAGTACGTCAAGGCTGTATCCTGTCACCTTGCTTATTTAACTTATATGCAGAGCACATCATGAGGAACGCTGGGCTGGAAGAGGCACAAGCTGGAATCAAGATTGCCGGGAGAAATATCAATAACCTCAGATATGCAGATGACACTACCCTTATGGCAGAAAGTGAAGAGGAACTCAAAAGCCTCTTGATGAAAGTGAAAGAGGAGAGTGAAAAGGTTGGCTTGAAGGTCAACATTCAGAAAACCAAGATCATGGCATCTGGTCCCATCACTTCATGGGAAATAGATGGAAAAACAGTGGAAACAGTGTCAGACTTTATTTTTGGGGGCTCCAAAATTACTGCAGATGCTGATTGCAGCCATGAAATTAAAAGACATTTACTCCTTGGAAGGAAAGTTATGACCAACCTTGATAGTGTATTAAAAAGCAGAGACATTACTTTGTCAACCAAGGTCCATCTAGTCAAGGCTATGGTTTTTCCCGTGGTCATGTATGGATGTGAGAGCTGGACTGTGAAGAAAGCTGATCGCCAAAGAATGGATGCTTTTGAACTGTGGTGTTGGAGAAGACTCTTGAGATTCCCTTGGACTGCAAGGAGATCCAACCAGTCCATTCTAAAGGAGATCAATCCTGGGTGTTCATTGGAAGGACTGATGCTAAAGCTGAAACTGCAATACTTTGGCCTCTTCATGCGACGAGTTGACTCACTGGAAAAGACTCTGATGCTGGGAATGGTTGGGGGCGGGAGGAGAAGGGGATGACAGAGAATGAGATGGCTGGATGGCATCACCGACTCTGTGGACATGAGTTTGAGTGAACTCTGGGAGTTGGTGATGGACAGGGAGGCCTGGCGTGCTGTGATTCATGGGGTCGCAGAGAGTCGGACATGACTAAGCGACTGAACTGAACTGAACTGAACCAAAGAGTAACAGAAAAAACACACTGTGTCCCATAAACAATACAGCCATAATCCAACCCTTTACATACAATCCAACATCACTGCATATAACATTTTTATAATGCTTCTGGTTGCCTGATAATTGGTTTCTAGAAGTGAAATACAGGCTTTGCACATGTATCAGCAAAATGCCCTTCTGAAAGGTTGGAACCGCTTTTAATATCACTGTTAGGGGATGAGAGCTTTGCTCACCAAATCCACCAGCGCTAAGAATGTTCTACTTTTTTCTCCTAAAGGTAGGACGTAAGGAAAAGAAGGCATGTGTAAATAGATTAAACTGTTGTTTTATTTTTTTACCCTCTGAGTTATGACTGGGCAGCCATGAAATGCAGTTCAGTGGGTGTGATGACTTCATAATGGAGGTTGCTGGAAGAACAACCTCTTGGAATACCATAAAAACCAGCACATAAAGTGGCTATCATCAATGAGACAAGAAAGTCACCGAAGTCAAGAAGGTCATCAAAGAAAACCTGCCTGCTGTGGAGGGGGGTCTCAAACACACATCCTTAAAAAGCTTGCCTAGCTCATTTTGATACCCCGACTCCCTCTCTCAGGACACACACACTCACCCCATCCACAACATCACTTAGGAAGCATTGGAGAAAAAGTCAAGTTGTTGCTAACCAAATATTTCAAGCCATTTCAGACATGCTAAAAAAAAAAAAAAACAGTCAACAATGTAGTAATGAAGTTATTATAAATCATTGGAATTTATCTGGTTTTTGAGATCAAATTTGCATATTAGCTGACTATCGTTGATAGAACTGCCCCAACTTCCCAGTGGCTTTGGCCCTTCTGGAATAAATGTGCACATCTACAGTGAACACAACTATTTCTAACATGGAGGTGTGACTTTAAATAAATATTTATGTTTTACCATGATTACATGAGTGTATTTGAGAGAAGCATAAGACTGGTATAGTGGTTTGTGAATGACTGAAGTGATTTAAGCATTTTTAAGAGAAGTTGAACTTTTAATCCATACTTTAAAGAAATGAGAAATGAGATTTGGATCATGCTGGGAAGATCTTAAAATACAAATTTCAGATTACTGGAGAAAAGGTAAAGGGGACAAGCATGACAGAGGGACAGATCTAGCAGAGGTAGGCGGGTGACAAATGAAGAAATGGCATTGAATCCCTTCAAACAGGAAAATCCAGTTCAAGTAGCTGGAGGCTTTCAGCAGCAATGGAAGGAGATTGATTTGATCAGAGCCGCGAAGAGCCGCTGGGAGTTTACAGTTACTCAATACCTTGATCCCAGTGCCAGGCACAAGAAATTATTTGGGGTCATACACAGAATAATTTGGAGTGGATAGAGAGAGTGCACTGGAGTTGAGGAAGAAGAATGTTCTAGCAATCCGAGAAGTAAACCAGGAACGGAGTACGGTACAGACTCAGGGAAGAGCTGAAAAACGCCAGGCGTGTCAGGAAAGGGCTGTCAGAAACTGTCCAGCAGCTCCTGGGGTGTGTGCCCTGGGGCAGCACTCAGCCCTGGCAATGGCGCCAACACGGCGGAGGCCCTCCTGCCGCACGGCAGGTGCTACCTTTGGGTCCAGAAAACGCTAGCAATTTCCTTCCTTCTTCCTTTCGTGAGGGCCGTAGGGTTTGCTCAGTGTCTCCAAATCCTTACTGAGCTATTTCCAGCCTCCGCAGGCGTGGTTTCTCAGTGGGAGCAGTTGCCCCTTTCAGGTGACTGTTGGTGACAGAAAGGAGGCGAAGATTGCGGTGGAGTCTGGTTCACTGGATAAGAAAGATGGCAAAGGAAGAGAAGGTCATAGGCGAAATTTCCAGCAACTGAAGAACAGGAAAGGGAACCCGCGCTGCACAGCCGCAGAAGGCAGGTCACCAGCAGTTACTGTATTGGAGCGGGTGGGGGCTGGAGCCAAGTTCCATTTGGAATGCAGCGAGAGCAGTCCTGCAAGACGGATCGCATTAATATGAAAAGAATATTATTGAAATCAAGAAGGTACAGCAGAGGGCAACCAGAAAGATACAAGGACTCGAGCACCTTAATTATTTACAAAGGTTGGAAACAGAGTTGTTCTACTTTTCTCTGTTAAAAAAAAAAGAAAAGAGAATGTAAAGGGAATTCACGAAGAATGTCCTGGATTCCAAGGTGGCAGGATAGAAGGAGCTTTGCAAGGACTAAAAGCCAAAAACAAAGAAAAAAGAGGAGGCTGGTACCTAAGCCCAGAAAGAATATGGTATTAAGTAAGTTTTAGTGGGATTCCTTTACAAAGACAGGGGTAAATTTACAGTACAAACTACTATGCAGTTTCAGATTGCTAATATATGTGTACTGTACATAGGCCTATGTGTCTTTATACAAAGACTATATATTTTAAGGAGATAAGCATTACAAAGGAAAGTAATTATGGGGTGACACAATTGCAGATTCAACTAGACTTAACAGAGATTTCCTGTTCTAAAATTTCCTGTGTTCTCTGGCCCTTTCATGTAATTTTCAATGTTTTGAGTGCCCATTGGCAATACAGAATAAACACTAAAGCAATCTAGAGTGATAGTCAGGTGAAACTTACAGGAAAGTAAATCCAAACTTGAGCTGTCAAAACACCGCTTAAAAAATAGGTATATTGACACTCAGTCAAACCAAGAAAACGCTACAGAATACCTTCCAAGAGGGAAACCAAAGAGGCACTGAAAATTCCTATTACCCTGGCCATCAGGTACCCAACCCACCCCAAACTCACAATGGACTCTGAAATTTTCAATCAGTGTTGCATACTGTTACATAAACAAGGATTTGTTAAATGCTTATCATACACTTTGCCATCTATTTTGAAACGTGAAATAGAACTGTAAGACTTGGTCCTTGTTTCCAAGAAGTTACTACTGTTTTTCTTGTTCACAGCTGAATCCCTAGAACTGAACACTGCATTTGATATTTAATAGATGCTCAATAAATTGGAAATTTATAAGGGACAATGTCAGCTACTGTTTATGGAGAACCTAGAAAGGATTAGGCTTTTTGAATACCTTCTTGCTTTTAATCTACACGAAAACCCTGTGAAGTAGGTAGTTGACTTCCTATTTTATGAAGGCGTAAAGATGCTAAGTCCATCATGTAAGGGCATACAGCCTATAAGTAGCAGAAAGAGGGTTCAAGGCCAGACCTATGCACCTCCCTCAGGGCCATGATGCATCCAATAATCTAGTTGTAAAACTAAGATGAATGCTTGCAAAACAACAATAAGTGATACAAAATGCAAAATACTTTTAAGCTAGGGGATCTGGCTCAAATGCCACATGTTGTGGAGATTCTGAGACAGGGAAGCCCAGAGTGATCAGGAAGGTCTTAGAGGTGAGACCATAGGAAGGGCCTTGAACAATGAGAGGGAGGAGGGTGTGGTCACCCCAAACCTGCTGGGTGGTGAGCTGGTGGCAAAAGTTAATGGTTGCAGACCAGACTGGAAATATCTGAATGAAGAGCCTCCCATAGAGGAAACTGGTACACATACTTACCTTGTGATAATCTCTTTGTGACTGGAAGAGGGAGAATGTTTAAAAACACCTACTCCAGTCTCCGGTCTCTTAGACTTCTGCAGGGAAAGTTGATGTCATTCACAATAATGAGAAGGCAAAGATTTCTACTGCCCCTTCCCATTTATACCTAAGCTTTCAGCAGACCCATGTCAAACAAGCAGTGGTAATTTCAAAATTCATATTAGTGTTTGGGGCTGCTTAAACTATGCTGTCCGAGACAGTGGGCACTGGTCATATAAGGCTGTGAAGCATGCAAAATGTGGTTGGACCAATTGGAGGTATGCTGTAAGTGAAAAAGCAGAGACATTACTTTGCCAACAAAGGTCCATCTAGTCAAGGCTATGGTTTATCCAGTGGTCGTGTATGGATGTGAGAGTTGGACTATAAAGAAAGCTGAGCGCTGAAGAATTGATGCTTTTGAACTGTGGTGTTGGAGAAGACTCTTGAGAGTCCCTTGGACTGCAAGGAGATCCAACCAGTCCATCCTAAAGGAGATCAGTCCTGGGTGTTCATTGGAAGGATTGATGTTGAAGCTGAAACTCCAATACTTTCGCCACCTGATGCTAAGAAGTGACTCACTGGAAAAGACTCTGATGCTGGGAGGGATTGGGGGCAGAAGGAGAAGGGGGCGACAGAGGATGAAATGATTGGATGGCATCACCGACTCGATGGACATGGGTTTGAGTGGACTCCAGGAGTTGGTGATGGATAGGAAGGCCTGGCGTGCTGCGGTTCACGTGGTCGCAAAGAGTCGGACACGACTGAGCATTTGAACTGAACTATAAGTGAAATACACACCAGTTTTGAAGACTTAGTATTAAAAAAAGAAGGTAAAGTACTCTATTATTTTTATATTCATTGCATGTTGATAGTATTTGGGATATATTGGGTTAGCTACAGTATACTATTATGATTAATTTTACTTGTTTCTTTTTACTATTTTAATGTGGCTACTAGAAGATTTAAGCTTCCCAGGTGGCTCTGGGGCAAAGAATCCTCCTGCAATGCAGGAAATGTGTTCGATCCCTGGGTCGGGGAGATCTCCTGGAGGAAGAAATGGCAACCCACTCTGGTATTCTTGCCGTGAAAATCCCATGGACAGAGGAGCCTAGTGAGCTACAGTCTATGGGGGTCATAGAGTCTGATGCAACTGAGCACAGCCCACACACGACAACAAATGGCTCACATTATATTTTTATTTGTCATGTATTAGTTTCCAGGGCTGCCATAACAAAGCACAACAGACAGGGTGGCTTAACAGCAGAAATTCTGAAGGCTGAAAGTTCAAGATGATGCTGTCTGGATTGGTTTCTTCTGTGGCCTCTCTCTTTGGCAAGAAGATAGCTGTCTTCTTTCTGTGTCTTCAGTGGTCTGTATGTGTGTTTATGTCCCAAATTCTTCTTACAAGGACATCAGTCGTAGGGATGAAAGCCCACCTTAATGACCACATTTAACCTTAATGACCTCTTTAAAGACCCTGTCTCCAAACACAGTCATCCATCAGGGCATTAGTTCCAAAATACAAAAAAATGCAGAGGCATGACTTTGTCAACAAAGGTCCCTCTAGTCAAGGCTATGGTTTTTCCAGTGGTCATGTATGGATGTGAGAGTTGGACTGTGAAGAAAGCTGATTGCCGAAGAATTGATGCTTTTGAACTGTGGTGCTGGAGAAGACTCTTGAGAGTCCCTTGGACTGCAAGGAGATCCAACCAGTCAATCCTAAAGGAGATCAATCCTGGGTGTTCATTGGAAGGACTGATGCTAAAGCTGAAACTCCAATACTTTGGCCACCTGATGCAAAGAGCTGACTCATTTGAAAAGACCCTGATGCTGGGAGGGATTGGGGGTGGGAGGAGAAGGGGACGACAGAGGATGAGATGGCTTGATGGCATCACCGACCCTGTGGACATGGGTTTGGGTGGACTCCGGGAGCTGGTGATGGACAGGGAGGCCTGGCGTGCTCCATGGGGTCGCAGAGGCGGACACGGCTGAGCGAGTGAAGTGAGAAACTGAGAAGTGGACACTCGCGGCTGCCCGAGGGGCTCAGATGGCGATGGGGGTGCGACGCAGGAGACCCAGCTTCAGTCCCTGGGTTGGGGAGATCCGCTGGAGAAGGAGATGGCTACTCACTTCAGTATTCCTGCCTGGAGAATTCCATGGACAGAGGAGCCTGGCAGGCTACAGTTCATGGGATCACCAAGAGCTGGACATGACTGAGTGACTAACATAGGGATGCTCAAGTCCTTTATGTACTATACACAATACTTGTATATATCCAATGCACACCCTCCTGTATACTTTAAATCATCTCTAGATTGTTTGTAATATCTTGTTGTTGCTCAGTCACTAAGTTGTATCTGACTCTTTGTGACCGCATGGACTGCAGCATGCCAGGCATCCCTGTCCTTCACTGTCTCCCGGAATTTGCTCAAACTCAACGATTCGGTGATGCCATCCAACCATCTCATCCTCTGTTGTCCCCTTCTCCTCCTGCCCTCAATCTTTCCCAGCATCAGAGTCTTTTCCAATGAGTTGGCTCTTCACATCAGGTGGCCACATACAATGTAAATCCTGTGTAAATAGCTCTTGATTTTTATTTATTTACATCACTTTCTTCAAAATATGACCTACCCATAAATCTCTCCCTTGTTTCAAATTGTATGTGAAAGTGATGTAACAAACTAACTTATCCTTACATCTTTTTATGGTTGCTTGATTTTCTTTTTTTTTTTTTTAAGTTATAACTTACACATGATCTTAAGAGTGGTGTGTTGGCACTATTTTCAGAGCAATTATAACCCCCCTAAAAAGGCCCACATATAATATGCATCTTTTCTCCTTGGCTAGCTAGCCGAGTGTTCAGTGATTTGAATGAAGAGACAAGTTTTTTAAAAAAAATTCTAGTGGAAAAAAAAGTCACATGTTTCCCTCTAGACCACATGCAGTTTCTACAGGTCCAAAGGAAAAAAAAAAAAAAGCCTGGGGTACTTCTGAGGATTTCCAAGTCATCTCTCTCTACTTCTTGCCACTTAAACCATGATCACTGGCCAGTGACGTTAGCCTCACACAGAAGCTTGTTATAAGTGTGGGTTCCTGTGAGCCCTATTGATTCCAAATTGGCGCTTTAAAATACCCACAGCTGATCTCTATATACTTGAAAGTTAGGGAACCACTGCTCTAGATCGACCTCACGTATAGTGCCTAAATCCTGACAGGGTAGAACTGTAATCTCCCTACAGCGACATTTGGGGTTCAAAATCATAGGCAGCTCTTCTGTAAGAACTTCAGAACCCAGACAACAAACATCTGTGAGCCACCCGAACCCTGAGTGGAATCATGGCGATCCTAAGGATAGCATGTCTTCCTACATGATGTGGAAATTCTGCAGCAGGCTCCCAAACTATTCTTCAGGGGCAGTCCTCACATAACCAAATGGATTGCCTGGCGTTGCAGCCCACAGCCAGAGAAGAGTGCTCACCGACCTTTATGAGCTCTGTGGGGAGGAGTGTGAGAAAGGGTGTGGGGGTCTCAGAACAGAGACAGAAAATCCAAAGGGGCAGAGACAGAGACAGCTTAACATGCGCTGGGCAGCGGGGGTGGAACACCGCCCAGAGGGAGAGGAGGCCAGGGGAAGGCAGGGGGGCTAAAGGCACCAGCCGCGGGTGAACCGAACCACACAGGAATCACCCCAAGTCTGGACAACATCAGGTCTTTCAGGAATAGACAGCTTTCTTGGCTCTCCTAAAGGAGTTACCATCCCACCCTGCAAAATCCTGCCATTTCCTGGCAGCTTTTAGGGCCAAAGGACTTGCCCTCAGGCCATGAGTCCCATCAACATTTATGCGTCAATTTCAAAGTGGCAGTTATGAAAGGAAAAGGTCCAGTTGCTAATTCTATTTCAGTAATAATAATAATATAAAGGTCTCTAACCTGTTAGCAATGCACTGATAAGCCCTGAGTTTGCCATTATTGGAAGAAATGATGCTGGGCCAGAAAGGAGACCACAGATTGATTGATTTTTTTAATTTAATATTTGTTCATGGGGAGTCTGGCTTCTTTATTGTGGAAACACCTGCTCATGCCGTTATAGTTACAAGGCCTGTTGGAGAAGTTTTTTGGTAAAGGCTTATTTCTATTATAAATACCGGTTGGGGTGAGTGGTTAATATCCCAACCGTTTCCTGTTATCCTGGGCTCGATCAAGTCTGGCCCATATTGCTAATTCATACAAATATCTTTGCACGCACACACACACACACATAAATGTTCTGCCAAAATCAACATCATATCTTTGCACGCACACACACACACACATAAATGTTCTGCCAAAATCAACATCAACCACATACTATCCAAGGCAATTCTTCAGTTAATCACTAACTTCAGGTCAACGATGTGAACAAACAAGTTGCTTAAAGCTCACGTTTTGAACATAAGTCAGTTCTGAAAGCTCAGTTTTTAAAAATACTTCTTTATTTTTGGCTGTGCGGGGTCTCTGTTACTGCACGGGCTCTAGTCGTGGCGAGCAGAAGCTGCTTCCGAGTTCCAGTGCCCGGGCTTCTCATTGCGAAGCCTTCTCTCGTTGCAGAGGACAGGCTTCACGGTGTCCTGGCTTCCGTGGCTGCAGCACATGGGCTACACAGTTGTGGCAACGTGGACTCAGTGGCTCCAGGACCTGTGGGATCGTCCTGGATCAGGGATTGAACCTGTGTCTCCTGCGTTGGCAGGCAGATTCCATATCACGTGAACCATCAGGGAAGCCCCAAAGCCCAGTTATTAATACAGCAGTAAAAATACATGTGTTTAAATTGTGATAAAAACGACTTATCTCAAGCAACTCAGCACATGTATTTCCACTTACTCAAAGACGATAAAAGAATATATTTACACAATTCATGGTTCAATCAGTCAGGAAATAATTGTTAAGCACTTATTATGTGTGCTTCACTTGTCAATATGAATGTGTGAATTACCATTCGTAGTTGAAATTCCCAAACTAAGATATATACTATAAAATATTTATGTATATTATTTGACAGTAAGTATAGATTCTATTTCCCTAGACCGATAGCTTGAAGTGGGTTTTGCCTTTGGAAGGGAAGCTTTCCATCCTACACCAAGCAGTCTAGTAGTTGAGTGCACAGACTTTTGGATGCACTTGGATCCCAGGTCCTGTCTTCATCTTAGCCTCTTTTCAGCTATGTGACCATGGGCTGGGTGACTAACCTCTCTACATTTCAGAGTACCTCATTATCCAATGAGAGGAATACTAGCATCTACCGTCCTTATTGTTATAAAGATTAAATGACATAACAGATGGATAATTCCAAGGCATGGATAGGGAAAGTGCAAAATGAGCCTAGAATACCTTGTTGTTCTAAAAATATTGACTTGCTTCAAGAATGACAGAGGCATAGGCCCCCAAAGATGGCTATACTCTAATCTTCAAGCTTCTGTGTATGTTATCATAGGTGACAAAGGGCATTAAGTTTGCAGATAGAGTTAAGACTGTTACTCACCTGACTTCTAGAAGTTTATCCTGGATTATTCAGGTGGGCCCAATGCTACCTCAAACATCCGTGAAAGTGGAAGAGGGGAGCAAAATAGGGATCGGAGCCAGACAGAGACGGAGGCGCTAGTCTTCGGCCGTGAAGGTGGAGAAAGGCAGCACAGGCCACGGGATCAGCACCGTCCGGAAGCTGAACAAGGCAGGAAGGGGGCTCTCCGCTAGTGGCCCAGTGGGAAGACCGTCCTGCAGTGCCTTCACTGTAGCCCAGGAAAGCCAATTTGAAAACTCCGACATTCATAACCATGAGGTAATAGATTTCTGTTGATTCAACCATCAAGTTTGTGGTATTATAGAAATAGGAAACTAAGGCACATGTCAAGGAAACAGGATCCAGCTTGCTTTTATAGTGAGAGTGGGAATGATAAAACAACTGTTAACCATTCTGGGTGATTCTGGGTGAAGAGTATAAGGAAACTTTTCTGCTGAATGCAATTTTCACAATATGGCTGAAGTTATGGCCAAAGTAAGTTTTTAAAAAGAGAAAAAAAAAATGTTTGCATAGGGAGGACTCCGCTCTCCAGCATTCCTCCTGTACTCCCGACAACTGACTGTCCCTCTCTGACCTCAGAAAGAGATTGGACTTTCATCCCCTTAAGTGGCTCTGAGCTGGAATAACCAGGAAAACAGAGAAAGCAGGAGACTCCTGGCTTTGGAAACTGAAGTTGAGGATAAAGTCTACCAGCCAAATGGTGGGTCTCCTCCATCAAGCTTCAAAACACAGGCAGCCAGTTTGGTGCTCCGACCCACCCACTGGCAGAGTTTCGGTTAATCCTCTCTGGGTCAGCTGCTCACCTTAGAGAAGAGACCTATAGATAAAGACAGTCTGGGGCCACCTCATGAAAGAGCAAGACCACTGCTTAGTGGAGCCCAGAAGCTGCTGATATTCACACACACACTGGGGTGGCAGGATGACGCGTTTTCAAAGATGCCCATGGCTTAGTCCTCAGAAACTGATGTGTCAGTTTACATGATAAAGAGGAATTAAAGTGGCAGATGGAATAAAGTTCCTAATTCACCACCCCTAAAATAGAGAGATCATTCTGGATTATCCGTGTTGACCCAGTGTCACCACAAGGATTCTTAAAGGATAGAGGCAAAGAGGGAAGTCAAAGGGAAAGATTGACTGGGAAAGCTGGTGTGGGTTGTGAAAAGCTTAACCTGCGATTGCTGGCTTTAAAGATGGAAAACCATCTTTAAAGGGGACTCAGGGGATGAAGGCAACCTCTAGAAACTGGAAAAGCCAAAGAAACAGATTCTCCACTAGAGCTTCCACAAAAGAAGGCAGCCCTGCCAATACCATGACTTTAGCCCAGTGAGACCCATGTTGGACTTCTACCTGCAGAATTGTTAAGGTCGTATCTTTGTGTTGTTTTATGCCTTGCATTTTTGGTAATGTGTTCAGGCAGCAGTAGAAAACAATTACACACATACACAGCTTCTAACTGGCTTTATATAGTTTCATCTTAAATATGGATCTGTACCCAAGAATCACCAGACACTTGAGAAGTGCTTCTAATATGAAGGACAAAGACGAAAACAAGTAACAGAAGAAACACCAACAACACAGAAGGCCATAAAGCTTCCAAAAAATAAATAAAAGGCCAAAATGTTGCCAGAGAAAATAAATCAATGAAATGACAGAATGCTATTTATTTATTTATTGTATTTATCTTGATATTTGCAAAGAACTCAATATAGGCCAGGCAATACACTAAGTGCTCCAGAAACATTAACCCGTTTAATCATCATAACAACCCTGTGAGTTAGGTTCTGTTCTGCTTATTTTACAGATGAGGAAAGACGTGCAGAGAGGTTAGTGAACCAAGATCGCAGAGCAGAGCCTGGTTATGAGCAAGATCACAGAGCAGAGCCTGGTTATGAGCAAGATCGCAGAGCAGAGCCTGGTTATGAGCAAGATCGCAGAGCAGAGCCTGGTTATGAGCAAGGTCACAGAGCAGAGCCTGGTTATGACCAAGGTCGCAGAGCAGAGCCTGGTTATGACCAAGGTCGCAGAGCAGAGCCTGGTTATGACCAAGGTCGCAGAGCAGAGCCTGGTTATGAGCAAGATCGCAGAGCAGAGCCTGGTTATGAGCAAGATCGCAGAGCAGAGCCTGGTTATGAGCAAGGTCGCAGAGCAGAGCCTGGTTATGAGCAAGATCGCAGAGCAGAGCCTGGTTATGAGCAAGATCGCAGTGCAGAGCCTGGTTATGAGCAAGATCTCAGAGCAGAGCCTGGTTATGAGCAAGATCGCAGAGCAGAGCCTGGTTATGAGCAAGGTCGCAGAGCAGAGCCTGGTTATGAGCAAGGTCGCAGAGCAGAGCCTGGTTATGAGCAAGGTCGCAGAGCAGAGCCTGGTTATGAGCAAGGTCGCAGAGCAGAGCCTGGTTATGAGCAAGGTCGCAGAGCAGAGCCTGGTTATGAGCAAGGTCGCAGAGCAGAGCCTGGTTATGACCAAGGTCGCAGAGCAGAGCCTGGTTATGACCAAGGTCGCAGAGCAGAGCCTGGTTATGAGCAAGATCGCAGAGCAGAGCCTGGTTATGAGCAAGATCGCAGAGCAGAGCCTGGTTATGAGCAAGATCGCAGAGCAGAGCCTGGTTATGAGCACAGGTGACGTGGCCCAGAGTCCACAGAAGAGCATTGGGGAATTAACAGTATAATGGCAGAAACTGAAAAATCCTGAAAAGGCTGAAATATAGAGTTGAGGCAATATTTTAGAATGGAGAAAAATATATAAAGAGGTCAAACATAGGAAAAAAGATATAAGAAACTCAGGAAGTTCAGCATCCAATCTTTTCAGAAAATGAGAACAGAGAGAAAGATGGGAAGAAATTTTTAAAGAAAACCACTGGACTCTGTGGCAAGAGTTTTAATATTTTTTACTCTTGTAACTTGGTATCACTATATGTTCAGTGTGAAGGTATTCTGAAGCTTCCTTCTTACCTCACTAACGACAACACTTCCTACTGTTACTTCCTCCAGTTCAGCTCAGTCGCTCAGTCGCGTCTGACTCTCCGCGACCCCATGAATCACAGCATGCCAGGCCTCCCTGTCCATCACCAACTCCCAGAGTTCACTCAAACTCATGTCCACAGAGTCGGTGATGCCATCCAGCCATCTCATTCTCTGTCGTCCCCTTCTACTCCCGCCCCCAACCTTTCCCAGCATCAGAGTCTTTTCCAGTGAGTCAACTCGTCGCATGAGGTGGCCAAAGTATCGCAGTTTCAGCTTTAGCATCAGTCCTTCCAATGAACACCCAGGATTGATCTCCTCTAGAATGGACTGGTTGGATCTCCTTGCAGTCCAAGGGACTCTCAAGAGTCTTCTCCAACACCACAGTTCAAAAGCATCAATTCTTCGGTGATCAGCTTTCTTCACAGTCCAACTCTCACATCCATACATGACCACGGGAAAAACCATTGCCTTGACTAGACGGACCTTGGTTGGCAAAGTAATGTCTCTGCTTTTTAATATACTATCAAGGTTGGTCATAACTTTCCTTCCAAGGAGTAAGTGTCTTTTAATTTCATGGCTGCAATTAGCATCTGCAGTGATTTTGGAGCCCCCCAAAATAAAGTCTGACACTGTTTCCACTGTTTTTCCATCTATTTCCCATGAAGTGATGGGACCAGATGCCATGATCTTTGTTTTCTGAATGTTGAGCTTCAAGCCAACCTTTTCACTCTCCTCTTTCACTTTCATCAAGAGGCCTTTGAGTTCCTCTTCACTTTCTGGCATAAGGGTAGTGTCATCTGCCTATCTGAGGTTATTGATATTTCTCCCAGCAATCCTGATTCCAGCTTGTGCTTCTTCCAGCCCAGCGTTCCTCATTATGTACTCCGCATATAAGTTAAATAAGCAAGGTGACATATACAGCCTTGATGTACTCCTTTTCCTATTTGGAACCAGTCTGTTGTTCCATGTACAGTTCTGACTGTTGCTTCCTGACCTGCATACAGGTTTCTCAAGAGGCAGGTCAGGTGCTCTGGTATTCCCATCTCTCAGAATTTTCCACAGTTTATTGTGATCCACACAGTCAAAGGCTTTGGCATAGTCAATGAAGCAGAAATAGATGTTTTTCTGGAACTCTCTTGCTTTCTCCATGATCCAGCGGATGTTGGCGATTTGATCTCTGGTGCCTCTGCCTTTACTAAAACCTGCTTGAACATCTGGGAGTTCACGGTTTACATACTGCTGAAGCCTGGCTTGGAGAATTTTGAGCATGACTTTCCTTAGCTGGTACTTAACTTGCTAATGTTTCAAATTTTATCTAAAATAATAAACATATTAACTAAAAAATAAAAAAGAAACTATTGGAGAAATTTTTCAGAATATCAGGATTTGAATTTCCAGATTGAAAGGGACTATGGATTATCCTGCAAATGCATGGGCTGTTACTGTCTTCATGTGTTCATGTGTTGAGACCTGTCTCCCCACTGGATGTGGATGCAAAGCCTCTGAAAGTTGGTTAGGTCATGAAGGGGGAGCCCTCATGAATGGGGTCAGTTTCATAATGAACATGACCCCAGAGAACTTCCTCAGCCTTCCACACCTGTGAGAACACAGTGGGCTCTCACCAGACACAGAGTCTGCTGGAGCCGGGATCATGGACTTAACTTCCAGAACTGTCAGAGATATATATCTGCTGTTTCTAAACTGCCCAGTATACAAATATCCTGACATACCAGGTCAAATGAGCTCAGAAGTCAAACCACACTGAAATTTCAAGATAGTACACATAAAGAGGCCCTAATAAGTTTCTAAAGGGAAATAAAACAATCCTATTCAAGGGATTGACAAAAATAATGACATCAGATTTTTTAATGGCACCAGTGAAAGCCAGAAGACAATAAAACAATGATGTCAAAACCTCAAGAGAAAATGAGGTTCACATTAGAATTCTATACCCAGCCAAACCACCAGTCAAGGGTGAGATAGAATAAAGACATTTTAAGATATACAAGGGCTCAAAAACCTTACTCCCATGCACTCTTTCTCGGGAAGAACATTAATATAACACCCAAGAAAACATGCAAATGAAACCGAAAAAAAGAAAACGTGGAAAGGAAGAAAGCAGCAATTCCAAAGGTGGCGGTGAAACGAGGTCCCCAGTATAGCTGTGCAGTGACTTGCCCATACACGAAAGGAGGACCAAGGGTGATAGTCTCCTCAGCTCAGTCGCTCAGTCCTGTCCGGCTCTTTGTGCCCCATGAATCGCAGCATGCCAGGCCTCCCTGTCCATCACCAACTCCCGGAGTTCACTCAAACTCATGTCCATTGGGTCAGTGATGCCATCCAGCCATCTCATCCTCTGTCGTCCCCTTCTCCTCCTGCCCCCAATCCCTCCCAGCATCAGGGTTTTTTCCAGTGAGTCAGCTCTTTGCATCAGGTGGCCAAAGTATTGGAGCTTCAGTTTCAGAATCAGTCCTTCCAATGACTATTCAGAACTGATTTCCTTTAGGATGGACTGGTTGGATCTCCTTGCTGTCCAAGGGACTCTCAAGAGTCTTCTCCAACACCACAGTTCAAAAGCATCAATTCTTCAGCACTCAGCTTTTTTTAGAGTCTCCTGCTGCTGCTAAGTCACTTCAGTCGTGTCCGACTCTGTGTGACCCCATAGACGGCAGCCCACCAGGCTCCCCCGTCCCTGGGATTCTCCAGGCAAGAACACTGGAGTGGGTTGCCATTTCCTTCTCCAATGTGTGAAAGTGAAAAGTGAAAGTGAAGTCGCTCAGTCGTGTCCGACTAGTAGCGACCCCATGGACTGCAGCCTACCAGGCTCCTCCATCCATGCGATTTTCTAGGCAAGAGTACTGGAGTAGGAACAAAAAATAAGAGTAACTGGTACCTAACATGTTTGATTGAACTGGAGGCATGTTCTTTTTAGAGTGTGAAGAATTGGTGATAGTTATGTAACAAGCTAACTTTTTAAAAAAATGATGCAATTATTAACTCTAAGAAAAACCAAACAAGACATAAAAGTGTCATCTGTAATATTTACAAGGTCATAATAAAGCTAATGCTGAAACTGAGTTTTTCAAAAGCTTTGAAATAACTATAATTAAAGGAGGGGGAATTGGGAAAGATGCCATTGTAAAGCCAAATTCTCATCTTCCCAGGCAGGAAGTCAGTAAATAACATTTAAAGTGAAAAATTAGAGATGTAGTAATATAAGCTTGTCATTTTAAAATATGGAGGTAAATAGAATAAACAACTAAAATAGTTAAAAGTGGTTATCTCTGGGAATAGGGCATTCAAAGTTGAAGAAGTTGGAACAGGAAAATAGTATTTCGTTATCAACCATGTACTATGATAATACAGTTTTTCTTCTCTTTTCCCCATTCATCACTTTATCATGCTATGTCCAAGTATCACTTAGATACAAACTAAACACAAATATCTTGAGCAGGATTTAGCACATAGGTCATGCTCAGCGAACGCTGGATATTGATGTTGACGCTGCTGCGATCTTTATTAAAGTTGCAGCACTTAAAAGCAGAACCAATCACCAAGCTGCGTAACAACCCTAAGGTCAATTATTTCATACTTTTCTATTTCTCCATTCCAAACTTAAAATGTAGAGTGACTCAGACTCTGAGCATAATACTCTCTAAGGACCACCCACGTTGTTGCAAAAAAGGAAGAACTTCATTCTTTTTTATGGCTGAGTATTCCATTTATGTACATTTTATATATTAAGCATATCATATAATATGCATACCATCTCCTTTATCCATTCATCTGTAGATGGACATTTGGGTGGCTTCCATGTCTTGGCTGTTGCTTTTGTAATATTTTAATTTTATTGGACTAGAGTTGATTTACAATGTTGGGTTAGTTTCAGGTGTATAGCAAAGTGATTCAGTTATACAGATACATATACTCACTCTTTTTTAGACTATTTTCTCATGTGGGTTGTCCTAGTGTATAGGGTAGAGTTGCCTGTGCTGTACAGAAGGTCCTTACTGACTATCTAGCTTATACAGAGAGTGCGTGTATGTTCACCCCACACTCCCCATTTTATCCCTCCCCTTGGCTATTGTTAATAACGCTTCCAAGAACACTGGGATGCATATCTTTTGGGATTTTCATCCTTTTTGGATATATGCCCAGGAATGGGATTGCTGGCTCATATGGATTGCTGAATTCTATATAGTTCTAATTTTTTTATAGAATTCAGCAATCTATATGATCCAGCAATTCCATTCCTGGGCTTTTATTTTTTAACATTACAAAAAATAAATGTCATTTGAAGTTCTACTCTTTAGGTAGAGATAATCACAATTAACACTTGAACCCCTCACTATTATGTAAAAATATATATAATATTTTTGTGCTTGTTATTATCTATTAATCAGTTGGTAAAGAATCTGCCTGCAGTACAGGAGACCCAGGTTCAATCCCTGGATTGGGAAGATCCCCTGGAGAAGGAAATGGCGACCCACTCCAGAATCCTTGCCTGGAAAATCTCATGGACAGTGGAGCCTGGTGGGCTTCAGTCCATGGGGTCACAAAGAGTCAGGCACAACTGAGTGATTAACACTTACTTACTTACTATACACAATTACATATAAATTAATTATAGTATTTATGCTACTTTATAATCTGCTTTCATCAGCCAGTAATATGATATGGCCATGTTTCCATGACCAATAGATGTATATTTACATCATTTAGTCAAAAAAATGCATTGCCAACATATACCATAAGTTAGAAACCATTCCTCTTTCAATGGACGTTTAAGTTGGCTTCATATTTCAATATTATATGCCACATTTCAATGAGCATCCTTGTTAATGTGATATTGAACTCTTGATGTCCGAAACCTCTTTTCACCAAATTCAATATTTGAGATATAAAGAATCCACTAGATTCATAAAATGGTCACCTCATTGCAAAACTTCATAAAGTAAAATAATTTGAGATGAGCTGAAGTTACTATAAAACCTAACTCCTGATCTTGGGTCTTGTGGTTGAATATAATAAAATGTTATCTTATACAGCTTGTGTCAGATCACAGGAGTCTAAAATTTGGTGTCTATGCCTGCACGGATGCCCTTTTAAACTTATTATGCTATTATCAACCTACAGTACTATATTTTTAGAACACTGAGAAAATAATTTTCCTATAAGTTTTCTTAATGTTATAATTTGATAGTTAAATCAGTCATCTATGCTTTGCAGATAAAAAATTTAGATACTTAACCTAGGGTGTCGAAGAAGGCAATGGCACGCCACTCCAGTACTCTTGCCTGGAAAATCCCATGGACGGAGGAGCCTGGTGGGCTGCAGTCCATGGGGTCGCTACTAGTCGGACACGACTGAGCGACTTCACTTTCACTTTTCACTTTCACACATTGGAGAAGGAAATGGCAACCCACTCCAGTGTTCTTGCCTGGAGAATCCCAGGGACGGGGGAGCCTGGTGGGCTGCCGTCTGTGGGGTCACACAGAGTCGGGCACAACTGAAGTGACTCAGCAGCGGCAGCAGCAACTTAGGGTGTAATTTCTGCTGCTGGATTTTCAGTGTCCACCAACCCAAGGTTGGGTTTGGTAGGAAGCAAGAGAAAAATGGAAGCTCGTATCGCGGTCTGCTCGGTCGTCTGGGCAAGCCGACTCCGAAGGCTCATAGCAGTTCTTGCGCCGTGTCTGCCTCCCTCCAAGTTGTTTCAGTAACAGAGAGTTTACTAAGGCAGGCGTCTTCGTGCCTTTCCCTCCCTGTGTGATGTTAGTTCTGCGGCGCGGACAAGCTTGAGTTTGAGAGTAGCCTCTGTCGACGGATGGCCTTGTGGTCTCTGGATGAAATGCACTCAATACAGACGGTGACGGGTGGTATTTGGTGTGTGAAATAGAACCCTTAAATTGTGAAGCAGATTCTGTCCTAGGAACGCCAGGCACTGAACGGCAGACAAACAAGCTTTAAATCACTCACTTCTGCCTCCAGGAGCATTAAACCCGCGACTTGAGGGCCTCTTACTCCCTCCCTTGGGGGCTGTCCTTCCTTGTCTGTGTTTCTTGAAATATGTTGGCCTCCTCACACACTCCTCAGTCATAAACACCTCAGGGAAAGCGTCTCTCCACTTGACAGGCGTCCTGAGCTTGCTGGCTCCAGGAGCCGCGGGGTGCCATCTGTCTACTACGACCCCATGGGCATCCGGAGGGCTCTTCTCCACAACAGGGATGACGTCAAGGGCTCTGCAGGGAAAGCGCTCACTCTTGGACCTCTCCAAACAGACGAGACGCTCAAGGACCTTCAACGGGGCCCCGTTTAGACTCTGTCGGACGTTGCTGGAGAAGGAGAGGAGGACTGAAGAAGCCGACGGCAACGCTTGTCCCTCGTCGGGCCCTTAGGTCGGATTCCTCAGGACACAGACTCTGACACAGCGATTTCGGTGCAGCGGACGCACTGGGGGTGTTTCGAAGGTCCCCGTCTGGGGGAGTAAAGGAAACAGGCCCGGGGAGAGGGAGCGGTCAGACTGGGTGCGCCCGCGGCAGATGCCTCAGTGTGCTCGTCAGCAAGCCGCAGAGCCAGGCTGGCTCTCCCAGCCCTCCCGGAGCCGCAGCACAGGACCCGGCCTGTGCCCCGTGCGTCAGCCACTCACTGGCCGCGGGCTGGCCCGGGGGCAAGTGCAGCCTGCTCGGAGGGCGCGCCCTCTGATGACAGCAACCCCAGGACAGGCTCTTAGCGGAGAGCTCTCAGCAGCAGGGGGGTGGGCGCCTGGGTCTGGAGGGGCCATCGACAGTGCATGAAAGCACCCCCTCCACTCTCCTGCCCTCAGAAATTCCCAGCTGTCCCGGGAAGCCTGCTCCATATGCAAAGTTTCAGCCTGAACAAATGACCACCATCTTTAGACATGGCAGGGGCATAGGAAGGTGGGTATCAGAGAGGGACCCCCAAGGGTAGGGGATCCTCAAGAGCAGAGACCCCGCAACTGCAGATACAGTTACTGTGAGAACTGCTGCAGAAGGTTTAAAGAGCCACCCCAGATGCAGGACCATCAGGGTCTGTGGTGAGTGTGCCCCAAATGAGCAGGAGTCCCCCTGGGGCATGAATAGGAAATTAAACAGTAGGATATCACCAGCATCATTTATACCTGAGGTTCCCTTAAGTTTCCACATAGCTATCCTGTCCGTATCCTGGAGCCCACCTCTGGTGTCACCACAAGTGTAATAGGAAGAACATTTTGTATGCTATTATAGATTAGTCACTAACGGGATGTCACCTGTAAGCTTAAATTATACACAGCACCATCCCTGGGAGCCCTGCCTCCCAGGTAGTGAGCATTAAGCTAAAATACCTTTGTTTATCCCACAAGAAACATCCTGACCAGGCCCACCTGTGAATGACCGCAGGAAGGAAGAAATTAACACATCCCCTCTGGAGGCTGGGGGCTTCCTAGGTGGCACCAGTGGTAAAGAACCCATCTGCCAATGCAGGGGACATAGACTCAGCTTCCATCCCTGGGTGGGGAAGACCCCCTGGAGGGGGGCATGGCAACCCACTCCAGTATTCTTGCCTGGAGAATCCAATGGACAGAGGGATCTGGCGGGCTACAAAGTCAGGCCAACCGAAGTGACCAACTTAAGACTGCAAAGACAGACCAGCTGACGCGACTTAGCGCACACGCGCTCTGGAGGCCGATGGGAGCCAGGGAGTGCTCGACTTACTCCATCCCCTTTCAGTAGAAGGGGCGCCTAAATTCAACTCAGGCAAGGTGGTTCTTCAGGACATGAGCCCACCATCCACTCAGTTTGCGGACTTTCCAAACAAAGTCATTATTCCTTGCCCCAACTGCTTCCCTCTTAATTACCAGTCTGGCATGAGGTAAGCACTACGAGCTTAGACTCAGTAACAGCAGTACCCAAAATGTCACAGCGTCCTGCTTCTTCTACTTGGAAAGTGCTGTCTGGAGCCTGTAATAATGAGCAGACTGGAAAAGCCTGTATGCTGCTACTCCAGAAAAGACCCTCAAAGAGTAATGGAAGTTGGTGGATAAATACCCCAGCCACCTTCCTCTTGGAGACACAGTTACAAAACAGGTCCTGCACAGTATCCCCAGTTATCTGCAATGGCAGCCCCCTCATTAATACACCATTTGCTTCCCTGGTTTTTCCAGTAGTCATGAATGGATGTGAGAGTTGGACCATAAAGAAGGCTGAGTGCCGAGGAATTGACGCTTTTGAATTGTGGTGCTGGATAAGACTCTTGAGAGGAGTATTCTCTTCTGCAAGGAGATCCAACTAGTCCATCCTAAAGGAGATCAGTCCCTGGGTGTTCGTTGGAAGGACGGATGCTGAAACTGAAGCTCTAATACTTTGGCCACCTGATGCAAAGAGCTGACTCATTTGAAAAGCCCCTGATGCTGGGAAAGATTGAGGGCAGGAGGAGAAGGGGGCAACAGAGGAGGAGATGGTTGGATGGCATCACCGACTCAATGGACATGAATTTGAGTAAACTTCAGCAGACAGCAAAGGGCAGGGAAGCCTGGTGTGCAATCCATAGGGTCACAAAGAGTTGAACATGACTCAGTGACTGAACAGCAACAACAACTGCCTCTGCTTTGGGTGAAGCCCAACTTAAGAGGATAATAGAAACATAGTTTCACTTTTACTGACCAAGTCTCTTTAAGTTGGGTGTAAATAGATCCTTGCTTGAATTGCCCTCTCCTCACATTCTCCCAAAATTCTAGAAAATAATGCCCTCTGGGGCATCCCCTTTCTGGCCTCTTACATATAGAAATGATGGATAGATAGGTATATAGATACTTGGATACACAGATAAATATGGATATTCTGATTTTTCTTTTATTTTTAACCATTTTTGCCCATGTATAAAAGCCTGCGGAATGTGTGCTGAGAACAGATCCTAGCAGTGTAACCAGACTGCCTGGTCCAGTGTGACCTTGGCTGCCTACTCTCCACCCCCCATCCTTCTGTTCATAACATTGTGGATTTCCTTTAAGGAAGCGCTCCGGCCCACACTTAGTCGCTATGGACTCACAGGAGTGGACCCTCCTGAGCCACAGTCTTCCAGAAGCAGGAGATCTCCAGTATCTTGCAGCAGTCTACACCCTTCTTTCCCCTACCCATAGCTTCCTGTTACATTTAAAATATAACTCGAACTATTTCTCTGGCTGCTCTAGAATGACTATTTGAATGTCCCTCCAGATTCATATGTTGAAGCCTTAACCCCAGTGTGATGGCATTAGAAAGTGAGGGCTTTGGGAGGTAATTAGGCTATGAAGTTGGAGCTTCCATGAATGAGATTAGTGCCCACATACAAGTGACCCCAGAACTCCCCCACCCCTTCCGTCCCACTGAGAAGACGGCCATCCATGACCCAGGAAGCATGTCCTCACCAGACACCAAACCTGCTGGTGACTTGATCACAGGCCGCCCAGTCTCCAGAACTGTGCACGCAAATTTCTGTTGCTCGTCAGGTGCTCCATCCTCTGCTGTCTCACGTCCTTCTCCCCCCAGTTCGGTCTGGCTATTCCCAGACTTGCCTTAGGCTGTCACAGTAGCACTGTGCCTGCAAAATTCTTTCCCCAAATCTTTATTCACCTGCTGCTCCTTCTTTGTTCTTTTATTGAAGCAGAGTTGGTTTAACATGCTTCTTTAGTTTCAGGAGTGCGTCACAGTGATTTAGTTATACATATATGCCTATTCACTTCTCAGATTCTTTTCTATACAGTTTACCGCAAGATATTCAGTACAGTTCCCTGTGCTCTACAGCAGGTCTTTGTCATTTATTTTACTATAGTCTTGTGTATGTGTTAATCTCACATTCCTAGTTTGTTCCTCCCCATTTTCCCCTTTGATAACCATGAGTTTGTTTTCTGTGTTTGTGGGTCTATTCCTGTTTTGTAAATAAGTTCATCTTTTTTTTCAGAGTCCATATATAAGTATATATGTGCATATATATATAAGCATATAACCTCCTGAGAAATCTGTTTGCTGGTCAAGAAGCAACAGTTAGAACTGGACATGAAACAACAGACTGCTTCCAAATTGGGAAAGGAGTACATCAAGGCTATATATTGTTACTCTGCTTATTTATCTTACATGCAGAGTACATCATGGGAAATGCTGGGCTGGATGAAGCACAAGCTGGAATCAAGATTGCCAGGAGAAATATCAGTAACCTCAGATATGCAGATGATACCACCCTTATGGCAGAAAGTGAAGAACTAAAGAGCCTCTTGATGAAAGTGAAAGAGGAGAGTGAGAAAGCTGGCTTAAAATTCAACATTCAGAAAACTAAGATCATGGCATCCGGTCCCATCACTTCATGGCAAATAGATGGGGAAACGGCAGAAACAGTGACAGACTTTTATTTTTTGGGCTCCAAAATCACTGAAGTTGGTGACTGCAGCCATGTAATTAAAGGATGCTTGCTCCTTGGAAGAAAAGCTCTGACCAACCTAGACAGCATATTAAAAAGCAGAGACATTACTTTGCCAACAAAAATCTGTCTAGTCAAAGCTATGGTTTTTCCAGTAGTCATGTATGGATGTGACAGTTGGACTATAAAGAAAGCTGAGCACCAAAGAATTGATGCTTTTGAACTGTGGTGTTGGAGAAGACTCTTGAGAATCCCTTGGACTGCAAGGAAATCCAACCAGTCGATACTGAAGGAAATCAGTCCTGAATATTCATTGGAGGGATTAATGCTGAAGCTTAAGCTCCAATACTTTGGCCACTTGATGCAAAGAACTGACTCATTGGAAAAGACCCTGATGCTGGGAAAGATTGAAGGTGGGAGAAGAAGGAGACGACAGAATGAGATGGTTGGATGGCATCACTGACTCCATGGACTAAATCTGAATAAGCTCCAGGAGTTGGTGATGGACAGGGAAGCCTTGCGTGGTGCAGTCCATGCGGTCGCAGGGAATTGGACAAGACTGAGCAGCTGAACTGAACTGAACTGTAAGCCATATCATATATTTGTCTTTCTCTGTCACTTAGTATGATAATCTCTAGATCTATCCATGTTGCTGCAAATGGCATTATTTCATTGGTTTTATGGCTGAGTAATATTTCATTATGTATACATGCCACATCTTCATTATCCCTTTATCTGTTGATTGAATTTAGGTTGTTTCCTTGTCCTGGCTATTGGAAATAGTGCTGCAAGGAATATTGGAGGAACATGCGTCTTTTAAAACTAGAGTTTTCTTGGATATATGACCAGGAATGGGATTCCTGGGTCATAGGGTCGTTCTACGTTTAGTTCATTCAGGAACCTCCATTCTGGTCTCAGACCTGATATCGCCTCCTCAGAGAATGGCTCCTTGACCACTTAACCCAGGGTGGTGACCACCTCAGCCACCTTGTATAGCTCTGTCCACCATTTGTCACAGCCAGGACAGCATGAAGTTTCCCCGTTTAGTGATTTGGTCATTCGCTGTCTGATGTACCTTCAATAGTAGAAGCTCCAGGACAGCACTGTATGTTCCTTGTTTGCTCTGTTATCCTCAGCACCTAGAATAGTACCTAGACGATACTAGATATTCAATAAAAATACTTAATAAATGAACAAATGAAACATTTCCTGCTTATATAGCAAAACATAAGCTTTGAGCAAAAAATATGAAACATCCAAAATGTTACAGTCATTGTTTTCAAACGTCTTAAAATCAAAAGACTAAAGTATTAAATAAACATGGTGCATCGCAATCATTAAGATGAGTTTCCAATAATCCCTCAGCATTATCTACAGATGTAAGATCTAAGGGTCCTGTTGATTCCAAACTTCCTTCACACTATGGATTTCATTATCCCAGATTGAGTTATTTGTAGCTTTGCAATGTTAATAACAGGCTAGTTAATAAAAATAATATAATGACAACAAAAGCAAGTTGCTGTTGCCATTTTCCTTGATTTACCGGGTCCTCCAGGTGGGGGATTGAAAGGCAGCTGATTTCTGAGTCAGACCAAGAATTCCATCATAGTTATAGATACTTCAAGTCAAATCAGCAAGATGTGCCCTCAGAGGTAACCCATGAAATATGTTTTGCTAGATGCTACCAGGCAAGGAGCAGGGAGAAACAGGTGTGCCAGCAGGGATATGCGTTGTTTCCACAGGACAAAAAGGAGCAAAGGCTGAAAGATTTAGCCTCTCAGAGCAATAACTTTGTGAGCCTGCAGTGATTTATTTGATGGGGAAGAGGAGGGCTGACCCCCTCCTCCATAGGATCAGCTCGTTGATTATAAACACTCAATAACTTTCAGGTTGAAAATGCATTTTCTCCCCTAGCCTATACGTTTCTGACGCTTGCTTTATTATTTCCTATTAGGAAATGCTATTTAATTCCATCCACAGCTTGGCGACCTTTGTGTGGCTTCCCCACTTAGGAAATTTACAAGTAAATCACGAAGAAGTATGTACACGTACACCTTATAAAATATACATGTGCTTGTAAATGAAAATGCACCAAACGGCAAAAAAAAAAAAAAAGCTACATGCATTGCAAAAACCAGGCATATTGTGCATAAGAGGTGGGAGGCAGGTGTTTGGGAAATCTTCGCACCATCCCAATATTTTTCTAATGGTTTCCATTTCCAGTGCAAGGGAGAATTTGGAAAACATTAGCCACTGTGGTGTGCTCTGAGCTGTGACATGTAGCTGGCAACGTGGTGGGTGGGATGCCCCCCTTTTTCCCTCTAACAAAGAAATAGGGTGAGTTTATTAAAGCATAAATGCCATTTTCATCCTGCAATGATGACTGTGTGGCTGGGATCCCCGAGGTACAGAGGCAGTCAAAGCAAACAGCTGTGCCACCTACTTGCAACAGTTGTACGCCCACCACACAGCTCGGAGGGGAGGAGCAGGTCAAAGAGAGCCATAAAGCGGATAGGGAGGGGGCATGTGGGGGCACCTCTCTGGGCTTGCTCCCCGTCGCCCGAGGGAAAATCCTGCCCTTTGGAGGGTAGGTATTACGCGCACGCCGCTCAGAACACTGGGCGTTCTCTTGCAACTCGTCTCCTATAAACCACCTACTGCATTTTTACATCCTCCAGTCACACAGACCAAAACAGTGTTTAGCAAATTAACAGAACGCTAAATAAAAGGCGCATCAACCAACCTAGCAGGCAGCCTGTCGATGGCTCTGAGTGGGGGTTGGCGGTAAGTGTCGCTGGGGTGGTGAGTGGTGGCTTCAACATCCGAGTCTGTTTGCGGGTTTAGGGAAGGATGGGGCGCTCTGCACATGCTGTCATTACGTTTTCTTGGTGGAGCCCAAGGGTCACTCCACACCCGCCTCTGTCAGCAGAGCACGTGGTGGGGTGGGGGTTCCCCGGGAAGGAGTCTGCGCCCCGCTTTTGGGATGACCAGGGGCACGCCTCCTGTCAGCCTGGAAGAGGCAGGCGGTGGAGAAGCATCCCCCCTTAGCCAGCCACCTCTTCACCTATTCTGAGCTCCAGGGCACCTCGTGGGAGGAGCCTTTGAAGTGAAAAGTCTGAGATGAGAAAAACCAGAGAAAATGTCTTTCCTCTGAAAGGAGGCTGCCTGCCACCCCTTTCTTGGAAAGGCTCACAAATGAACATGGCCCCAGCCCGACATGTTCATGTTGTGATCAGCTCCATGCCCCATGAGATGACCCTGCAGAGCAGGGTCAGGAGGCAACAACGTTCAGTGGGCCCACCTGGAACTGAACCTGTAACCTCAGTGACATGTCCTAATCAATGAAGGTCACGCTGCCCTAAGACGCTGCCCCGAAGTGCTGATGCTCGGGCTCCACAGTCGCCCTGGACGTCACTGATTCTCTTCCACTGCAGCCTTCCCTCCCCAGGGCCACCTGCTCCCATCAAACATGCCCTCCACGCTGTGTCACAAATATGGGACAAAGGCTCTTCACTTTTAAAAACCGCCTCCATTTCCTCAACACCATTCAGGGCAGGCCTTCTCTGTGCCAGGCACTGTTCCAGAGACATGTGAGTGGACGCGTATGGGATATGTCAGTGGAATAAAAGGGTCAGGGATCCCAGCTTTGAAAGAGATGAGATTCTAGCAAGAGAAGACAGACAATGAGCAATAAACACAATGCATTCAATAAGAAATATGTTGGAAAAAAATAATGTCAGGCAGAATAAGAAGGAAGCAGGATTACCATGCACTCTGGCAACCCCACTGCTGGGCATATATCTGGAAAAGACAAAAATTCTAATTCAAACAGATAAACTCATCCCTATGATAACATCCCTATGTTCAGAACAGAACTGTGGACCACGGACCATAAGTGGAACCAACCTAAACGCCCATCAACAGATGAATGGATAAAGAAGATGCGGTGTATACACACAATGGAATATTACTCATCCACAGAAAACAACGAAATAATGCCATTCACAGCAACACGGATGGACCGAGAGACTGGCATGGGGAGTGAGGCATCAATTCCGGCGCCCAGTCGTGTCCGACGCTCTGGGACCCCACGGACCGCAGCACGCCAGGCCTCCCTGTCCATCACCAACTCCCGGAGCCCACCCAAACCCATGTCCATCGAGTCGGTGATGCCCTCCAGCATCTCATCCTCTGCCGTCCCCTTCTCCTCCTGCCCTCAGTCTTTCCCAGCGTCAGGTCTTTTCCAGTGACTGAAGTAAGTCAAAGACAAATATCACATGCTGTCACTTATACATAATCTAAAAGACGGTGCAGAGGAACTTACTGACAAATCAGACATGGACTCACAGAGAGAACAGACTTACGGTTATCAAGGGAGCAATGGAGGAGGAGGGATAAACTGGGAATTTGGGATCATCAGCTACACACTATTATGTATCAAATAGATAAAAACCTACTGTATAGCTCAGGGGTCTATATTCCATATCGTATAATAACCTATAAGGGAAAAGAATCAAAAAACCAAAGAATATATATACACACATATATATATCACTTTGCTATACATCCAAAATTAACACAACATTGTAAATCTACTTTAAAAAAAAAAGCATGAGTGCAGAGGTTGAGCAAGGCCCCTTTCAAGGATCAGTCAGGATTCTTGTCGCTGAGGAAACCCTGGAGGTGAGACTTGCAGGGTTGGATGGTGGGAGCGGGCGCACAACCAGGGCTGAGGCCAGGGCTGGACTGGCCCACTAACAGGAGGTCCATGAGGCCGGATGGGGTTGGGGGAGCGGGCGTGGGGCCTGCAGCTGGTGGGAGCAGACCGCAGAGGCCCTGCTGACTGCTCGGCGGACTTGGCTCCGGCCCTGAGGAGTGAGGGCCCGGCGGGGTCCCCGAGAGAAGCGGCGTGGTCTGGCCGTGCATTAGGCGGGGCCGCGTGGCTGCTCCGGGCACTAGGTTCCCGGCGGGGTCCCCGAGAGAAGCGGCGTGGTCGGGGCCGCGTGGCTGCTCCGGGCGCTAGGTTCCCGGCGGGGTCCCCGAGAGAAGCGGCGTGGTCGGGGCCGCGTGGCAGCTCCGGGCGCTAGGTTCCCGGCGGGGTCCCCGAGAGAAGCGGCGTGGTCGGGGCCGCGTGGCAGCTCCGGGCGCTAGGTTCCCGGCGGGGTCCCCGAGAGAAGCGGCGTGGTCGGGGCCGCGTGGCTGCTCCGGGCGCTACGCTGACTGCAGTTCCTCTCCGCGTGTGGACAGCCGCCCCCGAGGCCAGTCTGGGAGCGTCTGCACTCGCGGCCTGCGCCCTCTCGTGTTGCGTTGCTTCCTCAGCCTGCCTTCCACACTGGCGGGTACCAATGCTGACGGGGACCCTAGGGAGGAAAACCCAAAACCAACCGCTTTGCTCTTATTTCCCTATTGATGATCTTTCCTCCACAAACCCTCTCCAACCTTGATTTTCTTGGTCACCATTCTCAACTCTTCTCCTTGAATCACCTTCTTTCTCAAACTGGCTCTCAGAAATTTGTGCTGCTCAGTTTTCAGTATTCTCTTCTTATTGGATATACATTTAGGAGGGGACCAATTCCTTTCTTTTACAGGAGCTACATTTTCATCGTTATGTTGATGACAGCAAAGTTGTTACTTCCATCCCCAGTCTTCCTCCCAACATCCAGAGCCATCCACAACTGCTTATTGGACATCTTGACTTGGCAGTGGAGGGGCCCACGTTTCTCTGTAGGAGAGGTTCAGAAACAGCACTCCATAGGGAAGGGAAGGACTGGATTGTATAAAAAGTGCCTTTGCACTGCATAGATTTTTGGGTTTTTTTACTACAATTGTGTGTATAGGTGGGGGAGCCAAACAGAAAGCTAATGAAAACTAGGAGAAGACTATGAGCCACTCCGCCTCGTGGACGATGTTATAAACCTCCATCCACAGTTCTTCAAGCACTCTATCAACAATAGCAAGGAGAGATAAGAAAGCCTTCCTAAGTAATCAATACAAAGAGGAATATTGAGGAAAACAGGAATATTGAGGAAAATAAAGGAAAACAATAGAATACGAAAGACTAGAGATCTCTTTAAGAAAATTAGAGATACCAAGGGAACATTTCATGCAAAGATGGGCTCAGTAAAGGCAGAAATGGTATGGACCTAACAGAAGCAGAAGATATTAAGAAGAGGTGGCAAGAACACACAGACGAGCTATACAAAAAAGATCTTCACGACCCAGATAATCACGATGGTGTGATCACTCACCTAGAGCCAGACATCCTGGAATGCGAAGTCAAGTGGGCCTTAGGAAGGATCACCACTATGAACAAAGCTAGTGGAAGTGATGGAATTCCAGTTGAGATATTTCAAATCCTAAAAGATGATGCTGTGAAAGTGCTGCACTCAATAAGCCAGCAAATTTGGAAAACTCAGCAGTGGTCACAGGACTGGAAAAGGTCAGTTTTCACTGCAATCCCAAAGAAAGGGAATGCCAAAGAATGTTCAAACTACCACACAATTATACTCATCTCACACACTAGCAAAGTAATGCTCAAAATTCTCCAAGCCAGGCTTCAGCAAGATGTGAACCGTGAACTTCCAGATGTTCAAGCAGGTTTTAGAAAAGGCAGAGGAACCAGAAATCAAATTGCCAACATCCATTGGATCATAGAAAAAGCAAGATAATTCCAGAAAAACATCTATTTCTGGTTCATTGGCTATGCTAAAGCCTTTGATTGTGTGGATCACAACAAACTATGGAAAATTCTTCAAGAGATGGGAATACCAGACCACCTTACCTGCCTTCTGAGAAATCTGTATGCAGGTCAATAAGCAACAGTTAGAACCGGACATGGAAAAACAGACAGGTTCAAAATTGGGAAAGTATTTTAAGGCTGTATATTGTCACCCTGCTTATTTAACATATGTAGAGTACATCATGAGAAATGCCAGGCTGGATGAAGCACAAGCTGGAATCAAGATTGCCGGGAGAAATATCAATAACCTCAGATATGCAGATGACACCACCCTTATGGCAGAAAATGAAGAGGAACTAAAGAGCCTCTTGATGAAAGTGAAAGAGGAGAGTGAAAAAGTTGGCTTAAAACTCAACATTGAAAAAACTGAGATCACGACATCCAGTCCCATTACTTCATGGCAAATAGATGGGGAAACAATGGAAACAGTGGCAGACTTTATTTTCTTGGGCTCCAAAATCACTGAAGATGATGACTGCAGCCACGAAATTAAAAGACACTTGCTCTTTGCAAGAAAGTTATGACCAACCTAGACAGCATTTTTAAAAGCAGAGACATTACTTTGCCAACCAATGTCCGTCTAGTCAAGGCTATGGTTTTTCCCAGTGGTCATGTATGGATGTGAGAGTTGGATTGTGAAGAAAGCAGAGCGCCCAAGAATTGATGCTTTTGAACTGTGGTGTTGGAGAAGACTCTTGAGAGTCCCTTGGACAGCAAGGAGATAAAGGCAGTCAATCCTAAAGGAAATCAGTCCTGAATGTTCATTGGAAGGACTGATGCTGAGGCTGAAACTCCAATATTTTAGCCACCTGATGTGAAGAACTGATTCATTGGAAAAGATCCTGATGCTGGGAAAGACTGAAGGCAGGAGGAGAAGGGGACGACAGAGGATGAGATGGTTGGATGGCATCACCGACTCAGTGGACATGAATTTTAGTAATCTCCAGGACTTGGTGAAGGACAGGGAAGCCTGACATGCTGCAGTCCAAGAAGTGGCAAAGAGTCAGACACAACTGAGCAACTGAACTGAACAGATGAGCCACTCCAAGCTACCTATGGGCACCACTACTGATATTAGATATGCATATATATATATTCAAAGGGCTTCCCTGGTGGCTCAGTTGGTAAAGAATCTTCCTGCAATGCAGGAGACCCAAGTTCCATCCTTTAGGAAGATCTCCTAGAGAAGGAAATGTCTTTTACTCTAGTACTCTTGCCTGGGAAACCCCATGGAAAGAGGAACCTTTCCTACAGTACATGGAGTCACAAGAATTAGACATGCCTTAGCAACTAAACCGCTAACCACTACCACATATATTCAAAACTTGGTGAAACAAATCTAAATGCTCACCTATGTCCCCTA
The DNA here is from genome assembly GCF_049115385.1 of Moschus berezovskii. Taxonomy (NCBI): domain Eukaryota; kingdom Metazoa; phylum Chordata; class Mammalia; order Artiodactyla; family Moschidae; genus Moschus; species Moschus berezovskii. Next base: position 13,219,953 of record NC_142460.1, on the reverse strand, counting down.
TCTTAGGGAATGGGACTTGCATATAACTGGTCACCCATATCTCAAACTGAGAATCTTCTCTCGTTACTGAGTATAACCTCCCTCACCCCAACTTTTTATTCGAGTCCTGAACTCTGAGTTAGCCTCATCCCTCCTTGGGGCCCTGGCCTCTAACCCTGCCTGCAGGCTCCAAGGGTTCGGCTCCTTGTCCTGCCTTCTCAGGGACCAGCTGGAGCCCTGCTCCAAACCACAAAATTACCTTGAATCCATATGATTCTTCTCATAAAATCTGCCCACTGCCCACAGAATCCTGCTTCTGTGTCTTGCTCATGAGCTCAAATCTTCTTGAACACCGGCTCCAGTCTAGAGCAAGCCTCATTTTCTGGACCACTCCCTTCAAAGGCCAGCTCTACATACGTGAAAACTCTAGGCTGTGGCTCCTTTTCTGTGGCTTCCACAAAAGCCCTAGCACATTCATCAGCCCAGCCAGCTTCTCAGTTATGTCCGTCTGTGTTAGTCAGGCAAGGACAGACTATTTGTAGCAAAACAACCCAGAGCAAAGTGTAGCACAGCAAAGGCTTAATTCTCACTCATGCCAGAGTCAGAAGCAGGTCAGGGAGATTTGCACAGTGGTCTTTCAGATGGCAAATCAAGGACCCAAGCTGCTTCCCCTCTGCTGGTCCATCACCACCAACGTGTGTTCTCTAAAACTACCAAAGCAGGAAAGGTGCAAGCCCAAAGAACGTGTGCCTTCTCATCAGTCCCTGGGACCAGATCTGACACGACACTTTTATTTACATTCCATTGGTAAGAATTAGCCATCACTGATCTGCCCAGGGGCTGGGAAATAAAGAAGACATGGTTGTTTGGTGAGCACTAATTAATATTATTTCACAAATGTTTAATTATTACAGGAAGCTAAACTTTATCACTAGGATCTGAAAGAGCTAAAAGGAATTTAGTAAAAGAACTTTAGGTAGATCTAAGAGTCATACCCACATGCATCTAACAGGGGAATAAACAGAAGGCTGACTCAAGGGCACCTCCGCGTGGGGCTCACGCTTGGCAATTCCTTCATTTGCTGACCCACACAGAGAGTCAGCTTGCGGAGATGTTTGCCGATAATGAATTGGTGGCTTGTTTATATTTAGAGTGAGACTGAGTAATGATGGCTATCTGAAAAACTGGCAGAAACCACACAGACGCTCTGGAAAGGTCATTGCAAAACACACGCCTAAATGCTGCAAGACTCCTTGCGACTTCTTCCCGCCTGCAATATAATTAAATAAAGCTGTATCTGAACATTTTCCTTGTGGGCATTAGGGACCCCGACCAAGGCTCTCTGTCTCCTACGACTTTAACAGGCCCTATCTCTTTGCACTAATTGAGTTTTCTCAGACTGCCTCAAAGGCAGCAGCTTGAAGGAGATGGGAGATCAGCTCTGAGATGCTGTGGAGTTGTGCTGGGTTCCTAAAAGTCTTTGCATGACCTCAGAACTTCAGGGCCTCAGATTCGTAATTGAAATTTTGAAAACGTCATGTGTTCATACTAAGCTATCTCATCTGTGCATAAGGAGTGAAAAGGGAAAGTGAAAGTGAAGTCGCTCAGTCGTATCCTGCTCTTTGCGCTCATGGACTGTAGCCTACAAGGCTCCTCCATCCCTGGGATCTTCCAGGCAAGAGCACTGGAGTACGGTGCCATTTCCTAAGGAGTAAAAACCATCAAAGGCTCCGAAGGGCCAGAAAACTGCACGAATGAGAGTGGCAGCCCAAGTGCTAAGCACATTCACCACCCAAATCCACCCGATTATAGTGCAGAGTGGAGATTCTCAAAGGTCGTGAGCGGCCGCATGGCGGGCGCGTTGGAGTGCACAGCGCGGGGCGTGGCCCGGGCGGTCTTGGCGTCCACACGTGGCGCTGGCGCTGCTGGCTCCAGCCTGGCTTTGCGAACCGCTGGGCACGAGGAAGGTAGGCTCACTGTGTTACTAGAGCGCCTCCTTTTCCAAAAGAAACCGGAAAGCTGGATTTATATGTGAAATTTTACGATTTTTAAATTCCTGGCAGCAAATTTTAAATTATTTTTAAAACACTCTCTGAGCCAGAGTCTTTGAGCTAGATTTTTTCCCTTCAATCTGCCAGTTCACAACTCTACCATAAGCATTGACCAAGGAATCACACACACACATGCACGCGCGTGCACACACACACAGGAACGTGCACATACATGCACACACCTGCACGGCTTTGTATGGGAAGATACCAACTTTTTCAGGTGTCCTGCTATGATCCCTGTCATCCCAAGCTACCTTTGCCTTGCTGCAAGTCACAACCATTAAGTTATTTTACCTTCAACATTCCAAAGTAAGCATCCCAAAGCCTTTATACTTGAATGACTTTTATATGGACTAGTTTTTGAAAACATGGACTCTGAACATTTCCTGAAACGTCTTAGATTCACGTTTCCGTAAGCACTAGGTTCTGCGTCCTCTCACAAGTATTTATTTGGCACCTTTTGTGCGAGATGCTGAGTCAGGTGCGGACGCTCTCGAGACCCTGGCCTCTGCAGCTCTGTCCGGTTCTTGGTTCTGTGTTCTCCGGGTTTGGAGAGAGAGGAGCACGTAGAAGTGAGGGGCGATGCAGAGGAGAAGCCACCAGCCTTTATCTGTCTCATACACACGGGGTTCCATTGAAGAGCTTATTTGAATAAATTGACCCCGCATTAAAATTTTGACCATTCATTTAGACAGTGATTAAGCAAATCAAATACTTTTTGATCCCTTCTGTTCAGTTCGGTCACTCAGTTGTGTCCAACTCTGCGACCCCATGAACTGCTGCACTTCTCTCAGATGGGTCCAAACTCTGAGTCATTAGTCTCCTTTGATATGACTTAAAGTTTGAAGAAAACTCCATGCACAATAATTACTTGGAAATTAATTGGAAAAACCTGGCATAATATTCTGACTATTCTAACCAGACTATGTCAAAATATGACAGAATTATTTTTACTCCATTTGGAAGACAGAGAATATAAAATTATGGAAGATGTGTCTAGTTTGTTGTCATCATAAGACACACAGATATACCTGGTCTGGACAGGACTTCAAATAGGGAGTGACCGTAATACACATCTCAGAGTTCTTGCTTCAAGTATGGTCCAGAATTACCCCAGTATGTGATTCCTGCCTCCTTGATTCTATTCCTGTGCCTAACTTAAGGGAAAATTTTGCCATGATAAACATCCAAGGACATATTGTGGCAAAATGTGAAAGTGTCTGAATGAGTGGAAATGCTGTCTTGTCTTCTAAAAACAGCATTTGATCAACTTCATCTGAATCATGGACTCCTAAATTACATTACCCCTTTTTTATCAATTAAAATATGTAATTTCAGTGTAATGGTCCCTCTTATCTATGCTTTCCTCCAGACAGAAAAAAACAGCAGAGACACAAGGAAAGGACAGCTCTGATGGCATGAAGTTCACATTCACAGAAGCGTGTTTTTTATTGTCTCCACCTCGACATTACCGTGCCCTCATTTGAGCAGAAAAATCTGGTTTCCATTGTTAAAAACACTTGTGTTGAATTGACAGAAGCGCTGAAAGTGAAGTCTTTGAAGTCCAGAGTCAAGTGTAAAGGAACTCAAGCAGAGCCAGGAAGGGAAGAGATTACAGCCGCTCTGGGACCATACGAGCCTCTGTTCCCCAATATTGTGTCCCCCAGAGACCAGCCATTTCAGGTGCCGGGACATCTCCGCCAGCGGCTCTCCTGCCCTCCTTGCTGAGAGCAGAGGTGCCCACGCCTGAGTGTTAGGCAGTGTGCCCCTGACTGCAAGAAGAACCGAACGGATGGCAGGGGGCCACTGCTGTGACGCCCTGTTTGGAGGAGGAAGTCCGCGCAGGTTTGGAAGATGCAATGTGTGTGCCGCTGAGACTGTTCTGATTGTGTCCGTCTTAGAAGGGAACGAAAGAAACACGTATTGCCATCAGTGGATGTCCAGGGAGGAAAAAAATCATAATTTGTAACGAATCTTTAACCTATTTAAAGTCATTACAGGTCGACTCCATGTGTGAGAGGGAGGCTTTGTCTCTTTACTCTCCTAGTTAGTCCCTCTTCTTTGCTGTTTTGATCAGCGCGGTACTCAGGACGCCTCCTAGAATTTGCTTCCCCGCGATGAGGAAAGGGCGTTGCTTTCCGCACACCTCCGATTGTCTCCTTGCTTCCATCAGCTCCTCCCTTTCCCTCCAAACCTCATCCCATCTCTTCTATCTGGGGGGAGGTAGCTCACACCTCCCCCCACAGGCCAGTTAAACCTCCTCCACCCTAAATACAATGGAGTCTGCTCAGCTCAAGATCCTGATGGCATTTTGGAACCAAGAACTTAAACAGACCTTAAGAAAATAGATGTCCATTTCAAAATGTAAAAGGCACACCAGTCCCACTTGTAAGAATTTAGCAGTTGCTCAGAGATGTATGTGTGACTCGTAGCATGTTTGCAAGATCAGAAGTGGAAACAGGTGAAACATTCATCACTCCAGATGAACTCTGCTCCAACCTTGCAGTGTATGAACTTTAAAAAGGCTGGGCAGCTCTTATGAAATGATTTGAAATGATCTCCAGGAAAAAGGAAAAATGTAAGGAGCAAAACACTAAGGAAATAATAATTGTAATTATGAAAAAAATAGATGTATCTACACATGTATATGCATAGATCATCTTAGTCAGGATACAAAAGAAAATTGATAAAAGGATTCTCCACTAGGACATGGAACTGAGGGGCAAGGAGAAGTGGGAGGGAGACTTCTGTTTTGCCATCTTAACTATTTGAATTTTTGAACCAAAATCAAATAAATTAATCAAGAACTAATTATATGCTTGGACCAAGAAGGCTTGCAGGGAGCTGCTCCATAAGGAAGGCTTTCCCGCTCTAGAGGAGCCCGAATTTAATTCTGTGAGTCTGATTACCTGAATTACATTTTGCCTTGTTTCTGATAAAAGTCCTTCAAGGGACTCCAACAGTGAATTCTGAACGTGGATCTCCTAACCACAACACTCAGAGGACAAAATGAAGATGTCCCTCTGAGTCTCCTAAAAGACAGTCTGAGCTTGAGTGTGGGTGCTTTATTTGGAAGGCGCAGCCACGGGGTGGGAAGAGTGATAAGAGGTGTGAGGCAGGGGTCAGTGGCTACGATCCTGGAAGGCTCATCGCCACGTGGGCCGCCGCTCACGGCAAGCCTTGAAAGAGACGCCGCTGGCTGCCCGGGTGACAAGGGGCAGATCCGGGCTTTGCAGTGGAAGGATTTTCATTCAGTAAGCCCATCAGAGGGAGGGAAGAAGGGGTGTGTCCGCTCACCTCCCTGCCCCTCTCCATTGCTCGAGTTGGCGCCACAGGAAGGCACCCCCCCAAACTTGTGGGAGCACCATCAGCGTCATGAACGCAGCATTCCGCTGGCGCCCAGAAGTGGCGCGGGGTGATCCCGCCTGGCTCCCCCTTGGCCTCAGGCGGCAGCAGTGCAGTCCGGAATGCAGAAGCAGAGCTAGTGGTGGAGTCCAGAAGGCGGGTCAGCCCCAAGAGTCTGCTGAGGATTGGAAGGCTTGTCTGCTGCAAGGAGCGAAAACTCTTTGTTTCCTCAAAAGAATTTTGCGGGAGGGGATAAACTGACTCTCCCCTGAAAATGAAAGTAGAAAGTGCTTTCAAAGAGAAATGCCCTGTGCCTCAGACTGTTAGGTCTGCTATAACAAAACACCACACCCTGGGTGTCTTATAAACGCCCATAATGTATTTCTCAGAGCGCTGGAGGCTGAAGGGACAAAAGCAAGGTGCCAGCATCGTGGGGTGAGGGCCCTCGTCCAGGTCTCAGGGTTCAAGAAGGTGAGGAAGCTCTGTGGAAGCTCTTTTATAAGGACATGAATCCCATTCATGAAGGCCTCACTCTCCTGACTTAAGCCCCTCCCAAAGCCCCCACATACTAATACCTCCTATCACCTTTGGGGGTTAGGTTTTCAACATGCAAGTTCTGGGGACACAGACATTCAACCCATAACACACTGTGTGTTAGCTTTCACCATATAGCAAGTCATTCTGAAGCTTAGGGATTTACAGCAAGAACCGTTCTGCTCACAAGTTTGAGGGAAGAGCTCCTGGAAAAGGGAGTGGCTACCCGCTCCAGTATTCTTGCCTGGAGAACTACATGGACGGAGGAGCCCGGCGGGCTACAGTCCACGGGTCACAAAGAGTTGGACACGACTGAGTGACTAACATGCACACAGGTCTGAATGTTGACGGGGGCTGCATGGGTCGTCACGGTTGGAGGTGGGAAGGCTGTCAGCAGGTGCTGGATGCCAGCTGAGGGGTGTCTCATCCTCCAGAAGGTAGGCCCTAGCTTCTTCACACAGTGAGGGTGCCAAAGCTCCCAAAGGTAGCAAGACAGGGCAAGGTCCAATGTGCAAGCACCTTTCAAGCCTTTCCCTACATCCCATTTGCCAGCATCCTATTGATGAAAACAAGCCATGCAGCCAAGACCAGATTCCAGGAATGGGAAGATAAGATTCACCTCTTGATAGGAAAAGTAGGCAGTTATACTGCAAAAGGATATGCATCCAGGAGTGGGAAGAATCTGGGTCTATTTTGCAATTACCACAATCTGCCAAGTACTCCGGCAATGAGAACTGTTCCCTTCATTGTCTTTTGTAAACAGGGCTGAAGAAAGTCAGTTTCGGATCACCTTTAGCACCGGAAGGTCAATTCCATCTGTATCTAAACCAATTATTTTGGGTGTTTTCACAAAGAGACAGGAATCCTAAAGATAGCAGGCAGCTCTCGCCTTCTTCACAAGACCTTGATAATTCACAGTTCAGTCATTCAACCAGATGTTCAGAACACATGACCTCATGTTGAACTCCTTAGCCATAAAGAGTTTACAGGATGATTATTTACACCAGTATGATTACTTATGCTCCTTCTTACTGACGGAATAACTAACATTCTGGCAATTTGCACAGAATTTTATGAGAAATCTATTGTAGACAGCCTAAATTGACTAAAATGCCATAGCTACAAAGAACACCTTTCCTCTCCTCTGTTAAAAGAAAATGAGAATCTTTCACTGTACAGAAGGCTAGGTGAAGATCTCACTGTTGTCCATCACCTTGAGAAGATGTGGTATGATTGACACTCTAAGTAGTTTCTCCCTCGATGTGCAGATGTCTTTCAAATCTAGATAAACTGGCCCAAGCCCTCAAGCCGCAGCCTCGTGATATAAGCAGTCAGGGTCCCCCAGTTCACTGAAATACTGAAGATTCTGTCTTGTTCTTAACCATCCTATTACTCTCAATTTTTTAACTGAGTGATTTATTAAAGAATTATTTCAAATAATTATTTTTCATTGATTGCTACAACTGAAATGATAAAAAATTAAAATACATTTGATTATCACTTCTAGTTCAATTGAGTTCAGTTGCTCAGTCATGTCCGACTCTTTGCGACCCCATGGACTGCTGCACGCCAGGCCTCCCTGTCCTTCACCAACTCCCAGAGGCTGCTCAAAATCATGTCCATCGAGTCAGTGATGCCATCCAACCATCTCATCCTCTGTCGTCCCCTTCTCTTCCCACCTTCAATCTTTCCCAGCATCAGGGTCTTTTCCAATAAGTCAGCTCTTTGCATCAGGTGGCCCAAGTATTGGAGTTTCAGCTTCAGCTGAAATATTCCAATGAATATTCAGGACTGATTTCCTTTAGGATGCAACAAGGAAAGCTTTCACTTCTAGGCATGATTCATTATCTAAATAATGATTACTAACTGAAAATAGTGATTTTGAGCTCATCTCCTTGACACCTAGACGATAGGCATAGATTCACCATGATGGGATGGGGTGGAGGGGAGAGGGGACTAAACACAGATTCCCTTTGCTCCTATCATTCTGATTCAGAAGACGTGAGATGAGGAGGGATATGCAGTCTTAACAATCTTCTCAGTCTTAACAATCATCAATCAATGATGATTCCAACATCCACCAAAATCAGAAAAACACAGCCTAGGGTTTGTTAACGGCTCCAGTGAGTGTCAATTTTTTAGAGAAGGTTTACATCAAAAGTTCTTCATATATAAAATAGATAAACAACAAGGACCCTACTGTATAGCACAAGGAACTATATTCAGTATCTTGTACTAACATATAATGGAAAATAATCTGAAGTGTATACACGTAACATATACAGCTGAATCACTTTGCTGTTTACCAGAAACTAGCACAACATTGTAAATCAGCTATACTTTAATCAAAAGAAAAGTGGGGTGGGGGGAAGCTCTTCTGACAGTCTTCCACATAGACTGTGGTTTCTTTTGCAAGATAAATTTCACACACACACACACACACATTCTTTTTCATATTTTTCCACTATGGCTTATTGTAGGATATTGGAAATAGTTCCCTGTGCTATATAGTAGGACCTAGTTGTTCATCCGTTCTAATATATAATAGTTTGCATCTGCTCATCTCAAATTCCCAAACTCCCAATCAATCCCTCCCTGCCCACACTCTTTGGCACAAATCTATTCTCTGTGTTTGTGAGTTTGTTTCTGTTTCATGGGTAAGCTCATTTGTGTCATACTTTAGATCCCACATATAAGCAATAATATGTGATATTTGTCTTTCTCTGTCTGGCTTACTTAATTTAGTATGATAATCTCTAGGTCCATCCACATTGCTGCAAATGGCATAGTTCACTCTTTTTAAGGCTGGGTAATACTCCATTGTTTATATATACCACACCTTCTTTATCCATTAATCAGTCAATGGACACCAAGGTTGTTTCTATGTGCCAGATAAATTTCTAATTGGTGGCTATAAATTTATCAGGTCATTAGTGGAAGGAGGCTGTATGTGTTTCCACGTCTCCATGCTTCTCTCTTTTGTCCTAATTTAAGTGTAAAGAATGGCAAGCCACTCTAGTACTCTTGCCTAGAAAATCACATGGACAGAGGAGCCTGGTTGGCTGCAGTCCAGGGGGTCACTAAGGGTCGGACACGACTGAGCGACTTCACTTTCACTTTCACACATTGGAGAAGGAAATGGCAACCCACTCCAGTGTTCTTGCCTGGAGAATCCCAGGGACCGGGGAGCCTGGTGGGCTTCCGTCTATGGGGTCACACAGAGTCGGACACGACTGAAGTGACTTAGCAGCAGCAGCAGCAAGTGTGAAGAAGGAAAGAGTGGTGAGGAGGGGAGAGGGGAGGGAGGAGAAGGGGGAGGATGTGTTTTGTCAGGTATAAATTATCTACCCCTCTCTGGACTTTGTTTTTGATCAGTTGCATAATGTCTGTTCAGTAGGTCCCTGAACAACTATATACATTTTGTTGTCAAATACAGTTTTGAATCATAACTGCCTGATATCTCACCACAAACAGACTCTTCTTAAGATCAAGCATGTATATTTTTTTAAACTTCCCAAGTTTTAAAAAATGTAATCAGATTTGGCAATGTACTTCAATCCAACTCTATTCCAAAAATTTAATGTTAAATATTACATGTGATGAGTTCTTAACAAGGTGATTTACAATGATTTTTCCAGTAAGATGTTTTGGCTCCTCTAACCACTCCAGAGTCCAGACATAGAAAGCTATACCAAACCAAGGTTACACAGCCTGAGATTTCAGATTAATTTCTTACACAGTCTTCACAAGTTAAATCTACATTCCATCAGGAGTAAGAAATGGAAGGAACTCATTATTTTCAAGGACTCAATTCTTAACAATATCTTTTACTTTCTCCAGGTATCAGGTATGTCCATGGATTCTGGAATCAAACCACCTGTATTTATTCCTTAATCTCCCATTTACTTTTTCAATTATATTGGGAAAGCATTCAAACTCTCTCAGCCCATTTCCTTGTCCATGAAACATATTTTAATATCAAAACCTGTTAAGAATCATTTGGTGTTCAGAATCAGAAAACCCAGTTCAACTTAAATGATAAACACGTTATTTGGCACACACACACACACAAAATCAGAAGTAGAGTAGACTTTAATTGAGGCTTAATCTAGCTATTCAGTGAAATCAGCAGAGTTTTCATTTCTTCCTATCTTTTTTTTTTTCTTGGTTTGTTTGTTTTTGACAGCACTGTCCACATGTGGCATCTTAGCTCCCCAACCAAGGTTTGAACCCATGCACCCTGCATTAGAAGGTGAAGTCTGAACCACTGGACCACCAGGGAAATTCCTTCCTTTTCTGCACTGCCTTTTTTGGTGCTCCTTTTACCCAAGGCTGACTCCCCTCAGCAACTTCCAAGCTTCCACGTTCCTCTTTAACACAAAGAGAATGACTTGCCAGACATTTTCACTAAGACCCAGAAACTCCGTGAAAACATCTCCTGTGATCTGATTGGCCCAAACTAGGTCACATGATCACCCCTAACTAGTCGCTGCATCTGGGATTTGCTGATTGGCTTCAGTCTACAAGGGCTTATCAGGAGATCTGCATGGGATCTCTCCCCCAAAGCAGCTGGGATATCCTTGGGGGAAAATGGAAATCTGGGCACTGTTATCCACAGCAAGGGAGCAGGAAGCAAGGATCTGGGTGGCCTAAAATAAAAAACATTCACCACCTTTCTCCATAGGGAACTGTGAGGATTACGGAAAGCGGCTGCCACATGGTAAACACTCAATAAAAGCTTACTATGATTATTACTACTCTTATTACTACTGTCAGCATCAATTAATGGGCCCAGTGTATGGCAGTGTTTTTAAGGCCTGGATATTACCCAGAGAATATGGACATCTGCTTTTCATTTGTGGAAATGATGGAGGGGGACTTCATGCTTAAATCTCACTGGAGCTTGCTTTTCTTAACCACATGTGGTGAAGAGTAATTGTTCAGCGTGACAAAGGATGGAAGTTCTGGGGAGAACCAACTGTCTTCGTTCATCAAGCTACATTTCACCACCAGAAGGGGTGCCTTGGTCCCCACCTCTGGACATTCCATTGTAAAGTTCCATCGGTCAAGATCATGTTCTGTGAGTGTCATGAGAACAGGACCTGCACTCAGAGACCAGTGTTGACTTTCATATCTGCAGGCAAAGAATGTGAAAAACTGATCCATCTAATCAGAGCTCTAAGACCTTTGAAGTGCACTGCCCTTTCTCTCCATTCCTTTTCACTGTGTTTTCATGTTCTAGTAAAGAAGAGGGCAGTATGAGTTGGTGAAGGGAGAAGTGTTTAATCATTCAGGGGTGTCTGACTCTTTGCGACCTCATGGACTGTAGCCCTCCAGGCTCCTCTGTCCACAGGATTCTCCATGCCAGAGTACTGGAGTGGATTTACATGCCCTCCTCCAGGAGATCTTCCCAACCCAGGGATAGAACCCATGTCTCCTGCATTGCAGGTGGATTCTTTACCATCTGAGCCAATATTTGGACAAATTATAATCACCGACGCCCAACGTTCTGTTTCAGCAGACTGGCCCATTTAAACCAAAACAAATCTAAAACTATCCTGAATTAGAAAAGAGCTAGGTATTAGGAACCTGCAGTCAAGTGCAGGGAGCTCAGCTCAGTGCTCTGTGATGACCTGGAAGGGGGTGCTGGGGGAGAAGGTGGGAGGGAGGTACACAAGGAAGGCGCTGTGTGTACACCTTCAGCTGATTCCCTTCGCTGTGTGTCAGACACTAACACAACATTGTAAAGCAACTAGGCTCCAGTGAAAAGAGGAAAAGAAAAGACCTATGGTTCCCTCGGCTTGCTTGTACACTTTGCTCCAGCCAACGTGGAATCGTTTTCTTCTAGAAAAGCATAGAAGCGGCATAACTGAGGAACCAAGTGTGAGTTACAGCCTTCTGGAACAACCAGGACCCCCCCTACACCTTCCACTGGTCATTTGCTTGGGTTGAGAAAAAGAACATGCAAGAGGAAGTAATCCCTATGGTTGCTGGGACTCCCACGGGTTTGCTGTGTGGTGCCCTTCGTGCCTCTCTGCCCTTGTCCTGTCAGCCATGAATGAGGCGGCCTCTCACAGTAGAAAGTGTTTCCAAATAGGACTTTCTGTATCAGCGCTTCCTGACTGGTTGTGCAATCATGAAACCCAGTAAAAACAGTAAACCCATATATACCTGCCCTTTAAAGGAATTTCTGATAAATATATTCTCCGTTTAAATATAAATCACTATAAATGTAATATAACGGGACCAAGTGTTGTAAATGTGTATGCTGTAAAAGGGGACTTCCCTGATGGCTCACCAGTAAAGAATCTGCCTGCAATGCAAGAGACACAGGAGACTCGGGTTTGATCCCTGGGTTGGGAAGATCCCCTGGAGGAGGAAATGGCAACCCACTCCAGTATTCTTGCCTGGAGAATCCCGTGGACAGAGGAGCCTGGTGGGCTATAGTCCATGGGGTCACAAAGTGTCAAATGCGACTCAGCGACTGAGCACACACACATACCTGCTATGAAAAAGAAATTCTATGCATTTCTTATTTAACTTCCATCAAAAAAGGAGCTAGTCCACTTTGAAATTCTTTTACTTTATTGCAACCTTAAAATGGCTAATAATAAATTGCTACCATGACTGGAGAATTCCAGGGTTAAATCCTATGTAGAAATAAAAGCAAGCGCAGGAAGGATGTACCTTATTTCCCTGTTGCCTAAGGTGTATACACCTGCCACAAAGGTGGTGTCCCTCTACAAATGAAGACAAAGAAAACAATAAATAGGTTATGTTCTCTCTTGTTAGATGAAATAAAATTAAGATCGGGCTTCTAAAAAAAAATCATACTCTCTTCACTAGAGAGAGGCAGCTTCAGACCAAGGAAAGAAAAAGGAAATGAAACCAGGGGCATTCATTCTGATCTCCAAATTTATTCAGATATACAGAAATCCAGAGGGGACTGCATCTTTAAAATTAGCTACAAGGTGTGAAGTGCACCAATTCGATTCCATAAAAGAAACCGGGGGCATTCATTCTGATCTCCAAATTTATTCAGATATACAGAAATCCAGAGGGGACTGTATCTTTAAAATTAGCTACAAGGTGTGAAGTGCACCAATTCGATTCCATAAAAGAAACCGGGGGCATTCATTCTGATCTCCAAATTTATTCAGATATACAGAAATCCAGAGGGGACTGTATCTTTAAAATTAGCTACAAGGTGTGAAGTGCACCAATTCGATTCCATAAAAGAAACCGGGGGCATTCATTCTGATCTCCAAATTTATTCAGATATACAGAAATCCAGAGGGGACTGTATCTTTAAAATTAGCTACAAGGTGTGAAGTGCACCAATTCGATTCCATAAAAGTTTTATTTGAATTACAATGAAAAGGAAATCAAAAGGGGGAGGGGAATCTTGCTAATATTAATTAGTGATATGCTCTGCTTTAGAGAGAGGACAGGTGCCAGTGAGTGAATGATTCTCTCTTGGTTCTTTTGGTAACTATGCATGAAAATTCTGTCTTTTGGTGTGGTCTACAGTGTACACCCCAGTTTTTATTTTCACAAGCAAACTAGAAACAAATAAGCCATAAAAAATCAACTAAATTATAGGCTAATCTATTTTGATGTGTGCACTAACAAAGAAAAATTGGATCATTTTCCCCAAAATATTTCTTGATGTGTAAGACTCCTTGAAGCCTCTCCTGTTGCAATCAGAAGCAAGTCATAGAGAAGAATGGAGATGATGCTACCTTCATCCATTCAGGTTATCAGTTAAAGAAAAGCAGCAAGCGTGAGTTCAACATATTGCAAACGTTTATCACCACACGCGAGTGTGACTACTCACTCTTCTCTTTGGTCGACCGATCACTGTGTTTTACCATTCACCCTGTGACTATTTTTACCCAGCAAGAATGCAACAAAAAAGGAGAAGCCAGCATGAAAGAGGCAAGACAATTGAAGAGGAGCAGAGAAGAAAACAAACAAACGAAAAACGTGGCTTTCCTGAAACAAAGAAGAGGACAGTATCAGAGAAATCCAACTAAAACACTAGGCCAGCATTTCCCTAAACGTATTCTCAGAGATACTTGTCCCATGAAACGCTCAGCCACGAATAGGGTCCATGGCCAAGTGCAGTGGGGAAACCTTGCGTGCTATGTCTCTCCCACTTCCCTTGGAGATTCACAAAATACATTAGTATCAAAAGACTCTAGGAAGTCCTGCAGAAGACTGATGTTCTTAGTTTAAGCCAAGTAGCTCACAAAATTATTCAGTTGTGGAACTTCTTAGATCTCCTGGCATCTATAAATAGTCCATGGAGCTAGTGTTCTACAGAACACAACTAGATGCCGAAGCTGCCAAATGAACACTGGTGGGGGAAGCAGCGCAGGAAAGGAATGATGCTCCAGAGGTTGGCTGAAGACAGGGGTTCTTAGTTTTCCATTTCTATGGCAGACAATAGCGTGCATATGGAAAGAAAGGGGCAGGGTCAAGTTCTCAAATGAAATTCCATTTGTAAATTGAGTGAGTTATTGAAAATTCAAGAATTCTCAATTTGAATCCAACTAAGAGGAGAAGCTAAAGCTGAAACTCCAATACTTTGGCCACCTCATGCGAAGAGTTGACTCACTGGAAAAGACCCTGATGCTGGGAGGGATTGGGGGCAGGAGGAGAAGGGGACAACAGAGAATGACATGGCTGGATGGCATCACTGACTTGATGGACATGAGTTTGAGTGAACTCCGGGAGTTGGTGATGGACAGGGAGGCCTGGCGTGCTGTGATTCGTGGGGTCGCAAAGAGTTGGACACGACTGAGCAACTGAACTGAACTGAACTGAAGAAGAGGATGCTGTTAAAGTGCTGCACTCAATATGCCACAAATTTGGAAAACTCAGCAGTGGCCACAGGACTGGAAAGGGTCAGTTTTCATTCCAATCCCAAAGAAGGGCAATGCCAAGGAATGTTGAAACTATTGCACAATTGTACTCATTTCACATGCTAGCAAGGCAATGCTCAAAATCCTTCAAGCTAGGCTTCAGCAGTATATGAACCAAGAACTTCCAGACACACAGGCTGGATTTAGAAAAAGCAGAAATTAAATTTCCAACATTCGCTGAATCGAAAGAAAGTGAGAGAATTCCAGAGAAGCATCTACTCCTGTCTCATTGATGACACTAACACCTTTGACTGTGTGGATCACAACAGACTGTGGGAAATTCTTAAAGAGGCGGGAATACCAGACCACCTGACCTCTCCTGAGAAAACTGTGTGTTGGTCAAGAAGCAACAGTTAGAACCAGACATGGGACAATGGACTGGTTCCAAACAGGGAAAGAAGTACATCAATGCTATATATTGTCACCCTGCTTATTTAACTTACATGCAGAGTACCTCACGTGAAATGCCAGTCTGGATGAAGCACAAGCTGGAAGGAAAATTGAGGGAAGAAATATCAATAACCTCAGATATGCAGATGACACCATCCTTATGGCAGAAAATTAAGAGGATCTAAAGAGCCTCTTGATGAAGTTGAAAGAGGAGAGTGAAAAAGCTGGCTTAAAACTCAGCATTCAAAAAACTGAGATCATGGCATCCAGTCCCATCACTTCATGACAAACAGATGGGGAAACAATGGAATCAGTGAGATTTTATAAGAAAATAAACCCAGGAAATGGTTCCATAACCCCTGTGGATGGTGACTGCAGCCATGAAATTGGAAGATCCTTGCTCCTTGGAAGAAAAACTATGACGAATGTAGACAGCGTATTAAAAAGCAGAGCCATTACTTTGCTGACAAAGGTCCCTCTAGTCAAAGCTGTGGTTTTTCCAGGAGTCATATATGGATGTGAGAGTTGGACCATAAAGAAGGCTGAGTGCCAAAGAATTGATTCCTTTGAACTGTGGTGTCAGAGAAGATTCTTGAGAGTCCCTTGAACTGCAAGGATATCAAACCAGTCAATCCTAAAGGAAATCAGTCCTGAATACTCATTGGAAGGACTGATGCTGAAGTTGAAATTCCAATACTTCAGCTACCTGATGTGAAGACCTGATTCATTGGAAAAGACCCTGATTCTGGGAAAGATTGAAGGCAGGAGGAGAATGGGACAATCAAGGATGGGATGGCTGGATGGCATCACTGACTCGATGGACATGAGTCTGAGCGAGCTCCGGGAGTCAGTGATGGACAGGGAGGCCTGGCGGGCTGTAGTCCACGGGGTTGCAGAGAGTCGGATATGACTGATGACTGAAAGACAAAAAAGAACTGATGAAGACACCCTCTAACTTCTTTAAAAGATGGAACATGTGGACTGTATTTCACTATCACAGTGGAAGAGGAAGAGGACAGGAAGGTGCATATACTAGAAGGGTTAGAGCACTAATGTGTGTTGGCAGCTGTGATCCACCAGGCTGTGGGTGCTTCCCTCTATATAGCTGATCTCACAGATGTCATAACAATTCCAGTAAGTGAGCATTACTACCCCTATTCAGACACGAGGAGGACACTTCGAAGAGAGTAAGTTAACTTTGGCTACTTTGTGCAGTATTATGGAAGGATGAAAAAAATATGGGCAAGAAAGAGATGGTGAGAAGATCAGAAAAAAATGAGGAGACGTCCTGTCCTTGGAGAAGGAGGGGTGCAGAGAAGCGTCGTCCACTTAGGGAAGGCACAAGACTGCAGAAGTGATGGAGAAGGCACCCTAATACTCTGCCCCAGCAAGGCTTCAACAGTGCACTGGTGTAGCATCACGCAACCTAAGGAACAAAACTCTGCATGGTGAGCTAATCCTCATTGCCTTCCTGTGGTGTGACCATCAAGTCTGCTTTTATAGTCAGTCAAAGCAAGAGGAAGGGGAAAAAGGTTGGAACCCCCCTTGAACTCACAGCAAATCAAGAACAGACCCAGGATTGGATGGCTGCTAGTAACTGAGCAGAAATGTAGGAATCCAGAGTCGGGTGGTGCGTCCAGGAGACTTCAGGAATAAAGAATCCCTCATGACGAACCAGGGCTTCCCAGGTGGCACTGGTGGTGAAGCATCCACCTGCCCGTGCGGGAGATATAAGAGACCAGGTTCGATCCCTGGGTCGGGAAGCTCCCCGGGAGGAGGGCATGCAACCCACGCCAGTGTTCTTGCCTGGAGAGTCCCGTGGACAGAGGAGCCTGGCGGGCTGCAGTCCATGGGGTCCAAAGAGACCCGACTGAAGCAGCTTAGCGTGCGCGCGTCACTAACAAAACGATCAGATGTGTGGAGAGAAGGGCAATGAACGAAAGGCCGCCCAGGGGCTGCGGGCTCAGACCTCTCCACATTCAGTGCGGCCTCGCCCACCCTCCTGTGTGCGCATGCTCGGTCACGTCTGACTCTTTGCAACCCCTTGAACTGTAGCCCACCAGCCTCCTCTGTCCATGATGTCCCAGAAAAGTGTACTGGAGCAGTTTGCCGTTTCCTTCTCCAGGGGATCTTGGCGACCCGGGGATTGAATCCACCTCTCTCAAGTCTCCCGCACTGGCAGGCAGGTTCTTTGCCACTAGTGTCACCTGGGAAACCCTCACTGATAGAAGGAGAAGTGGGACCCACTGGGAGTGACTGTCCATGGGAGTCTCTGAGGATGGTCGCTGCTGAATGGACCCCACTTCTCCAACTATCAGTGAGGAAAACGTCTTATGCGCACATCTTCTCCACGTTCTGATGGGTTGGGGCATTTTAGCATGTTATACTTCGCTTCAACTATTTGAAAATTCAGAAATCTTCACGTTACATCTTGCTCAAACTGGTTTAAGCAAAACCAAAATAAGATTAAAACTAAATAAAATTTAGTCACTTCATTGAAAAGTTCAAGAAGGAATAGTTTCTGGCCCGGTTAACCCCCAGGATCTCAAATCAAACCAGTCTTTCCTCTTCCCCCCGACCCCACCCGCCTCTGCTTTGTCTCCATCTCTATTGTCTTCATTTTATTTCCAGTTCCCTCTCTCTCTCTCTCAGTCCCAACTTCCTCTCTTTGTTGACAGCATTTTCAAGCAGGCCTTCTCCACTAGGGACCTCAGACACCTCCACCTCCCTTTACTTAGACAGCTGTATATCCAAGTTCAGAAAGACTTTTTCTTTCCCCAAAATGCTAACAAAGATCCTGATTTTGACAAAAACTAGCTAGAAAAGATACATGCACCCCTATGTTCATAGTAGCACTATTTATTAATACATATTAATAGCCAAGACATGGAAGCAACCTAAATGGCTATCGAAAGATGAATAGATCAAGAAAACGTGGTACTTATTCACAGTGGAATGTTACTCAGCTGTAAAAAAGAATGAAGCAATGCCATCTGCAGAACATGGATGGAGCTAGAGATTATCTTAAGTCAGAGACAGAAAGACAAGTATCACTGAGGTTAATGACTCAACTAAAAGGGAAGTGTGTGTGCTTAGTCACTCAGTCGTGTCTAACTCTTGGTGGACCCATGGACTGTAGCCTTCCAGGCTCCTCTGTCTGTGGGATTTTCCAGGCAAGAATACTGGAGCAGGTTGCCATTTCTTACACCAAAGGGGACAGCAGGGAGTTTAGGGTTAGAAGATACACACTACAATATAGAAAGAAAATAAACAGTAAGGACCTACGTATATCACAGGGAACTGTGTTCAGTATTGAAACAGGACAACTGAGAAGAAGACGGAAAACTGTGACATTCCTGGAACCAGCAAGAGGACAGTATACACTGGGGATAAAGCATGATGGAAAGATTATTGAAAAGAATGTCTGCACATGGATCATTGCATCACTTTTCTGTACACCTGAAACTCACTCAGCCTTGTGAGTCAACTATACTTCAGTTAAAAACTTGGGGGAAAGTCCTGGCTTCGAGACCCGTCAGACCAGTTGAAGTCACATGCTCACCTCTGCAGCACACACAGACTCAGGGCGCTGGGACTGTGCCCCGCTGGAGCCGAGGGGCGGCTCAGCCCCGGCACAGCCATGGAGTGAAGACAGAAGCGGGTTCTCCAAAGGAAAGAAGGCAAATGGGTGTTCACAGACAGGAATAACAGACGTCCATGGCAAAGGCCAAAGCAGCCCTTCTAAAATTTAAGAAGGCTCAAATTTAAAGCCCTTGGGCTTTGTTGTTGCTTGTCAAGGTGCAGTATATTATTGTATCAAAGCACTGTGGAAGCATAAAGAAGAGGAAGCAATTTGTTCTCCTTAGAAGGAGGCAGGAGGCTGTCAAAACCTTCATGGAAGAGACGCCCTTTGAGCTGAGGCTGGAAGGAAGTGTATGGGTACGACAAGCAGTCAGTTCTCACAAAACTAGCCCCTGTTCCCGGACTGTTCTCTCCCAGGGGCTTATTTTAAAATTAATATTTATTAGAGTATAGCTGCTTTACAATGTTGTGCTGGTTTATGACCCAGCAATCCCACTCCTATATATATGTACCCAGATGAAAACACAATTCAAAAACATACATGCACCCAATGTTCACTGCAGCAGTATTTACAAGAGCCAGGACGTGGAAGCAATCTGAACGTCCATCGACAGACGAATGGATAAAGATGAGACGGTACGTATATACAGTGGACTATTACTCAGCCATAAAAAGGGGTGAACTGGGTCATTTTCAGAGACGTGGATGGACCTATAGACAGAGTGAAGTGGGTCAGAGAGAGACAGATATCATATATTACCTCGTATATGTGGAATCTGGAAGCGTGGTAGAGATGATTTATTCCTCTAGGGCTTTGACCGGAAATGACAAGCTGCCAGGCAAAGAGCGTGTGTGTCACCCCTTTCTCCCTTCCCCTGTGGCAGCACCTGTGGCAGCTGTGTGTTGAAACTGTGTAGCGTCAGGATGGCATCCTCAGTCACTGCATGGAAGACAGCCACTCTGTACCGTGCCCCTCCACAATGACCTTGCCTGGGCGAGAAAACCCTTGTTATAGCCAATCACTGAGATTTAGGGTTAGGATAACCTTACCACACAGGCTCTGTTTTATGTTCCTGCAATCTTGTCCCATACATAGTAAACTTCATATAAGAAGCTCTGCTCTGCTCTAAAAGTCTTCCTTTCCCCTTGCAAATCTGAGTGAAAGCAAATGAAAATGTACATGGCCCTCTCAGGCCTAGGCTCAGAAAATGATACACTGTCATTTCTTCCCTGGTGCCATTAGCCAAAGCAAAGTCACACGGCCAAGCCCAAAGTTAAGGGCAGGGGAAATACACTCCACCCATGACAGAACCATGGAGATGGTGTGGATCTTAGAGAAGGCAAAGATTTGGGACCAGTATTTCCATCTATCCCTTAGGTATCTTTCACCACAGAGACTCATGAAAGCCTCAGAAGGCATCTGAGGGAATGCCAAGATTCTCCTGGTCTAGGAAATGAGAGATAACTCAAAAGCCAAAGCTGCCTCTCCTAGCATGCCCAACATCTTCTCTGCCCACCAGCATCCTTTTCTCCATGTTGTAAACAGCAGGGGTAGTTCTGTCGCCCAAAGATCACGAGTCTGTGTTTTTGTTTACCCTGGTGACAAGCACGGCAGTGTAAACAGGCCGCAAGGAGAGCTGTGTTTTCATTTGCACTACTTCATTCGCTCTGTATCTGTAAGATATGCGGCCCAGGGAAAGCTATAAATAAGAGGTTAGAAACAGCTTGAGGGGCTGGTGATGGAACCACAAATCACCAGGGTTACATCTTCATCTCTGTCCTGATGTAGAGCCTTTATGATTGCCCACATATATTTATCTGTGCTTGGGTTATACCATTTGTGTATCAAAAGCTAAACAAAGTTACCTCAACTTTCCTAAAGCATTTAGGGAGTTTCATGGACATGAGTTTGAGTGAACTCCGGGAGTTGGTGATGGACAGGGAGGCCTGGCGTGCTGTGATTCATGGGGTCGCAAAGAGTCGGACACGACTGAGCGACTGAACTGAACTGAACTGATAATAACTAACCCAAATCTGGTTGGAGTGGATCTGCTATCTTTTAAAATGTCCAAGGCAAAGCTGGCCCTGGCGGTGCTTCTGTTGATCTGTTTCCACGTGTCTGTTTCTTCTCTTGTTTTTATGGAAGACCTCCTAAGTGAGTCAGAATACAATGTGAGGCTTGAGGCCATCAGTCGACTCACCCTGATATAAACTCTTACCAGTGGATTCCCTTCATGATTTACAGCATAAATTGGAAAGCTATGGACAAAGAGGGCATTGCCTCCAAAATGCCTCCCTTAGCATGCACCTAAGTTTGTCTGAAATGGATTTATTTTCCCTCCTTGTTAGAAAAAAAAATTCATCTTCAGATCATTGAGTTGCTGCTGTGGGTTTGAGACGATGAGAAACACACTTTGTTGGAAAGAACAACCCAGATGCCAGAAGGTTTGACCTGGTAGAAATAGAGGCAGAGGGAACTCAGTGGGCAAAAGCTAGGTGGAGATCCCAGGTGGGCACATAGGGAAGGGGGGATGGAGGCGGACAAGGAGGTGCAACAAATTAAAACAAAATCTGCTGAAGACACTTCTTTGCAATGCTGCTTAGATCTCATCCTGAAAACTGCATTCACCCCAGTAGCCAACACTTGGTGGGCAGTCACGCTAAGCCAGATGTGGTTTTCGGTGTATTATTAGCACACACCTCCCCTCATCTATGATTATCCCGTGTTTGGATCAGGAAACTGACGCTGGAGAGAGCATGATGACTCACCTAAGGTCACACAGAGAGAAGGCGATGGGCTGCGGGACAGAGCTAGACATAAGACTTGACCAAAGAGGTGGCCTCTTCTCAAGAATGGCACCACTGTCCCGTGTTTCCTGAGTTCCCTTTAAAGGAGAGGACTGACTTGACTCTTGGTGTGGTGAGGAAGAATGCACCAGAGAAAAATCAAACATGAACAAAAAAAATATCAAGCAATGAGAGAAAAAAAATTACTGAACTTGGACTTCATCCGGGCTCTGCCATTAATGATTTGAGAGACGAGGCACAGATTTTCTGGGAACCAACGCCTTGCACGAACAGCTTGCAAACAGTGTTGTGGGATGTTGACTGAGACTTTTTCTATTGCCCAAAACTGATGACAGATCTCAAAAACAGCAAACTCAGAACGACAGCATGATCTCTGTGCATTTCCGAGGCAAACCACCCAGTATCACAGTAATCCAAGACTATGCCCTGACAGGTAACCCTGAAGAAGCTGAAGTTGAATGATTCTATGAAGAACTATGCTGCTAAGTCACTTCAGTCGTGTCCGACTCTGTGTGACCCCATAGACGGAAGCCCACCAGGCTCCCCGTCCCTGGGATCCTCCAGGCAAGAACACTGGAGTGGGTTGCCATTTCCTTCTCCAATGAAGAACTATAATACCTTTTAAAACTAACACCAAAAAAAGATGTCCTTTTCATTATAGGGGACTGGAAAGCAAAAGTAGGAAGTCAAGAAAAACCTGGAATAACAGGCAAATTTGGCCTTGGAGTACAGAATGAAGAAGGGCAAAGGCTAATAGAGTTTTGCCAATAAAATGCACGGGTCATAGCAAACACCCTCTTCCAAACACAAGAGAAGACTCTACACATGGACATCACCGGATGGTCAACACCAAAATCAGATTGATTATATTCTTTGCAGCCAAAGATGGAGAAGCTCTATACAGTCAGCAAAAACAAGACCGGGAGCTGACTGTGGCTCAGATCATGAACTCCTTATTGCCAAATTCAGACTTAAATTGAAGAAAGTAGGGAAAACCACTAGACCATTCAGATATGACCTCAATCAAATCCCTTATGATTATACAGTGGAAGTGAGAAATAGATTTAAGGGACTAGATCTGATAGAGTGCCTGATGAACTCTGGACGGAGGTTCGTGACATTGTACAGGAGATAGGGAGCAAGACCATCCCCGTGGAAAAGAAATGCAAAAAAGCAAAATGGCTGTCTGCGGAGGGGTTACAAATAGCTGTGAAAAGAAGAGAAGCAAAAAGCAAAGGAGAAAAGGAAAGATACACCCATTTGAATGCAGAGTTCCAAAGAATAGCAAGGAGAGATAAGAAAGCCTTCCTCAGCGATCAATGCAAAGAAATAGAGGAAAACAACAGATTGGGAAAGACTAGAGATCTCTTCAAGAAAATCAGAGTTTCCAAGGGAACATTTCATGCAAAGATGGGCTTGATAAAGGACAGAAATGGTATGGACCTAACAGAAGATATTAAAAAGAAGTGGCAAGAATACACAGAAAAACTATAGAAAAAAGATCTTCACGACCCAGATAATCACGATGGTGTGATCACTCACGTAGAGCCAGACATCCTGGAATGTGAAGTCAAGTGGGCCTTAGGAAGCATCAGTATGAACAAAGCTAGTGGAGGTGATGGAATTCCAGTTGAGCTATTTCAAATCCTGAAAGATGATGCTGTGAAAGTGCTGCTCAATATACTAGCAAATTTGGAAAACTCAGCTGTGGCCACAGGACTGGAAAAGGTCGGTTTTCATTCCAATCGCAAAGAAAGGCAATGCCAAAGAATGCTCAAACTAAAGCACAGTTACACTAATCTCACATGCTAGTAAAGTAATGCTCAAAATTCTCCAAGCCAGGCTTCAACAATATGTGAACCGTGAACTTCCAGATGTTCAAGCTGTATTTAGAAAAGGCAGAGGAACCAGACATCAAATTGCCAACATCAGTTGGATCATTGTAAAAGTAAGAGTGTTCCAGAAAAACATCTATTTCTACTTTACTGACTATGCCAAAGCCTTTGACTGTGTGGATCACAACAAATTGTTGAAAATTCTGAAAAAGATGGGAATACCAGACCACCTGACCTGCCTTCTGAGAAACCTGTATGCAGGTCAGGAAGCAACAGTTAGAACTGCACATGGAACAACAGACTGGTTCCAAATCGGGAAAGGAGTACATCAATGCTGTATATTTTCACCTTGCTTATTTAACTTATATGCAGAGTACATCATGCGAAATGCCAGGCTGGATGAAGCACAAGCTGGAATCAAGATTGCCGGAAGAAATATCAATAACCTCAGATATGCAGATGACACCACCCTTATGGCAGAAAGTGAAAAAGAGCTAAAGAGCCTCTTGATGAAAGTGAAAGAGGACAGTGAAAAAGTTGGCTTAAAGCTCAACATTTAAAATACAAAGATCTTGGCATCCGGTCCCATCACTTCATGGCAAATAGATGTGGAAACAGTGGCAGACTTTATTTTTGGTGCTCCAAAATCACTACAGGTGGTGACTTCAGCCATAAAATTAAAAGACGCTTGCTCCTAGGAAGAAAAGCTATGATCAACCTAGACAGCTTATTAAAAAGCAGAGACATTACTTGCCAACAAAATTTCATCTAGTCAAGGCTATGGTTTTCCCAGTAGTCATGTATGGATGTGAGAGTTGGACTATAAAGAAAGCTGAGCACCAAAGAATTGATGCTTTTGAACTGTGGTGTTGGAGAAGACTCTTGAGAGTCCCTTGGACTGCAAGAAGATCCAACCAGTCCATCCTAAAGGAGATCAATCCTGGGTGTTCAATGGAAGGACTGATGTTGAAGCTGAAACTCCAATACTTTGGCCACCTCATGCGAAGAGCTGACTCATTTGAAAAGACCCTGATGCTGGGAAAAATTGAGGGCAGGACGAGAAGGGGGAGACAGAGGATGAGATGGCTGGATGGCATCACCGACTCAATGGACATGGGTTTGAGCGAGCTCTGGGAGTTAGAGATGGACAGGGAGGCTGGAGTGCTGCAGTCCATGGGGTCGCAAAGTGTGAGACACACCTGAGCAACTGCACTAGTAAGAGATCACGAAGCAGAGGACAAAGAGGGGTCAAGTGCTCCGCAAGCTGAGGACAGCCGTGACTGATGGGGTCAGATACCCATTCCAAGAATGACTAAGAGTCAGGTGAATAGTCTTTCCTGCCTCCAACTATCATCTGTAAACTGATGTCTGCACCCCACCCCATCACCTTGGTGTTCACCATTTCCACATAGTCCATCAGCTTTCCATAACCACAGTCTGCACCTGTTTGCCTGTGAGCCTTCTCCACAGGAGCATATGGTACCCTGAGAAGCATATAGTACTATGGAAGTACAGAGAGCTGTCCTTTCTTCCAGAGCAACCTTTAGCAAAGTATGGACAGGAATCAGTAGGAAAATACACCAGCATCCTCATCTTCAAGAAAGACATGAAGACGTGGAAACCTCCATGAAGTTTTGTGTGTTAGTCTCTCATTTGGAAATGCCACCTTACATGCTGCAAAAACTCCTCAAATTTGTCATAGTAGGATTGGCTAAGCTGTCACAACAAGTAATCCTAAATCTCAGTGCTTGCATGCTAAGTCGCTTCAGTACTCTGTGGACTGTAGCCCACCAGGCTTCTCTGTCCCTGGGATTCTCCAGGCAAGAACACTGGAGTGGGTTGCCGTGCCCTCCTCCAGGGGATCTTTCTGACCCAGGGATCAAACCTGCAACTCATGTATTCTGCATTGGCAGACCGATTCTTTACCATTGGCATCACCCAGGAAGCCCCTAAATGTCAATAACTTACTGCAGTAGAGGTTTGCTCACCAGTGCAAAGATCAGTATGGGTGGGGCATCTTCCTGGGTGGCTCTCTCCTACAGAGTCCCCCAAAGATTCCATCTCGAGGCTCCACAATTTCCAACACATGGCTTCCAAAGATGCTACCAAAGGGATAAACGGATGAGACACACTGGTTTTTAACTATCTTTGCCAGGAGACATGTCACTCCATTCACAGTCCATTGGCCAGGACAAGTCACATGGCACCACCCTGACTGGCGGCTCTGACTCTCCCTTCAAGACTCAAAGAGCTCATCCTTCATGAAGACCTGCTCGATCATTCAGGCTCCTTGTAAGAAGAACTGAAAGCTCCGTCCTCGTTTACGTTCCTGCAGCCCTTGACACATGCCTCTACTCCATGCTTCTCAGACTGCTTTGTCATTTTGCTCTCCTAGTATTCTGTGAGCTCCACAGAAGGTAAGAAGCTTGCTTCTTTTCTTGTCTCCATCACTGCCGAGGAAGTAGTTAGGGTTTAATAAATGTTCAGTGAATGAACGAGTGATGGCTTCATAAACAGCGACGACCTTGCAAGTTTCCTGCTGCCTCTAATCACAGGGCGCACAGTCAGACCTCCACAAAGCCACTCTTGAATCTTCTCATGTGGAAATCCGCCTGGACTGTATTTCTCCTCTGGGGATGGCAAGGAGCCAAAGTCAAGGGAACAGCAGATAAGAGTAAAACCCAGGATCAGGAGATTTGAATTAGTTCAGTGGGACTCGGATGCCAAACACAGGTCAGGAATAAAAACTGGCCCTCCAGGCACTAACATGCTCTCCAGCATGGCTCTGCTCCCTGACCCCAGCCCCCACCAAAACACACAGTCCCCAGCTCAGAGCCCTGGGGGCACCTGGTGTTTCAAAGACCACAGTCCAAACCTTCACAGGAGATGAGTTGAGCGAAGCTGATTCCCAACTGGCAAGAAGGAAGGAAGGAACTAGAGATTTCTCAGCTGAGGAGCCTCTGAGAAAAGCAAAACTTTACGCTTCCTAAGATTCATCACTCCTGCCATATGCTGTGACTTTTCCATTCATACCAGAAATTGTGGAAATTTCAGCTTCCTAATATAACATTGAGAAACTAACTAAGAGTTTATAAATAGGTCCTGACTCAGAGCAAGGCCCTTGCTAATGTTCTTCAAGCCCTGTGGGAATTGATGCCCCACCCAAGGCCCTTACTTTTGGGGACAGTCCCTGCCAAGAAGGAGGTCCTCGCTGGGCTTCTGTGACCTGCCACCCTTGCCACCTCTCTATCAGGCTTCATACTCGCTGGGACTCTCTGCTTGTGCCAAAAATCAAACCAGATTGTTCCAAGACAAGAGCTGGGAAAATGACAAGGGTGGTGGGGTGTGAGAAGTGTAACAGAAAACTGAAGCAGAGGAGGCTTTGTGCTTTGGCCAAAGCATAGCCACCCCTCCATACATGGGATCCTTGACTACATAAACAATACGAGTCACCCAGAATTAAGTCATCCAGAATTCATTGAGTCAGCACCATCCTGGCAACCTGGCCCAACCTGATCCTTTAAAAGACATGCTATACTTTCCAAGGTGAGTGATATTCTTGCTAGACTGCCCTTCTGGAACCAAGCCCCTAGGAAACCCTATAGACACAAATCCTAGGGTCAAGGACATCTGGTTGACCTGACTTTGAGGCTAAGAGTCACAGCGAGCCCTGAGGATAGGTTCTGCTCTGGATGAAGAGCATCCCATTGAGATGGTTACATAATAGGAAAAAACTTGAGTCATAGAAAAATACAAAAAGTATAACAAATGTCACCCATAATATTTCCACCCAGGGTTACCCACAGTTGAAATTTCACTCTATTTAAAACCAGTGTTTTTCCTATGGCTGCATAATTTGCATAGACTCAGGACTGGTTACATAATTTGCAGGGATGAGTGCAAAATGAAAAGGTGGGAACCCTTGTTTAAAATTTACGTAGACTTTCAAAACAGTGACAGCAAAGGGCCCATCTGAGCATGGGGCTCTGTGTGAACACATATATCACATGCACGAAGCCAGCCCTGACTGCTGGTCTGGACTGGTCCCAGGCACTGTAGGAGGACTTAGGAAATTTGAGGAAGGTGTTCTGAAGTGTGGGTTCCCTCAAACATGGGGGTGAGGACAGAGTTTCCCTGGGTCTAACAGAAGTACTGTGTCAAGGGTACAGAGATAAGGGACACATTGTAAAGTGAGTTACTACTTTGTCCCCAAGTCCCCAGATGTCAAGGAACTCATGACAGAAAAGGCTAAGCAATTTATGAGGCTCTTAGTTGGTAGAATATTATACAATCACCAAAAAAATGATATTTACAAGAGGTTTCTAATAATACAGAGCAAATTATTGTTCAGTTCAGTTCAGTTCAGTCGCTCAGTCGTGTCCGACTCTTTGTGACCCCATGAATCACAGCACGCCAGGCCTTCCTGTCCATCACCAACTCCCGGAGTTCACTCAAACTCATGTCCACAGAGTCGGTGATGCCATCCAGCCATCTCATTCTCTGTCATCCCCTTCTCCTCCCGCCCCCAATCCTTCCCAGCATCAGAGTCTTTTCCAGTGAGTCAACTCGTCACATGAGGTGGCCAAAGTATTGGAGTTTCAGCTTTAGCATCAGTCCTTCCAATGAACACCCAGGATTGATCTCCTTTAGAATGGACTGGTTGGATCTCCTTGCAGTCCAAGGGACTCTCAAGAGTCTTCTCCAGCACCACAGTTCAAAAGCAACAATTCTTCAGCGATCAGCTTTCTTCACAGTCCAACTCTCACATCCATACATGACCACTGGAAAAACCATAGTCTTGACTAGACAGACCTTGGTTGGCAAAGTAATGTCTCTGCTTTTTAATACACTATCTAGGTTGGTCATAACTTTCCTTCAAAGGACTAAGCGTCTTTTAATTTCATGGCTGCAATCAGCATCCGCAGTGATTTTGGAGCCCCAAAAAATAAAGTCTGACACCGTTTCCACTGTTTCCCCATCTATTTCCCATGAAGTGATGGGACCAGATGCCATGTTATATAGTATCAAATGAAGGAAATATAATCACAGTTATATGAACATGTGCAAACAGAAAAAAATAGTTTGAAATAGAGTAAAACTTCAACAGGGATTAGTCTTAGGTGGAAGTATTATAGGTGCCATTTATTATCTTCTTTTTATTTTCTTATTACCCAGTTTCCTCCAATAAACAAATATAGATATTATGAAGAAAGCAATGTTTCAAAAATATAAGTGGAATACACATACAAAGTACACCTATATGTGGTATCTTATGCCTTCTCACTTCTGATGAGCCCTAGAAACATTTTATTAGGAAGTTTTGTAAGAAGTGGACTTGTGCTATTTGTATTGTTCTTCCTATTCACTGCATCGGTTGTCTTGCTATTCACAATGTCTGCACTGTTCGCTGAACCCAGGGTAGGCAGGGTGTGAGCTGAAAGGATAGAAAAAGATGCAAAGAGCCCTAGGAACTCAGACACATTTATTCTCTGCTGGCTGGCACAGCAGCCGTAGCAGCAGACGTAGCATAACACAAGGTTACCGCATGCAACCTCCCTCCTGGCTGGTGCAGCAGCCGGAGCCGTGGACATGCTGTGCCCTCTCCTCTCGCGGCTGACACAGGGCACACAGCCCTGACTCGGCAGTAACGCCGCCACTTTCTTCGGTGGGGCCACGCAGGCCTACGGCACATGGTGACCATGCCCAAGGGCAGCTCATGACCCGCGTGCGCGGCGCTGTGGGTGATCTCGGCTGTTACACAGCCATTGTTTACAAAACGTGGGGTGACAGCCCGAACACACCATCTGAGCCACTTTGGTCTCTGCCCCCTCCACCCCTTCAGGGTCTCTTGGCCCACAGATTACGTAGGTTCTGCCCTCTGCAGCATACCCGGAGCACACAATACCACTGTTAGAACTCACATCCTGCAACAACAGTGGTGACAACAGCAACAGACAGTTACATCCCCAACACATTTCAATACTCAGTGCCGGGTGTCACCTGGGACACATGTTGCAGCCCTTGCCCACGTGGAGCTAGAGGAGACACCTGCTGTGTGTGGAGTGCCTTTAACTTTCATGACCAAGTTCAGTCCACCAACTGGCCATGTGAGATTGCAGGGAAGACTCACAGGGGCAACTGTGCTCCTGCGGAACTTTATTATTATGGGCCCACAATAATCCCAACAGTCCAGGTCAGGAGTT
The DNA here is from genome assembly GCF_049115385.1 of Moschus berezovskii. Taxonomy (NCBI): domain Eukaryota; kingdom Metazoa; phylum Chordata; class Mammalia; order Artiodactyla; family Moschidae; genus Moschus; species Moschus berezovskii. Next base: position 13,190,299 of record NC_142460.1, on the reverse strand, counting down.
CAAGGACAGGATTTCTTGTGACAATCATAGGCCACACATATGATCACACTTTTCTAAATATGAGGGCACAGCCATCACAGTACACTGTCTACACAGGACACAGCCTTCACAGTACGATGTCTACACAGGACACAGCCTTCACAGTACGCTGTCTACACAGGACACAGCCTTCACAGTACGCTGTCTACACAGGACACAGCCTTCACAGTACGCTGTCTACACAGGACACAGCCTTCACAGAACACTGTGTACACAGGACACAGCCTTCACAGAATACTGTGTACATAGGACACAGCCTTCACAGAACACTGTGTACATAGGACACAGCCTTCACAGAACACTGTGTACACAGGACACAGTGTACACAGTACGCTGTCTACACAGGACACAGCCTTCACAGTACGCTGTCTACACAGGACACAGCCTTCACAGAACACTGTGTACACAGGACACAGCCTTCACAGAACACTGTGTACACAGGACACGGCCTTCACGGTACACTGTCTACACAGGACACGGCCTTCACGGTACACTGTCTACACAGGACACGGCCTTCACGGTACACTGTCTACACAGGACACGGCCTTCACGGTACACTGTCTACACAGGACACGGCCTTCACGGTACACTGTCTACACAGGACACGGCCTTCACGGTACACTGTCTACACAGGACACGGCCTTCACGGTACACTGTCTACACAGGACACGGCCTTCACGGTACACTGTCTACACAGGACACGGCCTTCACGGTACACTGTCTACGTAGGACAAGGCCTTCACGGTACACTGTCTACATAGGACACGGCCTTCACGGTACCCTGTTCTACATAGGACACAGGCTTCACAGAACACTGTATACATAGGACACAGCCTTCACAGTACACTGTCTACACTGGACACAGCCTTCACAGTACACTGTCTACATAGGACACAGCCTTCACAGTACCCTGTTCTACATAGGACACAGGCTTCACAGAACACTGTATACATAGGACACAGCCTTCACAGTACACTGTCTACACTGGACACAGCCTTCACAGTACACTGTCTACACAGGACACAGCCTTCACAGTAAACTGTCTACACAGGACACAGCCTTCACAGTACGCTGTCTACACAGGAAACAGCCTTCACAGTACGCTGTGTACACAGGACACAGCCTTCACAGAACACTGTGTACACAGGACACAGCCTTCACAGAACACTGTGTACACAGGACACAGCCTTCACGGTACACTGTGTACACAGGACACAGCCTTCATGGTACACTGTCTACAGAGGACACAGCCTTCACGGTACACTGTCTACATAGGACACAGCCTTCACGGTACACTGTCTACACTGGACACAGCCTTCACGGTACACTGTCTACATAGGACACAGCCTTCACAGTACCCTGTTCTACATAGGACACAGGCTTCACAGAACACTGTCTACACAGGACACAGCCTTCACAGTACACTGTCTACACTGGACACAGCCTTCACAGTACCCTGTTCTACATAGGACACAGGCTTCACAGAACACTGTATACACAGGACACAGCCTTCACAGTACACTGTCTACACTGGACACAGCCTTCACAGTACACTGTCTACACAGGACACAGCCTTCACGGTACACTGTCTACACAGGACACTGCCTTCACGGTACACTGTCTACACAGGACACAGCCTTCACAGTACACTGTCTACATAGGACACAGCCTTCACGGCACACTGTCTACATCATAGGATCAGCCTTCACAGTACACTTTCTGCATAGGACACAGCCTTCACAGTACACTTTCTACATCATAGGACACAGCCTTCAGAGTACACTGTCTACATCATAGGACACAGCCTTCAGAGTACACTGTCTACATAGCACACAGCCTTCACAGAACACTGTCTACGTAGGACATAGCCTTCACCTTACACTGTATTACATCATTGGACACAGCCTTCCCAGGATCAGGGCAGTTTGGTCACTCAGTCGTGTCTGACTCTTTGTGATCCAATGGAGTGTAGCACTCCTGGCCTCCCTGTCCATCACCAACTCCCGGAGTCCACCCAAACCCATGTCCATTGAGTCAGTGATACCATCCAACTATCTCATTCTCTGTCGTCCCCTTTCCCTTCTGCCCCTAATCCTTCCCACCATTAGGGTCTTTTCCAGTTAGTCAACCCTTCGTGTTAGTTGGCCAAATTGTTGGTGTTTTAGCTTCAACATCAGTCTTTCCATGAACATTCAGTACTGATCTCCTTTAGGATGGACTGGTTGGATGTCCTTGCAGTCCAAGGGACTCTCAAGAGTCTTCTCCAACAGCACAGTTCAAAAGCATAAATTCTTTGGTGCTCAGTTTTCTTTATAGTCCAACTCTCACATCCCTGCATGACCGCTGGAAAACCTTAGCCTTGACTAGGTATATGCCTGTACACAAATCAGCCCTCATTTGCATCTTTGTAACCCAAATGGGACCCCTGCAAGCTTGGGCCCCCTTCAGGGTCTCACACTTTCAAAATGGTGTCTCACATGGCCATCCCTCTACTTCTCTCAGTAAAGACCCGCAAAACCCCCACAGATGCTGGTCCCACTCCTGCGTCCCAGAGATGAAAAAGCCACACCACCCATGTTTTCCCTTGCTTTTGCCAAAACGATTTACCCAAGTCAACTAACTCTGCCCAAGTACATGGTTGGTATGTCGTGAACTCAGTCACATCGGGGGCCCCTTGAACCCTTTGAGGGTGACCCCCCTGGGTCCTCAGCTGCTCAGGCTTCACTTTTGCTGCACAGCGGGTCTCGCTGCCAAGGGGAGACCCTCATCTCATAACATTCGTCGTCACTGTCCCTTACTGCCTTGCTGTCAGAGACGCTGGTCTCTTCAGGACCACGAGGTTCTTTCTCTAATGCCTGTTTCTTCCAAGTGTCTCTGCACGTTGCACTCCAGCACAGCATCATGGAGAGGACTATCCACATTCACCTTCAGGACAGTAGGAAAATCCACCCCACCCCGCCAGCAGCAGTCTGTGCTGCCTTGCTCGGCAAAAGGGAACTCACCGCCTGCAACGCCTTCCAATGCCTGCGCCTTGTGCACAGTTGCCTCCTGGGTGTGTCTTCAGAGGGGAGGGAGGAGGAGGCCTCTCAGTCTCTCTTCTAAGGGCACTAATCCCGCCAAGCTGACTCCACCCTCCACCCTCATAACCTAGTCACCTCCAAACGCCGACACGTTGGGGATTAAGACTTCTACATACAGAAGGGGTGGTGGGGTGGAAAACGACAGAGGATGAGATGTTTGGATGGCATCACCTACTCGATGGACATGAGGGTGAGCAAGCTCCAGGAGTTGGTGATGGACAGGGAGGCCTGGCGCGCTGCAGTCTATGGGGTCGCAGAGTCGGACACGATTGAGCGACTGAACTGAGCTCAACCAGGGAGGAAGAAGCATTCAACCCACAGCACAGATGAAAGAGAAGTGATTTGCCGACTAAAGACTACTCAGTCTCTGCCAGTTTAAAGCAGTTCCTTCAGAGTTGTTCAGTATAAACTCAAATTTTCTGACGCACTTTGCTCACAAAAGATCAACTGAGAAAAATAAGAGAGTTGGAGTATCTCTTAGAACTTACTCACAATGTGTATTCCTGTAGATGCTATGCACCTGATATATGGAGCAAGCAGAAGATGAGAATTATTCAGGAGACACGGTTCTGGTGTGATTTCAAGTGTCTTTGGTGACCTCTGCTTTGACATTTGAAGAAAGGTATAAGAAACACCCTAGGGGCTTTCCTGGCAATCCAGTGATTAGGACTCCAAGCTTCCACAGCAAGGGGCCTGTGTTCAATCCCTGGTCAGGGAACTAAGATTTTTTTTTAAAAAAGAAACACCCTAAAGGAGACTTATTTGGGGAGTTACATAGGGACAGTGAGGACTAGGTGTCAGTTAGGAAAACCCACAAGATACATTTCTCTCAGAATTTTCACTAGAAATACAGTTCATCTCTTTTGTCTTCTGGATCCTCTAACCATGGAAAGGACATGGCTTCCTCTTTGCTTTGACTGGTAGGAAGCTTACAGCAAGTTTATAACTCATTTCCAATATGTGTATATTTTATGAGGAGTGTTTTGTTCACTAAATTTACATTTAGTTCAATGGGCTTTTCCTACTCTTATTTTTTTCGTAGTCCCAATTTCCTCACTACTTAGTTTCTATCTTATTATATATGCTCTGTAAACCATCTCAAAATTGCTTTGAAACAATGACACCCTCCATGAAGATCCAACACCCTCACACAATCACAGAAACACTGTCTTGTAGGGTCGTCTTGTAAGCACTTCTATTTAGGACCTTTGTAGCATGATGTCTCTGTCAGTGGGCTACACTTCTTAAGAGAGTAAAATTACTATTTGGCACTTTAAAAAGTCAGATTAAAACTAAATATTAAAAAAAACTAAGATCATGGCATCCGGCCCCATCACTTTATGGCAAATAGAAGGGGAAAAGGTGAAAGCAGTGACAGATTTCTTCTTCTTGGGCTCCAAAATCACTGTGTATGGTAACTGCAGCCATGAAAGTATAAGATGATTGATTCTTGGCAGGAAAGCTATGACAAACCTAGACAGTGTGTTAAAAAGCAAAGACATCACTTTGCCAACAAAGATCTGTATAGTCAAAGCTATGGTCTTTCCTGTAGACATGTACAGATGTGAGAGTTGGACCATAAAGATGGCAGAATGCCAAAAAAATCGATGCTTTCGAATTTGATGCTGGAGAAAACTCTTGAGTGTCCCTTGGACTGCAAGGAGATTAAATCAGTCAATCGTAAAGGAAGTCAACCTGACTACACACCAGAAGGACTGATGGTGAAGCTGAAACTCCAACACTTTGGCCACTTGATGAGAACAGCTGACTCATTGGAGAAGACACTGATGCTGGGAAAGATTGAAGATAGAAGGAGAAGGGGACGACAGAGGGTGAGATGGTTGGATGGCATCACCAGGGCAGTGGACATGAACTTAGGCAAACTCCAGGAGATAGCGAGGGACAAAGAAGCCTGGCATGCTGCAGTCCGTGGAGTCCCAAAGATTCAGACACAACTTGGTAACTAAACAACAACAACATGTAACAAGCTGTTGAAAAGTGTTTGCTGGAGTGAATGAGTGCCAGAATGAGGGAATGCTTTGACAATGATTGAAAAATATGCTAAAGTGACTTACATTGTGGTAGTCATTGCACAAGACAGCTTGTTTTAAAATACTGTGATATTTTAAGTCTATAAAAAATAGGATAAAACCTTAACATCAGGTTTTTCAATGCAATTCACAAAGTCTTGCTCTGCAAGTGACTGGCTGGCTGGAAACATATTGGAGGTTTTTTATTCCTCGGGGTTGCAAGCATGGAGCTCCTGGAAGCAGGTCCTATAGAATAAGATCTGCTATCAATTTGAAGAAGACCCTTTTCTTCAAGCGACAGTCTTTAAGCAAAAATGCCAATGCGTTTGAATTAATGAAACCAGCAAAGTTTTCCACAGGGAAACTAGCATAGTCTGAAAGTAGAGTTTATACTCAGAACCCCCCTGAATAACCATGAAAGCATCACCCCCATTAAGTCCTAAACCCAAAGCTTCTGCGCTTTCTGGGCTGTGCGAAGGCTTCTGCCATCTTAATCACGGTAATACTTTCAGGAGAAACACCAACTGAAACCACTCACCCTGGCCAGGCCCCACGGTGACATCTGCACAAGCTGTTTTACAACAGGACGGCCTGGTAAGGAACACGGAACGAACGATTCACCATCAGCCGGAAGAATCGGGAAAGGTCAAAAGGAGAGAGAAGACGCCAGTCCACACGTCCTCCCAGAATCCTCCTCGCTGGAATCCATCTTGTCTGAGTGATGCCACCAGGAAGGACCCTGAGTCAGAATGACTGACCAGAGACAATCCAGAAACGAATCCCCTCACCATAAACCCGGGACCACAAGTCACATGCAGAGCAGTCCTCCTGGGTTCCCTCACCCTGCTCTCTCTCCAGGGCACTTCTTCCAATAAAGTCTCCTGCTTTGTGAGTATACGTGTCTCCTCGGACAACTCACTTCTGAGTGTTGGACGAGAGCCTGCTCTCAGGCCCTGGAAGGGGTCCCTCTTCCTGCAACAGGACTGGACAAGAGCTAACATTTGCAGAGCATGTGACAGCCTCCAATAGTCCTTACCAGGCTCCCAGCGTAAAAGTGACAGTCATTTTCTAGGCATTTGCTCTGTGCCAAGCTCTAGGGTGGCTTTACCTGTGTTAAGCAGGGAAAACCTTGATTCATGTTAATCATCACCCTTTCTTTCAGCTGCAAAGGAACATCAATTTCCAGATTCCCTCATAGTGCTTTGGGCTTCCCTGGTGGCTCAAAGGGTAAAGCATCTGTTTCCAGTGCAGGAGACCTGCGTTTGATCCCTGGGTCGGGAAGATCCTGGAGAAGGAAATGGCAACCCACTCCAGCATTCTTGCCTGGAGAATCTCATGGACGGAGGAGCCTGGTGAGCTCCATGGGGTCCCAAAGAGTCGGACACGACTGAGCGGCTTCACTTTCACTTTCTCGTAGTGCTCAGGGAAGATGGTGAGTGACGAAGCAAATGCAGTGCTGCTGGAGACCTGGGCCTTCCCGCAAGGAAACAGGCAGGAAGCCCTCTAAGGAAGGCATCAGTGGGTGGAGGAGGTGGAACAGCAGGGGAGGCCAAGAGCGATTTCAGAAAGAAAAGTCTGCAGTCAGAGAAGAGGCGGAAGTCTGAGCTGAGGGAAAGGCAACAGCTGCTGGGAGAAAAGAGAAGCAAGTTTGGGTGTGACAGCTGGGGAGCTTAATGATTCGGTGTGGAGTGTAGCCCTTCCGTGAAATCAGGACAGCAGCCCTAGTGAGTGATGTGTGCGGAGTTAGGATTCTGAAACATGGCTGAGTCCCACACATCAGTACTTTCTCTCTTTGAAGGTTCATTACTCTGAACTTGGTGTCAACAAACTCCAGCCCTTGGGCTGAGTCTGGCCAGCCTGGCTCCGCAAAATCAAGTTTTATCAGAATACAGACAGACACACCCATGAAAAACTGATTGAGCCGCTTTCACACTGCAAAAGGCAAAAGGCAGAAGCAAGGAGTGGTCAGAGATTTGCATCCCTATGGCCCACAGAGCCTGAAATGCTTGCTCTCTGGCCCTTTACTGAAAGTTTGCTGAGCCCTGCTCTCTACTTCCTAAATGTGAAATACAGACATACCAATGGAAGGGAAAGTATTTTATCAGTCAGGCTAAGGGTTTTGAGGAAATTCAGAGTCAGCAAACCTGAGATAAAGATAGATTCACTGGTTGCTTCCTTGGCCAAATCCTCCCATCTGTAAAATAGGATTAATAATACATACTTCACAGAGTAATAAGAAGACTCAATTCTGAAAATTATTTCTAAGACACACTTTGCAGTTCACAAATAGAAATGAAATGTTAGATATTAATGATAATGGCTCACAAGTGGCTCAAAACTTGGAAATGGTAAACACTACAGAAGCCTCAGGTATTGTGATACATACACACACACACACACACACACTTATATATCACATTGCTGAGATATACTTATCTCTCTTCCACTACCATATTCTTGTGCATGTAGGGGCTGAACATGAGTTCTATAAGATCCTTTAAAAGACACTTGATCCCTCTTCTCTAGAATTATTGCTGCTGCTGCTAAGTCACTTCAGTCGTGTCCGACTCTGTGTGACCCCATAGACGGAAGCCCACCAGGCTCCCCCGTCCCTGGGATTCTCCAGGCAAGAACACTGGAGTGGGTTGCCATTTCCTTCTCCAATGTGTGAAAGTGGAAAGTGAAAAGTGAAAGTGAAGTCGCTCAGTCGTGTCCGACCCTTAGCGACCCCATGGACTGCAGCCTACCAGGCTCCTCCATCCATGGGATTTTCTAGGCAATAGTACTGGAGTGGCTTGCCATTGCCTAATTATTAGTACACTACTTTTTGTCTTAAAAAGTTCCCAATAAAAGTTTAGTTTGAAATTTTCCTATGTGATCACTTCCCATTTCCAGGAAGCCCATCAACTGTGAATTTCAGCCACAAATGTGAATTTGGCCAGCTGAATAAATTTAAGGAGATCATACGACAACTATAAAGTAAGGTTTCATTCCAAGCAATAAAAATGAAGTCATCACAATGATTTAACTATGAGAAAACTTTCACTGAATTAAAGGGTGCTCATAGAGTCCTGGGCTTCGATTGGTTTTACCTTCCAAGCTTAGTTGTTGTTGGGAGAGATAAACAGTCTTCCAAACATTTGAAGGAATTTCATAAATGCTTTTAGGACCACTAGAACACAACTCAGTGTAATCTTCATCTATTATGACTTGAGTTTCAGAGGTTATGTTTACTGTTTCAGGCCCCTGAAATCTTACTGCCTTAAATTCCATCATGAAATGGACTTTTGTTGCATCAACAAAGTCTTTAATATGCCCCTATAAAATATGATAGATCTGGTGAACAAGTAGCTGAGCAATTGATCCACCTTTTTCTAAATGACATTTAAGAGCTCATTTGTTAAAGTTCTAGGATAGCTAGAATAGATAATTATACACTTCCTCCTGACCATCCATCTTCCCTGTTGCCCACTGGTTCCTCAAAGATATGACAGCCTTATCCTTGTTGATTTGTCATTGATGAAATTCATTTCTATAAACTTCATCCAGTAGGACATAAAATACTCATTGTACTATTCTGGTAGAAAGCACGATTTTCAAAGAAAGCAAGATTTTCGTCTTACTTTCAGATATAGACTTCAATTAGATAGCCATCTAGAAGTTATCATTGCAGTTATAATGCCCCTATTTTGTTTATTAGCCTTGAAAAAAATAAATTGTGTATTGTGGAGTTATCCTAAACTATTTGAATTAATTTGTTTTTAAAAGTATTCAGAGAGTATCTATCATACCTTTGACCTAAGACATTAAAGGTAAAAAATGTACAATAAATTTATGATGATCTATATTTCTAATTACCAGTGTTGGTTCGTAATTCCTTCTTATCTTGGAATTATCTTTTCTCAGGATACTCTCTCAAATGGAAGGGAAGAAGAACGAATCATAAAAAAAAACTTAAAATCATCTTTTAGTGCAATGAATAATGGTTCCCAAATATGGCTGCCCATCAGAATCATCTGAGAACTAGAAAAATCCATGTTCCCAAGTCAAATTGAAATCTCTGCAGGGTTGGAGTCCAGTCATTTTAATTTTTAGCAAAACACCCAGATGAGTTTTCCCAGCCAGTTCACCATCAGACTGGAAACTGCTTTGGGAAACAACTGGCTGGAACAAAACCACATGGTCTGACGTCATTCCAATAGACCAAACTTGTGCTGTAGGGAAAGGCATGAAAGGTTCATGAAAAGACAAGGGTCAGAAGTTACACTAAAAATTAATACATGAGACATCTATGGTGAGAGCATGTAATTATATTGAAGTTCCTAAAAGATAAAAGTGAAACAAGAGAACATTCATCCTCTTGAATAGGATGTTTACTTCAAAAAGATGTCAATTTTTCCCAAATGCACTTTCAGTTATTATTTTTAAATTTATATGAAGAAACTCATGAATAGCTAGTCAACCCTGAAACTGAAGAGAAAATATGATGATGGTGCTACCCTCCAAAATATTAAGATATATAATAAAGGCACGGTAATGGAAAGTAACATGGAAGTGCTACGAGAACAAACAAGCAAGCCGATGGGAAGAATGGATAGCTCAGAGTGAGACTCACATACAAAAGGATATGTGTTTGCACAACCCAAATCCATGGGGGAAAGTCAAACTTTATAATACACGAAGTCGGAAACTGGTTTACCATATGCAGAAAAATAAAACCGGGTCCTTACCTCATACCACACTGTAAGCTGAATAAATGGTAGAAGCAGCAGATTTTAAGTCAAAGAACATCTTTAAGATTTAATAGTGAGGAAGAATCTCTTGAACAAAATCCCCAAAGCACAAACTATCAAGACAAAATTAAATTCCACCAAAATTAAGCCAATCAGTGCAAGGAAGGAAACAGAGGACAAAGTTAACAGACATGTGACATTGGGAGAAGGTCGTACCATGCCCCAAACTGTCAAGGAACTAGTATGTAGAACTCATTTTAAAAAGAAAGAGAAAGAGGAAAAGCGAATGCTCGTACAAGTCAACAAGAAAAGTTCCTGAACCTCAATAGAGAATACGGGCAAAAGCTATAAATAAACAATCACTAAAAATGAAAACACAAATTCTGAGAAACACATAAAGAGTTCAAACTAATTAATAACAAAAGAAAGGCAAGCTATGATGTCACTTTATACCATTTGATTGGTAAAAATTAAACACCAGGAGGGAACGTAAATTGGTACAGCAACCATGGAGAACGGTATGGAGGTTTCTCAAAAAACTAAAAGTAGAGCTACCATATGATCCTGCAATCCCACTCCTGAGCACATATTCAGAAAATATAAAAATTCTAATTTGAAAAGATTCATGCCTCCCCAATGTTCATAACAGCACTATTTATATTAGCCAAGACATGGAAGCAAACCAAACGTCCACTGACAGATGAATGGACAAACAAATGTGGTATGTACATACGATGGAATATTACTCAGCCATGAAAAATGAAATAACGCCACTTGTACCAACATGGATGGAACTAGAGATGACCACACTAACTGAAGTCAAAGACAAATATCATATCATTTATTATGTGCAATCTCAAAAAGTGATACAAATGAACTTACAAAACAAAAAGAGACTCAAAGACATTAAACGCAAACTGATGGTTACCAAAGCAGGAGGGGAGGGATACATTAAGACTTTAGAATTAACACATACACACCACTTTATATAATATAGAATAATCAACAAGAACCTACTGTATAGCACAGGTAACTATATTCAATATCTTGTAATAACCTGTAAAGGAGAATAATCAAGAAAATACATATGCATATATATGTTCTGGATTACTTATATGTAAAAAACTGAATCACTGTGTTGTCCACTGAAACTAGCACAACACTATAAATCAAGTATGCTACTGCTGCTAAGTCACTTCAGGCGTGTCCGACTCTGTGTGACCCCATAGGTGGAAGCCCACCAGGCTCCCCCTTCCCTGGGACTCTCCAGGCAAGAACACTGGAGTGGGTTGCCATTTCCTTCTCCAATGTGTGAAAGTGAAAAATGAAAGTGAAATTGCTCAGTTGTGTCCGACCCTTAGCAACCCCACGGACTGCAGCCTACCAGGCTCCTCCATCCATGGGATTTTCTAGGCAAGAGTACTGGAGTGGCTTGCCATTGCCTTCTCCAGTAAATCAAGTATACTTCAATATAAATAAGTAAATAAACACCAGGATAATGACAAATTTGGGTAACGTGTGGCTACAGGAATCCCCAGGCAGACTTGTCAGCTCGTCAGAGACCCACATAGCTGTGTAGTCAAATGAAGTTCGGTCATACCCTAGGCCTCAGCATTGCAGTTCCTTAGAATGTTCCAGGGAACTTTCCACACAGGTCAGTAAGGGAGTCTGCATGAAAATACTGATGACAGCATCGCTTATGGTAGTGGTGAGAAGCTGGAAGCCATTCTGTGTCCAACACCAGGAGATGCATTTGTTCAGCGTGGAATATTATGCAGCCATTAGAATGAACAGGCAGACATTTGCAAGGCCACATGGAAAGATTAAAAACAGTAAAAAAGAAAATCAGATCTGTAACACAACATGCTGCTGCTTAGTCACTCAGTTCTGTTCGACTCTCTGCGACCCCGTGGACTGTAGCCCGCCAGGCTCCTCTGTCCATGGGGAGTCTCCAGGCAAGAATACTGGAGTGGGTTGCCATGCCCTCCTCCAGGGGATATTCCTGACCCAGGGATCAAACCCAGGTCTCCTGCATTGCAGGCAAATTCTTTACCATCTGAGCCATCAGGGAAGCCCCTATAGCACAATACTATTATGTAAATTAAAAACCATGTCCTATTTGTGTAAATTAAAAACACTTGCTCAAAAACAACACACACTGTGTAAGAACATACACAGATGAAAAGACACACATCAGTTCGTTGAAAAAGGGTCGATCATGGGTGGGCGAGAGACTTGGGAGGGGGAAACGAATAAAAAGGAAGGAAAGAAGTGAGGGAGGAAGTGAAAAGGCAGGAGAGGGGAGTGGGGAGGAGTGGAAGTGGGAGATGTGTGGATGGGGGAAGGGACGGCCCTGGCTCCGGGGCTGACTGCAGTGGCTGAGCAATGGAACCCTGACGAAGGGAAATCTCTGAGTCTGAGGGCCAAAGTCAGAGCGGGGGAAATCAATCCTAAGCATTTATCTCTGCATCTGAATTGCTCTTCAGCTTAAGCAATTTCAAATAAAGGTAAATGTCAGTTCCACTGTGAGTACAAATAGTGTCGGGAGGCCACCCAGGCATGGAAACCCCTTCGCCCTTGACCACCGGCTTCACTAGGAAGGTGGGAAGTTGTCTCCAGTTCCTTGCCCAGCGGCCTGAGAGCTGGATTCATATCTTTCATCCTTCTGTTTGCCTGTGAATAAATATATACATTATTCTTGTTCTTTTAATTCTGTAACCTCTTCAGAGCAGTTAAAAATTATGTTAAAAACTCATTAACTTTGACGAGATATTGATGATGCCAGCGGTTAATTACGAGCCAGCTGGTGTGATGGCAAGAATTAAAAAGTTAGACGCTGGAAGTTTGTTTAAAAAAGAAAAACAAAAAAACAACAACAAAGCCTCACCGCACTCACCTAGAAGATTTTGGGGGATGGTTGAGACAGCGGCACTTGGGGATGACCTTACAGCATGGGTCAGGGAGAGATCTGTGGACCAGCAGTTCAAATCACATCGTTTGACTCCATTATAGCATTCGAGTCTTCCAGATTCTCCCTCGCTGAGAAAATAAAATGTAAGGGCTATAAATTCCCATGCTTCATGGTGTTAATTGATTGCAAGCTGGGGTCAGAAAGACATTTCTCCCCAAGGAGTACTCCTACACAATTTAGAGGCACTGCGGGTATTCTAACACGCCTAAAAAGCATTAAGCAGTGGTCACTGTCAAGTACCAAATAGCGAAATTTAGTATGCTCCCAGTCTGCACTCACAGGAGCAGCATGGGAGTGTCAGGGGCGCCCATCTCCTCAAGAGTGGGGGGCTTCAACTATCACGTACTAGCACGCGTGTGTGGAATCTAGCAAGGTGCTCCAGATGAACCTGTTTGCAGGGCAGGAAGAGACACAGAGGACAGATGTGTGGACTCGGGGGTGGGGAAGGGGAGGGAGTGCACTGAGAGCTTGGACTGAAGCAAACACACTGCCTTGTGCAGAGTAGACAGCTGGTGGGGAGCTGCTGTATGTCACAGGGAGCTCAGCTCCGCGCCCCGTGATGACCCAGATGGGTGGGATGGGGGCAGGTTGGAGGAGGGTCAAGAGGGAAGGGTTATATGGATACCTATAGCTGAATCACTTGCCTGTGTATCAGAAACTAATTATACTTTATAAAGCAACTATACCCCATTTTTTTAAATGTAAGGCTTTTCAATAAGCTTGTTACCCAACAAATCTCTTCCTCTTGCAACCCAAAAGAGGTACATTTTTTTTGAAGATGAAAATAAGTGGTATGATACAGTCATGGTTTTGTTTTTCAAAAAAAGAAGAAAATAAAGGGAATTGTTATCTTTTCCAGAAGACTTTACGACACACAAATAAAAAGACCCTTGAGACGACAACATAGAACAAGGATTCAGGGTGCTGATGCTGGGGTTCCTGGGGCCCCACAGCAGCAGGAGAAGAGCCTGACTTGCTCCCCTGACACAGGTGAGTCCCTGAAGCTGTAGAAGCCTCAGGCCTGCACCAAGACAGTGGGGGTCATGCGGGTCTTCACCTCGTCAGCTCTGTAGCAGGAAATGAGAGGACACACACGGAACACTTGGAACTATCAGGGGTCGCAGGAAACACACAGTGAGGATTCAGTGTTTACTTCCAGGGTAGGCAGTGGGTGCAGGATCTGGAGTCAAATTGCTGGAATTCAGCTCCATGGATTTGCCCCACCTTTCCAGTGCCATTGGGCCGGTTAAGGGACCTCTTCAGGCTTCAGTCTCCTCACCAGCAAAATCAGTAGCAGTAGCACCTACCTCACAGCGATGGGTTAGGATGAAATGAAGTTACGTTTGCAGAGCGCTGGAATGTTGGAGACATCCCTCCCTAATATTATGGCTTCCCTCGTGGCTCAGACAGTAAAGCCTCTGCCTGCAGTGCGGGTGACCTGGGTTCAATCCCTGGGTAGGAAAGATTCCCCAGGAGGAGGGCATGGCAACCCACTGCAGTACTCTTGCCTGGAAAATCCCATGGACAGAGGAGCCTGGTAGGTTACAGTCCATGGGGTCACAAAGAGTCAGACACGACTGAGCGACTTCACTTTTCTTTCCCTAATATTAGTAATATTCCTAGCTGCTCTTATTGATATGAGTATTATTACTATCACTTTGTTACTGTTGCTATAAGAATAAACCCTTTTTTGATAGTAACACAGCCACCAGAATCAAAAAACACTTTGTGGAACTTAGTAACCCACAGAGAGAAACGTGTGCAGATGAATATAGAAATCCGCTTTCTCCCAAGCCCTGAAAAGGGCCCAGGCAGGCAGTGAGCACCCTTCTGGCCTCTTTGGTTCTTACCCCCTCTGGTCATGCAGTGGTGTCCCTGGACTTCTCTCTTTCAGCCTCACCTTGCAGGTGACGGGCTGCCTACGAGCTGGGCACTGTCTTTCCCACCCTGTTCTCCCCTCCTGCCTCCTTGGGGTGGGCGGGCGGGCAGGCAGGGAGGGATGGCTCGGGGGAGCCTCCAGCGGTGGGCTGGGCCACGAGCTTCTCTCACCCATCCTTGAATCATCATTGCTGTGTACTCAGTCGTCTTTTTAGGAGGAACACATTTGCAAAGATGGCTTTCTTTCCTTGTTTCCCACGAGGCTCTTCTTTATAGACCTGCCCTCCACTTCACACAGCTTTGCGCTGTTCCAGAAAAGCACTCATTGTTTGCTGATGCTCAACATTCAGCATAAAAAGGTTTTCTTCTCTCCTGCAAATCACTGCGTTCAGCCCAAGCCCCGATGATCTTGGCCTTGCTCACTCCTCTGAAAACAAACCTTCCAGGTGCATCCTGAGCGCTGACTTTCTTCTGTGCTTACCTTACAGGACCTGTCCTCACGTTGGTTCCATTTTGAGCAACTGAGGGGAGGTGGGTTTGTGTGGGGATTTCACGAAAGATGAAGCTTAGAATATTGTAAAATGCTAATTAGTTCAGAACAACAGGACAAATACTCCACCAAGAAATCCCTTTGTTTCCTCAGAGGTTATAGAAATTACCTGATCTTACTCCCCCTGTACACCCCAAATAATTAAAATACTTTGAACCCACAATCTATATCTAAATTCAGAAATTAAAACAACCCAAACTGGAAAAGAGTCTGATGCTGGGCGGGATTGGGGGTGGGAGGAGATGGGGACGACAGAGAATGAGATGGCTGGATGGCATCACCAACTCGATGGACATGAGTTTGAGTGAACTCCAGGAGTTGGTGATGGACAGGGAGGCCTGGCGTGCTGTGATTCATGGGGTCGCGGAGAGTCGGACACGACTGAGCGACTGAACTGAACTGAACTGAACTGAATTCTATCCTCACAGCTAATTTTCTATATTTTCTGATTTTTTTTCTTTCATATAATGAGAATGTGTCAATTTCATAATCAGAAAAAGAAAACCTTGTTAACAACTTTTCATTGGTAAATTGAAAGAAGGAGATGATCTCATCAAACCAATGCTTTTCTCTTCCCTCCTTTTCTGGAAATATTGGGGGATGACTACTAATAGCAGCGATGTGTGACTGTTGGTGTCATGGGCTGGATTTTGGAAGACAAACGATGTAATCTTGCTGCCAAGCATCGGATGTCACATCTTTAGCTTACTGTCTGGGGTCCCATGTTTCTGCAATCCAACTCTAGACTCATTGTGTGTGTGCATGTACGCTGTGTTCCAGACTGTCTGTCAGAAGAACACTTCTTTCTAAACGAAGAGAAGTGTTTCTGGTGAATGCCAAGACTACATGAGGAGTGAGAGTGCAGGGTGGCTGTTTCTTTGTTCCTGCTGGTTAATTGCTTTAAAGACAAAAATCAAGGCAAGTGCGCTGCAAAGAAAACCTTTTGAAGGACACACACCCCTTGTACCTTTCGAACGATCACAAATTGCATTTTCCAACTTTTGATCAAGGTGACAAATCTTGGCTCAGAAAAGA
This sequence comes from Moschus berezovskii, assembly GCF_049115385.1. Taxonomy (NCBI): domain Eukaryota; kingdom Metazoa; phylum Chordata; class Mammalia; order Artiodactyla; family Moschidae; genus Moschus; species Moschus berezovskii. The sequence continues at coordinate 13,173,983 of NC_142460.1, read as the reverse complement.
AGTTTAGCAATGTGTCAGCCCCATCAATAAGCTCTAAGAAAAAGTAATTCATTTTTAATGGAAATTCTGTTTACAAAATAGACTAGGTATATAACCAAACTCTAAGCGGAGATAACTCACCCTGGCAAATGGGCTGTTTACCTAATAGAGTAAAATAAAAGTGAAGCAGAGCACATTGCACTTACAGAAATGAAGTGCATGAAACATTTTGTAGTTAGTTACTACGACAGCAATTTTGCATCATACACAAGCTTTTGTGTTCAACCTTGATTTAGATTCAAGAAGTAGGGGGTAAAAGTTGGGAAAGATGAAAAAGATAGGGATCCATTATATTAAGCAAAATGTTAAACAAAACCCTTCAGTTCAGTTCAGTCGCTCAGTCGTGACCGACTCTTTGCGACCCCATGAAACACAGCACGCCAGGCCTCCCTGTCCATCACCAACTCCCGGAGTTCACTCAAACTCATGTCCATCGAGTCGGTGATGCCATCCAGCCATCTCATTCTCTGTCGTCCCTGTCTCCTCCCACCCCCAATCCCTCCCAGCATCAGTCTTTTCCAGTGAGTCAACTCGTCGCATGAGGTGGCCAAAGTATTGGAGTTTCAGCTTCAGCATCAGTGCATCCAATGAACACCCAAGATTGATCTCCTTTAGAATGGACTAGTTGGATCTCCTTGCAGTCCAAGGGACTCTCAAACAAAACCCTTACTTTTCAAAAATCTTTAGACCAGTACAACTTCTTTTTGGTACCTAAAATTTCTTGGGTCTTAGCCAATTTCTTTCCTCCAGGGGTCTGGCTACCTTTGCTTCTTGTTAAACGTGACCTCATTCCCATTACAGATACTGTTAAAACATTTTCTAAATTTATTTCTGTTTTTTATTTTTTTAACTTATTTATTTATTTATTTTATTTATTTATTTTAATTGGAGGCTAATTACTTTACATTATTGTATTGGGTTTTATTGAAATATGGTTGTTTCTACTGTACAGCAAAGCTATTCACTCATACATGGGCTTCCCCAGTGGTTCAGCGGTAAAGAATCTGCCTGCAGTGCAGAAGCCCCAGTAGATGTGGGTTTGATCTCTGCGTTGGGAAGATTGCCTGGAGGAGGGCATGGCAACCTGCTGCAGTATTCTTGCCCGGAGAATCCATGGGCAGAGGAGTCTGGCGGGCTGTGGGCTATAGGGTCGCAAAGCCTGACACTACTGGAGGGACTCAGCAGGTCCACATGGTTGTGTTACAGTGTCGTATTAATTTCTGTTGTACAGCAAAGTGACGCAGCTGTACATGTGTATATTCTTTCCCATATTCTTTTTCATTGTGGTTTATCACGGGATGTAGAATATGGCTCCCCGTGCTAATACAGTGGGCCCTTCATGCTTACCCTCCATGGATGTAGCAGACTGTGCCCGTCAACCCCGAACGCACAGTCCTTCCCTGCTCCAGGCCCCTCCCAGGCAACCGCAGGTCCGCTCTCCATGCCAGTGGGCCTCTTCCTGCTCCACAGATGAGTCCACTGGTGTCATGTTATTTCACACACAGTGACACCGAACGGTCTTTGTCTGAGGTACTGCACTTGCTATGATAATCTCCATGTCATCAGTGCTGTTGCAAATGGCATTATTTCAATCTTTTTTATAGTTAAGTAGCATGCCACTGTGTCTGTGTGTGTGTGCATGTGTGTATGTGTGTGTGTGTTGCTGTTCTGTCACGGAGTCGTGCCCAACTCTTTGCCACCCCATGGACGGCACGCCAGGTTTCCCTGTCCTTCACTATCTCCCGGGGCTTGCTCAAACTCACGTCCATTGAGTCGGTGATGCCATCCAGCCATCTCATCCTCTGTCGTCCCCTTCTCTTCCTGCCTTGAATCTTTCCCAGCATCACGGTCTTTTCCAGTGAGTCAGCTCTTTGCACCAGGTGGCCAAAGTATTGGAGTTTCAGCTTCAACATCAGTCCTTCCAATGAATATTCAGGACTGATTTCCCTTAGGATTGACTGGTTTGATCTCCTTGCTATCCAAGGGACTCTCAAGACTTTTCTCCAGCACCACAGTTTGAAACCATCAATTCTTCAGTGCTCAGCTTTCTTTATGGTCCAACTCTAACATCCATATATGATTACTGGAAAATCCGTAGCTTTGACTAGACAGATATTGGTCAGCAAAGTGATGTTTATGCTTTTAAATAACACTGTCTAGGTTTGTCATAGCTTTTTTTGCAAGGAGCAAGCATCTTTTAATTTCATGGTCGTGGTCACTGTCCACAGTGATTTTGGAGTCCAAAAAAATAAAGTCTGTCACTATTTCCATTGCTTCCCCATCTGTTTGCCATGAAGTGATGGGACCAGATGCCATGATCTTAGTTTTCTGAATGTTGAGTTGTAAGCCAACTTTTTCATCTCCTCTTTCACCCTCATCAAGAGGCTTTTTAGTTCCTCTTCACTTTCTGCCATTAGGGTGGTGTCATCTGCATATCTGAGGTTACTGATATTTCTCCTGGCCATCTTAATTTTAGCTTGTGGTTCATCCAGCCTGGCTTTTTGCATGATGTACTTTTCATATAAGCTAAATAAGCAGGTTGACAATATACAACCTTGATGTACTCCTTTCCCAGTTTTGAAACAGGCTGTAGTTCTATGTCCAATTCTAACTGTTGTTTCTTGACCTGCATTCTTGACCAGGTTTTTCAGGAGGCAGGCAAGGTGGTCTGCTATTCTCATCTCTTCAAGAATTTTCCAGTTCATTGTGATCCACACAGTCAAAGGCTTTAGCATAGTCAATGAAGCAGAAGTAGATGTTTTTCTAGAACTCCCTTGTTTTCTCTATGATCCAGTGGATATTGGCAATTTGATCTCTGGTTCCTCTGCCTTTTCTAAAACCTGCTTGAACATCTGCAAGTTCTTGGTTCATGTACTGTTGAGGTCTGGTTTGGAGAATTTTGAGCATTTCTTTACTAGCATGTGAGATGAGTGCAATTGTGTGACATTTTGAACATTCTTTGCCATTGCCCTTCTTTGGGATTGGAATGAAAACTTACCATTTCCAGTCCTGTGGCCCCTGCTGAGTTTTCCAAATTTGCTGGCATATTGAGTGCAGCACTTTCACAGCATCATCTTTCAGGATTTGAAATAGCTCAACTGGAATTCCATCACCGCCACTAGCTTTGTTCGTAGTGATGCTTCCTAAGGCCCACTTGACTTCACATTCCAGGATGTCTGGCTCTAGGTGAGTGATCACGCCATCATGACTATCTTGGTCGTGAAGATCTTCTTTGTACAGTTCTTCTGTGTATTTTTGCCACCTCTTCTTAATATCTTCTGCTTCTGTTAGGTCCATACCATTTCTGTCCTTTATCGAGCCCATCTTTGCATGAAATTTTCCCTTGGAAACTCTAATTTTCTTGAAGAGATCTCTTGTTTTTCCTATTCTGTTGTTTTCCTCTATTTCTTTGCATTGATCGCTGAGAAAGGCTTTCTTATCTCTCCTTGCTATTCTTTGGAACTCTGCATTCAGATGCTTATATCTTTCCTTTACTCCTTTGCTTTTCACTTCTCTTCACTTCACTGCTCAGCTATTTGTAAGTCCTCCTCAGACAGCCATTTTGCCTTTTTGCGTTTCTTTTTCTTGGGTATAATTTTGTCTCTGCCTCCTGTACAATGTTAGGAACCTTTGTCTATCGTTCTTCAGGCACTTTATCCATTTATCTGCTGATGGACATGTAGGTTACTTCTGTGAGTTGGCTACTGTGAATAGTGCTGCTATGAACATAAGGGTGTGTGTATCTTTTTGAGTTACAGTTTTGTCTGAATATATGCCCAGGAAAGAGATTGGTGGGTCACATGGCAACTTTACTTTTAGCTTTTTGAGGAACCTCTATACTATTTTCCATAGTCACTGCACCAATTTACATTCCCACCAACAGTGTAGGAGCGTTCCCTTTTCTCCACACCCTCTTCAGCATTTATTTCTTGTAGATTTTTTAATGATGGTTGTTCTGGCTGGTATAAAGTGGTACCTCATCATAGTTTTGATTTGCATTCCTCTAATAATTAGGAGTTTTGAACATCTCCTCATATGCACACTGACCATCTGTATATCTTTTGGAGAAACACCTATCTATTGTTTCTATTCTTTAACTTGCTTTTCACCACCGCCATATAGGCTTCCCTGAGAGCTCAGTTGGTAAAGAATCCACCTGCAATGCAGGAGACCCTGGTTCAATTCCTGGGTTGGGAAGATATACTGGAGAAGGGATAGGCTACCCACTCCAGTATTCTTGGGCTTCCCTTGTGGCTCAGCTGAAAAAGAATCTGCCCGCAGTGCAGGAGACCTGGGTTCGATCCCTGGGTTGGGAAGATACCCTGGAGAAGGGAAAGGCTACTCACTCCAGTACTCTACCCTGGAAAATTCCATGGAACGTATAGTCCATGGGGTCGCAAAGAGGCAGACACGACTGAGCGACTTTCCCTTCCACCGCCATACAGACAAGTAAAGCCATTAGCATTATTCCCAAGTGGCAAATGAGGAAATCTAGGTGCCAAGTGCTGAAATTACAGACACGATCTGCCCAATAGATGTGGGTGCTCACAACCCCCATCTACCAGGAGAAGAACCATAGGAATGACGTAACCATTTGTCTAAATAAACATAATAAGTGCTCTTCTAAGACATTCGATTTCTACCAATAACTCAGAAACAAAGGGAATAAACAGAATCCCTGGAAAAATACAAGAAAAAAGTCAAAGCCTGATAAGATTGATTAAAAAAAGATTGATAACTGATCATATTGGCATAACAAAAAGAGGCATGCACAGGGTAACCAGTGGATATATGTAAAAGAGATCACCAAAGATGTTTGAAAATATTCCAAAGATTTAAACAACAGCAGTAAATTATTAAAAAAAATAAACACAAAAATAAAGACTGAGGTAGGAGTTTAAGGAAGTAAGATACCAGTATGAAAACATGTAGAGCTAAAAAAAAAAAAAAAAAACATAGTTACTGGCTTCTATCCTACTGGGGACAGCTTTTCCCCAGCTCCTAGTTCCTGGCATATTATGGTGCTCAATAACATTTGATGAAAGATTAAATGCAAGAAAGTCCTTCCCTCAATGGTTCTAAGCTTTAACAGAGAAATAAGCATGAGCATAAATAATGGTGACAAAGCAACATAATCTTGGTGATCAGTTCAGTTCAGTTCAGTCACTCATTAGTGTCTGACTCTTTGAGACCCCATGAGTCACAGTATGCTAGGCCTCCCTGTCCATCACCAACTCCCGGATTTCACTCAAACTCGTGTCCATCAAGTCGGTGATGCCATCCAGCCATCTGGTGGCCAAAGTATTGGAGCTTCGGCTTCAGCCTCAGTCCTTCCAATGAACATCCAGGACTGATCTCCTTTAGAATGGACTGGTTGGATCTCCTTGCAGTCCAAGGGACTCTCAGGAGTCTTCTCCAGCACCACAGTTCAAAAGCATCAATTCTTCGGCGATCAGCTTTCTTCACAGTCCAACTCTCACATCCATACATGACCACGGGAAAAACCATAGCCTTGACTGGATGCACCTTGGTCGGCAAAGTAATGTCTCTGCTTTTTAATATGTTATCTAGGTTGGTCATAACTTTCCTTCCAAGGAGTAAGTGTCTTTTAATGTCATGGCTGCAATCAGCATTTGCAGTGATTTTGGAGCCCAAAAAATAAAGTCTGACACTATTTCCACTGTTTCCCCATCTATTTCCCATGAAGTGATGGGACCAGATGCCATGATCTTTGTTTTCTGAATGTTGAGCTTCAAGCCAACCTTTTCACTCTCCTCTTTCACTTTCATCAAGAGGCTTTTGAGTTCCTCTTCACTTTCTGACATTAGGGTGGTGTCATCTGCATATCTGAGGTTATTGATATTTCTCCCGGCAATCTTGATTCCAGCTTGTGCTTCTTCCAGCCCAGCGTTCCTCGTGATGTACTCTGCATATAAGTTAAACAAGCAGGGTGACAATATACAGCCTTGATGTACTCCTTTTCCTATTTGGTACCAGTCTGTATAAGAGTATGCAATTTTTGAGCACTTCAGGCCAAAGATCACTATGCATAATCATTCAGTAAATGCTCACAATGCCCCTGTGAGGTGGGGCCTGTTTCCAGTATCAGTTCAGTTCAGTTCAGTTTAGTCGCTCAGTCGTGTCCTACTCTTTGCGACCCCATGAACCACAGCACGCCAGGCCTCCCTGTCCATCACCAACTCCCGGAGTTCACTCAAACTCATGTCCATCAAGTCGGTGATGCCATCCAGCCATCTCATTCTCTGTCGTCCCCTTCTCCTCCTGCCCCCAATCCCTCCCAGCATCAGAGTCTTTTCCAGTGAGTCAACTCGTCGCATGAGGTGACCAAAGTATTGGAGTTTCAGTTGTAGCATCAGTCCTTCCAATGAACACCCAGGATTGATCTCCTTTAGAGGGGACTGGTTGGATCTCCTTGCAGTCCAAGGGACTCTCAAGAGTTTCCAGCATCACTCTTCAGATAAGAAATTGAAGCACAGAGCCACACAGATGCTGAGCTATAGAACTGAGGTGAGACTCCAGTATCAGTGACATAAGAGACATCTCTCCGTGTAGCAATGTTCTGTGTTGTGGAGGAAGAGGACTCTATGCTACATCATGTTGTCTGGGCTTAAAGGAGCCATAATTATTCATTCCTCTCAGGCCCTTGCTGTTTGTAACTGACTTTGCATTTCCTCCCAAGAAGAGGTAGAATCTCCTCCCCACCACGTGGGTTTGGACTGGCCCATAGAGCATGGTGGGAGGGACAGATGTTTCAGTTCTAAGTCTAGGGCTCAAGGAGCCCTGCTCCTGTTTATTTTCCTGGGATGCTGATACCGCTATGTGAACAAGCCTGGGACAGCTTTCTGGATCGTGACCACATGGAACACAACTGAGTCCTCGGTCAATCCCAGCTGAGGCCTCAGAGAAGTGAGAGCATATACAAGATCAGCAAAAGCAGCCAGGTGACCTCAGAGGATGGCAGATCAAGAAGAAATCCAGCTGATGTCAGAATATTCAGTGGAGCCCAACCACTGGTCAACCCACAGAATCAGGAACTAAACAAATAGTTAACGGTTTAAGGCATCAAGTCTTAAGATAGTCTGTCACCCAGAAATAACTAAATAATACACCTAGGTGCATATCGAAATCTGGGAAGATCACATTTACATTATTTTTAAGTCACACAAATGACCTGAGAGGGGGAACTTGTCTTAGAGTAGCCAAGATAAAAATATTTTTGGAGGATCAATACGGCAAACTAATAGGATCTTATAGAAGGAGTATCTCAAAGATATAATCAAAGTTAATTGAGACAAAGACCTTCAGAGTCTCATTAATTACTTGATAGACTGCTCTGAATGGCCCCTAGTGATCCCCAACTTGCTCTCCAGGCCTCCCACAAGGTTGCAATCATGCTGTCATCTCCGTCCTTTGCCTCATCCAAAGGTACAGCGAGGGAAGAATCAGTATCCATATTATTGTTGGAAGGATCTGATTCTCAAGGGCTGTTGGACTGAAGTTGTCAGTTCCTTTCTGGCTTTTGGTCAGAGGCCAGCCTCAGGTCTGTACCATGTAGACCTCATCACAGGGCAGCTTACAACATGCAGTTTGCTTCCTTGGAGCAAGCAGCCAGAAGGAAAGAGTGTGTGTAAGCAATATGGAAGTCACAGATTTTATAACCCAATCTTGAAATTGACATGTCATCACTTGTGATGGCTTCCTGGCAGCTCAGATGGTGAAGCGTCTTCCAGCAATGTGGGAGAAGTGGGTTCGATCCCTGGATTGGGAAGATCCCCTGGAGAAGGAAATGGAAACCCACTCCAGTATTCTTGCCTGGAAAATCCCATGGATGGAGGACCCTGGTAGGCTACAGTCCATGGGGTCATAAAGAGTCAGACACGACTGAGCGACTTCACTTTCACTTTCTTTCACTTGTGATATATTGTATATATTAGAAGCAAGTCACAAGGGCAAGCTTAGGCATAAGGGGAGGGAACTTTGGGAACCCCTTTAGAAGCAGCTTGGAAGGAAGGAAGGATGCTCATGCTCACTCGGTCGTGTTCCACTCGGCAGCCCCATGAACTGTAGTCCACTAGGCTCCTCTGTCCATGGGACTGTCCAGACAAGAATACTGAAGTGGGTTTCCATTCCCTTCCCCAGGAGATCTTCCCAACCCAGGGGCTGACACAGTTCTTGTGTCTCCTGCATTGCAGGCAGATTTCTTCACCACTGCACCACCTGGGAAGCCCCTAGAATCCACCTACCATATAACTAAAGTCTGGGAAATTGTGAAGATGTGGGTTTTCTAATCAAAAACTTATTCATCCAGTTTCAAAATGCTGGACCTCAGGAACCACCTCTTGAAACTCAAAGGAGGTCATTTTTTAATACAAATTATGCAGTGATCTTACAGCCCCAAAAGAATAACAAAGGGCGAAACTATAAATAAGTTTTAAAAGGTTTAGGAAAATTCTCAGACGCCGGCTCTATAATGGAATATTAGAGGGGGGAAGGAATGTGTACAGCGGATCCCTAATGTTTGCAGAGTAACGTCAAGAAAGACAACCTTAGCTCCCTACAAAACGTCCCTCAGAGGCAGGCAAGATGGACCATTGGCCTAATCTGTTGTGGCATTTCTTATATATTTATTCATAACACTATGTGGGAATGCAATAAAAATTTAAACAAGGTACTAAAGTTCAACAAAATGGGAGGACAGAGCTTTTGAAAACTGGAGACATGACATTCCTCCTCGTCTCTGACATCCGAGGTGTCTGCGGACTTTTACATTAGTTCATCCACAGAAGCTCCTCCAAATCTTAGACTCAAACCCCTGTCTTAGCTCCTCACAGAGAGAGCAAGCAGAAAGCAGGGTTTTGCAGCACATTACTGTTAGAGAGAAAAGGAAAATATCTGACGCCATATGACAGGACTCGCTTTTATACCCACATTATGTTCAAGTGTTTGAAATGGCAAAGTCATCTATTTTGCCCTCAGGCGATTTTCAAGGAGATATTTTAGGCATATACTTGGGGTTTGGGTGATTTGTTTCCATCAGGTTTTTAAAGAGAAGAATCATCTTGGATGTATTGAAGGATTATACTTTACAGTCCACACAGTAGGGCAAATAAGTGTTCAGAAGGTAAATGTCCCTCAGTGAAAAGAATGAATGTAAAAATTACCACATAAGTAGAGTTAGACATGGCGACATTTTAAGAGTGGTAGCTTCTGTCAATCAACCCGAATTCACTTTAAGCCTTAAACATATAAGTCACATTGAGAGGGTTATGCGTTTCACAAGTGGATTTATATATAAATACTTTTGCTGGCTCCAGTTCAACACAACAAAAGAAGTCAAACATTAGTCTGTATTTGTATTTCTTTGCTGAAGTGTTTTGACATAAACTGCACACAATCCTAGCTGGAAAGCAGCAGGCAGTTTGGAACTAACTGTTCCTCAGACTTGCGTTCTTTGTGATATGAAAATAAATATTTTTCCTACTTAGAAAATTAGAAAGCTTATGAGTAAAAGGTTTGCTTGAAATTCAGAGAAGAATTATTTAAAACACAGCATTTCTGGAAACTGAACTTCACACAAAATTCGCTTCCTACAAAGTCTCAGAATCCCCCTACATATCAAATTCCCAAATTTCAAATGCACAATATATTGTCAGCCTTTAAATCAAAAGGACAGAAAGTAATACCTATAATATCTAGAATTCAGTCGGAACATGCTGCTGCTGCTTTTCTTTTTTTTAATTAATTCAGTTCTTCCACAGAGAAAATTCATTTAGTTGAAAGCACTAAATATCCACATTACATTGCAAAATACTGTTGGAGACACTAATGGGAAGGAATATTTTGAGGAATTTTCATAGTCATTGTCTCTATAAGGAGTAAGAAAAAGAACCTCTGGAGATCATCTGTTGCTGCTGCTAAGTCACTTCAGTCGTGTCCGACTCTGTGTGACCCCATAGACGGAAGCCCACCAGGTTCCCCCGTCCCTGGGATTCTCCAGGCAAGAACACTGGAGTGGGTTGCCATTTCCTTCTCCAATGTGTGAAAGTGAAAAGTGAAAGTGAAGTCGCTCAGTCGTGTCCGACCCTTAGCGATCCCACGAACTGCAGCTCCTCCATCCATGGGATTTTCTAGGCAAGAGTACTGGAGTGGCTTGCCAGTGCCTTCTCCGGGAGATCATCTGTACCTGCCATTTATTCACACAATAATGCCAAAGGACAGCCACCTTAAGTCGTGGACTTGAAGCAGCAGTCCTTGACCCTCACGCCCATCAGCAGCAGGGTGGCTGCCCCGCGGCCGAGATGGGTAGGATTATAGACTTCAGGCTGCGGCTGGATTCAGATCAGCTCCAAGTGGATCAGCAATTGTCAGGGGCATGCAGTCCTCATTTCTTGTTCTGGAACTCGGGCTGTAGAAACAGTGGCTACACAGGCTGTGTAGTCCTCCCTGAGGATCACTGAAGTGCAAAAAGGCAAAGCCAATTATGCAAGCATGCACAACGCCTCTGCTTGTCTCATGTATATCACCATGCTTTTGGCTAAAACAACTTACATAATCAAATCCAATGTCCAGGGATAGGAACTAATGCTTTACCACAGTGAGGTCATGTCAATAAATTATCCATCTACACTTTCATTATTGGGTGTTACTGCCAACCTGAAATAGTTAATGAAAGATTTTGCCTTCCTCCATATTGAATATAACATTATTGCTATATTAAAAATTAAGGATCCAAGGGCATGTTTTTGCTAAAATTTTTTGTGCATCATTGGAAATGTCATAGGGAAGAACCAATTTGACTCCATACTGGATCTGTTTCTTTTACTTTGATCTTTGTATTCTATTGCTTTTGCTGTAAATTACAAATGTTGCTTAATAGCCTGAAATATACAGAATCAATTCAGTCCAGTTCAGTTCAGTTGCTCAGTCATGACTCTTTCCGACCCCATGAATCACAGCACGCCAGGCCTCCCTGTCCATCACCAACTCCCAGAGCTCACTCAAACTCATGTCTATCGAGTCGGTGATGCCATCCAGCCATCTCATTCTCTGTCATCCCAATCGCCTCCCACCCCTAATCCCTCCTAGCATCAGACTCTTTTCCAGTGAGTCAACTCGTCGCATGAGGTGGCCAAAGTATTGGAGTTTCAGCTTTAGCATCAGTCCTTCCAATGAACACCCAGGATTGATCATCTTTAGAATGGACTGGTTGGATCTCCTTGCAGTCCAAGGGACTCTCAAGAGTCTTCTCCAACACCACAGTTCAAAAACATCAATTCTTCAGCGATCAGCCTTCTTCACAGTCCAACTCTCACATCCATACATGACCACGGGAAAAACCACAGCCCCGACCAGGTGGACCTTGGTCTGCAAAGTAATGTCTCTGCTTTTCAATATGCTATCTAAGTTGGTCATAACTTTCCTTCCAAGGAGTAAGCGTCTTTTAATTTCATGGCTGCAATCACCATCTGCAGTGATTTTGGAGCCCAAAAAAATAAACTCTGACACTGTTTCCACTGTTTCCCCATCTATTTCCCATGAAGTGATGGGACCAGATGCCGTGATCTTCGTTTTCTGAATGTTGAGCTTCAGGCCAACCTTTTCACTCTCCTCTTTCACTTTCATCAAGAGGCTTTTGAGTTCCTCATCACTTTCTGCCACAAGGGTGGAGACATCTGCATATCTGAGGTTATTGATATTTCTCCCGGCAATCTTGATCCAGCTTGTGCTTCTTCCAGCCCAGCGTTCCTCGTGATGTACTCTGCATATAAGTTAAATAAGCAAGGTGACAATATACAGCCTTGACGCACTCCTTTTCCTATTTGGAACCAGTCTGTTGTTCCATGACCAGTTCTAACTGTTGCTTCCTGACCTGCACACAGGTTTCTCAAGAGGCAGGTCAGGTGGTCTGGTATTCCCATCTCTTTCAGAATGTTCCACAGTTTATTGTGATCCACACAGTCAAAGGCTTTGGCATAGTCAATGAAGCAGAAATAGATGTTTTTCTGGAACTCTCTTGCTTTCTACATGATCCAGCGGATGTTGACTATTTGGTCTCTGGTTCCTCTGCCTTTTCTAAAACCTGCTTGAACATCTGGGAGTTCACAGTTCACATATTGCTGAAGCCTGACTTGGAGAATTTTGAGCATGACTTTACTAGCGTGTGAGATGAGTGCAATTGTGCGGTAGTTTGAGCATTCTTTGGCATTCCCTTTCTTTGGGATTGGAATGAAGACTGACCTTTTCCAGTCCTGTGGTCACTGCTGAGTTTTCCAAATCTGCTGGCATATTGAGTGCAGCACTTTCACAGCATCATCTTTCAGGATTTGAAATAGCTCAATTGGAATTCTGTCACCTCCACTAGCTTTGTTCATAGTGATGCTTTCTAAGGCCCACTTGACTTCACATTCCAAGATGTCTGCCTCCAGGTGAGTGATCACGCCATTGTGATTATCTTCGTCGTGAAGATCTTTTTTGTACAGTTCTTCTGTGTATTCTTGCCACCTCTTCTTAATATCTTCTGCTTCTGTTAGGTCCATACCATTTCTGTCCTTTGTCGAGCCCATCTTTGCATGAAATATTCCCTTGATATCTCTAATTTTCTTAAAAAGATCTCTTGTTTTTCCTATTCTGTTGTTTTCCTCTATTTCTTTGCATTGATCACTGAGGAAGGCTTTCTTATCTCTCCTTGCTATTCTTTGGAACTCTGCATTCAAATGCTTATATATTTCCTTTTCTCCTTTGCTTTTCGCTTCTCTTCTTTTCACAGCTATTTGTAAGGCCTCCTCAGACAGCCATTTTGCTTTTTTGCATTTCTTTTCCATGGGGATGGTCTTGGTCCCTGTCTCCTGTACAATGTCACGAACCTCCGTCCAGAGTTCATCAGGCACTCTATTAGATCTAGTCCCTTAAATCTTTTTCTCACTTCCACTGTATAATCATAAGGGATTTGATTGAGGTCATATCTGAATGGTCTAGTGGTTTTCCCTACTTTCTTCAATTTAAGTCTGAATTTGGCAATAAGGAGTTCATGATCTGAGCCACAGTCAGCTCCTGGTCTTGTTTTGGCTAACTGTATAGAGCTTCTCCATCTTTGGCTGCAAAGAATATAATCTATCTGATTTCGGTGTTGATCATCTGGTGATATCCATGTGTAGAGTCTTCTCTTGTGTTGTTGGAAGAGGGTGTTTGATATGACCAGTGTGTTCTCTTGACAAAACTCTATTAGCCTTTGCCCTGCTTCATTCCGTGTTCCAAGGCCAAATTTGCCCGTTACTCCAGGTGTTTCTTGACTTCCTGCATTTGCATTCCAGTCCCCTATAATGAAAAGGACATCTTTTTTGGGTGCTAGTTCTAAAAGGTCTTGTAGGTCTTCATAGAACCGTTCAACTTTGGCTTCTTCAGTATTATTGGTTGGGGCATAGGCTTGGATTACTGTAATATTGAATGGTTTGCCTTGGAAATGAACAGAGATCATTTTGTCATTTTTGAGATTGCGTCCAAGTACTGCATTTAGGACTCTTTTGTTGACCATGATGGCTTCTCCATTTCTTCTAAGGGATTCCTGCCCACAGTAGTAGATATAATGGTCATCTGAGTTAAATTCACCCATTCCAGTCCATTTTAGTTCGCTGATTTCTAGATTGTCAACGTTCACTCTTGTCATCTCTTGTTTGACCACTTCCAATTTGCCTTGATTCATGGACCTAACATTCCAGGTTCCTATGCAATATTGCTATACAGAATAGCCCTTCTCAATGCTCTGACCTTTAAAGGTATAACAATTTCCCATTCATATGGAGATAAAAAGTTGAAGAACATAGAATAATATTTGTCTGCTTGGAGGTTTATAGGAGTATTGTGTCCAGGCCGACATGTACAGCTGCAAGAATGAAGAATTTTGACACAGAGAAGTTTGTAACAACCAATCTTATCCCCTTCTCTTATAATATAAAAGAAGCCTGAATTTTTTAACTTTTTATTTTCTATTGGGGTATAGCCAATTAACCCAGAATGTTGTGATAGTTTCAGATGAACAGCAAAGGGACTCAGTCATACATATACACGTGTCCATTCTCCCTTGAAGTCCCCTCCTCTCCAGGTTTCCACTTAACACTGAGCAGAGCTCCATGTGCTATATAGTAGGTCCCTGTTATCCACTTTAAATACAGCAGTGTGTACATGCCCATCCCAATCTCCCTAACTATACCTTCTTCCCATCCTTCCCCTGGCAACCATAAGTTCAGAAAGAAGCCTGAATTCTAACTTCAGGGAGATGATTCTTTGGGACACAAGTCCACCATCTTCTGGATCTGCTGACTTTCCAAATAAAGTCACTATTCCTTGCCCCAACATCTCTTCTTTCAATTTACTGGCCTGTCCTGAAGCAAGCAGTACAAACTTGGGCTCTAACAGAAATCTGTATATAAAGGGCGATTCTAATGGTTTAAAAAGGCCATGGTTATGAGTTTTATACTTAACATGAATACATGACTATATAACTCATGTATAAAGATTTACATTTAGAATTACTTATATAATTCATTATAACATGTAGCACAGAACAAGTGATGCTTTTGAACTGTGGTGCTGGAGAAGACTTTTGAGAGTCCCTTGGACTGCAAAGAGATCCAACCAGTCAATCCTAAAGGAGATCAGCCCTGGGTGTTCATTGGAAGGATGATATTAAAGCTGAAACTCCAATACTTTGGACACATGATACAAAGAGCTGACTCATTTGAACAGACCCTGATGCCGGGAAAGAGTGAAGGCAGGAAGAAAAGGGGATGACAGAGAATGAGATGGCTGGATGGCATCACCGACTTGATGGACATGAGTTTGGGTGAACTCTGGGAGTTGGTGATGGACAGGGAGGCCTTGCGTGCTGTGATTCATGGGGTCGCGAAGAGTCAGACACCACTGAGCGACTGAACTGGAACTGAGGTTTGTCATAACATTTTTTGCAAGGAGCAAGCATCTCAATTTCATGGTTGTGGTCACTGTCCACAGAAACTGAGTCCAAGAAAATAATGTCTCTCACTGTTTCCGTTGTTTCTCCACCTACTTTTCATGAAGTGATGAAACCAGTACCGTTCTTCATTTTTTAATGTTGACTTTTAAGCCAGCTTTTCCACTCTGCTCTTTCATTTTCGTCAAGAGACTCTTCAGTTCCTCTTTGCTTTCTGCCATCAGGGTGGTGTCATCTGCATATCTGAGGTTATTGCTATTTCTCCCAGCAATCTTGATTTTAGGCTGTGCCTCATCCAGCCCAGCGTTCCTCATGATGTGCTCTTCATAGAAGTTAGATAAGCAGGGTGACAATATACAGCCTTGACATACTCCTTTCCCAGTTTGGAGCCAGCCCATTGTTTTATGTCAGGTTCTAACTGTTGCCTCTTGATCTGCATACAGGTTTCTCAGGAGGCAGCTGAGAGGATCTAGTGTTCCCGTCTCTTTAAGAATTTTCCACAGTTTGCTGTTATCTGCACAATCAAAGTCTTTGGTGTAGTCTGTGAAGCAGAAGTAGATGTCGTTTCTGGAACTCTTGATTTTTCTATGAATCAACAGCTGTTGGCAATTTGATCTCTGGTTCCTCTACCTTTTCTAAATCTAGCCTGTACATCTGTAAGTTCTCCAGTTCACGTACTGTTGAAGTCTAGCTTGAAGGATTTTGAACGTTACTTTGCTAGCATGTGAAATGAGTGCAATTGTGTGGTAATTTGAACTTCTTTGGCATTGGCCTTCTTTGGGACTGAAATGAAAACTGACCTTTTCTGTCCTCTGGCCACTGCTGAATTTTCCAAATTTGTTGTCATATTGAGTGCAGCACTTTCACAGCATCATCTTTTAGGCTTTGAAATAGTTCAGCTAGAATTCCATCACCTCCACTTACTTTGTTTGTAGTGATGATTCCTAATGCCCATGTGATTTCACACTCCAGGATGTCTGACTCTAGGTGAGTGATCCCACCATCATGGTTATCTGGGTCATTAATATCTTTTTGTATAGTTTTTCTGTGTATTCTTGCCACCCCTTCTTAATATCTTCTTCTGTTAGGTCCATACCATTTTTGTCCTTTATTGAGCCCGTCTTTGCATGAAATGTTCCCTTGGTAGCACTAATTTTCTTGAAGAGATCTCTAGTCATTTCCATTCTATTGATTTCCTCTATTTCTTTGCATTGATAAGGCTTTCTTATCTCTCCTTGCTATTCTTAGAAACTCTGCATTCAGATGGGTATTATCTTTCCTTTTCTCCTTTGCCTTTCACTTCTCTTCTTTTCTCAACTATCTGTAACTCTTCCTCAGACAACCATTTTGCCTTTTTGCATTTCTTTTTCTTGGGTCTGGTTTTGATTACTGCATCCTGTACAATGTACGAACCTTTGTTCACAGTTCTTCAGGAAATCTATCATATCTAATACCTTGAATCTGTTTGTCACTCGACTGTATAATCGTAAGGGGTTTGATTGAGGTCTTACCTGAATGGCCTAGTGGTTTTCCCTACTTTCTTCAATGTAAGTCTGACTTTGGCAATAAGAAGTTCATGATCTGAGCCACAGTCAGCTCCCAGTCTTGTTTTTGCTGACTGTATAGCGCTTCTCTGTCTTCACCTGCAAATATAAACAGTCTGATTTCGGTGTTGACCATCTGGTGATGTCCCTGTGGAGAGTTGTCTCTTGTGTTGTTGGAAGACGGTGCTTGCTATGACCAGTGTGCTCTCTTGGCAGAACTCTGTTAGCCTTTGCCCTGCTTTGCCGCCAAGGCCTAACTTGCCTTTACTCCAGGAATCTTCTGACTTCCTACTTTTGCATTTTAATGTGTCATTGACACTTCATTTGAATATGTCATGACATTTTAATGTGTTATTACATAAACAAATTAACCAAATTTATAAATAAGTCTATAGGTTACATTCTAGATGGCTTCCATGGTATCTTCTAAATGTTCTATCTTTTACAGTTTTTTCTTTGACCACATGGATACAATTATTACAATCAGCAGTTTAGTTATATTGAGTCCAATGTTCGGGCACTCATTCTTCATGCTCCAGCCAAAACACCTTTGTGGAAATGGAGATTCTCTCTCAAGACAGGAGATGCAACGCAGTTTCCAGTCTCCAGCGGTTTCCCATTAAGCTAGTACAGTTTCTCCTGGACATTTTGGTTGGAGCCCAGATGTATTTGACTCACAGTTTGGTATTTCATTCTGGTGGGATTTCCTTCATTTTTCATAATTTGCCTGCTGTTGTCAAGAACAATGATTTCTTCCCCAAGTGACTACTAAATACTTCTTTAAGCCAGTGGATTTATAAAAGGTAGAATGATTCAATTCATTTGGGCAGGTTAATCAAATGCTTTCTAAATACAAGGCATAGTGGAAGATGTTTTCAGAGATGGAAAGAGAATGGTCCTTGATCCTAAGAAATTTTAGTTAAATTATGGACAAATATATTTAAAAAACAGTTAAAATTATTTTCATCTCTTAAATGGACACATTTAAAGGGACTCTTGAGAGTCCCTTGGGCTGCAAGGAGATCCAGCCAGTCCATCCTAAAGGAGATCAGTCCTGGGTGTTCATTGGACGGACTGATTTTGAAGCTGAAACTCCAATACTTTGGCCACCTGATGCGGAGAGCTGACTCATTTGAAAAGACCCTGATGCTGGGAAAGATTGAGGGCCAGAGGAGAAGGGGACGACAGAGGATGAGATGTTTGGATGGCATCACTGACTCAATGAACATGGATTTGGGTGGACTCTGGGAGTTGGAGATGGACAGGGAGGCCTGGCATGCTGCGGTCTATGGGGTCGGGAAGAGTCGGACATGACTGAGTGACTGAACTGAACTGAACTGAAATGGACACAGTCTGTATGAGACAAAACCCCTCTACTAAATTTCTGTTGAAGGAACATGATTGCACCCAAACCCAACTGTTAGAGAGTTTATTCAGAAGAACTGGAAATGAGTGCTCTTCTATACTTTTTTTAAAAATCGAAGTATAATTGGCTTGCAGTGTTGTGTTGATTTCTGCTGCATAGCAAAGTGATTCAGTTATACATGTATAGTGATCATTCATTATGCTCCATCAGAGAACAGATACTGCAGATAGACTGTTGGTTTTTTTTCACTCCAGAGAGAGTAAGGTTGCTGTATCAATCTCACACATCTTTTTGCTTTAGAAATGAGTACATTCTGGGCCATGAAAACTTCTGGCTAGCTAATCAGGCCACTGGAGTTCAGCCCATCCAGGATTCTGAAGGAGGAGTATACAACTGTGGCACCAGTTTTACTTGGGGTTGTCATATAAAGCCTCAAGAAGTGGATGTTTCTCTGTTGTGGGGGACCAAAATGTCATTTCTTATGATTATTTTGGCAATGTTGGAAGAGATCATCGAGAATGCATGAGAAACCTGTATGCAGATCAAGAGGCAACAGTTAGAACCTGACATAAAACAATGGGCTGGCTCCAAACTGGGAAAGGAGTATGTCAAGGCTGTATATTGTCACCCTGCTTATCTAACTTCTATGAAGAGCACATCATGAGGAACGCTGGGCTGGATGAGGCACAGCCTAAAATCAAGATTGCTGGGAGAAATAGCAATAACCTCAGATATGCAGATGACACCACCCTGATGGCAGAAAGCAAAGAGGAACTGAAGAGTCTCTTGACGAAAATGAAAGAGCAGAGTGGAAAAGCTGGCTTAAAAGTCAACATTAAAAAATGAAGAATGGTATTGGTTTCATCACTTCATGAAAAGTAGATGGAGAAACAATGGAAACAGTGAGAGACATTATTTTCTTGGACTCAGTTTCTGTGGACAGTGACCACAACCATGAAATTGAGATGCTTGCTCCTTGCAAAAAATGTTATGACAAACCTCAGTTCCAGTTCAGTCGCTCAGTCGTGTCTGACTCTTCGTGACCCCATGAATCACAGCACGCAAGGCCTCCCTGTCTATCACCAACTCCCAGAGTTCACTCAAAGTCATGTCTATCAAGTCGGTGATGCCATCCAGCCATCTCATTCTCTGTCGTCCCCTTCTCCTCCTGCCCCCAATCCCTCCCAGCATCAGAGTCTTTTCCAGTGAGTCAACTCGTCGCATGAGGTGGCCAAAGTATTGGAGTTTCAGCTTTAACATCAGTCCTTCCAATGAACACCCAGGAATGACCTCCTTTAGAAGGGACTGGTTGTATCTCCTTGCAGTCCAAGGGGCTCTCAAGAGTCTTCTCCAATACCACAGTTCAAAAGCATCAATTCTTTGGCACTCATCTTTCTTCACAGTCCAACTCTCACATTCATACATGACCACTGGAAAAACCATAGCCTTGATTAGACGGACCCTGGTTAGCAAAGTAATGTCTCTGCTTTTTAATATGCTATCTAGGTTGGTCATAACTTTCCTTCCAAGGAGTAAGTGTCTTTTAATTTCATGGCTGCAATCACCATCTGCAGTGATTTTGGAGCCCAAAAAATAAAGTCTGACACTGTTTCCACTGTTTCCCCATCTATTTCCCATGAAGTGATGGGACCAGATGCCGTGATCTTAGTTTTCTGAATGTTGAGCTTCAAGTCAACTTTTTCACTCTCTTCTTTCACTTTCATCGAGAGACTTTTTAGTTCCTCTTCACTTTCTGCCATAAGGGTGGTGTCATGTGCATATCTGAGGTTAGTGATATTTCTCCCGGCAATCTTGATTCCAGCTTGTGCTTCTTCCAGCCCAGCTTTCCTTATGATGTACTCTGCATATAAATTAAATAAGCAGGGTGACAATATGCAGCCTTGATGTACTCCTTTTCCTGTTTGGAAGCGGTCAGTTGTTCCATGTCCAATTCTGACTGTTGCTTCCTGACGTGCATATAGGTTTCTCAAGAGGCAAGTCTAGACAGTGTATTAAAACGCAGAGACATTACTTTGTCAAAAAAGATCAGTATAGTCAAAGCTATGGTTTTTCCAGTGGTCATATATGACAATAAATATGACAGTTGGACAATAAAGAAGGCTGAGCCCAAAAGAGTGAGGCTTGTGAACTGTGGTGTTGGAGAAGACTCTGGAGAGTCCCTTGGACAGCAAGGAGATCAAACCAGTCCATTCTAAAGGAGATCAGTCCTGAATATTCATTGGAAGGACTGATGCTGAAGCTGAAACTCCAATACTTTGGCCATCTGATGTGAAGAGTGTACTCATTAGAAATGACCCTGATTCTGGGAAAGATTGAGGGCAGCGGGAGAAGGGGACGACAGAGGATGAGATGGTTGTGTGGCATCAACGACTCAATGAACACAAGTTTAAACAAGCTCCAGGAGTTGGTGATTGACAGGGAAGCCTGGTGTGCTGCAGGCCATGGGGTCACAGAGTCAGACACAGCTGAGAGACTAACAACAACAACACTCAAATGTCCAAATACTTCTCACTCTATCAGCTAAAGTCTATTAATACCTTGGTTTCTGGCTTCAGAAAATAACTTCACAAAATTAGTCAGGGAGCTAAGACGATGATGTGACTTTCATGCAGCGATAACCCCTTCACCAGGGTTTCTGGCTCACTTTCAGAAGCTCAGAAATAATTGTTCCAACACAGTCTTACATAGCTAAAGACACATGGCACCATACACTGAGCTTGTTTGAATTTTGTTAAAACACACAGAGAAGCACTTAAATTAAACATATAACAAAGATTGTTCTTCCTTTTCTTAACAACAAACAATTTAAAATAATGTTAAGTAAGTTTTTAATGTATCGAATATATAAACAATAAGGTTCTACTGTATAGCACAGAGAACTATATTCAATGTCCTGTGACAAACCATAATGGAAAAGAATAGTTTTTAAAAGAATATATATATATATATATATATATATGGGCTTCCCTAGTAGCTCAGACTGTAAAGCATATGACTGCAATGTGGGAGATCTGGGTTCAGTCCCTGGGTCAAGAAGATCCCCTGGAGGAGGGCATGGCAACCCACTCCAGTATTCTTGCCTGGAGATTCCATGGACAGAGGAGCCTGGCGGGCTACAATCCATGGGGTCGTAAAGAGTTGGACACGACTGAGTGACTCACACAGACACACATATATATAATTGAATCACTTTGCTGTTCTGCAGTAATTAACACATAGTTGTAAATCCACATTTCAATTTAAACAATAATACTAATTAAACTGATGTTAATTTCTTCCTTTCAATGTGAGCTCCTCAACCATCAAGCACTTGGATCCCCATTTCCCACATAAAATCATCTGATTAATGTGTTTTTCTTCCCTGATGCCCACGCCCACAGGTTACCCACTGACTGATTAAATAGCCATTTGCATGACCATGTTATTGCCTCTCCAATTTCCTCGAATTCTAGGCAAAAGAATAATTCTTAAGATTTCTTATTATGGAAAATTTTAGATATAGGAGAAAATACACACCAATCATTAGTGTAGGATAAGGAGACTCTCCTTGATGTCAAAGTCTTCCGTGGTAGATCTGCCAGTCCATCCTTAATCCAGCACCCCATGCTCCTTGGTCTCCAACTTTGCTCTTTGTTACAATTCCAAGGGGCAGAGAAACAAATGATGTTCTTTCCAAAATACCTATTTGCATATAGTTGCCTTTCAATGTTGTTCAGTCCTTGTTGTACAGCAAAGTGAATCAGCTATACACATACATATATCCTCCTTTTTTAGATTTTCTTCCCATTTAGGTCGAGACTTCCCAGGTGGCTCAGACAGTTTTCGTCTGCCTACAATGCAGGAGACCCGGGTTCGATCCCTGGATCAGAAAAATCCCCTGGAGAAGGAAATGGCAACCCACTCCAGTATTCTCGTCTGGAAAACCCTATGGATGGAGGAGCCTGGTAGGCTACAGTCCATGGGGTTGCAAAGAGTCAGACATGACTGAGCGACGTCACTTTCTTTTCACTTTCCCATTTAGGTCACTACAGAGCACTGGATAGGGTCCCCTGTGCGATACGGTGGGTTCTCACTAGTTATCCGTTTTAAACACAGAAGTGTACTTACGCATATATACACACATATCCTACCCCTCCTGCCCCCTTGGTGTTCAGAAGTTTGTCCTCCACATCTGTGTCTCTATTGCTGCTTTGTGAATAAGTTCATCTGTACCATTTTTTCTGGATTCCACATATAAGCGATATCATATGATATTTGTTTTTCTCTTTGTGTCTTAGAGGAATGGATAAAGAAGATGTGATACATATACACAAAGGAGTATTACTCAGTCATATAAAGAAATGAAATAGTGTCATTTGCAGAGACGGGGATGAACCTAGAGATTGCCATGATGAGTGAAAGTTAAGTCAGAAAGAGAAAAACAAATGATGCTCTGCCTCCTCCCAACTCTAATCTATAAGAACTTTTGTTTTTTGAGCCATTCCTCACTCAATGCAAGCCAATTCTAAATGGGACTAAACTCTCTTAGTCCCATAAGGGATCTTGGAAAATGAAAAGCAGCTCCATTTGCTCATTCAATCATTGGCTTACCATCTCTTTTTTGTTTCTGCCCCAGGATAACAAGAGGTGGTGAGGATTGTACACAGAAGTGGGCATGATTTCCAGCCTTCACGGAGCTGGCAGGCTAATGAGGAAAGATAAAATACAGATGATCACAGTCAGGTGTGGCAGGTGCTATACGGGGGCCATGAGGCATACTTTTGAAGCAGGGAGGAGGAGTCTAACCAAATAGGTTGGGCGGTCATGGAGGATTATATCAGTTCAGTTCAGTTCAGTTCAGTCGCTCAGTCGTGTCCGACTCTCCGCGACCCCATGAATCAGAGCACGCCAGGCCTCCCTGTCCATCACCAACTCCCGGAGTACACTCAAACTCATGTCCGCAGAGTCGGTGATGCCATCCAGCCATCTCATTCTCCGTCGTCCCCTTCTCCTCCCGCCCCCAACCTTTCCCAGCATCAGAGTCTTTTCCAGTGAGTCAACTCGTCTCATGAGGTGGCCAAAGTATTGGAGTTTCAGCTTTAGCATCAGTCCCTCCAATGAACATCCAGGATTGATCTCCTTTAGAATGGACTGGTTGGATCTCCTTGCAGTATAAGGGACTCTCAAGAGTCTTCTCCAACACCACAGTTCAAAAGCATCGATTCTTCGGCGATCAGCTTTCTTCACAGTCCAACTCTCACATCCATACATGACCACGGGAAAAACCATTGCCTTGACTAGACGGACCTTGGTCGGCAAAGTAATATCTCTGCTTTTTAATATACTATCAAGGTTGGTCATAACTTTCCTTCCAAGGAGCAAGCGTCTTTTAATTTCATGGCTGCAATCAGCATCTGCAGTGATTTTGGAGCCCAAAAAAACAAAGTCTGACACTGTATCCACTGTTTTTCCATCTATTTCCCATGAAGTGATGGGACCAGATGCCATGATCTTTGTTTTCTGAATGTTGAGCTTCAAGCCAACCTTTTCACTCTCCTCTTTCACTTTCATCAAGAGGCTTTTGAGTTCCTCTTCACTTTCTGCCATAAGGGTAGTGTCATCTGCATATCTGAGGTTATTGATATTTCTCCCAGCAATCTTGATTCCAGCTTGTGCTTCTTCCAGCCCAGCGTTCCTCATGATGTACTCTGCATATAAGTTAAATAAGCAAGGTGACAATATACAACCTTGACGCACTCCTTTTCCTATTTGGAACCAGTCTGTTGTTCCATGACCGGTTCTAACTGTTGCTTCCTGACCTGCATACAGGTTTCTCAAGAGGCAGGTCAGGTGGTCTGGGATTCCCATCTCTTTCAGAATGTTCCACAGTTTATTGTGATCCACACAGTCAAAGGCTTTGGCATAGTCAATGAAGCAGAAATAGATGTTTTTCTGAAACTCTCTTGCTTTCTCCATGATCCAGCGGATGTTGGCAATTTGATCTCTGGTGCCTCTGCCTTTTCTAAAACCTGCTTGAACATCTTGGAGTTCACGGTTTACATACTGCTGAAGCCTGGCTTGGAGAATTTTGAGCATGACTTTACTAGCGTGTGAGATGAGTGCAATTGTGCGGTAGTTTGAGCATTCTTTGGCATTGCCTTTCTTTGGGATTGGAATGAAGACTGACCTCTTCCAGTCCTGTGGCCACTGCTGAGTTTTCCAAATCTGCTGGCATATTGAGTGCAGCACTTTCACAGCATCATCTTTCAAGACTTGAAATAGCTCAACTGGAATTCCATCACCACCACTAGCTTTGTTCGTAGTGATACTTTCTAAGGCCCACTTGACTTCACATTCCAAGATGTCTGGCTCTAGGTCAGTGATCACATTATCGTGACTATCTTGGTCATGAAGATCTTTTTTGTACAGTTCTTCTGTGTATTCCTGCCACCTCTTCTTAATATCTTCTGCTTCTGTTAGGTCCATACCATTTCTGTCCTTTATCGAGCCCATCTTTGCATGAAAAGTTCCCTTGGAATCTCTAATTTTCTTGAAGAGGTCTCTTGTTTTTCCTATTCTGTTGTTTTCCTCTATTTCTTTGCATTGATCACTGAGGAAGGCTTTCTTATCTCTCCTTGCTATTCTTTGGAACTCTGCATTCAGATGCTTATATCTTTCCTTTTCTCCTTTGCTTTTCGCCTCTCTTCTTTTTACAGCTATTTGTAAGGCCTCCTCAGACAGCCATTTCGCTCTTTTGCATTTCTTTTCCATGGGGATGGTCTTGGTCCCTGTCTCCTGTACAATGTCACGAACCTCCGTCCAGAGTTCATCAGGCACTCTATCAATCAGATCTAGTCCCTTAAATCTATTTCTCACTTCCACTGCATAATCATAAGGGATTTGATTGAGGTCATATCTGAATGGTCTAGTGGTTTTCCCTACTTTCTTCAATTTAAGTCTGAACTTCGCAATAAGGAGTTCATGATCTGAGCCACAGTCAGCTCCTGGTCTTGTTTTCGCTAACTGTATACAGCTTCTCCATCTTTGGTTGCAAAGAATATAATCAATCTGATTTCGGTGTTGACCATCTGGTGATGTCCATGTGTAGAGTCTTCTCTTGTGTTGTTGGAAGAGGGTGTTTGCTATGACCAGTGCATTCTCTTGACAAAACTCTATTAGCCTTTGCCCTGCTTCATTCCGTGCTCCAAGGCCAAATTTGCCAGTTACTCCAGGTGTTTCTTGACTTCCTACTTTTGCATTCCAGTCCCCTATAATGAAAAGGACATCTTTTTTGGGTGTTAGTTCTAAAAGGTCTTGTAGGTCTTCATAGAACTGATTAACTTCGGCTTCTTCAGCATTACTGGTTGGGGCACGCGCACACACCGCACGCAACCTCCGTACACACACCTTCATCGCTCACAGGTACACTTGCCCTGAGATTGCCTCTTCCGGATTTCTTATAAACCCCTCCCAGAAAGGAGGAATTTTCAGAGCATCCCAAACCAGGGAGTTCCCAGAGAACCAGGGAAGATCTGCACTGTTTGGGATTAATTGAGAATAATTAACACTGGAGACCGTTAATCACCACTTTGCTGCTCTCTCCCTCCTTTCGGGTCTGCAGCGACTGCCTCTATCGCTCCGGCTGCCGGCGCGGGTGGGTTCGCTGGTGAAAGTGAAGACGTCGCGGTAGCTGTCACCCAGTTCGGCTGTACTTTTTTAAACGCCCGCATATTGTTTGATTACTAATTCGAGTTAATATGATCTTTATGGCAACATATATAGAAAAAGAAATATCTGAGGAAATCTACAGAATGATTAGAAATTAACCAGGTGAAGGTATAAGGGGAAAGCACCCAAGGCAGGCAGACATTTGAGAGCTTGGTGCTTTTGGAAAAATCTAAGTTCAATATGGCTAGAGGGTCGACTCAGCAAGGGGAGGAGGGGCCAGGTGAGAAAATAAAGGAATATACGAGGCTAAGAGGATCGCCAAGAGCTATTTTTGCAACACTTTGTATTTCAAGTGAATGGAGGTTGGGTTTCCTCTTGAGGGTGATGGGATAACATACCGTTCACCATTGATGGATGATGAACACAACTGTGCAATAAGTAGGTTTGATTCCAGGTGATCACCCTTGCAATGTGTGAAGATCAGACTGAGCCGGAAAATGGGAGAAGACAAGGAGAATAGTGTGGAGACATGTTAGAGGCTGTAGCAGCGACGCAGGTGAGAAGAGACGGCGGTGGTTTGCTCTGGGGTGGAAAGATGGAGACGGAGAAAGGTAGGATTCGAGACGGAGAATGGAAGGGGAAGATGGTGGACAACGGTTGGTTCCGGGAGAAAAGAGAGAAACCATTATGATGCTCAGAATCCTGTTTGGCCAAGAAGGAAGACGTTGGTGCCATCTGCAGAGATAAAAGTCCACACTGAGTGTGGAGTCTCTGGCTTGTATCAGTGGCCCCACTGGGGCTTGGATGAAGAGGACCAGACTGGATACACGCAGATTACAGGAATAATCACGGGCGTTGACGGCCCCTTGCCCTGTTTTTTTAATGTATACCCTAGTTGGACATTTGGCCCTTCATCATAGACCACTAACCTGGTGAGTGGAATACGATCTGGCTGAGAAATCCGGAGACCTGGCTTCTGTCCAAGTCCCGCCACCCAGAGCTCTGTGCCCGGAGGAAATCCCTTTCAGTCTCTGGGTTTCATGATCTGCAACATAATAAGATTAAAATCACCCCCAAGCACATTTCAGTCCCAACATTCTATGCTATGGTTCTGGTTAATACATTTCCTGTTTCTTAAAGAGCACCCTTAAAATAAATCATTATTAAGACATTGAACAAGAAATGTCTTAGGCAGTGAAACTCCTTTTTTTTTTTAATA
Source organism: Moschus berezovskii (assembly GCF_049115385.1). Lineage (NCBI taxonomy): Eukaryota > Metazoa > Chordata > Mammalia > Artiodactyla > Moschidae > Moschus > Moschus berezovskii. Next base: position 13,147,161 of record NC_142460.1, on the reverse strand, counting down.
TCAGAAATACTTTAAAAGGTGTTCTTGATAGTAAAAAATAAAAGTATGTGGGTTGTTATTAAGGCTATTTGTTTCATTATTCTACCAGATACTGGGAGCTACATTATGTAGTTTTCCGACTGTCTAGTACAGCTATTCATAACAGTCCGTGAAATTTAAATACCCCAATTTTTTATAAACAAGAAAACAACAATAAGCAGTTGACTTTGAAATTATCCAGCTATCTATTTTCTAGCATTATTTTGAGTTACAAAAATAAGGAAAGCAGCTTTCAACTTGTTTCATTTCTCCTTCTGGAAGAACTATACACCAGGTCTCATTTCTTGACAGTAATTTGCTTTGTTCTCGTGAGTCTGTTGCAGAAAATACGTCCAAAATCGCTTTGGAGACTGCTTCCTTTCACCGTGACAAGGGCAGTAGGGACCCAAGTCAACAAGTGAATGAGAACAAAACAAATGTGCTCTCAAGTCCCACTTGGACACCAGGCCTGTTTATCTGATGACTTCTAGAATGTTCCCACTGCTCGGTCTCCCTGCCACCCCCACACGTGGCACAGTGCCCGGCACACGGCAGTAAAGGCCTGCTGTTCCTGAGTCCTTAGTAATGCTAGGAGCTTACCATGTCCATCTTGGTCAGCTTTCACACCTATCCTGTGAGGTGGGTTTTATTATTGTCCCCATTGTACAGATGAGGAGATTAAGGCTCTGAGAGTAACTTCCCCCAAGTCCTTTTACAGGTGAAATGATGCTGAGATGGGCTCAAACCCAAGCCATCCCGTGTCGGAGTCCCGGTCTCAATGGCGGGCCTGCACAGCTTCCCATAAGCCCCCAACAAGCATCATAGCTAGAAGGGCGGGTAGAGGCGTGGAGTCCCGCCTTCCTCCTTCTGTCAGCCACGCCGCAGTGTGGTGACAATCGACAGCTTCAAGGTGCTTCCTGCCCTTTATCCCCTTGAACAGCTCTATATCAGGCCACGTTCTGAAAGTGCTAAGGTCTCTGCTCACCAGAGCCGACCTTCTAGAGAAGGAGGCAGACAATAAACAAGCACACACATAAATCAACAAAGGACCAGCAGATAGTGAAAAGCGTCTGCAGGCAGAAAAACAGGATGGGAATAAACAGTGACTGCAGAGAGAGCTGTCTGCATTTGTCCTACTGACATATTTCTCTCTAGGTATTCCTACTGTCAGATCCCAAAAGAGGGCCGACTCCGGGAAACTTTGTTATCACCAGAGCCTCAAAACTAGTGTCTCTGTTTCTGGGTTCTTTTTTCTTCAGTTTATCAGGCTGACCTCTGTGAAACAGTGTTCCTAAATCGTAATGTTTTCTTCTTGCATTTTGATGCATGTTGGACTCAAATACCTCAGTTTACACCCAGGTCTCCCCATCATCTGCGCTCTTCCTACACATCTGAAACCATACCCTTTCCTTCATCCACAAGTATATCCGAAGCATCAACCACGTGTTGCTGCAACTCTAGATCTATGTTCTTTGGGTCCTGTGTCCTGGATCTTCTGCATCTTCTATACTTACTCCCTCACACCTGACGCTAGGCCAGTCTTCTGTGCTCTGTCCACCGCTCCAAACAAACTTGTCACTTAGAGACTGGCTCAAGTCCTGGTTTGGCAATGAACTTTTCACTATTTATACCATTTCAAACTAGCATCCTTTTAAAAACAATGTTATTAGCTTCCATAACTTAAAAAGCTTTCCGTAGCTTAAACATCTCACTAGTTCCCATAGCTTTCTATTGCTCATTAGTTCTTATTTCTTTCTATGACTTTCTGTCTTTCATTGGTTTCCATAGCTTTCTATTTTAGCCCCATTACTTGGCAATCCTCTCTCATCTGAATGTGGGTTGCACAACCCTGTGTGTGATTGAAGTTTGTATGTTTATTCAGGACAACAACTAGTTCTTCTGTTCCTCTCTTGTTGCCTAATCAATGATCACAATGGCAGCAAAAACATATTGCACACTTACCATGTGCAAAGCACGGTACTAAGTGTTTACACTGTTCATCTATTACTCCTCCCCAGAGCGTTCTGACCATGACCCGCGCTGGGCAGATTAGGAAACTAAGGCTTAGAGAGGTGAAGCAACTTGGAGAAGGTGGCTCTTGGCAAGCAGCAGCCGTGGAATTTATTTTTGGTTGAAGTATAGTTGATTTACAGGCTTCCCAGCTGGTGTCAGTGGTAAAGAACCTGCCTGCCAATGCAGAAGGCATAAGAGAAGTGAGTTCGATCCCTGGGTTGGAACGGTCCCCTGGAGGAGGACATGACAATCCACTCCAGTATTCTTGCCTGGAGAACCCCATGGACAGAGGAGCCTGGTGGGCTGCAGTTCATAGGTTCACAAAGAGTTGGACACGCTTGAAGGGACTTAGCACACACTCACGCATGGTTGGTTTATAATCTTGTGTTCGTTTCAGGTGTACAGCAAAGTGATTCGTATGCATAAATAGACAGACAGACACAGATGTATATGTGATTATTTTGCATTATAGGGAAATACAGGATATCAAATAGAGTTCCTGTGCTATACAGAAAATCCCTGCTGCTCATCTATTTTATTGATAGTAGTTTGTATCTGTTAATATCATACTCCTAATATATCTCTCCCTATTCCCTTTCCCTTTTGGTAACCATAAGTTTGTTTTCTATGACTGCGACTCTGCTTCTTTTGTGTAGATTTCCTTGCACTATTTTCAGACCCCACATGTAAGTAATATCCTACAATGTTTGTTTCTGTCCGACTTCACTAAGTATACCACACTCGTTCCGTCCATGCTGCTGCAAATGGCGACATCTCTTTTCACGGCTGAGTGACATCCTGCTGTGTCTGTGTGCACATGTGTGTGTGGCGCCACTTCTTCAGCCAATTGTCTGTTGATGGCACTTGAGCTGCTCCCACGTCTTGGTGATTGCGAGTAGTTCAGTTCAGTTCAGTCGCTCAGTCATGTCCGACTCTTTGTGAACCCATGGACCACAGCACGCCAGGCCTCCCTGTCCATTACCAACTCCCAGAGCTTGCTAAAACTCACGTCCATTGAGTTGGTGATGCCATCCAACCATCTCATCCTGTCATCCCCGTCTCCTCCCACCTTCAATCTTTCCCAGCATCAGGGTCTTTTCCAGTGAGTCAATTCTTCGCATCAGGTGGCCAGAAGTATTGGAGTTTCAGCTTCAGCATCAGTCCTTCCAATGAACACCCAGGACTGATCTCCTTTAGAATGGACTGGTTGGATCTCCTTGCAGTCCAAGGGACTCTCAAGAGTCTTCAACACCACATTTCAAAAGCATCAATTTTTCCACATTCAGTTCTCTTTATAGTCCAACTCTCATGAGAGTTGGACTGAACTATTTTATAGTGCTTCAGTGAATATGGGGGTGCATGTCAGCCCTGGAATTTAAATCTAGAGGTTGTGGTTCCAACCCAACCTCTAAATCAAGCTGCCTAAGCACAACCCTCCTAATTTCTTTATAATCCCTGGCTCCTTCCTAAATGCTTACATGGACTCAGCATAAAAAAGCACCATAGGGGTGGTGTGGTGGGGAGGAAAGAAGTCATGTAATTCTGGAGCAGGATTCTGTCTGTTTGGGTGTTGCATCTGCAAGGATCCTGTGGGAAAATGCCACAAACACTGCCTCTGATCAGGAGGCGAAACTTCCACTGAGGAATTGATGGGTAATTGAGCTGCAAAACAATTGGAAGTAGACAAAAGAGATGTTATTGATATTTATCAAGAACAAATAGGAAGTCATGCAACAGTTTGGACACCCTTTTTAATTTTTTTCCTTTTCCATTTAAAAAATAATTTATAACACGAAGTTCATCACTCAACTAAAGCAGGTCCCCATTTTCTGAGAGTCCCTGAGAAATGGAAGGGGATCAGGATCTTTCTAACTCCTCTGAGAGATGGAAGGGGAGAGGGATCTTTCTGAAGCCTCTTTTATAAGACTCAGTTCAGTCTTTCGGTCATGTCCGACTCTTTGTGACCCCATGGACTGCAGCATGCAAGGCAGCCCTGTCCATGACCAATTCCCAGAGTTTATTCAAACTCATGTCCAATGAGTTGGTGATGCCATCTGACCATTTCATCCTCTGCCATCCCCTTCTCCTCCCACCTTCAATCTTTCCCAGCATCAGGGTCTTTTCCAATGAGTCAGGTCTTCCCATTAGGTGGCCAAAGCATTGGAGTTTCAGCTTCAGCATCAGTCCTTCCAATGAACACCCAGGACTGATCTCCTTTAGGATGGACTGGTTGGATCTCCTTGCAGTCCAAGGGACTCTCAAGAGTCTTCAACACCACATTTCAAAAGCATCAATTTTTCCACATTCAGTTCTCTATATAGTCCAACTCTCATGAGAGTTGGACTGAACTATTTTATAGTGCTTCAGTGAATACGGGGGTGCATGTCAGCCCTGGAATTTAAATCTAGAGGTTGTGGTTCCAACCCAACCTCTAAATCAAGCTGCCTAAGCACAACCCTCCTAATTTCTTTATAATCCCTGGCTCCTTCCTAAATGCTTACATGGACTCAGCATAAAAAAGCACCATAGGGGTGGTGTGGTGGGGAGGAAAGAAGTCATGTAATTCTGGAGCAGGATTCTGTCTGTTTGGGTGTTGCATCTGCAAGGATCCTGTGGGAAAATGCCACAAACACTGCCTCTGATCAGGAGGCGAAACTTCCACTGAGGAATTGATGGGTAATTGAGCTGCAAAACAACTGGAAGTAGACAAAAGAGATGTTATTGATATTTATCAAGAACAAATAGGAAGTCATGCAACAGTTTGGACACCCTTTTTAATTTTTTTCCTTTTCCATTTAAAAAATAATTTATAACACGAAGTTCATCACTCAACTAAAGCAGGTCCCCATTTTCTGAGAGTCCCTGAGAAATGGAAGGGGATCAGGATCTTTCTAACTCCTCTGAGAGATGGAAGGGGAGAGGGATCTTTCTGAAGCCTCTTTTATAAGACTCAGTTCAGTCTTTCGGTCATGTCCGACTCTTTGTGACCCCATGGACTGCAGCATGCAAGGCAGCCCTGTCCATGACCAATTCCCAGAGTTTATTCAAACTCATGTCCAATGAGTTGGTGATGCCATCTGACCATTTCATCCTCTGCCATCCCCTTCTCCTCCCACCTTCAATCTTTCCCAGCATCAGGGTCTTTTCCAATGAGTCAGGTCTTCCCATTAGGTGGCCAAAGCATTGGAGTTTCAGCTTCAGCATCAGTCCTTCCAATGAACACCCAGGACTGATCTCCTTTAGGATGGACTGGTTGGATCTCCTTGCAGTCCAAGGGACTCTCAAGAGTCTTCTCCAACACCACAGTACAAAAGCATCAATTCTTCAGCACTCAGCTTTCTTTATAGTCCAACTCTCACATCCATTAATGACTACTCGAAAAACCATAGTCTTGACTAGATGGACTTTTGTTGGCAAAGTAATGTCTCTGCTTTTTAATATGCTGTCTAGGTTAGTCATAACTTTTCTTCCAAGGAGTAAGCGTCTTTTAATTTCATGGCTATAGTCACCATCTTCAGTGATTTTGGAGCCCCCAAAATAAAGTCTGTCACTGTTTCCATTGTTTCCCCATTATTGGCCATGAAGTGATGGGACCAGATGCCATAATCTTAGTTTTCTGAATGTTGAGTTTTAAGCCAACTTTTTCACTCTCCTCTTTCACTGTTATCATGAGGCTCTTTGGTTATTCTTTGCTTTCTGCCATCAGGGTGGTGTCATCTGCAGATCTGAGGTTATTGATATTTCTCCCAGCAGTCTTGATTCCAGCTTGTGCTTCCTCCAGCCCCGCATTCCTCATGATGTACTCTGCATATAAGTGACATAAGCAGGGTGACGATACGCAGCCTTGATGCACTCCTTCCCCGGGTTGGAGCCGGCCTGTCTGTTTATAAGGCTGGGTGTGCTCAGTTGCTCAGTCTTGCTTGTCTGTGACCCCATGGATTGTAGCCTCTGCCAGCTCCTCTGTCCACAGAATTTTCCAGGCATGCATGCTGGAGTGTGTTGCCACTTCGTTCTCCAGTGGATCTTCTTGATCCAGAGACTGAACCCGCATCCTTCGCATTTCCTACAGGCAGATGGATGCCTGCCTTCCACTAGCACTACCTAGGAAGCCCTCTTTATAAGGGCACTTCCAACCAGTCCATTCTAAAGGAGATCAACCCTGGGTGTTCATTGGAAGGACTGATGCTACAGCTGAAACTGCAATACTTTGGCCACCTCATGCGAAGAGTTGACTCACTGGAGAAAAGTCTGATGCTGGGAGAGATTGGGGGTGGGAGGAGACGGGGACGACAGAGAATGAGATGGCTGGATGGCATCACCGACTTGATGGACATGTGTTTGAGTGAGCTCCGGGAGTTAGTGATGGACAGGGAGGCCTGGCGTGCTGTGATTCATGGGGTCGCAAAGAGTCGGACACGACTGAGCGACTGAACTGAACTGAACTGAATCCTCTTCATGAGGACTCCACCCTCATGACCTAATCGCTTCCCTAAAGCCCACCTCCTTAAATCTTAACCCCCCAAGGGGTTAGGTGAGTTTGTGAGGGACACAAAGTTTTCAGAGGAGTAAAAGGGGGAAGAAAAATGTTTCCTTAACTTGAACACACCTTTACAACCTGAAGAGACATCCTGGTGGCTCAGATGGTAAAGCATCCGCCTACAATGCTGGAGATTTGGGTTCAATCCCTGGGTCAGGAAGATCTCCTGGAGAAGGAAATGGCAACCCATTCCAGTACTCTTGCCTGGAAAATCCCATGGATGGAGGAACCTGGTAGGCTATAGTCCATGGGGTCGCAAAGAGTCAGACATGCCTAGTGACTTCACTTTCACTTATTTTTACAACCTGATTGTCTGGACCAAAAGAAGAACTCAAATCAGGTTGGAGGTGAGGAGGTTCAGTCAGCGTAATAGTAATAACAATCAACAAAGGCGTCTTTATCAAAGAGCCAATGCATTTTAAGAGTTTTAAAAATCTTGTTAGAAGATCCCAGAGAATAAGAAAGGAGGTCATACAGAAGCATTTGCAAAAGCACCAATATCTTTTGGTTTGGGATTTTAAATGGCAGTTGTCTGTACCAGCTATATTAAAACAAGCAAAATGTTTGGAAAGTCTCATCATACAAGTGTGAGATACAAATAAAAACCTTAAAATCATATATAAGAAGGGCTATCAGCTCACCAAAAATTAAAATGACCATCAGGTTTAGTGTAAATCTCCCAGCAACTAAAGCAAAAAGAAAATTTTAATTAGTTGGAAAGTTCCAAATTGGATGAAGTCATCTGCCAGAGAAAGAAAGTTATTTCTGCTTTGCTTCTCATGAAAATCTCCTCATTGCTCTGGGTTTCCCAGAGCAAACACGTTTTCAAAACTGCGGTGGTTTCCCCTTTATTTCTTCATAGGAAAGCTCAAATATCACCCCCAAGCATAGAGCTCCATACCCACTAGTCTACTGAATTCAATATGTTGAGGCTTTCAGATTTCGATTAAACACACAAGTGAGAAATTCATAAATGTACTGTGTTTCCTTCCAGTCTTTCCTAAGCGCCTTGCTTGGCCCTTCCCAACAGGGGCAAAGTTATTTCATTCTGTCCTGAGGAGCAGAGGCCAGCAGGATGTAAGGTGATAGCCTTGAAGAGCAGGAGTTCAAAGACAGCGTCTCGCCTGGGAGCCTAGTCCTCACACAGCTCTGAGTCCTAACCTACACCCAGTTAGCAATCTGAGAACCAGCCTCTCCAAACACACAAATCAAGAGGACGCCTTGAGAGGGGAGAAACCGCTGCTTTCTCTCGTTCATGGCTATCAAGCTTCCATGAATGACAGGCTTTTGGTCTCTCCTTAACTGTTTTTAATAGGTTGAAAACCCCGAGGCTGCTGATCTGTGATTATATAAACATATTTTTTTCAATACACATTTTCTCAAGTCTAAATAGATAGTGTATATGTGGTTTGGAACTAGCTTTTATGAGGACTCACTTCTCTCGTTATTATTTTTTAAAGTCTGGGCTTTGTTGTTCTCCTTCAAAGACCTTTTTTAAAGAAAAACATATTAAAGGTACAGTAAGCTTTAGTGTCCTTGATTGTTCTCTGCCAAGAAGCCCATTTGGAAAGTTTGATTTCCCACCCCCCACCCGCCCCCCCCGAAGTTGTGGAAAGGAACAAAGTAGATATTATCCTTTAAATCTAAGCTTAATGAGTGGAGCCAATTGAAGTCAATCATAATTGCTAAACAGGATTAAGTTTACAACAGCCTCGCGAAAGCCTACAAAAAAGCACAACACAAAAATAGACCCGGACAAGGGGAGCACATTTGTATGTAGCTGCGGTGCCAAAGCTCTTTTTTCTAAAAGGCTGGTGTCATGAATCAATGCGCGTAAAACAGTCACCTTGCTGGGCCTGTGTTCGCGCTTGATCCGTATTATTTATGTCCCACACTCTATTATGAAACTGGCAAACATTTTCAAATAGGAAGGCTCACGTGCCACCAACGGTGATGGACAATCAGGCTGAATTGCTTTCTCCTGCATTTAGGAAATTAGGGCGATCCCACCCCGGCGCCCGCATTTGTCCACCTTTCTACCACACAATTAATCTTCAGACTAATGGATTTTACGCAGGTGATCAAAAGTTGTGGGCTTACTTCTCGACTCAGTTAGCTAAATGATTCCTTACCATTTCAAATCATAGCCTAAGGCTCCACAAGGCAGCAACTGGGAAAAAAAAAAAACAATAAAAACTGAAAAGTGGGACCACCGATGCTCAGAATCAGACCTGGAGTAAGAAAAGCCCAAGCCCTTCTGAGATCCGGAAACCAGCCTGCGCTTCAGTTTTGTGTGCCCACCACCCCCAGCCGTCTACTTTCACTTGCTCTTAGTGAGGATTTTCGTAAAGCCCTGAGTTAGAGCAGGCACTTTGGTGCAACCTTTCTGAACAAGCCTGTTGTCAGAACGCTGTTCTGCCAGCTGCTCAGGAAAAGGGGGTTCTTCGATCTAATAAGTTTGGGAACTGTGCATCTCAGAAAGCTCATTAGCGTATTAAAGACGCTCAGAGGCCCTGCATAAACTTTTCACTTAGCTGAGCTAACTTAGTTGAGCTGCCGTTTCCCAAAATCAAGAGGCCACTGAATCTCATACTCAACGTAATACTCCACAGAAGCAATGTTCTGCCAGGATTCACTTTGGGAAACACAAATTTAGCGCGCCAAATTGGCTCTCTGCTTACATTTTTCCTAATTTAAGTTGAACAATGCGTTATAAATAATCCCCTGTGCCTTTGTGGAAAGTGCCACCATCTCTGTAGTTCTGTGGATGGTGTGAGTTTTTATGTGAATTGGGATTTCTGTCAGGGGCTTAAGTAAGTTGCTAATGTGGGGTCTGAAGTATGCATTCTCTGTCACCTTCCTCCGGGGTGAAAGGTCTTCGGAATGTATCCTGGTGACCCGTTGTAACTTATCCTTGTAATGTATTTTTATAACTTTTACAAATGCTTCATTTTTCCCAACACTGAACCAAACCTCACTTCGGTCTCTGCTTGACTAGTATTAAGGCAGCCAAGTGAACTGTTTAATACTCAGTCTCGAGCTGTTGAACCCAGTTCCAGGCCCTCTGCAGCAGAGACACACACTTGATTCATTACTGAGCTTCATGGATCTGATGTCCTCGCCCCAGTCCAGTCACACCCTTGGAACACAGTACACCCTGTGGTCGAGCCACCTCGAGACCGTTGACCTTCACCTCCCCTAGTTCAGAAAGCTGCAGACCGGTCTCCATTATCAATGGGATTCAGCAAGGACCTAGCAGAATAAACTCTTAGCTCCAAAATGTTAAGTTTCGCCAGAGCATATGGGATTATAAAAGCAAATGTGTATTCTGCATAATATTGTGTCACGCTATCAGGCGCATTTTTTAAAAAGGCAACACCCATAGGCCTGAACAACTTCAGTATTATGCAAATTCTGCAAGCATAAGCCGTGCCTACTCGTCACTTTTTTGTTGTATCAGCATACTGCCCCAGGGAGGAATCGTGTCTCGTTGTGCTTTGCCATTATTAGTGTCGACCTTTGCAAATCCTCTCCCCACTCGCTAAAAGAACTTCCGGCCCTGCACGAGAATTCTCTGTTCACATCCTTCTTTTGTGACTGGCAGAGAGGAGCTTCTGTGAGTACAATGATGCAACTCAATCCTCCTTGGGAATTCAATACCATGGATGCCCAACCCCGCACGCTTTTTATAATCATAGCCATCATCTTTTTATTATGTCTTGGACTTGAGGAGGCCTGGAAGCAGATGTAAGTCATGATGACCTGACTTCAATGGGAGAATGAACCAGGTGGCTAATTGTCTCTAAAACAAATACACTGATAATTAGCAGGAGAGCACGATGCAGCCTTTATTTAAGTTAAGCAAATGGGTCAGCAAACGCTGCAGCTGCACCGCACTTTGACAAGTTAATCAGGGAGCCATACTTCACCTCGGCAGCCACACGAGCCAAAGCATGCCCTCAGGACTTGGTATCAGTGATGCTAAAACTGTGAACCTGGGAAGCTGTCCATACTCACAACCAAAACCCCTTGTCTGAGGACTTGGCAAAGCCAAGATTTAAGGTGCTAGACTTTCTCACCTATGGAATGCTGGGGTCAAAGCCTGGACAATAAGGAGACGGTGAGATCTCCCCTCTACACATTGGAAGTGCTGATAACTGAGGCTCTCTGGCAGACTTCACTTTTCTAGGGCTTAGATTACCCTGCGTGGATTGACTGACATCGAGATCAGGGTTCCGCACACGTTTTCGGTAAGGGGCCAAAGAATGAATATAGGTCTTGAGTGAATGAATGAATAGGTCTTGCAGGCATAACAGTCTCAGTCAAAATCCCTTGGTTCTGCCATTTTAACCCGAAAGCAGACATAGACAAGTGGAAAATAAATTAATGGAGCTGTATTCCAATAAAATTTTATTCATGTACACAAATTAAATTTTATATACTTTTCACTTCAAGAAGTACTCTTCTTTTGATGTTTTTCCAAGCATTTGCAAATATAGGAATAATTCTTGGTTTATGGCCCATTCTAAAAACAGGCTGGATTTGACCCATGGGCTGTAGTTGATTGACCTCTGGCCTAGATGAATTAATTGATCTGGAGTTACAGTTTTAGAGATAACATGGGGTCTTTCTCTGTGATTTCCTGTGTATCTGTTATTTCACTATACAGGGGAATTCAGTTCTTAGAAGAGCTAGAATCAAGGCCAAGGCAATGGGCTGTTGAAATTACTTGATCATAATAGATACACATTGATTACCTGTGTGCAAGTCACACAGATCCTGAAGGGTGGAGACTCCAAAGGAGGTTATAATTCAGAGTTCCAATTGGACAGGGATCAACCTCAAGGCACAGGCAAAGAGGTACTTCCCTGAATGACTTGTCAATAGGTAATACAATACAAAGATACTTTAACCCACATTCTTCATTTCTGGCAGTTTATCCTAAAGAAATAATTAAGATTACATGCATATAAAAATGTGTATATGTGTATAACTGAGTCACTTTGATGTACAGCAGAAATTAGCACATTGTAAATCAACTATACTTCAGTTAAGTAAGAAGACAATGAAATGTACAGAAACAATCACTATGTTTTGTAACAGCAACTAACATAGTGTGTAGCTGAATGCACTTCAAAAATAAACCCACATTTAAAAATAAAACAAGGACTTCCCTGGTGGTCCAGTGGCTATGAATCTGCCTTGCAATGCAGGGGACACAAGTTCTGTCCCCAGTCAGGAAACTAAGACCCCACATGCCACAGAGCAACTACTGAGCCCACAAGTTCTGGAACCCTGGTGCCACAATGAGAGAGTCCATGCGTCACAGTGAAGACCCTACATGCTACAACTGAGACCAAAGCAGCCAAAAAAAAGAAAACAAAAAAATAAAACAAAATGACACACAAAAATCGAAGAACAGCATCAAGGACGTTCATTGCAGTATTGTTCACAAAAGGAAAAAAAAAGGCGAGCTAAATGTGAAAGAATAAGAACTCAGTGAAGCAATCCATTATCCACTTAATATCTATACCGTGGATTATTCAGTTCAGTTCAGTTCAGTCACTCAGTCGTGTCCAACTCTTTGTGACCCCATGAATCACAGCACACCAGGCCTCCCTGTCCATCACCAACACCGGACTTCACTCAAGCTCATGTCCATAGAGTCAGTGATGCCATCCAGCAATCTCACCCTCTGTCGTCCCCTTCTCCTCCCACCCCAATCCCTCCCAGCATCAGAGTCTTTTCCAGTGAGTCAACTCGTCTCATGAGGTGGCCAAAGTATTGGAGTTTCAGCTTCAGCATCAGTCCTTCCAATGAACACCCAGGATTGATCTCCTTTAGAATGGACTGGTTGGATCTCCTTGCAGTCCAAGGGACTCTCAAGAGTCTTCTCCAGCACCACAGTTCAAAAGCATCAATTCTTCGGTGACCAGCCTTCTTCTCAGTCCAAATCTCACAGCCATACATGACCACTGGAAAAACCATAGCCTTGACTAGACAGACCTTTGTTGCCAAAGTAATGTCTCTGCTTTTTAATATACTATCTGGGTTGGTCATAACTTTCCTTCCAAGAAGTAAGTGTCTTTTAATTTCATGGCTGCAATCACCATCTGCAGTGATTTTGGAGCCCCCAGAAATAAAGTCTGACACTGTTTCCACTGTTTCCCCATCTATTTCACATGAAGTGATGGGACCAGATGCCGTGATCTTCGTTTTCTGAATGTTGAGCTTCAAGCCAACTTTTTCACTCTCCTCTTTCACTTTCATGAAGAGGCTTTTTAGTTGCTCTTCACTTTCTGCCATAAGGGTGGTATCATCTGCATATCTGAGGTTATTGATATTTCTTCTGGCAATCTTGATTCCAGATGGTGCTTCCTCCAGCCCAGTGTTTCTCAAGATGTACTCTGCATATAAGTTATATAAGCAGGGTGACGATATACAGCCTTGACGTACTCCTTTTTCTATTTTGAACTAGCCTGTTGTTCCATGACCAGTTCTAACTGTTGCTTCCTGAACTGCATACAGGTTTCTCAAGAGGCAGGTCAGGTTGCCTGGTATTCCCATCTCTCTCAGAATTTTCCACAGTTTATTGTGATCCACACAGTCAAAGGCTTTGGCATAGTCAATGAAGCAGAAATAGATGTTTTTATGGAACTCTCTTGCTTTCTACATGATCCAGCGGATGTTGGTGATTTGATCTCTGGTGCCTCTGCCTTTTCTAAAACCTGCTTGAACATCTGGGAGTTCACGGTTCACATATTGCTGAAGCCTGGCTTGGAGAATTTTGAGCATGACTTTACTAGCGTGTGAGATGAGTGCAATTGTGTGGTAGTTTGAGCATTCTTTGGCATTGCCTTTCTTTGGGATTGGAATGAAGACTGACCTTTTCCAGTCCTGTGGCCGCTGCTGAGTTTTCCAAATTTGCTGGCATATTGAGTGCAGCACTTTCACAGCATCATCTTTCAGGATTTGTAATAGCTCAATTGGAATTCCATCACCTCCCCTAACTTTGTTCATAGAGATGCTCTCTAAGGCCCACTTGACTTCAAATTCCAAGATGTCTGGCTCTAGGTCAGTGATCACATTTTCGTGACTATCTTAGTCGTGAAGATCTTTTTTGTACAGTTCTTCTGTGTATTCTTGCCACCTCTTCTTAATATCTTCTGCTTCTGTTAGGTCCACACCATTTCTGTCCTTTATCGAGCCCATCTTTGCATGAAATATTCCCTTGGAAACTCTAATTTTCTTGAAGAGATATCTTGTTTTTCCTAGTCTGTTGTTTTCCTCTATTTCTTTGCATTGATCACTGAGGAAGGCTTTCTTATCTCTCCTTGCTATTCTTTGGAACTCTGCATTGAGATGCTTATATCTTTCCTTTTCTCCTTTGCTTTTCGCTTCTCTTCATTTAACAGCTATTTGTAAGGCCTCCTCAGACAGCCATTTTGCTTTTTTGCATTTCTTTTCCATGGGGATGGTCTTGGTCCCTGTCTCCTGTACAATGTCACGAACCTCCGTCCAGAGTTCATCAGGCACTCTATCTATCAGATCTAGACCCTTAAATCTATTTCTCACTTCCACTGTATAATCATAAGGGATTTGATTTAGGTCATATCTGGATGGTCTAGTGGTTTTCCCTACTTTCTTCAATTTAAGTCTGAATTTGGCAATAAGGAGTTCATGATCTGAGCCACAGTCAGCTCCTGGTCTTGTTTTTGCTGACTGTATAGAGCTTTTCCATCTTTGGCTGCAAAGAATATAATCAATCTGATTTCAGTGTTGACCATCTGGTGATATCCATGTGTAGAGTCTTCTCTTGTATTGTTGGAAGAGGGTGTTTGCTATGACCAGTGCGTTCTCTTGGCAAAACTCTATTAGCCTTTGCCCTGCTTCATTCCATGTTCCAAGGCCAAATTTGCCTGTTACTCCAGGTGTTTCTTGACTTCCTACCTTTGCATTCCAGTCCCCTAGAATGAAAAGGACATCTTTTTTGGGTGCTAGTTCTAAAAGGTCTTGTAGGTCTTCATAGAACTGTTCAACTTTGGCTTCTTCAGCATTACTGGTTGGGGCATAGGCTTGGATTACTGTAATATTGAATGGTTTGCCTTGGAAATGAACAGAAATCATTCGTTTTTAAGATTGCATCCAAGTACTGCATTTCGGACTCTTTTGTTGACCATGATGGCTTCTCCATTTCTTCTAAGGGATTCCTGCCCACAGTAGTAGATATAATGGTCATCTGAGTTAAATTCACCCATTCCAGTCCATTTTAGTTCACTGATTCCTAGAATGTCAATGTTCACTCTTGCCATCTCCTGTTTGACCACTTCCAATTTGCCTTGATTCATGGACCTAACATTCCAGGTTCCTGTGCATCTGATAATGTGGATTATTAGGTATGCCATTAAAAGTGTGGTATATAAGGATATGTATTGGTATGGGAGGATGTTCAACTTGAGGCCAGAGGTGGGCATATAAAAAACAATAAGACAAAATGGTATAATTTTTGTTTTTAGATTTGCAGAAAACATCTCAGAGCATATAACCAAGAAGTGGTGGTCTCAGAGCATATAACCAAAGTGTTCTCCATCTCTGGAGGGTGGGTTTATGATTGATTCTTAATTATTTTCTTCTGTATTATATTTATAAAATATTTTTAATTCACCCATTCATTGCACATTTATTCAGCACTGAAGATCTCTGGAGAAAGAAATAGCAACCCACTTCACTATGCTTGCCTGGAGAATTCCATGGACAGAGAGGAGTCTAGTGAGCTATGGTCCATAGAATCGCAAAGAATTGGACATGACTGAAGCTACTTAGCATGCACACACGATTATCAGGTTCTAAAACCTGATTTTCTACAGGGGCAATTTTATATTTTGTAATTAAGAAAAAAAATATTTCAAAAAGAGGTGGTCCTGAAAATTGAGTGTAAGAATATCTGCAGCAGTTGGGAAGAAGCACGTGGGAACCCACATCACAGAAGAGCCACTGGGGAGGGTGTGCAGCCAGAGCGAGGCAGAGGCTGAGAGGGCCCCCGACGTGCGTGAAGCCACACGGGTGGCAGCTGTTAGCAACACTGTGTGGGCCTCTGCCTCTCTTTCCACCGTTTTTCAAAACTGACCCTTGTAAGCATGTCCTAGACTCATTAAGAGTGCAGTAGATGAGACCCCGGAGAAGGCAATGGCACCCCACTCCAGCACTCTTGCCTGGAAAATCCCATGGATGGAGGAGCCTGGTAGGCTGCAGTCCACAGGGTCGCTAAGGGCCGGACATGACTGAGTGACTTCACTTTCACGTTTCACTTACATGCATTGGAGAAGGAAATGGCAACCCACTCCAGTGTTCTTTCATGGAGAATCCCAGGGATGGGGGAGCCTGGTGGGCTGCCGTCTGTGGGGTTGCACAGAGTCAGACAGGACTGAGCGACTTAGCAGCAGCAGCAGCAGATGAGACCCTAAGACATGGCAAAGTTTAGCCTAATATCACACAGGCCCGTAATGCTAATTTCTTCTGAAAAAGAAAGATTTGTTTATTTTATCTATTCATTGTGAGAATCCACCCAAAAAGGAAAAGCAATGGGTGACTTAACAGAGATTCGTCACCATAGTAGAATCCAGACTTGCCTGGTTTGGGCTGATTTTGACATCTTGTGCCATGAAGTGTGTTTTAAAGCATATACAGCAAAGCCCCACAATGGTGTTGATGGAGAAGTAGAAAGTAAACACGGCCATGACTTTCTAAGACGTCCATGATCTGTTGGTCTTACTGAGGTGTGTGATCTTTTCAGATGCTGAGCCCAAATGTTTGTTCTGACACTGAAGTGTGTTTGTCATTGTCTACTGCACTTGAGCTCACACCTGCTGTGTGGTTCAGAAAACCCCAGAGAAAAGAAGCATTTCCAAGGTTATTGGAAGATGTGGACTTCCAATCCTATCCGCTGTATCCTGCGTTTCACAGGTTTATTTCAACTATGAGATTTTTATTACGAAAATTTAGGAACAGTCATGACTGGACGTGAATACCAGAACGCACCGCTCTCAGTGAGCTCTTAGCTCAATCCCGACAGCTGGGTGTAGCTCAGCGACACTGACACCTTATCAAAAGCATTTTTACAGAAGACAGAAAGATGGGCTTTCTATGGAGAGGAACTAGAGGTCCCAGGGACCTGGGGAACTTCTTAGAACTGATGCTGCATCTCCCACTTTGCCTCCATCACTCCCTCCCATTCTGCACCTGAGAGTCTGTTTCATTCCCTGCATCTCTCTTTCCTTTGACATTGGCTAATTCTCTTGCAGCCTACTAAAATAGTAGTTCTGGTGCGTGGCTGGCTGACGACCCAACACACAATCAAAACCATGCTGGCCAGATATGTGCAACTGCTTCTCAGCCATTGCCGATCCATCTGTCACTTTCCGTACATTGTTTTGGAAAAAGCTTTCATGAGCAGAGCCTACCAAGCATGCTTGCATATACACATCACATAACATCACACACACACACACATGAACTCATTTGTATGGAGATCATTTATGTGTATCTGTATCTAGAACATAAACCAATATTTTTAAACCTCCATTTACACATTTTTTAAAAAAATTTAAATAAGCTATCCCTTTCCTCTAAAAGAAAAACCTGGAATGCTGGTTTCATTGCTGCCATTTTTCAAAAGATCCTTATCTCTAATTCAGGCTGAACCAGGTTGGGTCACAAATATTTGCATCATCTCTTTTGTTTCTGCACACATTCAAAGGAGCAAAAATGGTATAAACAACAGAAAAACTTAGAAACAGTTGCTTTAGTCTTTAGTATAACACTTAATTTTCCCATTAATGTATGAAAATTCTCCAGAGGCTGGCTATGAGCTTGCATTGCTATTTTTATTTTTATCAGTAATAATAGCGGATTTTATTGGGCACATCTTTTGCAGCGAGTGATAAGTTTATGCAGATCATCTTTTCATCCTCACACCATCTTTGAGGCATAGCCAAAGGGGAGATCATTTTATCCCAATTGAAAAGATAAAAATAAATTGGTAGAGATGTCAGCACAGGGAGGACTACTGGCCTTGAATTTGGTTTGAGGTTTTACTCTTTCCCTCACCCGACCAATTCTCTCTCCGGCCACTGCCCACAGAGTGATGCTTTTGCATATGTATGTGAGGTAATGCCATTCCCTGCTTGCTTGTACAGAGGGGCCACACAGTGCCTGACCTGTCTCTGGAACCCTACCTCATACCTCCTTCTTCATTCATTTTGCTCCAATGCCACTGGCTGCCCAGGGTGGGTATACCTTGGAATCACCTCCAAGGACAAGAATTCCTGAGAGTGTCACTTATTAGAAAATGTTCCAGGAAAAGCCAGTAGGAGAGTGATGGAGATGGGACAAAAGAAAGGAAGAAAATCCAGCAAGGGTGAGAAATTGAGAAGAGTCCCCCTTAGCACAACTTTGGCTCCTTTCTGCCGGGGAGGTCTGAGAGGTACCCCACTGGGGCTAGGGAGTTGGGGAATTGATACCCCACTCTCATCAGTACTGTTAAAGGGCTGCCCCAGAGAATGTCCACTCCCAGGACTCGTAGCTCATGGGACTTTCAGGAAACGTGAATTCTGGAGGTCTGAAGGCAGCCGTCTGACGGACAGGCAGCTGCTGACACTGGGAGGGAAAGCACTCCAAACACTGATGACTCCAAATGGACAGAAGTGGAGTGCGGACAGCACCTGAGGCACTGGCTTCTGTCCCCGAAACTCTCCGTGAAGGCGTCTGAGGCTTCATCCGAATCTGCCCACTCTGGACCCCTCTGCCCCTGGCCCTCTGCACTGCTGTCTTCTTTTCCCAAAGAGAGCCTCTGCTTCACTTTTACCTCCTCCAATCTCCTGTAAGTGGAGGTGGAGGTCTCTG
Source organism: Moschus berezovskii (assembly GCF_049115385.1). Classification (NCBI taxonomy): domain Eukaryota; kingdom Metazoa; phylum Chordata; class Mammalia; order Artiodactyla; family Moschidae; genus Moschus; species Moschus berezovskii. Next base: position 13,128,692 of record NC_142460.1, on the reverse strand, counting down.
ATTAAATGAAGTTCCCCAGTGTCCGGCTCTATCCTTCTCAGCACTTCCTACGATCAGTCACGGTTTGCTGACTCTTTTGTTTGCTTGTTTGCTGGCTTCCTATCTGTACCCTGACCCACCCCAGTAAAGTTTATACTTTACTGAGTGCAGGGATTTTGTGTGTCTTGCTCTTTACTGTATCTTGAGCAACTAGCCCAGCTTCTGAAGTACTCAAGAGGCACTCACTCAACAATGTTTCTTGAAGAAGTGAAAACTGAATCACACCTTTTCACACAATGATTTCAAGTATTCCACCATGGATAGCAATTCATTTTAAGAAACCTAAAAATAAAACTCAGAAGAATAGAAAATATTCTCATGGTTTTAAGAAACCTAAATTCCACAATAATATATTAACAAACAAAGCCAAAAATAATTCAAGTATAATCAAAACAAAACAAAGCAAAAACAAGTTAAATATGAAAGTTTCTCTCTACATTGGGTGGAATAGTCAACAAATGGTAGAAATGAGAGAACTAAAAAAGAAAACTGGGGGGAGATGTTTCTATTTTAATAAACCAGATTGTCTCTAAATTGGGTATGGGAACTTCTTTCACACATATCGTTTATTTTTATCCTACTCTCCCCCCTAAAAATAAGGTGTTTACCATGTGAGCTGAGAATACTCAAGTTCCCTTTGGTACATGGATGCAAATGTGGCTCCAATTCTTTCCCTCCTGCATCCAAGGTGAATTGGTAGCTCCTCCCCCAAGGAGGCATTGTCTATTTCCCTCCCTCTGGAACCTGGGCTTGCTTTTGCTGGTATAATGAGGTCAATGTGACAACGATCCAGTTCACTCTAGAGCTTAAGAGACCTTCCATGCTTCCACTCTGTTGGAACCTTGCCACTGCCATGTGGGTAAGTCCAGACTGACCTGAGGGAAGGATCAAAGCCCACGTGGAGCCAAGCTGATGTGTCCCAGCCTTGGCCATTTAGAGCAGACAGCCCTCCCGATGACCAAAGGGATGCCAGTAAGCCCGGCGGAGGTGGGCGGAGCTCAGCCCAGATCAGTGGGTCCATCTGGCGGATGCATTGTCTTGTCAGTAATAGTCAACAGTTGTTCTTTTTAGCCACTTAGTTTTGAGGGGGGCCATTCCACCACCACAGTTACCTGAAACTTCCCCAATTACCGTGCTGGACCGCCAGCAGAACCCGAATCTTACAACGCTCTGTCTGATTCTTGTTGCTATGGGGATGCTTTTCAAGTCAGTGTCAGAAAAAAGCCATCTGAGTTCCTACCTTATAGCACAGGGAACTGTATTTAGTATCTCATAATAGGCATAATGGAAAAGAATCTGAAAGAGAAGATACATACAGGTATATAACTAAATCACTTTGCTGTATATCTGAAGCTGACATTATAAATCAGCTATATTTTTAAAAAAATTTTAAAAGAAGCCATCTCAGAATTATTTAGTGTGAATGATCAACAGAAAAACAACCTAAACAGGTAAGTTCTGTTAGAACAATAGCTCCTTCAAACACCTAATAGTCTGAGGCTTAAGGAGTTAGAGTTCATTTTGACAAAAAAGACAAAAAATACATGACTTCCCTACCTCAAAAAAAAATAAAAAGAGAATCCCATTAAGCTCCTCTCTCTATGATAGCATTGAACCATGTTCACTAAAATTTATGCACTCTCTTCTTAATTTATAAATTATTAGATATGACTTAATGGTAAGCAGAGGATTGAGTGACTCACCATTCACTTCATTTTTTTTTTTTTAAGTTGTAGGTGGGATTTTGTTCTTGTCACTGTTACCAGATCATCTGTTGTTTTATTGTCCTGTGCAGAGATAAGAATCTAGGCACCTACCAAACCAGAAGAAAAGAAAACAAATCGGGAAAAGGGGCAAGGGCGAGGGAAGCTTTGTTCAATGTAACTACTCACTGGCCTTCATGAAAAAGAGTAACGAATTAACTAACAACCTGCCACATATCTAGGTGTCCATGGAGGTGTAGATCTTTAAAGCATACCTCAGTTGCCACAGTCACCATTTTGCAAATTGAAATGATGGAACTATCCAATGAAATTTTGGCTGCATTTCTCATGGGGTTCAATTCATTGTTTTGATACTGACAGTCCTTCCTTCCACATTGGCTGTGAGAGCTTCCATTCTAATTGTGCATTGTTTCAGGCAAGAGCTCATTGTCTCATGGTTTTGTACTGTGTCAAAAGCTGAGATTTTAAAAATCATCCTTTCTTTTGTTTCTTAGTGTTTTGTCATCTCCTTCCAAATGCATATGCCTGTACAGGTATTGTTTATGGATCTATAACTAAATAAAGAATAGTTTTATCCTGCTCAAGGAGCTTTGGAAATTCAGTTTACCTCCTCATAGAATAGAGAATTTTTTGTTTTACTTACCAGATGTTGGACTTGTGGCATCTATGATTTGTTAATGCACCTTGGAGACTTGAATTTGTCCAATGTAAACCGTCAAGAATCCTTTACCTGTAGAGATGAAACAATAGCAGACACTCAAATGACTCTTTGTCTTTGCCTTCTGTTCAGTTCAGTCGCTCAGTCGTGTCCGACTCTCCGCGACCCCATGAATCACAGCACGCCAGGCCTCCCTGTCCATCACCAACTCCCGGAGTTCACTCAAACTCATGTCCATTGAGTCGGTGATGCCATCCAGCCATCTCATTCTCTGTCGTCCCCTTCTCCTCCCGCCCCCAACCTTTCCCAGCATCAGAGTCTTTTCCAGTGAGTCAACTCGTCGCATGAGGTGGCCAAAGTGTTGGAGTTTCAGCTTTAATATCAGTCCTTCCAATGAACACCCAGGACTGATCTCCTCTAGAATGGACTGGTTGGATCTCCTTGCAGTACAAGGGACTCTCAAGAGTCTTCTCCAGCACCACAGTTCAAAACCATCAATTCTTCGGCAATCAGCTTTCTTCACAGTCCAACTCTCACATCCATACATGACCACAGGAAAAACCATAGGCTTGACTAGACGGATCCTATAGTCAGGGGAGATTTTTTCCCAGGCATCTCTAGAACCCATTTCCCCCCTTTTCCTTATTAACTTCATCCTGAATTCTTGAGATCTGTAGTTTGGGTGGGATTGACCCCACTCCCAGTTCCGTTCAGTTATGTACTTGCTTAAGCTAACCAGTGTATTCCACTTACTGAGTACTTTCCTAGGCCTATGAGTGCATCCCGCTGGAATTTCCTAGTGGACCAATGGAGAGCAATCTGTCTGCCAATGCAGGGGACACGGGTTCAATCCCTAGTCTGGGAAGATTCCACATGCCGAGAAGCAACTAAGCCTGGGAGCCACAACGACTGAAGCCTGAGAGGCTGGACCCTGTGCTCTGCAGTAAGAGAAGCCGCCACAATGAGAAGCCCAAACACCGCAGTGAAGAATAGGCCCTGCTTGCTGCAACGAGAGAACACGGACACTCAGCAGCAGAGATCCAGCACAGCCAAAAACACATGAATACATAAATAATAATTTTTAAAAAACTGCATTCCGTTAACCCAGCCACAGGAATTAGCTCAGGGTTGACAGCATATGACCAAAGGCAGGCCAATCAGGGATAGGAATGTGACCTAAAGCAGACCAATGAGTGCTGGGACATATGAGTCAGTCAGGGCCAGGGAGAGTCTAGGATTTGTCTGAACTTCTATGACCTCCTAAGAACAAACTTCAGACCACAAGGGGAGCCGACCTGGTTTCAGGAGGAAATGATCTTAAAGAAGATGTGCTCAGAAAGGGAGGGGGGAGGAATGAAAACAAAACTGGGTCATGGACATTCTCTAAGCACAGAATAAAGTCTCATCTGAAACATTCCCTCTTGATTAATCAGTTAAAAGAACCAATAAATTCTATTTCATGCAAAGACGGGCTCGATAAAGGACAGGAATGGTATGGGTCTAACAGAAGCAGAAGATATTAAGAGGTGCCAAGAATACACAGAAGAACTGTACAAATAAGGTCTTAATGACCCAGATAACCATGATTGTCTGATTACTCACCTAGAGTCAGACATCCTGGAGTGTGAAGTCAAGTGGGCCTTAGAAATCATCACTACGAACAAAGCTAGTGAAGGTGATGGAATTCCAGTTGAGCTATTTCAAATTCTAAAAGATGATGCTGTGAAAGTACTGCACTCAATATGTCAGCAAATTTGGAAAACTCAGCAGTGGCCACAGGACTGGAAACGGTCAGCTTTCATTCCAATCCCAAAGAAAGGCAATGCCAAAGAATGCTCAAACTACCGCACAATTGCACTCATCTCACACGCTAGTAAAGTCATGCTCAAAATTCTCCAAGCCAGGCTTCAGCAATACATGAACCGTGAACTTCCAGATGTTCAAGCCGGATTTCGAAAAGACAAAGGAACCAGATATCAAATTGCCAACATCTGCTGGATCATCAAAAAAGCAAGAGAGTTCCAGAAAAACATCTATTTCTGCTTTATTGACTATGCCAAAGTCTTTGACTGTGTGGATCACAATAAACTGAAAAATTCTGGAAGAGATGGGAATACCAGACCACCTGACCTGCCTCTTGAAAGATCTATATGCAGGTCAAGAAGCAACAGTTAGAACTGGACATGGAACAACAGGCTAGTTCAAAATAGGAAAAGGAGTACGTCAAGGCTGTATATTGTCACCTTGCTTATTTAACTTATATGCAGAGTACATCATGAGGAATGCTGGGCTGGAGGAAGCACAAGCTGGAATCAAGATTGCCAGGAGAAATATCAATAAGCTCAGATATGCAGATGACACCACCCTTACGGAAGAAAGTGAAGAAGAACTCAAGAACCTCCTGATGAAAGTGAAAGAGGAGAGTGAAAAAGTTGGCTTAAAGCTCAACATTCAGAAAACTAAGATCATGGCATCTGGTCCAATCACTTCATGGCAAATAGATAGGCAAACAGTGGCTGACTTTATTTTTCCGGGCTCCAAAATCACTGCAGATGGCGATTGAAGCCATGAAATTAAAAAACGTTTACTCCTTGGAAGGAAAGTTATGACCAACCTAGACAGCATATTGAAAATCAGAGACATTCCTTTGTCAGCAAAGGTCCATCTAGTCAAGGCTGTGGTTTTTCCAGTAGTCATGTATAGATGTGAGAGTTGGACTATAAAGAAATCTGAGTACCGAAGAATTGTTGCTTTTGAACTGTGGTGCTGGAGAAGACTCTTGAGAGTCCCTTGGACGGCAAGGAGATCCAACCAGTCCATCCTAAAGGAGATCAATCCTGGGTGTTCATTGGAAGGAGTGATGTTGAAGCTGAAACTCCAGTACTTTGGCCACCTGATGCGAAGAGCTAACTCATTTGAAAAGACCCTGATATTGGGAAAGATTGAGGGCAGGAGGAGAAGGAGACAACAGAGGATGAGATGGCTGGATGGCATCACCGACTCCATGGACATGGGTTTAGGTGGACTCCCGGAGTTGGTGATGGACAGGGAGGCTTGGATGCTGCGTTCATGGGGTCACAAAGAGTCAGACATGACTGCATGACTAAACTAAACTGAACTGAAAAAATTCTATTTTTTCTTTAAGCCAGTTTGAGTTGGGTGTTTTGTTTTCTTTTCTGGGGGAGTGTTGTTCTAGTCAAAAAATTTAAATTTCAAATAAAACTAAATATGAAATGGGAAACCTTGAAAATTAATGAGTGTCTCCTGAAGAGTATCAAAGCTTGATTGTGATACCAGAGAAGAAATTCAGGCATCAGAGGGGTGGTTTTGTTTCAGGATTGCTGTCTACACTTTAGTCCTGAGTAGTGAATGAAAATCCATGAGGGCCAAATCAATGCTAACCCACAGCCCATCTCACCCAGATGGATAATCAGGAAATGGACAAACCAAGCAGAGAAGATAAACACAAGTCAAACACTCAAATACACTTGAAATTAGTGTGTACCAAGTAATTACCCCAAGTTCCCCTTTTTCACTATGGGAATTTTAGTCTGAGGGAATCATCCAGGAAAATAGAAACCCCTCTAGACACTGGGCTTCCCTGGTGGCTCAGAGGGTAAAGCGTCTCCCCGCAATGCAGGAAACCTGGGTTTGATCCCTGGGTCAGGAAGATCCCCTGGAGAAGGAAACAGCAAGCCGCTCCAGTATTCTTGCCTGGAAAATTCCGTGGACGGAGGAGCCTGGTGGGCTACAGTTCATGGGGTCACAAAGAGTAGGACACAACTTAGCAACTTCACTGTCTAGACATTAAACTGAGAAGCCAAACAGGGACAGGATGGCAACCCAAAAACTCCAGTGCAGGAAGCTGGGACTCCCCTGGGCTGGGAGCCCAGAGCAGGAAGGCCATGTCATCAGGCCCCGAGGGCCTGTCCCGGTGGAGCAGGCACATGGAGGATGCTGAGCTGCCAGCAGAGACGCTGCATGGGTCAGACAGAGAAGAGGAGAAATAGCCCTGCCCCTTCCTCCTGCCACACACTCCTCTCTCATGCCGACCTCCCAGTCCCAACACAGCCAAGCCCCGCTGTCCGCAGACTCCAGGAAACACAGCCAGCAATGATCAGTCCCTCCGTGGTGCAGGGCAGAGCAGGAGAAGGACAAGGAAGAGCTCTGACCCAAGGACCAGCGCCACATCGAATCTACACAGGGCATGATCTCCTCCTTTCCTGAAGCACCTTAGTTAGCACAGACCAATGGGGAATAAAATCATGGGATGTTCTTTGTCTCCATCCACAGTCATATTGAAGCCAACATTTGAGACAGTGTGTATAAAACTCCCAAGATATTTATTAAATGCAATGCTGTTTATTTAATCGGAACTTGATAATTTACAGTGGACGCCTTCTGTACTCCTGACCTTCCCGCACAGAGCTTGCATCTCTGGTAGTTTCCCCATCCCACTAAATAACAGCCCCATCCTAACAGTTACACAGGCCAGAAATCTTGATTTCTATCTCTCTCACCCAGATCACACCTGTCAGCAAAGCCGAACAGCTCTACCTTCACAATACACCCAGACATTGAATATGCCTGTTTGCGATGATGTCCAGTCATCTCAGCCAACCCCCTCTCTACCTGGATCAATGCAACCACCTCATAACACTCCTCTTTGCCTCTGCTCTTGTTCTGCTTACCATGGAGTACCCAGGGTAATCTTTTCAAAGTGTAAGTTTGTTCCTGTCATACCTCTGTTCAAACCTCCAAGGGCTCCCATCTCCTCCTTTCTGTCATACGTTCAAGAAGCTCCTTCAGGGACAAGACCACTTCGAGTCTAGAAAATTCATCTTTGACTATGACCCCACTGTCATTAAAAACATAAGATCAGGCTACAGCTTGTGGCTTAAAAAAATAAATAGTTCTATGCCACTGTCCTTGCCACAGCCTATAGAGTTCCATTTCAAGAGCTCATTGGTAAGTCCAACAAAGTTAGCCTACATACGCAATGAACACAATCGACTCTACAGTACTGTGCTCTAACAGGTTCATAGTAATTTTATACAAATAAGACATAAAAGTCAAACGTACAAATAAAACATTTTTAGTTGTACAGCACAGTACCTTGAAAAGCACATGATGACAGAATAACAGCTGGCACACAGACGCTAGCATCCAGTGAACGGGCAAGAAGAGTTACCGATGGGAGCGGAGGTTGGAGTCGGTAGAGCTGAAGGATCACCGGCAACAGGAGACAAAGGCCAAGCTGCAATGCCACTCACGCCTGACGTTGATGGCACAGGGCCTGGTTCCTAGTTGGATTCAGTTCTGTCTACCCTCTTGAAAAACAATCCAGTGATGTCTGGGTGGTAGCACATTTGCATTTCTGAAAATTTGCAACTTAAGGGTTCACATGTAGAGACTTACTGTACTACAAGTCCAAGTTCAAAACACTTGTCCTGATGAGGAGTAAACAGTTATTACAAGGTGTAAATTTTGAGTGGATGGATCCTCAATCTTTCAAAAAAATATTAGGTTAATATAAAGCTGACAAAGTGGTTTGAGCTGAAGTACAGAACACAGGTTCTTTGGTCAGATTATTGAGATAGGAATTAGAAAGCAGTTTATCTGAACTATGAGCTAAGCTTTTTTAAAAGTATGTTAATATGTTATAGAACATGTTTTTGCAAATCTGAAACCTTATGACCTTAGATAGAAATGGTTGAGAAGGATAAGAATTAACCCATACAATCTAGATCTTTCCAGACCAGAAGTTTGAAAACTTCTGCCCAGAGCCAAGCTTCATGACGTAAATGAGCCACTCAAGCGAAGTTAATTGCTGATTGAGTGAGTCAATCAGTCTTCTTTCTGTGAGTGAGTACACTGAGGCACACATGGTTCAGGGGGTGAATTCTTTAAGAAATAGTTATTGCACATTCATTACAGGTAGGGCACTGGATATGACGAGAATAATTCCAACTTGAACAAAGCATAGATGTCAGGCTCATGAGATGCTGGGAGAGACCGCCTTTGAGCATGAGTAAGCAACAGGCATGCTACAAATACAGAAACAGGCAGTGCTAAGACCTCCCCAGTCCATCCAGGTTAAGACTCCTCACTCCGAATGCAGAAAATGCAAGTTCAAACCCTGATTGGGGAACAAATATCCCACACGCTGATCCCACCTGCCACACAGTGTGGCCAAAAAAAAGAAGGGAAGAGACAGTGCTGTGGACAATGTAAGAGAGGGAACAAATAAAGCTTAAGAGTCTAATTTGCAACTAAAAGTAGAAGATAACAGGGCAAACTAGCCCAGCGGTTCCCAAACTTCAGCCTGCCTCGGAATCACCTTGTTAACACGCTTGTTAACATGCAGATTGCTGGGCCCCCCTCAGCATTTCTGACTCAGTAGGTCTGGGACAGGGCCTGAGAACGTGCATTTCCAACACTCCCCAGGTTGAGGCTGATGCTACCCTTCTGGGGACCACATTTTGCGTCACAACTGAGCTAGGTAAAGATGGGGAGCAGGGGCTGGGGAAACCATGCTCTAGTGTGTGGGGGAAGCCGTGTGTATAAAGGAGCAGAGCAGGGAACTAAGATAATGCTCTGTATCGACCAGAGTCCCCACAGAAATAGTGACACAGCTAAACAGGGTTGCTTAGGGGCGTCTAATGAAGTGCCCTCTGACCAAGTTTAGGCGGGGCTGAGGGAAGTGAACAGGGAAAGGATGGCAGAAATGAAGGCTGAGCAGCAGGAGGAGCTGGCACCAGCCCCGTCGCCCAGGGACACAGGAAGGAGCCGTAAAGGAACCAGGCAGAGGGCTTCCCTGGCTTCTAGAGGCTGAGACTCCACACTTCCAGGGCAGAGGGCAAGAATTCAGGCCCTGGTCTGCAGGGAACTGAGATCCCACATGCCATGCAGCGCTCCCAGGAAGGAAAGAAAGAAAGGAAGGAAGAAATCGGACAGCGCTGGAACCAGAGGGGAAAAACCTCTTACCCAGGGCTGAGGTCTTCACCGAGAAACGTGGCTATTTCCAACCTACAACCTGGCAGGGAGTAAGCCTCGGTTCACCCTCTCCCGTCTACTCCTGCATCCCAGCCTCATCTCAGAGCCAGTCAAAACCCAGAGGGCAAGGAAGCTCGGGAGGTGCAGCCCTAGATGTCAGCGTCCCCGAGCCCAGAGAAACAAGAGAGAGCGTGAAGGACGGGTCTGAAGGGCGGGTGGAGAGCACTCGCCTTGGACTAGAGGAGCTGGAGGTCAAGAGGTCATGGAAGACTGCGACCTGTTTCACATCGTCGTGCGACGAAGCACTGCAAACTTAGCGTCTTAACACATGCTTGCTGCTGCTGCTGCTAAGTCACTTCAGTCGTGTCCGACTCTGTGTGACCCCACAGACGGAAGCCCACCAGGCTCCCCCGTCCCTGGGATTCTCCAGGCAAGAACACTGGAGTGGGCTGCCATTTCCTTCTCCAATGTGTGAAAGTGGAAAGTGAAAAGTGAAAGCGAAGTCGCTCAGTCGTGTCCGACCCTTAGCGACCCCATGGACTGCAGCCTACCAGGCTCTTCCATCCATGGGATTTTCTAGGCAAGAGTACTGGAGTGGCTTGCCATTTCCTTCTCCAAACACATGCTTAACTTCCTACATTTCTGCGGGTCAGGGGAGAAGCCTGCTGAGCTGGTTCTCTGCTTCAGGGTCTCACCAGGCTGCAACCCAGACTGTACTCTCATCTGAAGCCTTGACCAGGGAAGGTTCTGCTGCCAAGCTCATTCAGGTTGTTGGCAGAATTCAGTTCCTTGGGGTTATCAGACTGAGGCTGTCAATACCTACAGGTTCCCTGCATTTTCCTGGCACGTGAATCTTTCTACAGACATGCACAACATGGCTGCTTATCCCTTCAAGGCCAGCAGGAAAACAAGAATGACTCTAAAGAGATGGAGTCTTACATGGCATGATGTCAACACTGGAGTGGACGTCCCAAGTGGCACTAGTGGTGAAGAACCCGCCTGCCAATGCAGGAGACATAAGAGATGCGGGTTCGATCCCTGGGTCGGGAACAGTCCCTGGAGGAGGGCATGGCAACCCATTCCAGTATTCTTGCGTGGAGAATCCCTTGGACAGAGGAGCCTGGTGGGCTGAAGTCCATAGGGTCACACAGAGTTGAACACGATTGAAGCGACAGAGCACACCCATGCAAACACTGGAGTGACATTCCATCATCTTTGCCATAGTCTCCTGGGTAACAGCAAGTCATGGACTAATTCAAGGAAGGTTACCTTAATGTTTGCTATACCAGGTAACATTGCAAATCCTATTTTATCAGGATAAAATACTTTATCCTGATTCTAATAAAGCTAACTCAATCAAAGAATGTTTTGCATGGAAGGGTGGCAGAACTACGTCTATATATTACAGCTCTCTTTGATTCTCATACAGAGGATCAACAGAGAATGCAGGGGCTCCACTTAAGTTCACAGAGTTAGCTGTTGTCTGGGCCAGGACTCTAGCTCTTTGAGAATTACCATGCTCCAGCAATATTACAAGGTTTCTTTTTATTCCATGATGCCATATTTCTCTGCATATACAACATGATGAAATGTCATATTTAATAGCCTTGCATCAATATGAGAGATAGAGAAATAAAAGAGAGACTATTTTGGTTAGCAAATATTTGGACTTGGTTTTAAATAAAAATCTGAAACAAATTTGCAGTTTAGTTTTTCCCCTTTTACGACGTTTATACATGTGAATTATTGTTTAGGGAAAAAATTTATTTTTCCTACAAGTCATCAGAGGTGGCACGAGACCCCTCTGAGAATACTTACTTTCCACCTCAGTTTCTGGCCCACCTGGATCTAAACAGGCCTTCTCTCATGCTCCTGGTAGGAATGTTCCTAGGTATAAACTCTCTGGAGAGAAACAATAAATTACGTATTTAAAACTTTGCAGTGGTGGGTTGGCTCACAAGAATCAATTGTTACTTTTTCAGAATAATTTTAATGGAGGGTTTAAACCACTGATAGCTTGAAATCAACTAGCTTGGAAGTATTTATACCCAAGAAACGAGCAAATACTACAGATCAAGGCTTTCTTCCCCTTCACAAGCCAGTTATTAAGCATTTAACAGCACAGCACTACTTTAAGATGTTCAAACTCTCTCAACAACCCTCAGTCAGTTCAGTTCAGTCACTCAATCATGTCCAACTATTTGCAACCCCATGGACTGCAGCACGCCAGGCCTCCCTGTCCATCACCAACTCCCGGAGTTCACTCAAACTCATGTCCATCGAGTCGGTGATGCCATTCAACCATCTCATCCTCTGTCATCCCCTTCTCCTCCCACCTTCAATCTTTCCCAGCATCAGGGTCTTTTCAAATGAGTCAGCTCTTCGCATCATGTGGCCAAAGTATTGGAGTTTCAGCTTTAGCATCAGTCCTTCCAATGAATACCCAGGACTGATCTCTTTTAGAATGGACTGGTTGGATCTCCTTGCAGTCCAAGGGACTCTCAAGAGTCTTCTCCAACACTACAGTTAAAAAGCATCAATTTTCTGGCACTCAGCTTTTGCTATGGTCCAAATCTCACATCCGTAAATGACTACTGGAAAAACCATAGCTTTGACTAGATGGACCTTTGTTGACAAAGTTATGTCTCTGCTTTTTAAAAAACTGTCTAGGTTGGTCAGAATTTTGTTTTTTCCAGTTTTACTAAGATATAACTGAAGTATAGTGTTGTATACATTTAAAGGTATAAACATAATGACTTGATACATGTATATATTACACAGTGATTACCACAATATCTTTAGTTAATATCCATCACCTTATACATAGAATTAAAAAAAAAAACCTGAATAGTAGCAATGATGTCTTTCAATGGTGGAATAAAGTTGACTTTTATTTTCTTCTTTATTTTTGTGTATTTTCTGAATATTCTTTGATGAATATGTATTGCATTTGTATCCATGTGAAAAAAATACTATCAAGAAAAAGTAAGTTCAGAAGAACATGGGAGATATAGGCTTACATTCAGCCCTCATTTCCTGCTCACCAGATGTTCTCTGGGCCAGACTGACACCTACCCATCGGGGATAGATGATACATTATCAGCATCCTCAGCATAATAAGATAGTGATTCTTGATTATGGTGGTTCTGTGCATTTTTAGTCTTCTGAATTTTTCAGGAGGTGGCCAATTTTAGTTTTCAGAACATTACATAGAATTGCACTTCTAACCTCAAACTCATGAAAGCAGTGCATTAAGCATGTAACTTACCAGGTACAGGTTCACTTCACTTCAGTCTCTCAGTCATGTCCGACTCTCCGCAACCCCATGAATTGCAGCACGCCAGGCCTCCCTGGCCATCACCAACTCCCAGAATTCACTCAAACTCATGTCCACAGAGTCGGTAATGCCATCCAGCCATCTCATTCTCTGCCGTCCCCTTCTCCTCCTGCCCCCAATCCCTCCCAGCATCAGGGTCTTTTCCAGTGAGTCAACTCTTCGTATGAGGTGGCCAAAGTATTGCAGTTTCAGCTTTAGCATCAGTCCTTCCAATGAACACCCAGTACTGATCTCCTTTAGAATGGACTGGTTGGATCTCCTTGCAGTCCAAGGGACTCTCAAGAGTCTTCTCCAACACTACAGTTCAAAAGCATCAATTCTTCAGGGATCAGCTTTCTTCACAGTCCAACTCTCACATCCATACATGACCACTGGAAAAACCATAGCCTTGACTAGACGGACCTTTGTTGGCAAAGTAATGTCTCTGCTTTTTAATATGCTGTCTAGGTTGGTCATAACTTTCCTTCCAAGGAGTAAGTGTCTTTTAATTTCATGGCTGCAATCACCATCTGTAGTGATTTTGGAGCCCAGAAAAATAAAGTCTGACACTGTTTCCACTGTTTCCCCATCTATTTCCCATGAAGTGATGGGACCAGATGCCATGATCTTAGTTTTCTGAATATTGATATTTCTCCTGGCAAACTTGATTCCAGCTTGTGCTTCTTCCAACCCAGCATTTCTCATGATGTACTCTGCATATAAGTTAAATAGGCAGGGTGACAATATACAGCCTTGACATATTCCTTTTCCTATTTGGAACCAGTCTGTTGCTCCATGTCCAGTTCTAACTGTTGCTTCCTGACCTGCACATAAATTTCCCAAGAGGCAGGTCAGGTGGTCTGGTATTCCCATCTCTTTCAGAATTTTCCACAGTTTGTTGTGATCCACACAAAGGCTTTGGCATAGTCAATAAAGCAGAAATAGATGTTTTTCTGGAACTCTTTCGCTTTTCCCATGATCCAGCAGATGCTGTCGATTTGATCTCTGCTTCCTCTGCCTTTTCTAAAACCAGCTTGAACATTTGGAAGTTCACAGTAGGTTAGTCTCCACTTAACATCCCTTCAAGTCCTCTCTATTACAAGACCTTGTTTTTCCAAGTAGAAAGACATGAGTTACAGTGACCCTGGGCTCAAGCTCCAGCTCGCTCTCTGATGGCAGCAGTGATGATCTGATCGGAGAATTAGGCAGAGGCGCTTTTGGAGCCAGCCTGTCCGAAAGCCACATGCATTCTGCTCTGCTCTCTGCCTCAGTGACTGCCCCACTGACACCCTCACTGTGGGGAATGCCGGCAGGTGACCAGCTGTGCCATGACCAGGGGTAAGAACTGATTTCACTGTTGAATGGTCTCAACTGAAAACAAAAAGCACAACCTAAAAGTTGAGAATTATTCTTTATTCAGTGGACTTCCTGAGGACTTAAGCCCGTGACAAAGCCTTTCAGATAGCTCCGAGTGACTGCTCCAGAGAGGTAAAAGAGGAGCCAGTTTTTGCAACAAAGACCAGGCAGTTGGAATATTAACAGATTACTATCAGTTAAAGGGGGGAAAAATTCTCTGGTTAATGAATTTAGCCCCTTTGTGGCTCAGCTGGTAAAGAATCCGCCTGCAATGCGGGAGACCTGGGTTCAATCCCTGGGTTGGGAAGATCCCCTGGAGAAGGGAAAGGCTCCCCACTCCAGTATTCTGGCCTGGAGAATCCCATGGACTTGATAGTCCATGGGGTCACAAAGAGGCGGACACGACTGAGCGACTTTGACTTTCACACTTTCTGTAGGGGGAGATGCAAGAGTCTTGCTATCATTGAAATCACTCTTTTGATGAGCGCCTCAACTCTTAGGGCCAGTATCCTGTTTTGCTCCATCCTGAGTCCCCGCCGGGTGCACAGTTGGTCGGCTGTGTGTGGCTGCAGCGGCTGGTGACTTGATGGCCCCAACATCCTTCATTTGCTGATATGGCAGGCAACACCGTTTGTCCACAACAGGCAAACACACTTGGCCACAGATCCAACCCACATTATCCACTCAGCATTGTAAGAAATCAAGGCACACTGACCTCCCACCCTCCAGAATGTACCCACCACTTCATGCCACATTTGAGCCTTTTTCAAACCCCAACACTATCCATCAGTGTCCTTCTAGAGTGGACACTGCTGAAGGTGAGGGTCATGTCTGATATTCCTGTTTTTGTATCCACAGCACTTAGTGGTCAGAGAAAAAGATACAGAATGGAGTCTCTTTACCTCTTAACCTCTCACTCCTATTCCCACCGAATTCAGGAGAGCAGGACCCTTCCCAGAGGCAAATTTTGGCCAATTTTTCCCATTCTTGGTTTAATGGATGGCCCAGCATTTGTGGCTTAAATAATTTATAGTGATCAATGGAATCTGACACCAGGTGAGACTGTGCTCCTCTGAGAGAAACACTCAGTGATGACCGGCAGGGCAGCGGGGCGTCCGGCAGCTGTTAATTACGTCCTGGCCTCTTCTGGCTGGCTCCCACTTCCTCTTCTCTCCCTCGCTTAATACATATTTTAAATAAAGTGAGATTTTTTAGGTGGGAGAGACCTCTCAGAAGTCAATGCAACTTTCCTCTTCCTTGGCCGAAGCCTCCTGACTCTCACTCCTGGAAGTCACAGCACCATTTCCTCCTTCTTCTCAATTGGCACCAATTAAACACCTTCTAGGTAGAGAAATAATTTGTTTAACTGCATAAGAAAATGGCCACTTCAAGCCCTTTAAGAGTTTTGGTTCTCAATTACCCAGCCTTCCTTCCCCCCGTGAAGTGATAATTAGAGTCTGGATGATAACTGGATTACCAAGGACATCTCTCCTGACAGTCGTTTACCACCTAATCAAGTGTTAAGGTCGTAAATTATGCATTTCTCAACAGCATTCAGGCCCATTTGAAAACAATTTGAAACAGTTCAAGAGTTCCTATGATGGTCTTCGGTTTTACAGGGCTGTGAAGGGTCCTGCTTAAAGAAATTACCCGCTTAGAATTACCCAGTTAGAGGAATTACCCGCTTAGAGGATTCAAAGTGTAAGGCTGTCTTAGTTCTTTAATCCGCTACAGATCATTATTTTTTAACTGACATTTGAGTATCCCCCACCAACCCCGACACGTAAGGGAAAAACGGAGTGCTTCCCAGTGTCAACACCTCTCCCCAGGGAGCTTGGATGAAAGAAAGCTTCTACAGAGAATTTGAAAAGAGAAAAAATAAAAGTGAAGAGAAGGCAAAGCCTTACAACTCCATTTTTCTGATAACTGGTCCAAAATCAGATTCAAAAAAATTAAAACTTTGAGATTGAAAACTACAACCTGATTCTCATTTCTGATTCAGAGGGAAGAAAGTATTCTAAATGGGTGGTGAAGGTGGACGTGTTGGGAAAAATTGAACAAGAAGGTTCACACCTTGCTCTGATCACTTCCAAAGGCAACTGAGTTTGCTCTAGGCAGTGGGCTCTCATGAAGATTCTCACTGACTTAGAACCACTGTCACACACACACACACACACACACACACACACGTCTGCACTCCATCAGCGACCGGAGCTAAATTCAGGTCTCAAAAAGCAGCCATCACGGTAGTCTTATGCTACCATGGGTAGTCAAATTTGGGTAGTCAAATTTCCCACCTCAGTTGGTCTCTCCACTCTTCCCTCTGCCTTCCCTCCACTCCCCAGGGCAGCACGGTGACGTCTTTGAAGGCATAGGGTGTATTTGCTTTACGCAGATGCTGTACATCCATGACAGCATCTCTTCCACCTCTTTAATAACCACAGCCATGCTTCTTTCTGAGCCTGCCTGGGAGCCTGTTACAGGCTCTGTCTTCCTCTTGGAAGGAGGAATGGTATACTTGGAAGCACAGATTACACCATGTAATTATACTAAGAGAAGGATCCATCTCCAGTCCAGCCCAACTCAATTAGAATATTTTCACTGCTTAATTTGATCTGAAGAGCCTCACATAAAGGAAAAAAAAATCTTCTGGGAGGAGTGGCAAAGTATGGTGCGTGGTTTTCTTCCCTTTTTCTCGTACTCCCTCCTCCATCTCAGTAACGTGTACGTGCTCAGTCGCTAAACTGTGTCCAACTCTTTGTGACCCCGGCCCGCGAGGCTCTTCTATCCACAGAATCTTCCAGGCAAGAATAAGGGAGTGAATTTCCATTGCCTCCTCCAGGGGATCTTCCCGAGCAGTATGTCGCATATACTAAAAACAAAACAAACAAACAACAAAAAAATAAACAGATTACAAACCAGAAACCCAGAATAAAGACAGCCCTTTCTCAACCCCTCAGCTGTGTTTCAGGACTTCACTCATTGGATCAATTTGAGTCGTTTGCGTGTCAAATCTATTTGCTCTAAGACAAAGGTCCTTTATTTCAGAATA
This sequence comes from Moschus berezovskii, assembly GCF_049115385.1. Taxonomy (NCBI): domain Eukaryota; kingdom Metazoa; phylum Chordata; class Mammalia; order Artiodactyla; family Moschidae; genus Moschus; species Moschus berezovskii. The sequence continues at coordinate 13,111,551 of NC_142460.1, read as the reverse complement.
TTTATTAGAAGTAAAAGAGAGAGGACACAACTGGTGTAAGATATGTGAAGGATGGGCTTCCCAGGTGGTGCTAGCGGTAAAAAACCTACCTGCCAATGCAAGAGATGTAAGAGACATGGGTTTGATCACGGGTCAGGAAGATCCCCTGGAGGAGGGCGTGGCAAGCCCACTCCAGTACAGTTGCCTTGGGAATCCCATGGACAGAGGAGCCTGGCCGGCTGCAGTCCATAGGGTCACACAGAATCAGACATGACTGAAGCAACTTAGCAGGCACGCACATATGAAGCATCATTTTAGCTGAGCCAACATAAAAAGCCTCTTGCCCAATCTCCATTCCTAGCTCTCCAAATCAAAACATCCCATCATCACTACTGTCCTGTTTAAGCACCCACGATGGCTGCCCATGAGTAGTTCAGGGAAGTCCAAGCGCCATCCAGAGACCTTCACCTTCCCTCCCTGCTCAGTCATTCTCCCTCAGTAGGCGCGGCGCATCCATCATCACACCCATTCCACAAAGCAAGCTCTGCACGCCCTTTGACCCCACGGTTCCCTCTCATCCCTCTCCACTCCCTGTAAAGTCCTAGGCACCCATCAAATGCCACCTCCTCCATAGCCCTATCTTCTATCAGCTGATGCAAAAGGCATTACCCAGGCCCTGGATTCACTTGTCACTTTTCACCCCTATGGTCCAACTTTTACCATCGTTTTATGTCTGTTTCCCTCGCGTGTGTGCTCAGTTGCTCAGTCATGTCCGACTCTTTGTGGTCCTACAGACTGTAGCCTGCCAGAATCCTCTGAAATGGCATTCTGCAGCTGAGAATACTGGAGTGGGTTGCCAATGTAAATTTCCTGAGAGTCATGATTACATCTTACATACATAGTGTCTTTAGTACCTGGATATTCCAGATAAGAAATCAGGTTTTCTATTTTAAAATGAAACTTTGAACACTATTTTTGAAGTTTCTAGGTGTCTTTTTATTTTGTTTTAAACTCAGCTTCTTAAAAAGCAGATCTCATGGAAAGTCACCATACTAAAATTAAGAGAAATTGAAGGCTTGGTCTTCACAGTCATTTTTTTTTTCTTTTTCCTCTAAACTTTCATATGGAGTTGCATGTGTTCAGATATGTTTAATGGGGGTGTTTTGGCTCTTTGTAAATCTCAAGTGTGTGTCACATAAGCAAAATGTTCCCCTCACTGGAATATTGATAGAAACAAATCATTTGCCAAGCAGACTCAGGTGATAATCTCCTGAATTTTGAAAGGGTTTCTTTTACCGGGATGCTAAAAGTATATGATAAATCATGAAAATCATGATCATTAAAGTAGAGTTGTTAACATATAAATTGTTTAACTCAAATAAAAGCAATGTCCCAGCTGATGTACAAATTAGGTATACACAGAGCTGGGTCAACAAATACATCACTCGGGATGTATTTTTCTTGAGACAAGTCCCTGCTCTTATACTTTCTCAAGTCAGGGAGAACAGTCAGGCTGGAGGATCATTCTAAAGGGCTGGGAATCACCCCCACACACCTGTGGGCTCTAAATGCAGTGTGGGCGCCACCTCAAGCCCTCATTTAGGGTGGGAGTTTGTTCACAGGCTTTCCACACAGCTCTAAATCCTGCTTCAGGACCACCCTCCAGCCTCATCCTTGGGTCCTCCCACATGACTAGCCAGGGCTCCAGCAACCAGATGTCCCCGAGGACAGGCAAACAAAGCTGATAACCTCTCCTCTCACCTAGCTTCTTCTCTGTGTCCTCAGTCCGCCAGCCCCCAGATTTTGAGGCATCTCCAAAGTCTCTTTCTGTCTGCAGCCTAAAAGTTATCACGTTGAGTAATAATATTAAAAAATCGCCAAACAACATTAACAAAGAAAAGGAAGATTCGTGAATATTGAGAGACAAAAATGTAAGATCAACGCTAAAGTGATCCCACAAAGGAGATAAAAGGGAAGGAAAACTGGAGCTGAGGGCAAAGCAAGACATAATCTTTGCCATTTGTCACATGAGGACCATCACTGCACCACAATCACATTCTTCAAGACTGAAGCCCCAGGGGCTGCCTCTATAACTTATGCTACCATATCAAACCTTCATTCCCCTCTGCCCTCCTAGAAGAGTTGTCCCTGGTGGTCTCGTGGGGCGGGGCCTTGTGGCAGCGGAAGACAGGTGTCTTATATAAAGGAAAAAGGGGAGAATGGGACACTTCGCAGTGTCTGCCCCAGGAGGATGTGCAATGACTGGGGGCAGTAGACAGATCCTATTAAATAAGATTAAATCTCCTAGTGAGAAAGTTATTCCCAGAAGGCTCAATTATCTTTAGAAGCACACTAAGCCCTTGGGCCACAACTACAGAGCCTGTGTTCTAGAGCCTGGGAGCCTCAACTACAGAGTCCCTGCACTGCAGCTGAGCACCCCAGAGCCTGTGCTCCGCCGCACAGAAGCCACCGCAACTAGAGAGGAGCCCACACCCACCACAAGGAGAGAAAGCCCACGCGGCAACAAAGACCCAGCACCGCCAAAAATAAGTCAACAGAATTTCAAAAAGGAAGAAATATTGCAGCAAATTTCTGTTCTTTAAGTCATCCAATCTATGATATCATTATGGCAGCCCAAGCTGACTAAGGCAAGAGTGTTCTCATATACCCCCACCCAGATTTCCCTAACATTAGCATCTTACATAATATGGTACACCGATTGAAATTTTAAAAACTTAACATTGGTACAACACACTTAACTTGACTCTAGAATTCATTTAAATTTACCCCATTTTTGCATTAATGTTCTTTTGCTGTTCTAAGATCCAGAGCACGATATCACATTGCCTTCAGTTGTCATGTCTTCTAAAGCTCTTTCAGTGTGTGACAATCTCTCAGGTTTTCCTTGTCTTTCGTGACCTTAACCATTTGTCTCATGTTTTCTTGTGACTGGTGTAAAGTTATAGATTTGAGGGGTGTATATTGAAGAGCTGACATTAAAAAAAGTAAAATAAAAAATAAAACAGTGCGTATCTTGCTTACAGTTGCCTTTGCTGTGCAAAAGCTTTTATGTTTAACCGGGTCCCACTTGTTCACTTTTGTTTTCATTTCTGTTACTCTAGGAAGCGGGTCATAGAGGATCTTGCTGTGATTTTTATCTTCGAGTGTTCTGCCTATGTTTTCCTCTAGGAGTTTTACAGTTTCTTGTCTTACATTTAGGTCTTTAATACATTTTGAGTTTATCTTTCTGTATTGTACTAGGAATATTGTTGCTTCCTTTGTAAAAAATAAGGTACCCATAGGTGCATGGGTTTATTTCTGGGCTTTCTATCTTGTTCCATTGGACTATATTTCTGTTTTTGTGCCAGTTCCATACTGTCTTGATAACTATAGCTTTGTAGTATAATCTGAAGTCAGGAAGATTGATTCCTTCAGCTCCAAATGCAAGTGACTTCTGTGTACTGATTTTGTGTCCTGCAACTTTGCTAAATTCACTGATTAGCTCTAGTAATTTTCTGATACTATCTTTAGGGTTTTCTATGTACTGTATCATGTCATCTGCAAACAGTGAGAGCTTTACTTTTTCTTTTCTGATCTGGATTCCTTTTACTTCCTTTTCTTCTCTGAATGCTGTAGCCGGGACTTCCAGAACTGTGTTGAATAATAGTGGTGAAAGTGGACACCCTTGTCTTGTTCCTGATCTTAGGGGGAATGCTTTCATTTTTTCACCATTAAGAATAATGCTTGCTGTAGGCTTGTCATATATGGCCTTTACTATGTAGAGGTAGGTTCCCTCTATGCTCATTTTTTTTCCCCTTACACCAGTCAGAATGGCTGTCATAAAAAAGTCTACAAACAATAAACACTGGAGAGGGTGTACAGAAAAGGGAACACTCTTGCACTGTTGGTGGGAAATTGATACAGCCATTATAGAAGACGGTATGGAGATTCCTTAAAAAAAAAAACAGAAATAAAGCCACCATATGACTCAGCAATCCCACTCCTGGCATATTCCCTCAGGAAACCAAAATTGAAAAAGACACATGTATCCCTTTGTTCATTGCAGCACTATTTACAGTAGCCAGGACATGGAATCAACCTAGATGTCCATTGACAGATGAATGGATAAAGAAGTTACGGTACATATACACAATGGAATATTACTCAGCCATAAAAAGGAACACTTTTGAGTCAGTTCTAATGAGGTGGATGAACCCAGAACATATTTTGCAGAGTGAAGTCAGAAAGAGAAAGATAAATATGGTAATCTAATACATATATATGGAATCTAGAAAAATGGTTCTGAACAATTTATTTCCAGGGCAGCCATGGGGAAACAGACATAGAGAACAGACCTGTGGTCACGGGGAGAGGGCAGGAGAGGGTGAGACGCATGGAGAGAGTCACAGGGAAACTCACATCACCGCGTGTAAATAGACAGTTAATGGGAATTTGCTGTCTGACTCAGGAAACTCAAACAGGGGTCTGTATCAACCTAGAGGGGTGGGGTGGGGAGGGAGATGAGAAGGAGGTTCAGGAGGGATGGCATATATGTCTACTTGTGGCTGATTCATGTTGAAGTTTGACAGCAAACAACAAAATTCTATAAAGCGGTTCTCTTTCAATAAAATATAAATTAATTTTTAAAAAAGAAAGAAAATAGTGCACATCAAAAAATCTTTAAAAAAATACCATTGGTTTGTCTGACTTATTTAAGGCAACAGTCATCTCCTATTTGTGGCAAGTGAGGCCAGTTTTCCACTCACTATATTCATATGGCCTTCTTTGTAGAATAAATTATTTAACATGTAAAAACAAGCAAGTCTAATGTAAAATGCAAAGTAAATAATTGTTCATGGTTGCAAAATTGTGGTAAAAGTCAGGAAGGATGATTGACGCTTGGGAAATGTCATTATAATCATTAGAATATGGGATGATGCGGCCAGAGAACCTGGAGTAAGAAGTCTCGTCCCCGCCCCTTTGCTGGCGCTGAGATCCAGAGCAAAGGGCATCATCTCTCTACGCCTCACTTTTCTTTTTTAAAAAACATTTTCTCTTTTCAAAGTACTAATGCTGGACCTTTTTTTTTTTTGAAGTAGAGTTGATTTACAATGGTATATTAATTTCAAGTGAATGGTAAAGCGATTCAGATAGGCTACATCTGAAAAAGAATATGCTTTGCATGTTAACATCTGTAAGATGATATGGAAAAGTTTATATCTATTTATACATATATATTCTTTGTCAGATTAATCACCTATAATGGAAAAGAATCTGACAAAGAAATATATATATATATATACATATATATATCAACCCACTCCAGTACTCTCGCCTGGAAAATCCCATAGACTGAGGAGCCTGGAAGTTTACAGTCCATGGTGTCGCAAAGAGTCAGACATGACTGAGAGACTACACAACAATACATAACTTACAGCGTTGTGAATCCGCTAACTTCTATTTGCACCTGCTTTCTTATCTATGAAGTGGGAATGAAGGTAATCCTGCCCCACAAGACTGCAGTTGGCCCTGATGAGCCACGCATGGGAGATGAGGCGGGACAAGTCAGGGACCTGGTGAGACTACAGTGAGAGGGCATGGCCAGGGCCGGCCAGTTAGCTGACTCGCCCACGACAGTGTCTGTACCCTGCACCATGTGTGGTGTCTGGCCATATCTGCCTCCCCCAGAAGACTGTATGCTCCTTGATGGCAGTGACCGTGTCTTACTGATCATTTCATGTCTTTGTCCCTTGGGATACTGTCTCTCTGTAGTGCAGGATTTATGGATACTGTTTTCAGATTCTTTCGCATTATAGCTCATTACAAGATACTGAATATAGTTCCCTGTGCTATACAGCAGGTCCTTACCGCTCATCTTTTCGTACACAGTAGTGTGTGTATGCTAACCCCAAACCCTTAATTTATCCTTCTCCCTTTCCTCTTTGGCCACCATACTTTGTTTTCTTTGCCTGTGAGACTCCTTCTGTTTTGTAAATAAGTTCACTTGTATCTTTTTTTAATATTCCACACACAAGTGATATATGATGTTCATATTTCTCTGTCTGACTTCCTTCGCTTAGTGTGGTAATCTCTAGATCTGTCGATACTGCTGCAAATGGCATTACGTCATTCTTTCTAAGGCTGAGTGATATTCCACTGTGTACAGGTATCACACCTTCTTTACCCAGTCACCTGTCGGTGGACACAGGCTGCTTCCATGCTTAGGCTATTTAAGCAGTGCTGCTGTGAACACTGACCCTCTGTAACCTGGGGTTATGAATATTTTGAGCTATGTTGAATCAACTGATTGAATAGGATAATCTATTCATCTTGACAATCTAACAGAGGCCCTTGAGGTGAAAAATTGTCTGTTATATCCGATACAATTATTAGCTTAGTGAATTCTCAGGAGAAACCGGCTGACTGATAATGTGCACCTCCCCACTGTCTGAACAGCTGGGACCATCTTCTAACCGGTCCCCTGAGTCCGCCAGTGTCCCCAGCCTCCCCAAAGTCTCCCTCCATGTGGCAAGCAAAGTGATCATTCTAATATCCTCCTACCAGAACCCCACCTGGGCAGAAGGAAAAACTTGCTAGCGTGGCACACTGTCTGTCTGTCTCCTGCCTGCAGCTTAGTCTCACCCCACAGCGTCCCCTCCTCCAATCCAAGTGACCCATTTCAGGAGCTCAGACGAGCTGTGTGCTCTCTCACCTCAGGGCCATTGCACCCACTGTTTATCTTGCTGGAATGCACTTTACTTTTCCATCTCTTTTCGTGGCTGGTTCCTTCTCTCCGCCTAAATGGTGCCTCCTGTAGAAGGCCTTTCTGTCCTCCTCTGCACTAGGCTGAATGTGCCCCAGGAGAATCCCTGTCTGGGCCCTCATCTCTGCCTAGATGAATGCACACAGGTCTGGTCTCCTGTCTGTCTCCAGCATGGATTGTGGGTCTCAAACGAACTGTGCAACAGAAACACCCCTCCAAGTTTGTGAGACAGATTCTGATTCACTAGGTCTAAGGTAGGGCCCAAGAATTTGCATTTCTAACAAGCACTAGTTCTCAAAAATGGCTGCATATCAGAAACACTGGAGGAAAGCTGAAAGATCTCCTACTGCCCAGGACCCACCCAGACTGATCGAAATCAGAGCCTCTTGGTGGTAGGGGATGGGAGGTGAGGTTGTGCTGGCCTAAGCATATTGGTTTATTTATTATTATTTACTTTCCCAGATTCAGTTCAGTTCAGTTCAGTTCAGTCGCTCAGTCATGTCCAACTCTCCGCGACCCCATGAATCACAGCACGCCAGGCCTCCCTGTCCATCACCAACTCCCGGAGCTCACTCAAATTCATGTCCACAGAGTCGGTGATGCCATCCAGCCATCTCATTCTTGGTCGTGCCCTTCTCCTCCCGCCCCCAACCTTTCCCAGCATCAGGGTCTTTTCCAGTGAGTCAACTCGTCGCATGAGGTGGCCAAAGTGTTAGAGTTTCAGCTTTAGCATCAGTCCCTCCAATGACCACCCAGGATTGATCTCCCTTAGAATGGACTGGTTGGATCTCCTTGTGGTACAAGGGACTCTCAAGAGTCTTCTCCAATACCACAGTTCAAAAGCATCAATTCTTCGGCGATCAGCTTTCTTCACAGTCCAACTCTCACATCCATACATGACCACAGGAAAAACCATAGCCTTGACTAGACAGACATTTGTTGGCAAAGTAATGTCTCTGCTTTTTGATATATTATCAAGGTTGGCCATAACTTTCCTTCACTTTCCTTTTATTATTATTATTTAATTTCCCAGATGGGGCTTCCCTCATGATTCATCTGGTAAAGAATCTGCCTGCAATGTGGGAGACCTGGGTTCAATCCCTGGGTTGGGAAGACCCCCTGGAGAAGGGAAAGGCTACCCACTTCAGTGTTTTGGCCTGGAGAATTCCATGGACTATACAGTCCATGGGGGTCGCAAAGAGTAGGACATGACTGAGCGACTTTCGCTTTCACTTTTCTTTCACTTCCCAGATGAATCCAGGTTTGAGAACTCCTGCTTTAGCGAATGCTTCTCCAATTCTAATGTGCACTGCAGAAATATTGATAAAAGGCAGTAGATCCATGGTAGAGTCAAAAGACTGCATTTCTAAGAGGCACCCAGGTGATGCTGGCGCTGCAGGTCAGTGGTCCACACATGGAGTGGAGTCTGAGGAGAGCTGACCCATCCACCACGTACAGCCTCCACAATGTTGCTAGAAGTCAGGAGCATCATTGAATGAACACCTGTTGTTTATGCTTACCCAGTAGCGCCTCTGAATTTGACCTTGTCGGAAACAGGTGTTTCCCTGGTGACTTTCAATTCAAGGCTTAGATCCTAATCTACAGTTTGTAGCCTCTGCTCACTGCATCTCAGGCATCTGAGAGGTCTTGTGCCATCCACATGCATCAGGCCTCACTTTACGCTCCAGTGTCTGCAGCTCTGAGCAGCTGTGCCTTGCTGAGGTGATTCCCTCAAGGAGCAGTTTATTCAGCCTACTTGTGCAATGTCCATCCTTGTTAGGCCTAACTCCAAACTTGGTAAAAGGGAAAGATGGAAGGAAGGAAGGGCTGGAAGGAGGAAGAAGGGCTGGCTGGTGGTAAAGAGGAAAAGACGGGGAAGCTAAAAAGAGCACTGTGTCCTACTCGCTGTGTCTCAGCCTCTGTTGACCTCCTCCCACCATCCTCTTTTTGATGGCTCTCATCTGACCCCAGTTAGACAGCCCCATCCAACCCCATTTCAACTAAGCCTAGAATCCTTCCACTCCTTCGCACTGGCTTCCTCTATAACCTTGGGGATGCAGACTGGCAAGGGGGTTGTGCAGTGGGCCAGCTCTGACTCATCCAACTCCATGTGTATAATGAGACTCAACTTCTTGAAAATTTGAAATGATTGAAGAATCATCTTCCAAGAGAGACCCCCCAGTCAGGCAGGCCTTAGGCCAATGGCATTTGAAAATGTTCGATCAGTTACCAGTATTTCAAATTCAAGATATATTTCACAAAAATTTAGATTTCCACAACCTAAATGTCCATCAACAGATGAATGGACAAATAATATGTGGTACATATACACCAAAACCCCTCAAACAGCCAAAGCAATCTTGAGAAAGAAGAATGTAACTGAAGGAATCAAGTTGCCTGAATTCAGACTATACTACAAAGCTACAGTCATCAAGACAGTATGGTACTGACACAAAGACAGAAATATAGGTCAATGGGACAAAATAGAAAGCCCAGAGATAAATCTATGCACCTATGGACACTTTGTCTTTGACAAAGGAGGCAAGAATACACAATGGAGAAAAGACAATCTTTTTAACAAATGGTATTGGGAAAACCAATACCATGAGGAACGCTGGGCTGGAAGAAGCACAAGCTGGAATCAAGATTGCTGGGAGAAATATCAATAACCTCAGATATGCAGATGACACTACCCTTATGGCAGAAAGTGAAGAGGAACTCAAAAGCCTCTTGATGAAAGTGAAAGAGGAGAGTGAAAAGGTTGGCTTGAAACTCAACATTCAGAAAACAAAGATCATGGCATCTGGTCCCATCACTTCATGGGAAATAGATGGAAAAACAGTGGAAACAGTGTCAGACTTTGTTTTTTTGGGCTCCAAAATCACTGCAGATGCTGATTGCAGCCATGAAATTAAAAGACGCTTGCTCCTTGGAAGGAAAGTTATGACCAACCTTGATAGTATATTAAAAAGCAGAGACATTACTTTGCCGACCAAGGTCCGTCTAGTCAAGGCAATGGTTTTTCCCGTGGTCATGTATGGATGTGAGAGTTGGACTGTGAAGAAAGCTGATCGCCGAAGAATCGATGCTTTTGAACTGTGGTGTTGGAGAAGACTCTTGAGAGTCCCTTATACTGCAAGGAGATCCAACCAGTTCATTCTAAAGGAGATCAATCCTGGATGTTCATTGGAGGGACTGATGCTGAAGCTGAAACTCCAATACTTTGGCCACCTCATGAGACGAGTTGACTCACTGGAAAAGACTCTGATGCTGGGAAAGGTTGGGGGCGGGAGGAGAAGGGGACGACGGAGAATGAGATGGCTGGATGGCATCACCAACTCTGTGGACATGAGTTTGGGTGTACTCCGGGAGTTGGTGATGGACAGGGAGGCCTGGCGTGCTGTGATTCATGGGGTCGCGGAGAGTCGGACACGACTGAGCGACTGAACTGAACTGAACTGAATTGGGAAAACTGGTCAACCACCTGTAATATAATTAAACTAGAATACTTTCTAACACCATACACAAAAATAAACTCAGAATGGATTAAAGATCTAAACATAAAACCAGAAACTATAAAACTCTTCGGAGAACACAATGGCACCCCACTCCAGTACTCTTGCCTGGAAAATCCCATGGATGGAGGAGTCTGGTAGGCTGCAGTCTGTGGGGTCGCTAAAAGTCGGACATGACTGAGCGACTTCACTCTTAGAGGAAAACATAGGCAGAACACTCTCTGACATAAACCACAGCAAGATCTTCTATGACCCACCTCCCAGAGTAATGGAAATAAAAGCAAAAATTAAAAAATGGGACCTAATTAAACTTAAAAGCTCTTGTACAATGAAGTAAACTGTAAGCAAGGTGAAAAGGCAGGCTTCAGAATGGGAGAAAATCATATCAAATGAAACAACTGACAAAGAATTACTGTCCAAAATATATAAGCATCTCATGCAGCTCGATTCCAGAGAAATAAACAACCCAATCAAAAAGTGGGCCAAAGAACTAAACAGACTTTTCTCCAAAGAAGACATACAGATGGCTAACAAACACATGAAAAGATGCTTAACATCACTCATAATTAGAGAAATGCAAATCAAAACCACAATGAGGTACCATTTCATGAGAGTCAGAATGGCTGCTATCCAAAAGTCTACAAACAATAAATGCTAGAGAGGGTGTGGAGAAAAGGGAACCCTCTTACACTGTTGGTGGGAATGCAAACTGGTATAGCCAGTATGGAAAACAGTGTGATTTCCTAAAAAACTGGGACCAGAACTGCCATATGACCCGGCAATCCCACTGCTGGACATACACACCAAGGAAACCAGAATTGAAAGAGACACATGTACCCCAATGTTCATCGCAGCACTGTTTACAATAGCCAGGACATGGAAGCAACCTAGATGTCCATCAGCAGAGGAATGGATAAGAAAGCTGTGGTTCATATACACAATGGAGTATTACTCAGACATTAAAAAGAATACATTTGAGTCAGTTCTAATGAGGTCGATGAAGCTGAAGCATATTATAAAGAATGAAGTAAGCAGAAAGAGAATCATCAATGCATTAAAGCATATATATGGAATTTAGAAAGATGCTAACGACAATCCTATACGCAAGGCAGTGGAAGAGATACAGATGTAAAGAATATACTTTTGGACTCTGTGCGAGAAGGGGAGGGTAGAATGATTTGAGAGAATAGCATTGAAACATGTATATTGCCGTATGGCCATATGTGAAATAGATGACCAGTGCAAGTTTGATGCATGAAGCAGGGTACTCAAAGCCATTGCTCTGGGATAACCCAGAAGAATGGGGTGGGGAGGGTGGTTCAGGATGGGGGACACATGTGCGCCATGACTGATTCACGTCGATGGATGGCCAAAACCACCACAGTATTGTAAAGTAATTATCTTCCAATTAAAATAATTAATTAAAAAAGAAAGAAAAAGGTGTGGTACGTATACACAAGGGAATACTACAAGCCTCCTCCCTCTTGATAACCATAAGTCTGTTCTCTATGTTTGTGAGTCTACTTCTGTTTCATAGATATTCTCCAGGCCGGAATACTGGAGTGGGTAGCCTTTCACCTTCTCCAGGGCATCTTCCCGACCCAGGGATCGAACTCAGGTCTCCCACACTGCAGGCAGATTCTTTACCAGCTGAGCCACCAGGGAAGCCCACATACGCGATGGAATACTACTAGCCATAAAAGTGATGCCACTTGCAGCAGTGTAGCTAGACCTAGAGGTAATCATGTTAAGTGAATTAAATTAGAGAAAGACAAATACAAATGGAATCACCTGGGTTGCCATTTCCTTCTCCAAGTTTATCACTTTCATGTGGAATCTAAAATATGACACAAATGAACTTGTCTATGAAACAGAAGTAGACTCACAGACATCCAGAACAGACTTACAGTTAACAGTGGGGAGGAGGGCTGAGGGAAGAAGGAACAGGGAGTTTGAGATGAGCAGGTGCAAACTGTTATACACAGAGTGAATAAACAAGGACCTGCTGTGTAGGCGGGGAACTACACTCAGTGTCCTGCAACTGACGCTGCGGCTGAAGCTCCAGTACTCTGGCCACCTCATGCGACGAGCTGACTCGCTGGAAAAGACTCTGATGCTGGGAAAGGCTGGGGGCGGGAGGAGACGGGGACGACGGAGAATGAGATGGCTGGATGGCATCACCGACTCTGTGGACATGAGTTTGAGTGTACTCCGGGAGTTGGTGATGGACAGAGAGGCCTGGCGTGCTGTGATTCATGGGGTCGCGGAGAGTCGGACACGACTGAGCGACTGAACTGAACTGAAGAAACCAAAATGGAAACGAATATGAAAGAGAATACACACACAGACACACACACGTGTATGTATGTATGGAGAAGGAAGTGGCAACCCACTCCAGTATTTTCGCCTGGATAATTCCATGGACGGAGGAGCCTGGCGAGCTACAGTCCATGGGATTGCAAAGCGTCAGGAATGACTGAATGACTAACACATGTATAAATGTATAAACTGAGTAACTCTGCTGTACACTGAAATTAACACAACATTGTGAATCACCTGTACTTCAATAAAATAATTTTTAAAAAGAAAAACATTAGATCTCCAGCTTCTCCGCAACATTGGAAGGTCTGACAACACGGGGCCAGCCTTGGCTGGAGCTGAGCAGAGGTGCCCGCTTCAGTGGGCAGGTGCGTTGCCCCTTCAGTTTCCCTCCAGGCAGGTGAGCCCCCACATCCCCTCACCGTCCCCAGCAAGAAGCCAAGCATCAGCGACCATGGCTGTCTTGGCCTCTTGTCACCTGAACTGTGCTTGCCTTCCACTGGAACACCTTCATTCACTGCCAGTACCTGTCAGCCCCAAAGACCCTCCAGCGTGCCGTCTGCAGACCACATGCAGGGCAAGCATCCCCCTGCCCAGGGGTCCCCTCTTGGCCTTGGAACCTGAGCTTGCATTCTGTCATTTGCCGCTGCTGATTTGCAACCCGGTAGAAGCAGGGAAGGCAGGCTCTGCTTGAAGCGTCCCTCATCCTCCTCCGGGGCTCCCTGCCCGCCCTCTGCCTGGTGATGGGCGTTCGCACTGCCCGATTACCTGCTCTCCAGGTGTCTCAGGCTCCCTACCGCCCCACACAGAATGTGCCCACAAGGGAAACCTGCGGCCTTCCCAAGAGATAACAGTACTTCTCGGGACCTTTTGTAGAGTTCCTGGACCTTTGGGGATTGAACCACATTTCGCGCGCTTTAAGCCCTCCATTAACACCCGTGCTGTTGCCATTATGATTACTGGGGATTACGCAGCACTCTCAGAACTCTTGCCAACCCCAGGCAGGTGCCACCTCAGAGCCTCACCTGGCCCGGCGCGGTGACTCAAGCCGGACGCACCTGGCTGGAGGGCTCTGCTCAGCCTGCTGGCTGCTGGACCTCTGCCCGAGCAGAGCCCTGTGCTGAAACCCTCCCTTCCCCTTACTCGGGGGCAGTGCTGGGGCCCCAGGAGGCCTGGGGGAGAGGGGGAGACCCTCCCAGGAAGCACAGCCCCGGACCACACTGCAGAGGGCATACTGCATTCCGGACACGTAGAGATATTTATAGATAAGTATATATTAGTATATGTTACACGTGTACTTTCAAATCCATTTACATATAAGTCCCATGATATTACCACGAAGCTGGGAAGGTTATCCACATTTCCCGGATGAGAACCAGAGATGACAGAGGTCGACAAGCTATCTGGAGGTTCACGCAGCTGCTGAGTGACAGCGGGATGGGAACCCAGGTCCTGCTCCCAGGCTGCACTGAGCATCCCTTTCTTCCCAGAGGAGGAATCCAGTCCCTTAAAACTCTAGATAGAGTTCTGCCTTGAGTTCTGCCGCAGCCCTGGGTCTCTGCAGTGAGAACCTCCAGGCTGTTCTCCCCAGTACCTGCACCAATCTGTACTCCCACCAGCAGTACACAAGGGCTCCCTTTTCTCTCCATCTTCGTGATACTTAACATTTCTTGTCTTTTTGATAGCAGCCATCCTAACAGGTGTGGGGAGATATCTCCTTGTGGTTTTGCTTTGTATTTCCCTGATTAGCAATACTGAATACTTATTGGTCTTTTGTATGCTTTTTTTTTTTTATGAGAAAAATCTCTATTCAGGCCCTTGGTCTCTTTTATAATTGGGTTGTTTGGGTCTTTTTTGCTATTGAGTAGCATGAATTTGAGCATATTTCCGATCTGTTTTTCATCTGAGATCTTCCTGCTAAATTGGCATCTTTGGGGTTTACCAAAACTTCTCACTGTCTTGTTTTCCTCAAAACAAAGTTCTGCCTGCCTGAGAGATTACTTTGAAAGGGGATTTCCTTAATCACCAGTCACTGTGGGGGGAAATGTGATGAATGGAACCAGCATCACTCCCGTGATGAGAGTCCACCTGGGAAGTCCTGAGCAGGTAGAGAAAGCAAGGGTGCCTTGCATGTCTTTTACCAGAGGCTGCCTGGAGCTGGCAGTTCCTAGAGAAGAACTGTGGCAGCGTGTCGGAGCCAGATCGTACAGGCTTATAAAAGCCACTTGTTAAGTTTTTAGGAGTTTGTGAGCCTGTGGTCAAACCACTGGTCTCTCTTTTTTTTTTTTTTTTTGAGGGGGGGTTTATTGGAGTATACAAACTGCATTAGTTTCTGCTGTACAGCAAAGTAAATCGGAATGTATATGAAAACATATATCCATTCTTTTTCATGGTTTTTTTTTTTGACAAATGCCACAAATCAGGATTCGCAGACCCTCAACCCCTAATTTATCAGCATTCCACTGGCTAGCTGCAACTAATCAACTCTAGTAACTGACTCTTTGCCAAATGGCCGGACTGATACTGGCACCAATACTGAGCTAAACTATTTGACTCTTCTCGTGGTGCCACCAAGGAGCCAAGAGTCTTCTTCTTCCAGCAATACTCACATAAACATCCATATCTGGTTGTTTCTGCATTTCTACTGACACATTATCAGTTCAGTTCAGTCGCTCAGTCATGTCCGACTCTCTGCGACCCCATGAATCACAGCACACCAGGCCTCCCTGTCCATCACCAACACCTGGAGTTCACTCAAACTCATGTCCATCGAGTCAGTGATGCCATCCAGCCATCTCATCCTCTGTCATCCCCTTCTCCTCCTGCCCCCAATCCTTCCCAGCATCAGGGTCTTTTCCAAAGAGTCAGCTCTTCACATGAGGTGGCCAAAGTATTAGAGTTTCAGCTTGAGCATCAGTCCTTCCAATGAACACCCAGGATTGATCTCCTTTAGAATGGACTGGTTGGATCTCCTTGCAGTCCAAGGGACTCTCAAGAGTCTTCTCCAACACCACAGTTCAAAAGCATCAATTCTTCGGCGATCAGCTTTCTTCACAGTCCAACTCTCACATCTATACATGACCACTGGAAAAACCATAGCCTTGACTAGAAGGACCTTTGTTGGCAAAGTAATGTCTCTGCTTTTGAATATGCTATCTAGGTTGGTCATAACTTTCCTTCCAAGGAGTAAGCATTGGATACAAATAAGGAGCAGTGCGCCCTGGTTGTCTGAGCACTTCATCCGGGTCTTTCCAGGGCTGCCATGTCCCATCCCTGGGTGGTGCTGATGAGAAACAGGACGAAGGAAACAGCACTGCCCACTTGAAGGCCATTTCACCGTGAGTTTCCTTTTGGGCCCTTGTGCACTGCTGGTGAGAAAGTAACTTGGCGCAGCCAAGGACAGTTTCATCAAAAACTGAAAATAGAACTACCACACAATCTAGCAATTCCCCTGCTGGGTATTTATCAAGTAAAACAAAAATGCAAATTTGAAAAAATATGCATACTCCAACATTCACAGCAACATTATGAATAATGGCCAAGATATGGAACCTACCTAAGTGTCCATCAATAGATGAATGGATATTAACCCTTTGTCAGTTGCTTCATACAGATAAAGTAGATATTATATATATAAATATACATATATATGGAATATTATTCAGCTGTAAGAAAGACATCCTGCTTTTTGTGACAACATGGATGGATCTTAAGTGCATTGCACTAAATGAAATAAACCAGACAAACACTGTAAAATAGCACTTATCTGTGGAATCTGAAAAAGCCAAACTCATGGAAACAGAGAGTAGAATGGTGGGGAAATGGAGAGACATCAGTAAAGGGAACAAAGTTCCAATTAGAAGATGAAAGTTCTGGGGATCTAATGCAGAGCACTGCAATGATAGCTGACGGACACTGGTATGTTATATACCTGAAAGCTGCTAAAAGATGTCCTCACTGCAAAAAAAGAAATGGTAGCTATGTGAAGTGATGGAGATGGATGGTTATAGAGATAATCATATTGCAATATACATGTACCAAATCAAAACATTGTACACCTTAAATTTACACAGTTTTATCTCAATAAAGTTGGAAATTTTCTTAAAATAATTTTTCTTTTCATATATTTTCACAGTGTCTAAGATTTCTGAGATCTCTTGAAAACAACTTTAAAACGAAAGGGCATGAGAGGTTGATGTATAAAGTTGGCCAGGTTATTCAATTTATCTCACTCTATGGAAGCGGAATTGCTTACACTGGTCTTTCAGGGTTAAGAAAGCAAAGAACTGTAAGAAAAGTATTTGCTGTTGTTCAGTCCCTCAGTTGTTTCTGACTCTTTGCGACCCCATGGACTGCAGCACACCAGGTTTCCCAGTCCTTCACCAACTCCTGGAGCATGCTCAAATTCATGTCCACTGAGTCGGTGATGCTATCCAACCTTCTGATCCACTGTTGTCCCCTTCTCCTCCTACCTTCAATCTTTCACAGCATCGGGGTCTTTTCCAATGAGTCAGCTCTTCACATCAGATGGCAAAAGTATTGGAGTCTCAGCTTCAGCAACTATCCTTCCAATGAATATTCAGGGTAGATTTACTTTAGGATTGACTGGTTTGAACTCCTTGCAGTCCAAGGGACTCTCAGGAATCTTCTCCAGCACTGCAGTTCAAAAGCATCAATTCTTTGGTGCTCAGCTTTCTTGACTGCCCAACTCTCACATCCATACATGACCACTGGAAAAACCAAAGCTTTGATTATACAGACTTTTTTCGGCAAAGCAATGTCTCTGCTTTTTAAAACACTATCTAGATTTGTCATAGCTTTTCTTCCAAAGAGTGAGTGTCTTTTAATTTCATGGTAGCAGTCACTGTCTGCAGTGATTTCAGAGCCCAAGAAAATAAAGCCTGTCACTGTTTTCATTGTTTCCCCATCTACTTGCCATGAAGTGATTGGACGGGATGCCATGATCTTAGTTTTCTGAATGTTGAGCTTTAAGCCAAAATTTTCACTCTCCTTTTTCACTTTCATTAAGAGGCTCTTTAGTTCTTCTTCACTTTCTGCCATAAGGGTGGTATCATCTGCATATCTGAGGTTATTGATATTTCTCCTGGCAATCTTCATTCCAGCTTGTGCTTCACCCAACCCATCAGTTTGCAAGATGTACTCTGCATATAAGTTAAGTAAGCAGGGTGACAATAAGCCTTGATAGTCTCCTTTCCCTATTTGGAACCAGTCAGTTGTTTCATGTTCGATTCTAACTGTTGCTTCTTGACCTGCATACAGGTTTCTCAGGAGGCAGATAAGGTGGTCTGCTATTCCTATCTCTTTAAGAATTTTCCACAGTTTGTTGTGATCAACACAGTCAAAGACTTTAGCATAGTCAATGGAAATTATAGCATTCACCTAATCTTTGGAATCTATTATGACTTTTAAAAGTATACCTTAGTAAATGCTTCTTCCACGTCACACAGATGAGTACTTAGAATATCTCCCCACGTTTTAGTGAGAACACCAAGAACAAAAGAATTTCCTGAGAAGACGCATGATCTACTTTCCCACAGATTTGTGGAGCTTTCCTACCCCCAATAAAAAATAATTCTGCACGCACTTCACAAATTCTATTCCTGAAACAATCTGTTATTTGGGAAAAGCCAAGTTCAATGAACATAGCAGTAGTCTTGACTTAACAGTGTCTGGAGAATGAATTCTCTAAATTTGTGCTAACACTTTAGAGATGGGGGATAGCCAGGTGTTTCTTTATAGCTGAACAGATAGAACTTCAGAATTCAAAATCCAACTCCACTCTTGAGGGAATTCTGTCTCTCTCTCAGTCATACGGAGCCCACAGTCTATGAGACCTTAAGACAGTGGGATCCTGAAGCCCTTCTGGTAAATAAGCTGCATAGGTAGAAGACACACATTTAGACTATTCTTAGAGAACTCTTCTACTCTTTGAAGTTCATCAGGGTAATGAGAGCCCTTTGGGGACTGAAGGAATGGGGAACCCTAATATCCTAGGATGTTACTTCAAATTCTTATCAGTCCCAGCCTTTTGAATTTCCAAAACATGTAGACTGCCTTGGGTGACAGCTCTCTGGGTGGCTTTGGGAACAGGTAGTTCCAAATCTGGGGAGCAGTTTAGTGCCTTAAGTGGCCATCCAGCTCAACCCAAGCTGGTGTAAGAGGTTGCCTGGCACATGAACTGGCAGAAAAGATAAAGCAAGCTCAAAGCTGAATACAGTTCAGAACTAAAAAACATCACATATGTTAAGAGCATATCACAAAGCCAAGCATGTTCAAGGTACTCAATACAAAAGACCAATTGCTGTTTTTAGAAAGGTTAGGTTTGAGGCTCAGGTTGGGTTGAGGTTGAAATTGGCTTTAATCTTGGTAATTGTGAAATATTTTGAATCTTTTCCTGGTCTTGAAAATCACAATCACACTTTGGATGCCAGCCCACAGATATTTAAGATAGACCTGATGCTAACTCTCCAACTAGATCATGAACGTCTTTAACCATAAGACCTAGATCTGAAAGGTTCTTCGTCCTCACAACATCTGGCTCTGTGCTTTACACATAGAACGTTCTTGATAAAAACTTAGCTTCCCCAGTTTGTTCAAAATACGACCATGTCCTCAAAGTTGCTCCCACATCACTTTGTGAATCAGAAGAGTCGGCTGAAGCCCCAGGCGCCCTGCATCCCCCAACTATCAGGCCATTCATTTAATTCTAGTCTCCACAAGAAGCACCATTTGTGCAAATCTGCATGCCAGGTGTTTCAGCGAAGTTTGAAATAACTGATGGGACTGCTGTCTTGAAAACCCTCATCAAAGTTCTTGTCCTTCAACCTCAAACCCTCACATCGTTGCACCTAAGGAGAATGCACAGTAGAGCTATTTCCCAGAAGCTGGTGGAGAAGTGGTATGGAGATTTCTCTGCTTATTAAAATAAAATAACAAAAACATAGCTTACAAAACATTAGCTATCCACGATCCAGGCTCAGTCAGTCCGATGTGTGTCTAAGTGTGAGCCCCACCCTGACATGTTGGCTTAAAGTCTCCAGAGTGAAACCACTCAAGCAATGTTGACTCTGCTTTCTTCTTAACGCTGACAGCCACCCAGCGCAAGGAAAACCTTTAGTAAATGTCAGATCAGAGCAAAACAAAGCAAAGCACAGCGCCTCTTTGTGGTGCCAATGGACATGGGAAAATTAGGGAGCGTTGTGAAGTTCTGGGCGCCGAGGTGCTTACTGAGCAGTTCCTGGCTATAGGTACTGTTCATGCCATTCAGCTGAGCCATCTCCTCCACACAAGGGTGTCTCCAAGCTGTGCCCTAAGACTCGGTGGTAATTGTAGGGTGGCTGGAAGCCAGAACCCCAATGTCAAGCAAGAGCCACAATTATACAGCCAAGCACCTATTAATCAGGATTAACTCCCAAGGATGCCAACTCTGGAATCTTCTTCACAAATAAGCATCTTTCTGCACACTTTTAAAAGAAAACAAAACACTCATTTGCTCGGATGCAGTCATCTGGTCCAGAAAAGCTGCTTCTGCCCTGTCGTGAAAACAAACCGGTGGATACCCAAAAAGAAGTCAGGGCGGGTGAAATGAAACTTCCCTTGCCCACCTAGTGGTTCTGTTCTGAGTCCACCTTCTCTCTCTGTGACTTTAATTTATCCGGGAAATCTTGTTTGTGGTCAAGATCAAAAGCTGTCTCTAAAGTGAATAGAGAATTCGCATCATCTGACATATACTTAGGCCAGAGAGGCACTCTTATTTCAATTACCTACTTATTTCAACAAAACAGAGAATTTTTAAAAACTCTACCAGGTTTGGGAATAAATTTTGTTTGCACACCTCAAAATGTTGTTGCTCCGTCACACAGTCATGTCTGACTCGTTGTGATCTCAAATTCTTTTCTGCCTTTCCCACAGGCAGAGGGGCTAAGGGTTAGCGTAAGACTATAAAATGAGGCAGAATCTCTTTTGAGGCAATGCTTATGCGGAAATAGGAACCCGGAGGTCCCGAACACCAGTACACCCGAACACAAGTCTGGAGAGCCTCACCCGTCCAAGGTGGGTCCCTGTCACTGGCAAAGGCCTGCAGTACCGACTTTGGTCTGCAGATTCTATGCATGAACTCATTAGGCTATATGGGGGGGTGAAAGCAGCAGGGGGATTTCAGAGCTTTAACATTTCTGAGTGTCTTGGAGATTTTAATTTCAGTTTTCTTGTGCTTTCACAATTAAGCCGTTTTCAAAATGGCTGCTTAGAAAGTTTGGATCTTTTGGAGGAAAAACTTCAACATCCCACTCCCTCCCCTAAGGAAAACTATGGGCCCTCAGATGGGCAGCTGAGCGTCCATGGGTCAATACTATGAGGAAACTACCTGCGCTTTGGGTTTTCCTTATCTTAGAGAAGTAGTCTAGAGTGTTTATCCTGTAAAGGAAGCACAGTGAATCCATTTGCAAATATTGAAGTTGGATAGTTCAGGAAATTTGCTCTTGGCTTTATTTAGATCATTGGATTTTTTTTTTTTTTAAGGAATCTCATAGCTGATCGTAATGATCAATATCTTATTTACAGAATATACCTAGAGGATACATAGAATGTAAAATATACCCTTTGATCATAGGAGGCTGTGTGTAAATACAAAAAATATAAAGAATCTGCTTGATCAAAGTTATTCCACCAAGATGTTTTCTGATCTAACTAAATAAAACAGATTTTATGGATATCTGAGTTTTATTTTAATCTTTCATCCAAAGTACAGATAGACTTCTACTAAGTTCTATGTCTTAAAATTATAACTCTTCATTTTGATTAGACTTTGTAGTATACATAAATTAGCAAACATACACAGCATTTCACTGTTAAAAACAAGTTGTTTTAATGAAAACATAACCTGAAAATCAAGCAGTATTTTTTGGAGGGAAAAGACATTGAGTGAACAGCAGTGTCTTATTGACATTAAAAACAGTTGACATAACTCTGCAAGGATGCTGAAATTTAACTTTTGTATGTTTTTATTATACCCAGAGTATCAAAGATATCAATTTATTCATAGAATGGCAGTCATTGAATTCAGTTTTCTGGTACAATTTTCTTCCCATATAAACTCATAAAAAATGTGATGGGTGAACCATTAGGAATGCTTAAAGCAGCCCCTGAGTATGCCTGCACAGAAAGAACAGATAGATTGCAAAATGTTTATGCCTTTTACATTTTTTACAGTATTAATAAGGAAACACTGTGATTACCAATCAGAAAAGACTGCAGAGTGGTGCTTGTAAAGTGTACCATTATAAAGATTTATATCTGTATCTGGGGAGTAATATGGAGCATTGATATTTTAAGGAGCTCAGTTCAAAAATCTCTTTATTCAATGAAAGCCTGAGAGAGTGAAATATCTTTTTTTCCTGCAGCAGAAGTGTGGGTATTGTGGTTAGTTGATGATCTACATGGTAGGGAAAAATAGACTTGAGCCCCCAAAATATTCACCAAAGGTTTGAAAAATGCATTACAAGGGAGTTTTGCAACTTTTCAGCACCACTATCTGTCACAATTGGAGCTGAAGGAGGTGTGAGATTACCTACCTTGGTTATTTCCTGACCGGGGCCCATGTCAAGAATGCAGAGTGATACAAATGAACTTACTTACAAAACAGAAATAGACTCACAGACACAGAAAGCAAAGTTAGGGTTACCAAAGGGGATAGTGGAGGGGGTGAGTTAGGGGTTTGGGATTAGCACGAACACACTGCTGCTGCGGCTAAGTCGCTTCGGTCGTGTCCGACTCTGTGTGACCCCATAGACGGCAGCCGGCCAGGCTCCGCCATCCCTGGGATTCTCCAGGCAATAACACTGGAGTGGGCTGCCATTTCCTTCTCCAAAGTCCATGGGGTCGCTACTAGTCAGACACGACTGAGCGACTTCACTCTCACTTTTCACTTTCACACGAACACACTGCTGTATAGCAAATGGATAAGTAATAAGGGCCTCGTGTTTAACACAGGGAACTCCACTCAATGTTCTGTGATACACGATATGGAAAAGAATCAGTAGAGTAAGCCAAGAAACTCACCTAAACCTCCAGGATGAGTGACTATAATTATACAAAATATCTAAAGCCATGTGGTCCAATACAGTAGCTACTAGGCATGCATGGCTATTTCAGTCAAATGAAATTAAAATTTCAGTTCTTCAGTCACATTTAAGTACTCGAGAGTGACATGTGGCTAGTGGCTACCGTACCAGAAATACTAGTCCAGAGCTTACTTCCATATGTTTCTGTTCAATGTCATTTTCTTCACTTTTGTCTTTGAAAAGAAAAAGTCACCAATTTAAGATCATTGTATCACCCCTAGACCATCCCTTGTCTTAATTTAGTTTCCTCCAAAAGATGAGGCTTGGAAAAGACTTGGATGGAGGGGGTTTATTTGGGAGGTGCCCCACCATCATCAGAACAAGACAGAACAGATCATATTAGCAGGCGAAAGCCTGAGTGACAGATGAAGGAATGAGCCCGTGGAAGGAAAGCTCTGTAAAGCTGGGCTGTTGAGGCTGGAGCTGCGGACAGTGGGAGGCAGCTGCTCGGCAACCTTGGAGAAACACATCCAACACCACCACCCCTGCTGGAGCTGCGGACAGTGGGAGGCAGCTGCTCGGCAACCTTGGAGAAACACATCCAACACCACCACCCCTGCCCGAGTCATCTGCGCAAAGTCCAGGGGGCTGGGGCACTAGCTCCCATACCCGGGTTTTCGATGCCACCTGTTGGTGGCTCCCCTCTGCCCCTGGCTGTCTCTTTGTACCAACTCAATAGGCTCCCGCAGTTCTGAAGAAAGAGGTCAGGCGGAAAAGTGCATGGATGCCCACCTGGAGGGTAAGGAGAGTCCTGAAAGAGAGCACCCTCCATCAAAGCTGTGGCTGGTGTCAGAGGGGAGTCCAGGAGACCTTCTGCTGCACCACTCCACCTTCAATGCTGGGGACTGCATCTTAAGCTTATTTATCTTTGTCAAGGGCTTCCCAGGTGGTGTGGGTGGCAAAGAACCCACATGCCAGTGTAGGAGATGCAAGAGACGTGGGTTTGACTCCTGGGTCGGCAAGATCCCAGGAATGGAGGGCATGGCAACCCACTCCAGTATCCTTGTCTGGAGAATCCCATGGGCAGAGGAGCCTGGAGGGCTGCAATCCACTGGGTGACACGACTGAAGTGACTTAGCATGCATGCATGTCTTTGTAAAGAGTTTGGCCTTAGTCAATCAGGCAGTTTGAGGAGGTCACTCAGCTCAGTTCAGTCGCTCAGACATGTCTAACCCTTTGCAACCCCATGGACTGCAGCACGCCAGGCCGCCCTGTCCATCACCAACTCCTGGAGTTTACCCAAGCTCTTATCCACTGAGTCAAGTTCACAAATAGACATGATGCTGTTGTTAACCATGGTTACCCTCTGGACTTCTCTCTTCCTGCAGCGCACCTAGGAATAAGAGCTTAAATCATTGTACAGTGAAAGACGAAGGAGAAGGAGGAGGAGGAGGAGGGGAAAGCAGCAAGCAGAGGGAAAAGAGAAGGAAGAGAGGAAGCCGTGGACACTGCCTTAGTGTCACTCACAAACAGTCCTCATCCGTGTGGTTGGGGGTTCAGTGAGGTTTTCCTGCAGGAGTATCAGACGCCTCTCTCAGACCCAAAGCCCACCCTCAGAGCAGACAGCCACTACTGCGCTGGGATTCGGAGGAGCTTGGTCGTGGCTCCCCTTCCCCCATGCCCGCCCACCTTCCCCAGCAAGGGGCCCACCCCGGAAAGCTCTGCTCTGCTGCCAAGGCTTGCACCCCCAGAGCTCTCTGTTAAAGCCAGCCGCTCCTGCAAAGACCCCCCTTCACCAATAAGATGTGGTGTATATACACACACACAGTGGAACATTGCTCAACCATAAAAAGAGCAAAATGTGGCCATTTACAGCAACATGGATGGACCTAGAGTTCATCATATTAAATTAGTCAAACAGAAAGACAAAGGACATACGATACCACTTATAGGTGGAATCTAAAATGTGATACGAGTTAATTTATTGACAAGATGGAAACAGACTCAGATTTAGAGAACAGACGTAAGGTCACCAAAGGGGAAAGGGGGAAGGCATAAGGTAGCAATTCGAGATCATCATATACAAACTATTACATATAAAGTCAATACACAAGAAGGTCCTACTGCATAGCAGTTTTTATAAGACATTCAATATCTTATAATAACCTCTGATGGAAAAAATATGGAAAAAGAATATAAATGTGTATGTATACATATGTATGTGTATACATATATATATATATCTCACTTGGCTGTACACCTGAACTAATACAACATTGTAAATCAACTAAACTTCACTTAAAAAAAAAGGTCTATCACCACTGAGTAACATTTGTTTGTGATATGGCTTTCCAAGACACTTGGGGAGGGCATTGAGAATCTGCATTTATGGGGATGTGGGAACTTAATGCCATAGAAGGCAACATAAGCCCAGAACTGCTGCATGAGAGACCTCTCCCGCAGCCTCATTTTCCCCACCTCTGTCTAGAGAGAGGAAAAGTGGCAGAGAGCTCAAAGATAAACAGGCATCATTTCCTTTTGAACCGAGAATAACCTTGGGTAAAATTGGCTCATTCACTTATTAAGTATTTCTGGAGCGACCACTAAGGGCCAGGCCTAGTGTTCCACTCCAACTGTATGGTGATGACCAAAACAGATGGGTCCTGTCCTCAAGAAGTCTACAGTTCTAATGCAGAAGGCATTCAGAAATCAGGCACACTTAGGGATGAATAACTGCAAAGTCTAATGACAATTACAAGCGAAAGGAACAAATCCTTCACGACCAGGCCTCTGGAGGAAGCAACGTGAACAGAAGCCTGAGGATGGGGTAGGAAGGAAAAAGAACATTCCAGGGAAGAGGGAGCTCACCTGAAGGATAGGACAAGGGCATCAGTAGCAGAGTGACCGGAGAAGTCTGGAGACAAAGGCAGTGACTAGAACACATAAGGGCTTCTAGACATCCACCCTTCGTGTCTCACCATTCTAGACAAAATGCCACACTGCCAGTTCTTCACCTGTACTTGCATAATTCTCCTGTTCCTGCTTGAACAGTAAAAGCAGTAACTAATTTCTTGCAATCCCAAGGAAAGGCAATGCCAAAGAAAGCTCAAACTACCTCACAATTGCACTCATCTCCCACGCTAGTAAAGTCATGCTCAAAATTCTCCAAGCCAGGCTTCAGCAATACGTGAACTGGGAACTTCCAGATGTTCTATCAGGTTTTAGAAAAGGCAGAGGAAACAGAGATCAAATTGCCAACATCTGCTGGATCATGGAAAAAGCAAGAGAGTTCCAGAAAAACATCTATTTCTGCTTTATTGACTATGCCAAAGTCTTTGTGTGGATCACAATAAACTATGGAAAACTCTGAAGTAGATGGGAATACCAAACCACCTGACCTGCCTCTGGAGAAACCTGTATGCAGGTCAGGAAGCAACAGTTAGAACTGGACATGGAACAACAGACTGGTTCCAATTAGGAAAAAGAGTACGTCAAGGCTGTATATTGTCACCCTGCTTATTTAACTTATATGCAGAGCACATCATGAGGAACGCTGGGCTGAAAGAAGCACAAGCTGGAATCAAGATTGCTGGGAGAAATATCAATAACCTCAGATATGCAGATGACACCACCCTTCTGGCAGAAAGTGAAGAGGAACTCAAAAGCCTCTTGATGAAAGTGAAAGAGGAGAGTGAAAAGGTTGGCTTGAAGCTCAACATTCAGAAAACTAAGATCATGGCATCTGGTCCCATCACTTCATGGGAAATAGATGGGGAAACAGTGTCTGGCTTTATTTTTCTGGGCTCCAAAATCACTGCAGATGGTGATCGCAGCCATGAAATTAAAAGATGCTTACTCCTTGGAAGGAAAGTTACGACCAACCTAGATAGCATATTAAAAAGCAGAGGCATTACTTTGTCAACAAAGGTCTGTCTAGTCAAGGCTATGGTTTTTCCCGTGGTCATGTACGGATGTGAGAGTTGGACTATGAAGAAAGCTGATAGCCGAAGAATTGATGCTTTTGAACTGTGGTGTTGGAGAAAACTCTTGAGAGTCCCTTGGACTGCAAGGAGATCCAACCAGGCCATCCTAAAGGAGATCAGTCCTAGGTTTTCATTGGAAGGACTAATGTTGAAGCTTAAGCTCCAATACTTTGGCCACCTGATGCGAAGAGCTGACTCATTTGAAAAGACCATGATGTTGGGAAAGATTGTGGGTGGGAGGATAAGGGGATGACAGAGGATGAGATGGTTGGATGGCATCACCTACTCAATGGACATGGGTTTGGGTGGACTCTGGGAGTTGGTGATGGACAGGGAGGCCTGGCGTGCTGCGGTTCATGGGGTGGCAAAGAGTCGGACACGACTGAGCGATTGAACTGAACTGCATATTGCCCAATGCCTGCGTGGCTCATAGAGGGCCTTCATACTAGCAGTTATCCATTTACTGTTACTGATATTATTAAATATCAAAATTATAAGATTTAAGGGATTTCCCTGGCTGTTCAGTGATTAAGACTCTGCAGTTGCAACACAGGGGATGTGAGTTCAGTCCCTGATCAGGGAACTAAAATCCCATATGCATGGCCAAAAGATAGAAAATAAACGATAGCTAGCTTAAAAAAAAAAAAAAAGGTAACATTTAAGGGCAATGCTTGGAACTTTGATTGGATTATTTCAGTTAATTCTCAATGCAAAACTTTATATCTAGAGTCACTACATACCATTTTACAGATGAGGAAAACAAAGCTGTCACAGATTAAGAATTGACCCAAAGGTTGCACAGTTAATGACCCAGGTATATCTGATTCTAAAATCCAAATTCTAGACTAAGAGTTGGCAAACTACATCCCTTGTGCCAAAC
Source organism: Moschus berezovskii (assembly GCF_049115385.1). Classification (NCBI taxonomy): domain Eukaryota; kingdom Metazoa; phylum Chordata; class Mammalia; order Artiodactyla; family Moschidae; genus Moschus; species Moschus berezovskii. The sequence goes on along the minus strand of NC_142460.1, from coordinate 13,084,030 downwards.
ACTGCTCCTCACCTGTTTCCATAGAAAGAGTTTTTTTGGAACACAGCCATGCCCATTCATTTATGTATTGTCCATGGTTGTCTTCCCACTACAAGGGCAGACATGAGTAGTTGCCGCAGGGTCTGTATGGCTCATAAAACCTAAACTATTTACTATCTGGACATTTACAGAAAAAGTTTGTAGACCTCTGCTCTAGAAGGGACAAGAGATTTTATGCAAAGACTCTTGGAATCCCCTAGGAATAAATTCTCTAAAATTGTAAGTGTCCATGCTTAGCTGAGTGCTTTTTCTGAGGAAAAGACCTATGACTTTCATCAGATTCTCAAAAGAATTTAGGACTTAAAGGTTAATCAAGAGCCCAACTGAATTGGAGGAATTATTAGAACAGTGATGTTCAGACTGTGTGTGGTCCCCACACCCAGGGCAAAGAACGTGCTGGGAAGCTGGGAACTTCCACCCTGGGAACCTATTAGAAATGCAAATTTCTACTAAATCAGAAATCCTGGGGGTGGGGCCCAAAAATCTGTGCTTTAACAAGCCCCCAGGAGGTTCTGAAGTTCTTTCAAGTTTAAGAACCTCAACTATCTAACCTTAAAAAATCAAAACGATTTCATATGGTGACAGATGGTTACCAGAATTATCAGAGTGAGCATTCTGCAATGTACTTAAATGTCCAGTCACTGTGTTATAAACCTGAAACTAATATAACATTGTACATCAACTGCACATCCGTGAAATAAAGTCAAAACCAAAGTCAAAACATTGAGCTCTGGGGCTTAACCATAGTTTTTTATTTTTGCATTTCACAGAAAGAAAGGGAAAAAAGTGGCTTATTTGAACTGATACTTGAAGTTGTCATCTTCTCCATTGGCTCTGACTGTCAACTGCAGCTTTTAAAACTGAACATTTAAGTTCATCTGAATTTGAAATTAAAGGACATTGCAGCATTTGGCTTTCTTGCCTTTCCACATTGGACTCCCATTTAAGCTGTGCACACTGCTTGTTAATAGCCAACGAGGGTAAACCCCTCTGCAGACGCCACACCGTGAAAAACATACTAGAGACCACCATCTGGACCATTCTTTTTTAGTGACACACGTGACAAAATGGTCAAACATAAAAATTCACTGCCTTGGAACTAGAATTTTCCTCCAGCACACTAGCTATGGTGAGTCTGCCTATCCCGGCCACCAGGGTTCACAAACGCATTTCTGGTCTGGATCTGGGAGGGCCCCCATCACGATCCCGCAGACCTTGCCCCACGCTCCTCTCTGAATCATTTGTCCATTTCACAGCTATTTCTTTTTGGCTCTGAAATCATCAGTGTGACTTCAGAGATGAAAACGTCGTTGTTGCTGAATATTGTAGTTTTAAATGAAAAGGCGATTCTTAGGGAGATTCCCCACATTTTCCATTTCGACTACCTTCTTTTCACCCTTGGGAATTAAGAAGTAATCGCTGCCTGAGGAAAGCGGCCCCTCTTCTGTGTCCTCACGCCTTTGGAGGGAAGCCCGGCTCTTGGTCTGGATGCCCTCATCCAGAGAGACCTCTGCCTCCCGATGAACGTGAACTTCACCAGCTGCCCAGTTCAACCGTAACTTCCCCGCATTGTCTTCCAGCTTCGGGCCCCATGCAGAGTTTTTCATTGTCTACACCTCTCCTGCGGTGATTCCAGAAGTTTCCCATAAACCTCCCTGACACCTGCATAATTTAATAATTATTATATCAATATTTAATTACCCTCCACCTGCATAATTTAAATCAATTTTTTGTGTGTGCTTCTTTTCTCCATTTGGAGCCCAGGGCGTAGGAGGCAGGTGTGCTGGAGTTGAATGTGGCGCTCTCCAGAAGATTCCCTCTATCGCATTAACAGGACCTCACGGCCTTGAACAGATGGGAAGCATTGTGTTTCAGTAATTAGTGTAGGTAACCCTGGTCTGGGAAGGACCCTTTCAGGGGCTGAGCGGGATTCGCTCCGCACTCACCCACATCAGCTAGGGGAGCAAAGTACCCGGCACCACTAATTACTTTCATGCACCCAGCGGCTTCCTACGCTCCATGTTGACTCACTCCTCCAGCACCATTTTCTTCAGGAATCCACTAAAATCAGTGTTCCTGCAAAAACTCCACTGCTGCTAAAATCCCTCCTGTTTGAGGAAGCATACCGGCAGAGAGTACTGATAACAGTAAATAGTGCCAGGCACTGTTAATTACGTGATCCTCAGAGCAGCCTTGTGAGAACATGGCATCCCCAGCTGACAGATGAGAAAACAAGGCCTCAATAATCTATCCAAGATTGCACAGTTAGGAAATAGTGGAACTGGGATTTGAAACTGGTCAGGGTCCAGAGTTCATGCTGGTAACCGCATGGGGCTCTGGTTCCTCCAAGAGACACCTCTGTCCTCTTCAGAGAAAGCTACTCTTTGACTGAAAACAACCTCCCCCTAAATATGGCTTCCCTGTAGCTCAGAGAGTAAAGAATCTGCCTGCGATGTGGGAGATCTGGGTTCAGTCCCTGGGTTGGGAAGATCCCCTGGAGAAGGAAATGGCAACCCACTCCAGTATTCTTGCCTGGAGAGTCCCAAGGACAGAGGAGCCTGGCAGGCTACAGTCCATGGGGTTGCAAAGAGTTGGACACAACTTAGTGACTAAACCACCACTATATATGTGTGTGTGTGTGTGTGTGTGTGTGCGCGTGTGTGTGTGCATATATATATATATATATATATACACAAAGAATTGATGCTTTTGAACTGTGGTGCTGTAGAAGACTCTTGAGAGTCCCTTGGACTGCAAGGAGATCCAACCATCCATCCTAAAGGAGACCAGTCCTAGGTGTTCATTGGAAGGACTGATGCTGAGGCTGAAACTCCAATACTTTGGCCACCTCGTGCAAAGAGTTGACTCACTGGAAAAGACCCTGATGCTGGGTGGGATTGGGGGCGGGAGGAGAAGGGGACAACAGAGGATGAGATGGCTGGATGGCATCACTGACTCGATGCACATGAGTTTGGGTGAAATCTGGGAGTTGGTGATGGACAGGGAGGCCTGGCATGCTGCAATTCATGGGGTCGCACGCAAAGAGTCGGTCATGACTGAGCTGAACCAGTTTGCTGTACAGTAGTAATTAATTACATTGTAAATCAACTATACTTCAATAAAAAGATATAAAAAAAATTCTTCCGTTTGAAACCTCTTCATTTGACAAGCCTACATCCATCTCTTGGAAGCCCCAGCTGAGACAGGATTTGAAATAGACTTTAGACACTGTCCTGACCCTCTTACCCACAGCATGCAAAAGGTCATGCGTTGAGACCTCAAAGGCTGTGCCCGCTCCGAGCACGTCTGCGAGGGGCCATGGTGTCCGCAGTTCGTGCAGAGTCAGGCCCTGGGGCAGGGAGAGAAGAGACGCAGACAGAAAGCAGGCGCAGCCGGCCCCATCAGCTGGTCGGCACGCAGCCAGGTTCCCTGCGCAGGCTGGCGAGAGCGGAGGCAGCCCTACCTCTCGGGAGCCTCCCACTCCAGGAGAAAACTTTCTGTGTTTGTGACAAGGCAGAGAGGGTGGGGGGAAGAAGTCCCTCTCTCCTTTCAGGAAAGTAACGCAGTGTGGCTTATTCTTATCTGCAGGCCCCATCTAACATTTGAAGCACCTGGAACAGGAGTACAAATAGAGCCCCAGGGAGCAAATGTCCAAATATTTAAAAGTCATGAATCAAAGAACAAACCATTACATCAAGTGTGTTTATTTTCTTGCCTGGACAAATGTATTTTTGTAATGAACTCAAAGCCGCGCTTGGATTACATCCCCAGGACCCCCGAGGTCAGTGTGGACCCCAGAGGTGGGGGGAACCTGGCCTTGAATTCTGACTCATGGCTTGTTCTCACCTGACCCCACTGCAGAATAATCTCAGCCCTGAGAGGCCCACACGTACAGGTGTGGACACAGGAGTCTGTAGGCCCGAGTTCTGTTCACAGTGCAAACACCCATTCCTGGCCAACACTGCCCCCCCCCCCACCAAGACTGAGGGTGCATCCATCACTGAGGCAGTCCATCTTTGGGAAAATACGCCCACTGAGTCCTGGAAATGGGCAGAAAAAGCCAAGACTCCCAAATCCAAACATCCAAAGGTGGTCTAGAAAGTATGAGTGACCAGAATCTCCTTTTTAAATTTTGTATTTTATATTGGAGTAAGGCTATGGTTTTTCCAGTGTTCATGTAAGGATGTGAGAGTTGGACTGTGAAGAAAGCTGAGCGCTGAAGAATTGATGCTTTTGAACTGTGGTGCTGGAGAAGACTCTTGAGAGTCCCTTGGACTGCAAGGAGATCCAACCAGTCCACCCTAAAGGAGATCAGTCCTGGGTGTTCATTGGAGGGACTGATGTTGAAGCTGAAACTCCAATACTTTGGCCAGCTCCTGTGAAGAGCTGACTCATTTGAAAAGACCCTGATGCTGGGAGGGATTGGGGGCAGGAAGAGAAGGGGATGACAGAGGATGAGATGGCTGGATGGCATCACCTACTCAATGGACATGGGTTTGGGTGGACTCCAGGAGTTGGTGATGGACAGGGAGGCCTGGCGTGCTGCGGTTCATGGGGTCGCAAAGAGTCAGACACGACTGAGCTACGGAACTGAACTGACCTGAACTGATAGTTGATTTATAATGTTATGTTACTCTCAGGTGTGCAGCAAAGTGACTCAGTTACACACATACGTATATGTGTGTGTGCTCAGTTGCTTTAGTCTGACTCATTGCGATCCTACAGACTGTAGCGCACCAGGCACCCCTGTCCATGGAATTCTCCTGGCAAGAATACTGGCGTGAGTTGCCATGCCTTTCTCCAGGGGACCTTCCCAACCCAGGGATCGAATCCATGTCTCCTGCGCTGCAGGTGGATTCTTCACTGAGCCGTGGGGGAAGCCCCATACCTGTACATGTACATATTCTTTTTCAAATTCTTTCCCCACACTGGTTACTACAGAATATTGAGTGGCGTTCCCTGTGGGCACGACTTCCTTGACCCTGTAAGGAGGGGCATGACCCAAGGCAGCCCAGAGTGGGGTCTTCTGAAGCAGTGTTACTCAAAGTTTGGTCCTGGACCAGGAGCTCTGGCATTGTGGGCGGGGAGGGGGGGCATTGGGAAAACCCAGACTCTCAGGCGCATCACAAACTACCGAGTCAGGAACTCAGGGTGGAGCCCACGACCCTGAGCTGGAACCAGCCTCCTTGCTTCTAACTCGTGCCCGAGTCCATATGCACAGCTCTGGAAACGCACAGGGCTCGGGGCGGGCACCACCGCAGCCCTGGCCCAGTGAAAGGACAATGCTGCTTGTATGTGTTTTCTTCTGACTCTCCTTTGGGCTCTTGCCACAGGTTCCATATACATCTTTCCCAGCGGCCTGCATCCTACTGAAATCTCACCTGAGGCTCTTCTTACCTGTTTCTCTCGCTGCCAGCCGTGCCCCACCCCCGTCAGCCCTGTGTGTCTCTCTGCTGTCCAGGGTTCATAGCTATTTTGCTTCCTCCTTTATTTTTTTGAATAAGACTTTTAATTTTGTATTGGAGTATAAACTTTTTATTTTGTATTGGGGTAGAGCCAGTTAAGAGGACTTCCTTCAGCTCAAATGGTAAAGAATTTGCTTGCAATGCAAGAGACCAGAGTTCAGTCCCTGGGTCAGGAAGATCCTCTGGAGAAGCGTATGGCAATCGACTCTAGTGTTCTTGCCTGGAGAATTCCATGGACAAAGGAACCTGGTGGGCTACAGTCCGTGGGGTGGCAAAAAGTCGGACATGACTCAGCAACTAACACACACACACAGAGCCAGTTATCAATGTTGTGACAATTTCCGGTTAATAGCTAAGGGACTGAGTCATACATATACATGTATTCGTTCTCCCCAAACCCCCTCCCATCAAGGCTGCCACTTAACCTTGTTGTTCCCTCTTTTAAATTGCAAGGAACTGCCTTTTGCACTTTGGGTGCCTATCCCGAGGCCTTGTAGAGGCCACAGAACTCACAAACACGCGTTGACCACCTTCACAGAAACAGGAGAGAAAAGGGTAGGGAAAGGAAAACGAAGAAGAGTGCCTCATGCCAAAAGGAAAGGTCTTTCCCTTAACCCCAGAATTCTCTTTCTTCCTTCGCAATTCCCCTACTTAAGCAAAATGACGAGTTCCAGGTGGGACTGAGCCATGCTGGAGCTATGCAGTTTTCACCAAGTTACCAGACCTCTACAAACCTATTCCCCTACCTTGAAAAAGTAACACGTCGTGAGCCTGGACTTTGATGGAGTTTTTGACAACATTGGTCACATAAGAAGTACTCAAAGTGCTTCCTTCCCTAAGGCCGAAAATTCCAATTGCCCAGTAAGCACAGAGCAGGCACAGCCCTAGCCCGTAGTTTAAGGCCACACAGATCCATTTAGGAAGGAGTGGTTTCTTGGGGCACAAAGCTATGGATATTTTGTCAGTGGGGGGTCGGGCCTAGCAGCAGATTCAGATTTTTTGACTACTAGAGCTTGTACAATCCGGGGGACTCATTACAAAAAGAGACTACCTTACTTTGGCAAATTTTACCAAAAGATACAGCCACGTGAAACCATCGCTAGGACCCTCCCAGGTCTTGGAAGGCAAGTGAAAGGCCCTTGAGCTTTACTCATTTCACGATAAATCTCTCTGGTCAGGTTTCAGGGCAGAGATCTGAAAGAGCAGGAAATACAACTTGGTGTTTAGGACTAAACACCAATAAATGCAGTTCAAGGTTTCCTCTGCCCCTGGGTCTTGCCTCAGTGGAGCTCTCCCTTTCCTTTCTAGCACAGTTTCTGGGTGAATTCCTTTTCCTTCATCTATCTGCAGTCAGAGTCCTTGCTCTCACTCATCACCTCCCAAAACCCCAGGGCAGCACCCTTTCTTGGCTGCTTTGTAATCAATTTGCCCCTGAAAGATTCTGCTCAAACTTGTCCCCATACCCGCGGCTAGAGAAATGGCTGGAAAGCAGGAACCCCACGCTGTGCTCTCCTGCTGGCCGGGGACTCATTGACCCCCTCCAGGCAAACCGCTTGGGCTCTGGGTCTTGATTTCTGTCTCTGTAAAATGGGGCTGCACAAGGGCAGTGCCACTGTACCGCACCCCCCCACCAGAAGTCCCAGGAGCGCACCAGGGAATGAGGTCATACTTCTTGAAGACTTGGCACTCTTGAGTGAAAATGCAATGCTCAATTACAAGAAAAATGTATCATGGCTGAGAGTTCATTTCTTTCTCCTTTTTTTCTTTTACCAAAATATTCTGAGAGCAGAGATAGCCAGAGCTTGCGTGTACAGCACTCAGCACTCTCGGCGTGAGAAATGTTTATCTAAGGAGAACAGGCCAAAGTGTGGTCAGAACAAAGGAAGGAATAAAAGGAAAGTGAGATCGTTATCGGACTTACTAACACTGAGGGGGGAGCACGAGAGAGGCTGGAGGCTGGAGGCTGCGCTAACCAGAGAAGAGAAATGGAAGAAAGCGGGGCAGACCGGTCAACCTGGGCCCTGGGCTCGGAAACGTGTCCCCCTGCCTCAGCCCCGGGATTACAGGACCCTCCGAAATGCACATCTTAATGGGACTGAGTCCCTGGAAGCAGGCTCACTCCTGAGAGGAACCCCAGCTAGTTTCCAGCAGAAACGAGATTAGCACCCAGTCCCTTGACTCTCCCTGAGAGGCCTTCCCCCTACACTATGCTGACTACACAGGAAAAATCTGCCAAGAAGAAATGTCTCCTGGGAAGCGGGCTTGTTCATTTCAAGCACATGTGGCGCTGATCTTGTCAGAATGTTCAACTGTTAGATCTTCAAGGTCTGCTTGCAGTGAAATTGATTTGTAAATAACAGTATACAAGCTGCTGCTGCTGCTGCTAAATCACTTCAGTCGCGTCCGACTCTGTGCGACCCCATAGACGGCAGCCCATCAGGCTCCCCCATCTTAGCAATTCATTAAACTCCAGAGTTTTGTGTTGGAGGTGAACTACCCTGCTCTCTACGAGCGTATTGTTTTAGTTGAGGGAACAAGTGTAGGCACATCAAAAGACAAATAACAGAGACAAGATTAACATTCACTGATGAAGGTCCAGGGAGATGCTCTGGAAAGCATGGTCATTTTGGAGGATGCCAGAGGTGGGGCTAGATGTGGAGAATGAACCGGTGAATTTCGAGAGAGGAAATGAGAATTCATGCCCGATGTCAGAACTCTGTAGGCAAAGACCTAGAGAGAGGGACTGTAGGACATAGGAACAGTGAGTTCATCCGTCTGGCTAGATTTTAGCCTTTGTGTCCAGAAAATAATGTGCAAAGGCGGAAAGAGTGTGGGACCAGATTGGGGTAGGCAAAATTAAATTTGAGCAAAGGGCAAAGAATTTGATCCGAGAGGTAAACAGAACCATGCAGAGTTGGGTAAGGACAAGCTGGAAGTGTTGGGATCGGTCCGGCTGTGGTTTGCAGTAAGGATTTCAGGGTGAAAGATTAGCAGGAGGGAGATTCTTTCCATGGGGTCACAGAGAGTCAGACACGACTGAGCAACTGAACTGAATAGAACCGAGGGGAAAAGGACACGTCCACCAGGGCTTCCCCGGGGCTCAGACGGTAAAGAATCCACCCGCAGTGCGGGAGGCCTGGGTTCAGTCCCTGGGTCGGGAAGATCCCCTGGAGGAGGGCATGGCACCCCACTCCAGTGTTCTTGCCTGGAGAATCCCACAGACAGAGGAGCCTGGTGGGCTACAGTCCACGGGGTCGCAAAGAGTCGGACACAACTGAGCGGCTGAGCACAGCACAGTGGAGGAAATCACCATATCCCAAGGACTGAAACAGCAGCGTTCCCACCATTCAGGAGTCTTATTCCTTGAAAAGTCTGGGAATATCCCATTTGGAAGGGCTGTCCCCTCCAGAATGCTTTCAGGACAGTATTCATCTCCCAGCGAGAAACTAAAATTGTCAAACGGACGTGAAAATGAGGGGACTGGAGTCAAAATTCGCACCACTCCAAGTCTGACCCCAACCTGCAGCCCCCAAACTCCCCATCACTAACCGCTGCCTCCAGGCAGAGCCAAGAGGAAGTCCGCGGTCGCGAGTGGCTGTTTGTGTGAGCCTGGGGGGCAGTTCCCCAGCCCCGCCGGGCCTCTTGCACAACCACAAGTGTCGGTTGAAACTGAGGAAAGACACCTGGGGGCTTCAACCTTAAAATAAGACCTGTGAGCAAAAACCAGCCCCTGGGCACGCGGCCTCGGGGTGCGCTTTTAGTCCTCTCTGTATGTTTTATTTCTTCTACATCTCAGCAGCTAGCGAAGGAAATGCATTGGCGGAATATGTTTTCATGGAATGTTTTCTTTTTATTATGTCGTGCGTGCGTGTGTAAAAAGTTAAGGGATCCAGGATTTACATAGGAAGACTAAATAAAATGCCAATTCATAATTGTATCAGGGGAAAATGTAGCTCAAATTCAGGTTAGGCTTTGAACAGGCAAGACATTGCTTGAGTCTTTCCCTAAAATGTTGGTCTTTGCGTCCATCCAGATTTTGCTTATGCAAGTGCCTCTGTGGAGCATCCTGCTTCTCTACATCTTTTGAAATTCCCGTTGTCATTTGCATCCCTTCTCCGCCTGCCGGCCTTCTCCTCCAAACCTTCCTCAGAGCATGTCAACCTCCATGGCACCTCCATAATACTGCTAAATTAACCCCCATAATATTGTTAAGTACCTGCTGTTTTAACATTCTGTCAGGAGTCTGTGAAACAGGTGCCTATCTTCAAAGAACTCACAGTCCATTAGAAGAAATAACTGCACACACAGCTAAGCCCTCCTAAAGGGACCAGGCCCCTTATGGGATGCACGTACTAAACATTAGCACTAAGCCTGCCCAGGGTCTCTGCTAACGAAGCAGCCTTTAAGAGCTGTGTTCATGATATCTGACACCACTGTCCTCTGGTTGGAGCTGATTGGCCAGTGAGGGGTAATAAAGCGAAGATGGCCAATAAGAAGGTTGGCCAATGAGCTGTTGCTGCTAAGTCACTTCAGTCGTGTCCGACTCTGTGTGACCCCATAGACAGAAGGGGTCTGTCTGGTTAATGAGCAGGCAGGCCAATCAGAAGCTTAGGAAGCAGCTGGTCCCAAAGCATTCAGCCCGCACAAAATCAAGCTGATCCAATTCCTATTCTTGGGAATTTAAAATAGAAAATATGGTGAGCACACGGTAGAGATCAGCAAGAGTAAAAGCTGGACGGTAATGAGGTGGAAGCAGGACGTTCCAGATGGGCCTGGGTGAGCCAGCAAGGCCTCCAGTAACAGTTTATGCTTATTGAGCAGCTACTACACGCCAGAATTGGCTGTTTTCTCCCCTCTTTATAGCTGAGTGGGTTATAGCCTTATAATTATAGTTATAGTTCATGGATTATAGCCTTGTGGCAAAGGGGCTTGCAATACTCCATGAAGCTATGAGCCACGCCACACAGGGCCACCCAAGACGGACGGGTCATAGTGGAGAGTTCTGACAAAATGTGGCCCACTGGAGGAGCAAATGGCAAGTCACTGCAGTATTCTTAGAGGGAATGACAAACCACTCCAGTATTCTTGCCTCGATAATGCCATGAACAGTATGAAAAGGCAAAAAGATATGACACTGGAAGATGAGCGCCCCCTCCCGCCAGGTCCAGTATGCTACTGAGGATGAGTGTAGAAATAGCTCCAGAAAGAATGGAGAGGCCGGGCCAAGGCAGAAATAATGCTCAGCTGTGGATTTGTCTGGTGGTCAGAGTAAAACCTGATGCTGTAAAGAGCAATATTGCATAGGCACCTGGAGTGTTAGGCCCATGAATCAAGGTAAACTGGAAGTGGTCAAGCAGGAGATAGCAAGAGTGAACACCGACTTCTTAGGAATCAGTGAGTTAAAATGGACAGGAATGCGTGAACTTGACTCAGATGACCTTTATATCTACTTGTGGGCAAGATCCCTTAGAAGAAATGGAGTGACCATCATGGTCAACTAAAGAGTCTGAAATGCAGTACTTGGGTGCAATCTCAAAAATGACAGAATGATCTCTGTTCACTTCCAAGGCAAACCATTCAATATCACAGTAATCAATGTCTATGCCTCAATCACTAAGCTGAAGAAGCTGAAGTTGACTGGTTCTATGAAAACCTAGAAGACCTTCTAGAACTGACAGCAGAAAAAGACGTCCTTTTCATCATAGGGGATTAGAATGCAAAAATAGGAAGTCAAGGGATACCTGGAATAACAGACAAGTTTGGCCTTGGAGTACAAAATGAGGCAGGGCAAAGAGAACACACTGGTAACAGCCAACTTCATCATCCAACAAGAGACAGGCAACTCTACACATGAACATCACCAGATAGTCAACCCCGAAATCAGATTGATTATATTCTTTGCAGCCATTGATGGAGAAGTTCTATACAGTCAGCAAAAACAAGACTTGGAGCTGACTGTGGCTCAGATCATGAACTCCTTATTGCCAAATTCAGACTTAAATTGAAGAAAGTAGAGAAAACCACTAGGTCATTCAGGTATGACTCAAATCCCTTAAGATTATACAATGAAGGTGATAACTAGATTCAAGAGATAAGATCTGGTAGACAGAGTGCCTGAAGAACTATGGATGGAGTTTCATAACACTGTATAGGAGGCAGTGACCAAGTTATCCCAAATAAAAAGAAATGCAAGAAGGCAAAGTGGCTGTCTGAGGAGGCTTTACAAAGAGCTGAGCAGAGAATGGAAAGATAACACAGAAAGAGAAAGATATACCCAACTGAATGCAGAGTTCCAGAGAATAGCAAGGAGAGAAAAGAAAGCTTTCTTAAGTGAACAACGCAAAGAAATAGAGGAAAACAACGAGCAGGTAAGATTAGAGATCTCTTCCCCAAAATTGGTGACATCTAGGGAACATTTCATGCAAGGATGGGCACAGTAAAGGACAGGTATGCTGCTGCTGCTGAGTCGCTTCAGTCGTGTCCGACTCTGTGTGACCCCGTAGACGGAAGCCCACCAGGCTACCCCGTCCCTGGGATTCTCCAGGCAGGAACACTGGAGTGGGTTGCTGCTGCTGCTGAGTCGCTTCAGTCGTGTCCGACTCTGTGTGACCCCGTAGATGGAAGCCCACCAGGCTCCCCCGTCCCTGGGATTCTCCAGGCAGGAACACTGGAGTGGGTTGCTGCTGCTGCTAGTCACTTCAGTCGTGTCCGACTCTGTGACCCCATAGACGGCAGCCCACCAGGCTCCCCCGTCCCTGGGATTCTCCAGGCAGGAACACTGGAGTGGGTTGCCATTTCCTTCTCCAATGTATGAAAGTGAAAAGTGAAGTCGCTCAGTCGTGTCCGACCCTTAGCGACCCCACGGACTGCAGCCCACCAGGCTCCTCCATCCATGGGATTTTCTAGGCGAGAGTACTGGAGTGGCTTGCCTTCTCCGAAAGGACAGGTATAGTAAGGATCTAGTAGAAGTAGAAGAGATTAAGAACAGGTGCAGGAATACATAGAAGAACTATACAAAAAAGTCGTAATGACCTGGATAACCACAACAGTATGGTCACTCATTTAGAGCCAAACATCCTGGAATGTGAAGTCAAGTGGACCATGGGAAAAATTACTATGAACAAAGCGAGTGGAGGTGATGGAATTCCAGTTGAGCTATTGAAAAATCCTAAAAGATGATGCTGTTAAAGTGCTGCATTCAATATGCCAGCAAATTTGGAAAACTCATCAGTGGCCACAGGACTGGAAAGGCTCACTCTTTATTCCAATCCCAAAGAAAGGCAATGACAAAGGATGTTCAAACTACCATACAATTGTGGTCATTTAACATGACAGTAAGATAATGCTCAAAATCCTCAAGCCAGATTTCAGCAGTACATGAACAAAGAACTTCCAGATGTATAACCTGGGTTTAGAAAAGGCAGAGGAATCAGAGATAAAATTGCCAACAATTCAATTGGATCATAGAGAAAGCAAGGGAATTACAGGAAAAAATCTACTTCTGCTTCATTGACTATGCTAAATCCTTTGACCATATGGATTACAACAAACTCCAGAAAATTCTTAAAGAGAGGGGAATACCACATCACCTTACCTGTCTCCTGAGAAACCTGTATGCAGGTCAAGAAGCAACAGTTAAAATGAGACATGGAACAACTGACTGGTTCAAACTGGGAAAGGAGTATCTCAAGGCTGTATATCATCACTCTGTTTAACTTCTATGCAGAGTACATCATGCAAAATGCCAGGATGAATGACTCACAAGCTGGAATCAAGATTTCTGGGAGAAATATCAACAACCTCAGATATGGCGATGATACCACTCGTATGGCAGAAATTGGAGAGGAACCAAAGAGCCTCTTGATGGTGGTGAAAGATGAGAGTGAAAAAGTTGACTTGAAACTCAATATTCAAAAAATTAAGATCATAGCATCTGGTCCCATCATTTCATGGCAAATAGAAAGGGGAAAAAATAAAAGCAGTGACAGACTTTATTTTCTTGGGCTCTTAAATCACTGCAGACAGGGACTGCAGCCATGAAATTAAAATACACTTGCTCCTTGGAGGAAAGCCATGACAAACCTAGACTGTGTGTTAAAAAGCAGAGACATCACTTTCCTGACAAAGGTCCATCCAGTCAAGGCTACGGTTTTTCCAGTGGTCATGAGTGGATATGAGAGTTGGACTGGAAAGAAAGCTGAGCACCGAAGAATTGATGCTTTTGAACTGTGGTGCTGGAGAAGACTCTTGAGAGACCCTCGGACTGCAAGGAGATCCAACCAGTCCATCCTAAAGGAGATCAGTCCTGGGTGTTCATTGGAAGGACTGACGTTGAAGCTGAAACTCCAATATTTCGGCCACCTGATGGGAAGAGCTGACTCATTTGAAAAGACCCTGATGCGGGGAAAGATTGCAGGCAGGAGAAGGGGACGACAGAGGATAAGATGGTTGGATGGCATCACTGACTCGATGGACATGAGTTTGGGTAAACTCCAGGAGTTGGTGATGGACAGGGAGGCCTGGCGTGCGGTGGTCCATGGGGTCTCAAAGAGTCGAACACGACAGTGACTAAACTGAACTGAACTGATTGAGCCTGAGAGACAAAAAACAAATGAGGTGAGCCCTACGGTTGCCTTAGATTACTGCCTGGATAAAGTTTAGAAGGTGTGGCACAGGAAGGATAACTCTGGGTGCAGTCCAAGTGGAGGAGACAGAGCTGGGAGTACGGGACACCAGGGCTCTTAGAACTTACAGGACAGACGGTCAGAGGGGGGCACTCTGCCCAGGGAAGGCTCCGCAGGCCAGCAGAGGGTCCCTCACAAGTATGCAGTCGAGGATTAACCAGTGTATGTGCATGAAGAGTCCAGAGAAAGCAGTGCCCAGGAGCAGCCAGAAGGGCACCCTACATGAGGCACAGCTCTGGTCCCACTGACAAAGCTTAAGGGCCAGACTCAAAGGATGAAACTGGCTCGAAGGACCTTAACCAGGTCTCGGAACAAAACTCAGAAATATAGAAATTATAAAACTATTCAGCACGCAATAATATTCACAATGGCTGGCATCAAATCAAAAATTACCAAACACAGAAAGAAACAGAAAATGCAACTCATCTGGGTCAATTGAAACTGCCCCAGAGTGACACAGACGCCCGAATGAGCAGATGAGCACAGTGAAACAGACAGTGTCGCTGCATTCCAGATGTTTCGAAAGCCAGAGGGAATAGAGAGCATGGGAAGCAGACACACTGAAGACACCGAAAAAGCCCAGCTTCCAGAAATAAGACACAGTGCGCCAAAGAATGAGGTTTGCACTCAGGACCTTCAGAAGTCTTTGTGTGCTCTTCCCGGAGAAGTGAAAGCTCAGCCAACATTTCTCTCCTTCACCTACCTCCACCCTCCATGAGGAGAGACCTGTAGGGCTGCTATTTTCACCTGTTCAGCAAAGGAGGTGCCTCCAGCTTCCTACAGAGCTTGGAGCTCCGAGTTGTATGAAGCAAGTCTAGCTGCCACAATGGGGCCCCCAGGGTCCTTCTTGTCCAGCAGCTGGCTCCAGGTGGGACAAGGGATGAGAGGCCAGGGGACATGAGCTCTGGTCCCTTCTGCCCTCAAGTTGCTGTGTGTCTTTGGGCAATCTAAGTCTTTGGAACCACAGTTTTTTAATCTGCAAAATAATGATGATAACAGTATTAATAAATCTTACATTGTAAGATTGCCGTAGCAATTCAATGGCATTTGTTGCATCTAAAAGTTCTTGGCAAAGTCCCCATATTTGTGATTACTTTCACACACGACGAAAACCAGGAGATTCGTGCCAGCATCTGTGGGGATGCCACACGCCTTCCTCAACCCCCACCCCACGCTTGGGGATCTCCTTACCACCTTCATTTCTCACTGCCATGCCTCTGACTTTCCTTAAGTCTTCTTTGTTTTATTGTTGTTGCTCAGTCACTAAGTAAAACTCGCTCAGTCACGTCCAACTCTTTGTGATCCGATGAACTGTAGGCCACCAGGCTCCTCCATCCATGGAATTCTCCAGGAAAGAATACTGGAGTTGGTAGCCATTTCCTTCTCCAGGGGATTTTCCCGACCCAGGGATCAAAGCCAGGTCTCCTACACTGCAGGCAGATTCTTTACCATCTTAGTGTTCAAGGCTAAGTGTTTAGTTCGTGTCCAACTCTTTGAGACTCCATGGACTGCAGCAAGCCAGGTTTCCCTGTCCTCCAATATCTCCCAGAGTTTGCTCAGATCCATGTCCACTGAGTCGGTGATGCCATCCAACCGTCTCATCCTCTGTCCTCCCCTTCTCCTTTCGCCTCCCATATTTCCCAGGCTTCCTAGTTCGTAGAGAAGAAAGGAAGGCATTATTTGAACAACTAGCTAAGAATAGGAGCAAAATGTTTAGAGCTTCCTATTTTGATTCTTCACGTAGTGCAACAGACCACTCCAAACCTCACGACATAAAACATTTCATTTTGCTCGCTGATTCTATTGGGATTGGACTGTGCTCAGTACGGAGGGCTTGTCTGAGTGGACTTGAACTGCTGTGGGCTGGAATCATCTAAAAGCTGCTTCTCTCACATGTCTACACCTGAACAGCAGTGATTCAAACACTGGGCTCCACTGAGACCACTGTCCAGAGCATGGGCTTGGGCTTATCGCATGAGGTCTGACTGCAAGAAGGGTCATCCAGAGAGGGAATGTCGTGGGAGAAGCACATGAAAGGTGTGACTGCTATTAGTCTTTACAGTCCAATATTGGTGGAAGCACTCACAAGGCTATGTAGGTTCAAAGGGAGGGGACACAGACTCCCTCTCACTAGGAGAAATGGCAAAATATTTGGGGCCATGTTTTTAAGGTGCCAAACTTGCTATCTAAATTCTGCACAACGAAAGTAATGTTATAAGTAAGGCTCATGCAAGTTCCCAGGACAAAAGATGGTCAATGGCGCCATCTTTCCCTAGACAAATCTAGCCCAATAAAACCTTTTCTGCAATAGTCCATCCTTCTTGACTATCTGGATCATCGCTTTTATTAATCACTTTGCATTGTCACTGAGGACTGCCAAGTTCAGTGCAGTAACAACTGTGGAAATCGGGCCTGCCTTGTCAGAAGTATAGCATTCAAAGCTTCCTGCAAAACAGTGAACAAGATGGAGCCAATTGCAGATTCGCCCCCTGAGCTTCCTTCAAATGACCCTAAGACACCAAAAAAAAAGAAAGAAGAAACTGATTTTTCCTGAAGCAAAATGAAAATCTCAGAAAATTTTAACGGGCAATATGTTGTATTAGAATCCCTGGTCTTCAGGGGCTACTCTAGAAAAAGTCAAGGTGAATAAAAGCGTTTGTACAGTAAGTAGCATAAGTAAAACCAGGCCTGTTCCTGCAGGTAATAGGTTTGAGACTTTTGACATTTTACAGAAAGAATGACAAGGCTGGTCTGAATTAGAAGGGTTCTGACTTGATATTTATTGTAGCGTAGCGTGGGATGTGTTAGGATGCAAAGCTATCCTAGAAAGTTAGCATAAGAGCTCAGGGAAAACTCCGTCCACAAGGAACAGGTCACCCCCAGAAGTCGAGCTCAAGCAGCTGAAGACACTGGAATGACAGTGTGGGAAGCCCTGCTACTCTGGTTTGGTTTGACTGAAAATAAAGCCTTTGACGTAGAGCAACAAGCAGGATCACCAAGAGTGACAGCACTCGTGAAAAGAAAGGAGGTATTTCTGGGCTCCAGCACTGGGGGAGCTCACCCCACAGCTGCCTCTTTTAACAAAGATGAGCCAGTGATGCCTTTCAGTATTTCATTTATCCCTAAAATGTGCGTGCAGACCAGTGACTCTGAAAGGCAGCACAAGGCGATGGGCAGAGATGTGAGCACTAGAATAGATCCATCTGGATCTGAATTCCAATCACTGACTAGCTGTGTGGCCTTGTCTCCCCTAAGTTTTGGAATCCTCGCTTGGATGGTGGGTGAAAATGACGCTAGCTCTCTTGTGGGGTTGCTGACAATGTATATAAAAATTTAATACAGTATAATTCATTAAAAATGCATCCTTAAGTCTGAGTTCATTATTTTATCTTCTTATAGGTTCTATTAGCTTTATTTTGTAACGATAATACATGCACATTATAGAAAAATTTGAAAATTAGAGAAACATACACAGAAAAACAAGAGTAACCCATAATCCCGCCACCCAGAAGCAATTTGTGTCAACATGTCAAATATATTTCATTTGGTTTTCCTGTAATGTGTTCACTCTCCCTGAGATCTCACTGGGGGTATAATTTTTCAGGCTGTATTTTCCCCTTCTCATCATAGAATCAATATTTTCCACTTAACTAAAAATCCTCCCTGAATGTCCCTTTGAATGGTTGTGTAGGCTTCCACTGAACGGCCATCAGACCTTAACTATAAATCAAAGATTTCTCTAGAACAACAAAAAAGCTTCCATCCTTTTCCTTGGGAGTCAAGAGGCTGAGAGTCATGTGCATTGTAGGGGCTGCATGTGTGGGCTATAGGCTTCAGACAGCCACAGAAGCACAGGTTTTAAGGCAGAAAAGCCTTGTTACAATATAGCTCTCGATCTGTCTGCCCCCTTAAGGAACGTGGTCTTAGCCCCTAGACCGGTTTTCCAGATTTTAAAGTGTGAATTCTTGCCTAATCTCCTCGAGAATATTACAAACCTGTGACTCTCACAAAGGAATGCTTTCAATTTTCTGATTTTTCACTTAAGTATTTTCTGTCACTTATAATCCTGAAAAATCTTTTTTTAGGAAATATAAGAAAGCATGGTTGTTGTGGTTAAAAACTGCCTTCCTGCCCATCACAAACAAAGTTAGTTTCATCTCTTAGTGCTCTGAGAAATCAGCAGGTAATTAAGGGAAGATATTTATTAATAAACGTATGTATACACTGCAATTACCGGACGTACATGAATGAACATACGCATTTCTGCTCACACAGTGTGGTCATTGACTGGACTGGCTTTCTGTTCGACAAGGCTAAATTCTTAATTGCCTTTCTTTGTTTTGACCACTCTTGCCTAAATATTTATTGCTCCATAGAAGTGCTTTCTATGTTTGTTATTAAAGCTTCTTCCACCCCGGGTTAGGGTCTGTCTCCTTCCACAGGCCACTGAGACCAAACAGAAAAGGCCTGGCAATGCAAACAGTCCCTGAATTATGATACCTATTACTTTTTATTAGTAGTAAAAACAAAAAGAAGCAAGGAACAATTCTATTTATGCAGAGCACTTAGAACATAAATAATAATAAAATGCTGAAACTCTAAAACTACTTACACAATATTAATTTAATTCTAATAAAAAGTAGCTTTAGGTCTTGCCTCTGTGATAGCAAATGTGATGCAGTTTCGTTGTCATCCAATATTTATACCCCCAAAACATTTTTGGTTTAGGAAATAAAGTAGTGATAAAAAATTACAGTCTTTGAATATTGGGCTTTGACTAGTCCCCTGCTGCCCTTTATTGTATGTTTCAGTAAAATACAGTACATCTTGCTGTTTTATTTCATTGTTTGTGGCCCGTGCAAAATCCTATTGTCCAGCTGCCCAGCGTAAATGAACAACAAATCAGAAGAACCAGAGAGACACTTTAACTGATTAAACTGGATCTGGAATTTTCCTTTTACTGCTGAATTATCACCTTATTGCAATTATTTTTACACACTGTGATTCTTTTTATACATTGCGATTATTTCTGCAAAATTCAGGGGAGACGTCAGTCAGAGGGCTTAGGTTATAGCGCTCCATCTTCAAATACCAAGCCCAGTACAGAATTCAGCTTTTATATTCTAAAAATATGTTGTTTTCTCCCTAAAATTATTTACATCAGCTGATTGGTAGAGCTTGAGTAATCAGGTCTTTAAGAAATTGTTTTTTATTTTATTCAAGTTTCATCACTACTTTTTTTGTAAAAGCTATTTGGCTTAAGGAACTTTATCATAATTTGAAGGCAAGCAACATTATCTTGTCACAAAGCAACAGAAAAGACAAAATAGAATGGGATATAATTCACATCTCACCCATAGAGTGATTTAGAGCTAGATAAATGGGTTATGGCACATGTTTGCAAATGCAGAAAATATTAGTGCAATCAAGTTTGGGATATAAAAATTAACACAAAAAAACATTTTGCTACATTTAAAGACCTCTTTTAGAAGTACCTGATAAAGAATATACACCATCTTAAAATGAAAGCGACATAAGGCTTCAACCAATATCAGAGACATCTTGATGAAGTCCAAGCAGACACAGAGAAAGCAGAAACCCAGAGCAGCCGTGTATGGATGCGTGAATTGTGCACTGCACAACTCCAGGGGGAGCCATTCACGTAGAATGATGCCTTGATTAGGTCTCATTAATCTTGTGCCTTCTGTTTATAACATATTATTGCGAAAAAGTTCAAACAGAATTTACTTTTTTAGGGCCTGAGATAAAAAGTGTTGCTGAGTCAAAGTAAACAGATATGTATTAAATCCACTGAATTTTGTTGGCTACACAAGAAGAAAACAAAATTTCTACATTGAAGGGGCCTACTTACACTTACACTTAAATGGATTCTTAAGGTATACAAGAGAGCAATTGGGCAATGCTTCGGAACATTCCTTCCAAGAGACAATTAATGTGCTGTCGCATATGGTCATTTTCCAGACTTAAAAGTGACTCTGGTCAGAGTTCCCACTGTTCAGTGATACTGGAGTAGCCTTTTTTTTGTACTTAAAAGTAATAAAATGACTTTTTTTTTCCCAAAAAAATTATACTATGCAGCTTTGTCACCAATTAGTATTCACCTTTTTTTTTAACCTCATATTTTAATTAGTAATGTTTAAGTGCATCTGGGGAAGGGACTCGCATATTTAAAGCTTCATTCTAATATTAATAAAAGAAAGTAAAAATTCAGACGTCAAAGCAATGTAGATGGCAAGTTGTTACCTACAGAGCGATTTCTACTGAGTTTGTCAAGGTCTCTTCTTTAAAATATACACATATAATTATATATAAATGTAAAATTATATATCTGGTATTGTCACCTGCTATTTATAGGCAAATATTTAAAACTTCTGAATGATTACATCTCAGGTGACCTACACATGTTAACATGCTGGAGAAGGGCTTTTGACAGTTGTCTTTAATGCCTTTGGTTTCCGTGGACTGAACAAACTTGCCTGGACTACAGCTAATGCCAACTGTTCCATCATAACATTAGGATCAATTCAAGATGCACTTCCTAAGTGCAAAGCAACTCTGCCATAGTTGGGCAGGTTCAAATCTTTCCTCACAGACCTTCAGCCAGGCTGATGGGTGACAGCACCCGCAGCACACACACAGCCAGGAGAATCCAACCCCACTTTTGGGGACACACACACAGGCATTCAGATATTCGACCTGTCAGCTTGTGCGGAAAAGTCAAGAACTCCTCTTCTGTGGTGAGGGATATATCGATTATATAATTCAGTTTAAGAAAAGAAGGAAAAGAAGAACTCCTTTGCAGAACAGGCGCCCGTCTGTTGGCATATTTGTGGCAAGGATATTGCTGGAATTCTCAGAGTGCTGGGGTGCAGGCAAATGATTAACACATCTCCATAAATCACCGCAGATTTAAGATTTAAATACACCCTAAAAATGGCAGGGGCTGTCCGGTCTTCTATTTATAAATGCGGTCTTTCTTTTTCTTTTGCTTCTCCCCCACTCCCCGCCCATTTGGATCAAAGAGAGAATTCCAAGCAGACTGGAAAACAATGGCAAATGTTTGCATTGCTGAAATTCACGCTGGTGCCATAAGTGGATTTAAGGCAGACTGGGCTCTATAAACAAAATAAAAAGATGGCATCCAAATGAAAATATGGAGAAAAAAATACTGGGGGAGAAAATGCTTCAGAGAAGCAGTCTGGTTAGTTGTAAAATGACTTTAAATTAGGCTTTAAAAAGGATTGCTAAATCTTGACACATATATGAGCAGCTTATTATCATGCAATTGTGCAGTAGTTGCTTGATCTTGTTACTGATTCGTCACATATGAATAAATGATTAATTACCAGAAAGGCTAAAACAGAGCAGAGTGAGAGTCGTGAGGCTCGCCCTGAAAGAGGGGCTTACACACGTTTATTGCCCTTTAAGTGCATTTCATTAAGGCCAATTAAGGACGTTCATGTCTTATTAGAAAAATGAAGTGGATTTATGAGGTTTTCCTAGGTTGTAAATGCTGGGGCTAGCAGATACAAAACCGCGCAGAAATGGTGGTTAAGAGCTAAGAAAATATACACAAACGCTCCCAGAAAAACAAATATTTAATGGCAGGAAAAAAAAAAAAAAAAAGCTGGTTCAACATGAAGGCGATCTTTAAATAAAGGAAAGGTATCGTTTTTCTTTCCTATAATCTACTGACTATAAACTTCAGGATTTGGTGCGGGAAAGACTTCTCTCTGCAGTTTGGGAATCTGACTCAGGGCGGGGGAGGGAAAGCACAGCTAACCCCGAAATGCCCGACAGCCACTGAATCCTTCCTCAAAGCAAAAGTATGAAACCCGGTCTCCTAATTCTGGGGTGAGAAACAGACTCTGGAAAGAGAGGAAGCCCAGAAGGAAGTGTGACACTGGCGTGGGTGTTAGTAGACAGACAGCAAGCAGAATTCCCGGGCGCCTCGCTTCCCTCTCCCTGTGCCGTCAGAGGGTGTGGGAACCCCAGCCCTACCAGACGGCTGTCATGCGGCCTGGGTTCCTTCCCTCATTTTCAAGGAAAATCGCCCTGACAGGCGAGGAAGCACGCGCTGCAGCCCTTGGGGAGTGATGATCGCCCCACATCCTTCTAACCGTGAGCTGATCTCTCTGCTCACCAATTAAGCCTCTCCTTTGCTCTTCACACACAACATGCTCAATGTTTTCGAAGGAGATTCCTGAAGCCCTATCAAATGCAGGAACATACAGTTATGAATGTTTGGTTAAATGCACATTTTTTTACCTTACTCACCATCATGGACAGCCTCAACCCTTGATCACATCCCTCTTGAAAAAACAACTTAAAACCATATGATGAAATTTCTTCCAGAAAATGTACAGTGACAATTCTTGAAGCTCAAATCTCTCTTCCAAAAATAAAAATGTAATATTGGCAAGTCAAGAGATGATGTCTTCTTGATCTTTTTTTTTTAATTCAAGAGATGTGCCATACAGCAGCACATGAAAGTTATCCAAAACTCACCAACAGCTTTACGGCACACACATATTCATTTAAAATCAACGCTTCCGTTTTTCTTATTTAAAACCCATTTGCCACCACAGAAAAGACTGAAGATGGAATTTTAGCACTCTTTCAAGAGCACTGGCAAATTTTTCCTGCTGAGAACCTTTAAAATAGTATTACTAGCAAAATCTAACAGCAGGAAGTCAGACTAACTGTGCTATTTTAGAAGAAAAGATGAGGAGGTAGTCAATGGTATTTATGAAGGTGAAATTTATGAAATTGCAGGTAAAGCCCTATAGGCGCATCCCTGAGCAAAAATTACAACAAATCCATAAGACAGCAAACAAAATATTAATTTCCGTGTTCATAGTGTAACTCTATTTTGTTCAGTGAATTTGATTTTCCAAATAAATAATGGCCTGGACAGAGACCTAAAGCAACTAGCCATGTATCTGTTCAGGCTCTGCAAAGAATTTTATTGAACTGAAATGTGATGAGCATCTGTCCTTGGTGATTTATTCCAAACAGCGGAGATGTTATAAAATGAACACATTGCATCTCCTGCTATAAAAGAGAAACAAAATGATCTTTTAGTTAATATCCAATCAAACTTCAAGACACCTTATGGAACACAAAGATTTCATGGGATCATTTCATTCCGTTGCACCTCAATGCTAAAACAGGATTCACTGAAGAATTTCTAAAATGTGAAGCTAAATGCGCATAACCAGTTTTGTTTTTTCCAGATCAACAGATGCCACTTGATTTTTATTTTTATTTTGACAATCCAAAATGTAGGCCCAAGCTAGGGTGCTAATTACCAATAAGTTCTTATTAAAGAATCAAGAGTGCTTTTTCAGAAAGTTCAATACCAATTTGGGCCTCAGGGTCACTGAGTTACAAATAGGAGTGGAACCTTTTCAAGTTCAGGACTGGATACATTTTGTCAGGTGCAATAGACTGTTTCTGGGAGAAGGGCTGCTAAAAAGAGAAAAGGGGGGAAAAAAAAACAAAAAAGGTTGGGTTTAAAAGCTTCCAAAGACTTCCAGCACGTTTTATTCCACAAAAGAATTTTCAGATACCTGAAGACAGATGAGTCCCAAGTAGATTAATGCCCACAGGATTAGCACGAGGACATTAAAATTACAACTTGAGCCCCAAATATTTCCACAATAATGCAGTTCTAGATTGTCAGATCAAAACAATAGAAGTTTTATCTAATTTTTTCAATTTATTTTTAAGGAGCTGATTAAATCTAAGGAATTAAACTTTCAAGCAAAGAAAAGGTAATTTCTGTTGATATCCAACTCAGAAAAAAAAAAAGATCTCAAATTATTACAGTTTAGAGTAAAATGAGATTTTAATATTAGGAGAAGAGAACAGTTTCTATTGAATCATAGAGCTAAATCTGCCAACATAGCAGAGACGAGATAAGGGAGGATTTAGCATATTCAAACAGAGCTGGACAATTTCAGACCCAAAGTGGCCTGATTTCTCTCTGAGTTTTCTAGGTTAGTTGTCCATAAATCTTCAGTGTAATGAACAAGCTGCCAAGTTTTGCCCTTTCCTTCAGGCTGTTCACATTCTAATGACATTCTATAGTTAGAATTTCACTGGATATGTTTGGCATACCTTGTACATATGGTCAGATAGAGCTTTGTGGTGCTACTTTGGGGTAAATGGTTTTGAAATAGGGGGGAACTTTAAGGAAAAGGACATAAATCTGATCAGTTTTTACAAAATTCAGACTAGATTTGGGAAAACTTCCAGCCTCATTTTAAAACAGCTAACAATATTCCAGAGGTGATCTGTGGGCTGAAAGCTGAGCTCACAGACCACCATTCTGCACACTACGTTTCAGCCGTATACGTGTTTTGGTAAGGTGGCACAGTGTTTTTAAAACTAGTAAGCCAATGTATATTTAAAAATCTGGTATTTTCTCAGATTTCTGGCTTCTTTTGAAAAATTGGAATATCTGGATCACTTGACCCAAACTCTCTATGGCAATGGTCAACTGGAACATGGCGTATGGTCTTTCTTTAGCTCCAAACCCATGCATCCCAGACTCATTATCTTATCACTGCCCACTCCTCACATATGTATGTGTGGCCCTTGAGTTTGGTCCCCAGACTCACCGTCTCTGATCCTGTTCTTCATGTCCCTTAAGAGTCTCACGTATCTTAGTTGGATGAACTGTTAACCAGAAAGAAAGAAGAAATGAGAGATGCCTTATTTAGGGACTATGTGACCTACCTAAAAGTTGATTACAAAATAAACTTCTGAATATTGACTTATCACATTTTCAGCCTCTTATACCAGAGATCAGCAAACTATTGCCCATGGATAGAACAAATCCTGCCACCATCTGGTTTTGTAAATAAAGTTTTATTGGAACACAGCCCATTCATTTGCTTATGTGATCTGTGGCTGCTTCACAGTACAACTCTGAAAGACTTGCAAAGCCTCAATGTTTACTATCTGGCCCTTTACAGAAAAAGTGAGCCAAACCCTCATTCTCTAGAATGAGGGCCCACATGTCTAGGGCCATGTCTAAGGCCCACAAATGACAGTAAAATCTTGCTCCGTCACTACTGCCCCTTCCCAATGTGCTTTGCATCTGCTAAGATCACCTGTTAAAGTCAATAACTATCTATTTTCTTGGGGGTGGGATTGGCCACAGTTCCAGATTTGGAAACTATTCCTCTAATAAAATGTTTCCTCAGTATCTAGACTCAAAGGCTTGAAATTTCCTTTGTTAGCCACATTGGGAAATGTCTATTTTAACAGTCACTTATGAATCCTCTATATCCTGTTAACAGTAATTTATAACTGACTTTCTAAAACAATGCATTTTGGGGATGAACCCGCAGGCTGTCCTGCCCTCTGCTTCACAGAGCGGATGTTTAGTTAGCGCATGCCCCGTCTGGCTCCATGTCACATGGAGCCCTGGGGGCCCCAAGGACATAGAGAATCCAGCCTCACTGAAAGCAGATGGGCAGATGATGTCCTTCCACCAAAACCGACAGGAAATCTGAACACTCGGCAGCACCTACATAGGGCTTCCTCTGGCCCTACATTGTACCAGGAATTTGCTACCTCACACTCACAGGAACCCCAGGAGGTAGGCACTGTGATCCTCCCATTTTATAGAGGAGCAAACTGAGGCTTGGTTTATAGAGCGTCAGGAATTTACTCAAGTCATGAAGCAGAAAAGACTAGAATTCAGGTCTGTCTGACTTCAGAGTTGTGAAGCTGTACAGATCGTCATTGGGACACACTTCTTTTCCCGCTGCAGAAATTGAACGGTGGACAACCATTCCAACTGGCTGGGATTACAGCCTTGGGACTTGGGTCCAAAGTTGCTCAAAGTTGCTTTTAGGAAAAAGGTCTTGTAGACACTGTGCTGTGGAAAGCGAAGCACCTTCTGTTTAGCTGTAATTGTAGCTGTAATTCTGATGAACAAGCAGGGCAAATACCTAAAGATTCGAGAATATGAACAAATCTCAATAAACAAAGTTATCCCAGAGGGGAGTGTTTCTGAGTTGTGTCTGTGTATATTTAGCATACCTTCTAGTTGGTGAACGTTTTTTTTTTTAATACTTATTTATTTGGCTGCACCAGGCCTTAGCTGCAGCACAGAGTTGCAGCTTGTGGGATCTAGTTCCCTGACCAGGGGTCAAACCCAGGCTCCCTGCACTGGGAGCATGGATTCTTAGCCCCTGGACCACCATGGAAATTTGTAGTTGGTGAACTTCTTAAGTTGCTTTTCATTTCTTGTTCTGTCAAGCACAGTCAGACTTATTCCCTGAACTCCTCTTCCCCTGCCCCTTCACCAGCAGAATGGAATCCAATATTCCTCACCCACTGGGAACTTGAGCTAACGTGCATTTGCTGAAAAATTCCAGAAATCCGCTACTTCCTCTAAGCTGGAGAACCCACTCTCCCCTTGGTCAACTAAGAAGTCTCTGGATAAGGACCTGAAACCATCCTCAGTCAAAGTCCATGGCATTGAGTGAGGACAAAAAGTCAAAGGGACTGAAAAGCAAAGACGCTTTCCGCAGTTTCTCATCTTCCTGGGGAGGAGGGTCGTTTTGGTTTTGTTTTCTCTTTGTTGAGCTTCATTCAGCCCCTGTCTTATCTCTCAGAGGAGAACCAGGGTTTGTGTCTGAAATACAAGTCTTTGTATTTCGTTTTACATCTTCCTACCCGAAGAACATTCCCATTCTATGAGCTTTCTGGCTGACAACGGCCCATAATTTGAGAGAAAACCCCCTTTTTAGTGGTGGTGGCACATGGGCTGAGGCAGGCGCCT
Source organism: Moschus berezovskii (assembly GCF_049115385.1). Taxonomy (NCBI): domain Eukaryota; kingdom Metazoa; phylum Chordata; class Mammalia; order Artiodactyla; family Moschidae; genus Moschus; species Moschus berezovskii. The sequence continues at coordinate 13,057,019 of NC_142460.1, read as the reverse complement.
GGGGAGGAATGTGTCGTAAAGACACATTCCTCATAATCAAGGATAATTCAAAAGGGAAACAGTGACCGCACATCCGTGGGAGCCAACAGAAGCCTAATCCCCAGCCCAGCGCTGCAGACGGGGACGCAGGCTGCCGCGAAGCCAGGGCAGACGCCAGGGAAGGGGCCAGCCTCAAGCCCAGCAGAAGCCCAGTCCAGAGCTTGGCATCTGGGCCCTTCCACTGCCAACCCTGCCTCGCAAGTGGCCACAGTGCTTGGCTCCCGTGCAGAAAACAGCAGAGGACGAGGCTGCAGAGGTCCAGGCTCTGTCCTGCCAGCAACAGGCCGAGGCGATGCCAAGAGGGGCTGCAGTGCCAAGCGGGTGCCAGTGTGCCTTGGAACAAAGCTTCTATATTTTCTGAAGGGACAACAGAATTCCTGCAAAAAGGAGAGGCCAGATCCAACACGCAGAACCATTTCTCCCATTTTCCTTTTACCAAAAAAAGAAAGCTATTCCTACCCACAGTCCATTTCTTTTTTCAGGAGGCTCATGTGGCCAGCCCCTCTTCTGCTCTGCTCCTATGGCCTGTAGCCTCACCTCAAAGCTGAGCTGACAGCTGGTTTCACACACGTGGCTAAACTTGCATTGTTGACCTCTGTATTATTGTTTGCCTTTATCCGGTTTCCAGAAGAAATTACCAATAGCATGCACCCAGCGGTATGGAGGAGGCAGAACCAGGGGGTGGGGACAGCCTTAGGCGCCATCTTGGTTACTAGTTGAGCAAGCCATTCGGACCCTGGATATTAGTAGGAGGCTTTCAAGGATCCAATACTCTTTTTGTAAGATTTTTCTGCTGTTGTTCAACCTGGAAAACTGTAAGGAAACTGGGACATAAAAGGCCAGAAGAAGTGAAATATACCACTAAGCTCCATGATTTTTTGAAACATCAGAAATCAGGAAAAAATAAAAACGGATGGGGGGGCAGGAACCCTTTGTCCATTCACATTAGATAAAGGAAGAGGATGGACCAAGAAAATGAAGGAGCCAGTGCAGGGCATGGAGACAGAGTCTTGTCTGTCTCACTCAAAGGAATGCTCAGGCTTGTCAACCAGAAAAGCTCAACATGGCATACTTTTGGTAAGAAAATGCAAAATCTCTTGTCATCCTGGGGAAGATCTTGATTTTACCACTTCATTCCAGGTCTCTTAGAAGATGAGTGAATTTGAGAGCATTTTATGCAAGACTTTGGATGTGAAAATCAAAGACACTTTATTTACAGATGGGCTCTCCTTTTCCTTTTCAAGGTCTTGATTAGTAGACACTAAGGTCACATGTTAAAATCTTCTTAACTTTTCTTATATGACCTCTTACAGATCAATGTTTCTTTGGTGGAACATCTGAATGATTGATGAGTGAAACAGAGGGACAGACCCCTCAACCTCCTAAGATGCCATTCTTACGTAATTCTTGAGGAAAACAGAAAACAAAAACAAAGCTTCCTCAGGTAACCATGGTATTCCCCCTGCTCCCAGTTGTGAACTACACAGCACATACCACTCAAGACTCTCATTTTACTGTTCCCTTCCCACGATATGCTTCTGCTTGTGCTGTTCCTCTTCCTCACTGACTTCCTCCACAGGCATTCTTTTCAGAGCTCAGTCTAAGGAAGTTACAAGCCTTTTTCAGAGAACTTTCTTTTTCTGCAGATCTTCCACCATTTCCAGGCACTACCTTGGAGCTCAGTATCTGATCACGTTGCCTCATATCTTCAGAGTTCTCACTTAAGTACTATTCATGCAATGGTGGTCTCCTTGGAGGGATGCGGTCATGGCTTCCAGTTTTCTTTTACTTTCCACAGCATCTGGGGTTGGGCCTTGATGACAATATTTCAAAAAACATTACTCTCTTTGCAAATTGAAATGTATCACTACAAGGATTTTATGTCCATGTGGCTCATGAAATATAAAGCTTTGGACAAGACAAGCTTTACACAAAAATTAATATTTGAATGTGAGTTGGTATCACTTATGGGGTGTTAGCTATGTAAACAGAAGGCTTGGGTTCAAAGAAGAGGAACCTGAGCTCAAAGGAGCTTAATTTAATGCCCACGAGTGCAGCCGACACTTAAGGCTCGGTCCTACCTACTTACTGTGGGAAAAGACAGAAGCATCTCACTGGGGTCACGATAACCACAACCTCTGGAGTCCTGCCAAATATTATTGCACAGTCCTTTTATAGGATTTTTAAAAATTGTTTAATGATACCTAAGTTCCAAATAGGAAAAGTAGTACGTCAAGGTTGTATATTGTCACCCTGCTTATTTAACTTCTATGCAGAGTGCATCATGAGGAACACTGGGCTGGAAGAAGCACAAGCTGGAATCAAGATTGCCGGGAGAAACATCAATAACCTCAGATATGCAGATGACACCACCCTTATGGCAGAAAGTGAAGAGGAACTCAAAGGCCTCTTGATGAAAGTGAAAGAGGAGAGTGAAAAGGTTGGCTTGAAGCTCAACATTCAGAAAACGAAGATCATGGCATCTGGTCCCATCACTTCATGGGAAAGAGATGGGGAAACAGTGGAAACAGTGTCAGACTTTATTTTTTTGGGCTCCAAATTCACTGCGGATGCTGATTGCAGCCATGAAATTAAAAGACGCTTACTCCTTGGAAGGAAAGTTATGACCAGCCTAGATAGCATATTAAAAAGCAGAGACATTACTTTGCCAACCAAGGTCCGTCTAGTCAAGGCTATGGTTTTTCCCATGGTCATGTATGGATGTGAGAGTTGGACTGTGAAGAAAGCTGATTGCCGAAGAATTGATGCTTTTGAACTGTAGTGCTGGAGAAGACTCTTGAGAGTCCCTTGGACTGCAAGGAGATCCAACCAGTCCATTCTAGAGGAGATCAATCCTGGGTGTTCATTGGAAGGACTGATGCTAAAGCTGAAACTACAATACTTTGGCCACCTCACGCGACGAGTTGACTCACTGGAAAAGACTCTGATGCTGGGAAAGGTTGGGGGTGGGAGGAGATGGGGACGACAAAGAATGAGGTGGCTGGATGGCATCACCGACTCGATGGACATGAGTTTGAGTGAACTCCGGGAGTTGGTGATGGACAGGGAGGCCTGGTGTGCTGTGGTTCATGGGGTCGCTAAGAGTAGGACACGACTGAGCGACTGAACTGAACTGAACTGAAGTTCACTTCAACAGCATCCTTGAGGAAAGGTGTTTCAAGATGTGTTTCTTGAGGAGTTTCCAGAGCCCTAATTCATCTGAAACTGTTATTCTACTATCAAGAAAAAAAATCAAGAAAATCAACAGTAAATGTTAATTTAATTTAATGCTTATCTCAGGACTGTCTCTCTTAAATGTGTAAAGAGGTTTTATTTTATTTTACCTTATTTTATTTTAATAGTAACATCATATGAAAAGCCAACAACAATCTGCAAAATTACTGGCTCTCAACTGAAACGAAGAATGGAAGAGAAACCAGCGTAGTTGGTTTAAACACTTTTAGCAATGCCAGCAGAAAGGAGGTTTATCCAGAGCTGAAGTATCAATGTCCTTTCATGTCAGATGTCAACATGTAAAAATAATTGTGTTTTGTTGCCATAATAAAATAAAATTCCTTCTTTTATTTTCTTTCTTCATAAATGCATATACCACAAAAAGCAAGCACTTCCAAAATATTAATATATCTTTCCACTTAGGAACAAAACTTAGTCTCTGAGTGTAGTATGGGTACCTGGTGATAGAAAAGATGTTAAGACTGTTCAGTAGCCAGTTGCTAGGCTGTGAAGAGACTATTAACTGAGTATTTTTCTCTTTTTTCCTTATTCCAACAGCCTCTGAACCTTCACTCTAACCCTAACATTAGCTGTAGGTGGCTCAGACAGAAAAGCATCTGCCTACAATGCGGGAGACCTGGGTTCGATGCCTGGGATGGGAAGATCCCCTGGAAAGGAAATGGCAAACCATTCCAGAACTCTTGCCTGGAAAACCCCATGGACAGAGGAGCCTGGTGGGCTACAGTCCATGAGGTCGCACAGAGTCGGACCCGACTGAGCAACTTCACTTTTGTAAGGTCAGACCCTGGTGGCCTTTTTGGCTTCCCCTTCCCGGTGGCTATCTTGGCTCCTTCTTCCCTTCTCCATCCCCCGCCGGAGGGAAAAAGTCCCGCCAAACAGCTGAGGAATCTCTGACGTAATAACCCTCTGCCGAGATCTGCCCCCCTTCCTGACCTCCAGAGCGACCAAGCCGGTCTAGTGACCACTCACAACCTCGCGTTCCCGAGCTTCACCTTATCTTAGGCCTGTCCAGGTTATATGATGCCACTTCCTGCCCCGAAGGCATAAAAATCGCACCCTGCCTTTGTTCGGGGCAGAACTCCTCGTGGCCATTCTTGTGGTCAGTGGGTTCTGCCCGGGAGTGCACTGCCAATAAAGCCTGTTACTTTCCCTTGGTGTCTGGGTTATTTCCTTACAGCTTGAGACGCCCGTTTCCGCGACCTTACAACTTTCACTTTTCACTTTCACCACTTCACAGCAGAGACATCTGTTTCAAAACAGTTGAAGGAAAGAGATTCTTTTTAGAGGTGTGGTCTACTGACATACAGAGCATTGCTGCTTGCAATTTCATGCATCCTCACACTCCTTGACAAGACTTTTGATCCACACCAGCAAAATGACCACTGAAGGAACCCAGGCAGGGTTTCCACCCACTGAACGCAACAAAATCAGGACACTTGTATCTTATTCATAGGATCCCTGTTTTCTTCAACGGATCATTCCAGTCTTTTGCAAGGGCCTTTGTAGACAGTGAAAATGAAATTCATCTGTGTACTTTCACTAAGAAACAAAAATGGGGCTTTAATAAAGAAAAAGTTTACTTGCTTTTCAAATTGGCCCAGTGTGGCTCTTAGCTTTCTGTGTATCGTGGGAAATAAAGCTTTAGGCAAGACAAAGATATTCGCACCTCTGCCAAAAATTAATATATTTTTTAATGGTAAATTAACATCAAAAGTTTTATTCACATTAGTGATGGTCTGACCTCCAACTGTTCACAGTCATGTCCAATCCACACACACAGAAGGAGAAAATCTGTCTGCTATGAATGTTCAATTTGTTCAATTCCCTGCCACGTCTTTTCAGCTGCTAATGGCGTTCTCTGAACAGATGATGACTTGAGTGGGAAGAAAAACCAACAGGGATAAACTGCTTCACATTTTGTGAGGTGGTAATTTAGGTAAGCTTTACCACTATGTTTATATGTATATGTATGTGTAATTTTAAGGCAAAAACCCGCTTCCAAAAATGGATAATTTTTAAAATAAAATCTTCTGTTGTTTTGAAAGCACCGTGTCTGCCATGTTAGAGGCTGAATCTTCCAACTCAACTGAACAAATATTTACCGAATACCCATGACGTGCCAGGTTTGGGGGGTTTTGTAGGGGAGGGAGAGTGGGAGGATGCCAGGGACTTGCAAAAATGATGAGGTCTGTTTGATAAAATTCAATAGAGAACCTAGAAAGATGCCACCCAGCCCAGATCCACACACACAGAAGAAACTACAGTGTGTGTGTGCTCAGCATGTCCAACACTTTGCGACCCCATGGACTGCAGCCTGCCAGGCTTCTCTGTCCATGGGGTTTCCCAGGCGAGACTGCTAGGGTGGGTTGCCATTTCCTCCTCCAGGGGATCTTTCTGACCCAGGGATCGAACCCACGACTCCTGCATCTTCTCTATTGCAGGTGGATCCTTTGCCACCAAGCCATCAAAGAGGATACAGGGTAGCTAGAACCTATCCTGAAATCTAACAAAGTCCAAACCGAAGCTGAGTTGCCAACGAGAATAGCATCATCAACTTCCTATATGTTCTTTCTCTAGGAAATTCTTTTTATGGCAAATGGGGGATAGGAAGGCCTGAAGTCACAGCCAGTGCCATGGTAAGGAGAGACCCAGCAAAGGCAAAATAGAGAGACAACCGACGCTCGCTCCTCAGGGAGAGCGAGAACGCAGAAGGGAGGCTGGCAGAGAAACCGGGCTGCAAGATGCACATTGACCCCTGTCACATCTCAGTTTACAAATTATCTGGGGTGGGAAACTGTCAGAGAGCTCTCCTCCAAACAGACTTTTTACTCTTGCAAAGTGTATATGCTAGGAAACAAATTCAATAATCGTTTTTCTGATCTGCATTTATGGAGATTTCTGTAAGTGCACATTTACAAGGGTGTATGTTTGCAAAGTCGTGGGGCGTCTGCACGCTGGCCTCTTCCTCCGGCTCCCCTCCGCTTCACCGGGGAGGCTTCTTCCCCGTCGCCTGCTGGGTCCTGCCCCTCTGTCTGATCCTCAGCGTCAGAGTCGCCCTCTTTTCCACCTCCACTCGCTCTCTGGCTTCTAAATGCCACCTCTCTGCTAACTGTTCCGCAACCGGCCATCCTCCCGAGCCCTCTGTTCGAGCTTTACAGGCGTGCTCCGCGTCATGCTGGTCGTCTAAAGTCAGCACCCCCGAAGCCCCTGTTCTTTCCTCCGCTGCGGCCCTCCTGTCCGCCGGGGACCCCTGGATACTTCTGACAGCCAGCGTCGTCCCCGATGCCTCTCTTTCCCTCCGATCCCACGTCTACACGCCAGGCAGATCTGTCGGCTGAATCTTTCAAGTACGTTCCGCCCTTCGGCGCCTCCCGCCTGGACCACTCTACCTGGCCCTCCCGGAGCCTCTCTGCTTCCCGCCGCGTCCGCATCCGCTCCCAGCGCAGCAGCAGCGATCCTTCCAGAGCAGGTCGGGTTTGTCACTCATTCCTCAGCTCACCCTCCAGGGGCTCGCATTTCCTGCAGAGGAGGAGCTGAAACCCTGACGGCGGTCCACGAGGAAGCCGGTTTCGGCTGCCTCCCCGCACGAGCTCTCCTTCGGATCCCAGCGCCTGCTGCTCCTGATGCCGGGAAGGCCTTTTCCCTGGAATCCCACCCAGTTAGGGCTCTCAGCTCGTTAGGCCTAACCTGTCTTATATGAAATTGCAAAATACTCCTCCCCGCTCTTCTGCTTTACTTCTCTTTTCTCCCATTGCAGATGTGGTTTTCTAATAGGCTATATAATTTACTTATGTGGCTTGTTTATTGTTTAATGTCAATCTACCTCTTTATAATATAAGCTCTACAAGGCAGGAATCTTCATTTTTTTCATTTCATTTTTGTATCCTAAGCACCTAAAACAGTGTCTGACTCATAGCAGGTATTGAACAAATATTTTAAATGAATTTTATTTGATAAATGTGTATTGAATGTGTTGAATTTATTAGGTGCCCAAACTTTGCTAGGGGCTTCCCACGTGGTGCTACTGATAAAAAACCCACCTGCCAATGCAGATGTAAGATAATGAGGTTCAATCCCTGCATCAGGAGGTCCCTTGAAGAAGGGCATGGCAACCGACTCCAGTATTCTTGCTTGGAATCCCATGGACAGAGGAGCTTGGTGGGCTACAGTCCATGGGGCCATAGAGTCAGACATGACTGAACTGACTTAGCACACCCCAAAAACTTCTCTAGGCATTGGGCAAATATCAGTGAACAATGCCCTTGTCTTCACGGAACTTATATTCTAGTGAAGAGAAGGAGAAAATTAACAAGCAAACAAGATGATTTCAAACGACAGGGAAAACAACCAGGGTTAAATGAGAGGTGTCTTTAAATGGGCGATCAGAGAAGTCTTCTCTGAAGAGACGCCATTTAGGTTGAAATCTGAGTAAAAAGAAGGGACCAAAACACAAAGACTTTTGGAGAAAGCATTTTCAGCCAAGAAGACACATCAATAAAAGATTTAAGACAAGGACACTTTAGCTTATCAAATAATGAAAAGGAAGGCAATGTAGTTGATCAAAGTCTGTAAGATGGAGAGGTAGAAGACAAATCTGAAAAGTGATCAGAGGCCAGGTCATGGTAAAGCGTTTGAATTTTAGTCTATGTGTAACTTAATCTGTTTAACATTATAAAAATTTTATTCTGGTAGAGAACGGATTGAGGAAGAAGGGCTAAGAAGAATGATAAAGGTGGGAGGTTTACTCTTCTGGCAATCAGTAAATAGATAAACTGGGGGAAAACAGTCCACTACAAAATAGCTTCTGCTGGAGAGTTTATAGCAAACATGCTTTTGAATACATTGTTGAGCTCACAAGAAAATAAGGCAAAACTACCAGTGTAAAAAAAGTATTGAACAGGTAATAAAAGCCAGAATGCTAAGGAAACTTGGGAGTCAAGTTTCTTGAAGGTAAAAGTCCACACACGAGCCCAGAGCTGTGAGAAGTAACAGCCAGTCACCAAGCAGAAGGCAGGCCTTGAGCACACATACTGCAGAGGGCCGGAAGTCAGACCCCTGCACAATGATGGGGCTCTCAGAGACGCCACAGTCTCAAGGAAGAATGAGCAGGAAAAAAAGTTTCACTTGCCTGTCACAAAAGGAGTCATCAGAAAAACGGGTCCATTCTTGACTCTGGATATAAGAATAATTGCAATAGAAATAGTAGTCTCTCTAAAACTTGTTAAAACCTTGCCTTCAAATAAGCCTATATATCAGCTGCATAACTGAGATGATAGATATGCAAACATAGATGCAAATATATGGATACAAATAGTCACAGATATAGATGTATCTAGGAGAAGGACATGGCAACCCACTCCAGAATTCTTGCCTAGAGAATCCCATGGACAGAGGAGCCTGGTGGGCTGCTGTCCATGGGGTCACACAGAGTCGGACACGACTGAAGCAACTTAGCAGCAGCAGCAGCATAGATGTATCTAAGAGAGGGAACACAATTCTAAAATTTATTGCATCAAATAAAATAGTCTGAATTACATAAAATTACAAGGAATTTAATAAATTAACCATTCTAGTGGGAAAGTGAAAAAATTTATCTTAGTAATTAAAAACTCAAAATCAGTAAGTATGTAGATTTGGACAGCAAAATCAGCAATCTTGTCTTAATGGACATATAAGGATCCCTGCTCCAAATAACCAGAGAGTAACATTGTCTCAAACACATACGGAGCATTTACAAAAAATGATCCCGCATGAGGGTACAAAGTATTAATTAATTTCAAAAGATATTATCCTACATTTCATATTCCCCCACCACAATGCAATTAAGTTCAAAAAATAACAAATGTTAACTTTTAAAAATCTATGTCTTGACATTTAAAGTATTCACCTAAATAAATTACTCAGCAAAGAAAATTTTTAAATACTACAAGCCAAAATAAATGGGATGCATAGTATTTTTTAAAAGTTTGTTACAGAAAGGATGAAATTTAGTGAACAAAATGTCTGAAGTAAAAGTTAGAAAAGTAAAGAGAATCAATATCAATAAAACAGAAGGAAGAAGTGATATACTCATTAAAATTCATTAATATTAAATGGACATAATAAAACCAGAGACATTACTTTGCCAACAAAGGTCTGTCTAGTCAAGGCTATGGTTTTTCCAGTGGCCATGTGTGGATGTGAGAGTTGGACTGCGAAGAAGGCTAATCGCCGAAGAATTGATGCTTTTGAACTGTGGTGTTGGAGAAGACTCTTCAGAGTCCCTTGACTGCAAGGAGATCCAACCAGTCCATCCTAAAGGAGATCAATACTGGGTGTTGATTGGAAGGACTGATGCTAAAGATGAAACTCCAATACTTTGCCCAACTCATGCGATGAGTTGACTCACTTGAAAAGACTCTGATGCTGGAAAGGATTGGGGGCGGGAGGAGAAGGGGACGACAGAGAATGAGATGGCTGGATGGCATCACCAACTCGATGGACATGAATTTGAGTGAACTCCGGGAGTTGGTGATGGACAGGGAGGCCTGGCGTGCTGGGATTCATGGGGTCGCAAAGAGTCGGTCACGACTGAGCAACTGAACTGAACTGAACTGAATAATAAACAACAATACCAGACAAATATATTAGTTAAGAAAGAAGAACACAAATAAGCAATGCTGTAAATAAAAATGGAGTTATAGAAATTTAGACACAGAAAATAAAAACATAATCAGAACACTGTGAACATTAGGTTAATAATTTAAAACTTAAATGAAATGGACAGTTCAGTTCAGTTCAGTCGGTCAGTCATGACTGACTCTCCGCGACCCCATGAATCACAGCACGCCAGGCCTCCCTGTCCATCACCAACTCCTGGAGTTCATTCAAACTCATGTCCACAGAGTTGGTGATGCCATCCAGCCATCTCATTCTCGGTTGTCCCCTTCTCCTCCCGCCCCCAACCTTTCCCAGCATCAGAGTCTTTTCCAGTGAGTCAACTCGTCGCATGAGGTGGTCAAAGTATTGCAGTTTCAGCTTTAGCATCAGTCCTTCCAATGAACACCCAGGATCGATCTCCCTTAGAATGGACTGGTTGGATCTCCTTGCGGTACAAGAGAATCTCAAGAGTCTTCTCCAACACCACAGTTCAAAAGCATCAATTCTTCAGCGATCAGCTTTCTTCACAGTCCAACTCTCACATCCATACATGACCACGGGAAAAACCATAGCCTTGACTAGACGGACCTTGGTTGGCAAAGTAATGTCTCTGCTTTTTAATATATTATCAAGGTTGGTCATAACTTTCCTTCCAAGGAGCAAGCGTCTTTTAATTTCATGGCTGCAATCAGCATCTGCAGTGATTTTGGAGCCCAAAAAAATAAAGTCTGACACTGCTTCCACTGTTTCCCCATCTATTTCCCATAAAGTGATGGGACCAGATGCCATGATCTTAGTTTTCTTAATGGTGAGCTTCAAGCCAACCTTTTCACTCTCCTCTTTCACTTTCATCAAGAGGCTTTTGAGTTCCTCTTCACTTTCTGCCATAAGGGTAGTGTCATCAGCATATCTGAGATTATTGATATTTCTCCCAGCAATCTTGATTCCAGCTTGTGTTTCTTCCAGCCCAGCATTCCTCATGATGTACTCTGCATATAAATTAAATAAGCAAGGTGACAATATACAGCCTTGACTTACTCCTTTTCCTATTTGGAACCAGTCTGTTGTTCCATGTACAGTTATGACTGTTGCTTCCTGACCTGCATACAGGTTTCTCAAGAGGCAGGTCAGGTGGTCTGGTATTCCCATCTCTTTCAGAATTTTCCACAGTTTATTGTGATCCACACAGTCAAATGCTTTGGCATAGTCAATGAAGCAGAAATAGATGCTCTTCTGGAACTCTCTTGCTTTCTCCATGATCCAGCGGATGTTGGAAATTTGATCTCTGGTTCCTCTGCCATCTGGGAGTTCACGGTTCACATATTGCTGAAGCCTGGCTTGGAGAATTTTGAGCATGACTTTACTAGCATGTGAGATGAGTGCATTCTCTTGACAAAACTCTATTAGCCTTTGCCCTGCTTCATTCCGTGCTCCAAGGCCAAATTTGCCTGTTACTCCAGGTGTTTCTTGACTTCCTACTTTTGCATTCCAGTCCCCTATAATGAAAAGGACATCTTTTTTGGGTGTTAGTTCTAAAAGGTCTTGTAGGTCTTCATAGAACCGATTAACTTCAGCTTCTTCAGCATTACTGGTTGGGGCATAGGCTTGGATTACTGTAATATTGAATGGTTTGCCTTGGAAACGAACAGAAATCATTCTGTCATTTTTAAGATTGCATCCAAGTACTGCATTTCGGACTCTTTTGTTGACCATGACGGCTACTCCATTTCTTCTAAGGGATTCCTGCCCACAGTAGTAGATATAATGGTCATCCGAGTTAAATTCACCCATTCCAGTCCATTTTAATTCACTGATTCCTAGAATGTCGACGTTCACTCTTGCCATCTCCTGTATGACCACTTCCAGTTTGCCTTGATTCATGGACCTAACATTCCAGGTTCCTATGCAATATTGCTCTTTACAGCACCGGACCTTGCTTCTATCACCGGTCACATCCACAGCTGGGTATTGGTTTTGCTTTTGCTCCTGCTCCATCCCTCTATTCCTTCTATAGTTATTTCTCCACTGAGCTCCAGTAGCATACTGGGCACCTACCGACCTGGGGAATTCCTCATTCAGTATCCTATCATTTTGCCCTTTGTTACTGTTCATGGGGTTCTCAAGGCAAGTATACTGAAGTGGTTTGCCATTCCCTTCTCCAAAGAAAGGCAATGCCAATGAATGCTCAAACTACCACACAATTGCACTCATCTCACACGCTAGTAAAGAAATGCTCAAAATTCTCCAAGTCAGGCTTCAGCAGTATGTAAACCGTGAACTCCCAGATGTTCAAGCAGGTTTTAGAAAAGGCAGAGGCACCAGAGATCAAATTGCCAACATCCGCTGGATCATGGAGAAAGCAAGAGAGTTCCAGAAAAACATCTATTTCTGCTTCATTGACTGTGCCAAAGCCTTTGACTGTGTGGATCACAATAAACTGTGGAACATTCTGAAAGAAATGGGAATCCCAGACCACCTGACCTGCCTTTTGAGAAACCTGTATGCAGGTCAGGAAGCAACAGTTAGAACTGGACATGGAACAACAGACTGGTTCCAAGTAGGAAAAGGTGTACGTCAAGGTTGTATATTGTCACCTTGCTTATTTAACTTATATGCAGAGTACATCATGAGGAACGCTGGGCTGGAAGAAGCACAAGCTGGAATCAAGATTGCTGGGAGAAATATCAATAACCTCAGATATGCAGATGACACTACCCTTATGGCAGAAAGTGAAGAGGAACTCAAAAGCCTCTTGATGAAAGTGAAAGAAGAGAGTGAAAATGTTGGCTTGAAGCTCAACATTCAGAAAACAAAGATCATGGCATCTGGTCCCATCACTTCATGGGAAATAGATGGAAAAACAGTGGAAACAGTGTCAGACTTTGTTTTTTGGGCTCCAAAATCACTGCAGATGCTGATTGCAGCCATGAAATTAAAAGACGCTTGCTCCTTGGAAGGAAAGTTATGACCAACCTTGATAGTATATTAAAAAGCAGAGACATTACTTTGCCAACCAAGGTCCGTCTAGTCAAGGCTATGGTTTTTCCCGTGGTCATGTATGGATGTGAGAGTTGGACTGTGAAGAAAGCTGATCGCCGAAGAATCGATGCTTTTGAACTGTGGTGTTGGAGAAGACTCTTGAGAGTCCCTTATACTGCAAGGAGATCCAACCAGTCCATTCTAAAGGAGATCAATCCTGGGTGTTCATTGGAGGGACTGATGCTAAAGCTGAAACTGTAATACTTTGGCCACCTCATGCGACGAGTTGACTCACTGGAAAAGACTCTGATGCTGGGAAAGGTTGGGGGCGGGAGGAGAAGGGGACGATGGAGAATGAGATGGCTGGATGCCATCACCGACTCTGTGGACATGAGTTTGAGTGTACTCCAGGAGTTGGTGATGGACAGGGAGGCCTGGCGTGCTGTGATTCATGGGGTTGCGGAGAGTCGGACATGACTGAGCGACTGAACTGAACTGAACTGAACTGAGATGAGTGCAATTGTGCGGTAGTTTGAGCATTCTTTGGCATTCCCTTTCTTTGGGATTGGAATGAAGTCTGACCTTTTCCAGTCCTGTGGCCACTGCTGAGTTTTCCAAATTTGCTGGCATATTGAGTGCAGCACTTTCACAGCATCATCTTTCAATATTTGAAATATCTCAACTGGAATTCCATCACCACCACTAGCTTTGTTCGTAGTGATGCTTTCTAAGGCCCACTTGACTTCACATTCCAAGATGTCTGGCTCTAGGTCAGTGATCACTTTATCGTGACTATCTTGGTCGTGAAAATCTTTTTTGTACAGTTCTTCTGTGTATTCTTGCCACCTCTTCTTAATATCTTCTGCTTCTGTTAGGTCCATACCATCCCTGTCCTTTATCGAGCCCATCTTTGCATGAAATGTTCCCTTGGAATCTCTAATTTTCTTGAAGAGATCTCTTGTTTTTCCTTTTCTGTTGTTTTCCTCTATTTCTTTGCATTGATTGCTGAGGAAGGCTTTCTTATCTCTCCTTGCTATTCTTTGGAACTCTGCATTCAGATGCTTATATCTTTCCTTTTCTCCTTTGCTTTTTGCTTCTCTTCTTTTCACAGATATTTGTAAGGCCTCCTCAGACAGCCATTTTGCTTTTTTGCATTTCTTTTCCTTGGGGATGGTCTTGGTCCCTGTCTCCTGTACAATGTTCAGGAACCTCTGTCCAGAGTTCATCAGGCACTCTATCTATCAGATCTAGTCCCTTAATCTATTTCTCACTTCCACTGTATAATCATAAGGGATTTGATTGAGGTCATACCTGAATGGTCTAGTGGTTTTCCCTACTTTCTTCAATTTAAGTCTGAATTTGGCAATAAGGAGTTCATGATCTGAGCCACAGTCAGCTCCTGGTCTTGTTTTTGCTAACTGTATACAGCTTTTCCATCTTTGGCTGCAAAGAATATAATCAATCTGATTTTGGTGTTGACCATCTGGTGATGTCCATGTGTAGAGTCTTCTCTTGTGTTGTTTGGAAGAGGGTGTTTGCTATGACCAGTGCGTTCTCTTGACAAAACTATTAGCCTTTGCCCTGCTTCATTCCGTGCTCCAATGCCAAATTTGCCTGGACAAATTCTACTAAAGGTATACAACTTAATAAAATTGATTCAAGAAGAGATAGAGAACACTATAGGACTGTAAATCTTTTCAAACATTGAATCTGTATCTATAAAAATATTCCCTCAAAATACTGCCAGGCTGAGATAGCTTTATAGGTGAACGATCTTAAGCTTTCAGGGAACAAAATATTTTTAATTTATATAGAGAATACAAAGAGGAAACAACTATTAACTCATTTTATGAAACTTACATAATATTGAAATTTAACTTATGCAAGGAAAATATAAGTCAATCTCTCTCATTAATATGGGTACAAAATTCTGAACAAAATATTAACAAATTCAGCTTTATATTTTTTTGAATGAAATGCATCTTAATCCAGATGAATTTACCCCAGGAATACAAATCTAGTTTAATTATATAAAGTTTTATAATTCACCAATTTTTTTAAAATCCGTAAACCCAAATGATAGTCTCAATGTGTGCCAAATAAACCACCATTCTTGAAGAAGAGTAATGGCAAATTAGAAAACAATGGTAACTTCCTTAAACAGAAAAAGGGGTCCTCAGATTCTACAGTCATGAAGCTTATAAAATATTGGGATCATTGTCTTTAAATCAGATGGATGGCATCACCCACTCGATGTACATGAGTTTGAGCAAGCTCTGGGAGTTGGTGATGGACAGGGAAGCCTGGTGTGCTGCAGTCCATGGGGTCACAAAGAGTCGGACACCACTGAGTGACTGAACTGAACTGTCTTTACATGAGAAAGAAAACAAGATCATATCTTTCAACTTATTAAAGGACAGAAGTTTAGAAAAGGGTGTCCCTGGTGGCTCAGCAGTAAAGAATCCACCTGCAATGCAGGAGATGTGGGTTAGATCCCTGGGTTGGAACAATCCCCTGGAGAAGGAATGGGAACCCACTCCTGTATTCTTGACTGGAAAATCCCATGGACAGAGGAGCTTGGTGGGCTGCAAAAGTTGGACATGACTTAGCAACTGAACTATCACACTACCACACCTTTAGAAAACAAGAAGAAAAGCTATAGTAATTAACGTACAATGTTATTGTTTACATAGAAAACTCAAACAAGTCAGACAAAAACAAATGCTGCATGATACCACTATGTATGAAATCTAAAAAGTACAAAACACTAATGACTATAACAGAAAAGGAGCAGGTACAGATGCAGAGAACAAATGTGGCTACCGGTGATGAGAGGGAAGGGGCAGAGGTGATACAAGGACAGGGGTGTGGAGGCACAGACTGTCAGGGACACAATAAGCTATGAGGATCTGTTGTTCAACATGGGTGATAAAACTAGTGGTTCACAATAACTATAAATGGATCATAACCTTTAAAATTATGAATCACTCACCATATTGTACACCTGTAACATGCAATAGGTACAGCAACTATACTTCCATTAAAAATTAAAATTTAAAAATGAAAATTAATTAAAACGAAATTTTTAAAAAGATGCAAAAATACAAGTTCTGCTACTTGGAAGTGTCAAAGGAAAGGGAAATTGTGAAACAGAGATAGTCAATGTCATGTGTCAATGGACGCACCAATCAAGCATAGTGACTCTCAAACAGAAACTTGGAGTAAGAGGTAATAAAACATTAACCAGAAGGAAAAAGAAAATACAGATAAACCTATAAATTCTTAAAGCAAAATTTAAATAAGATACTTGTTTAATATACAAAAATTATGTCAAAAAATTAAACAATAAACAAAATGAATTATATTACATAAGCCAGCAACACACAGGAAATTTTTAAAAGAACTTTCACATGCTGAAATATTTAGCGATGAAATAATATAATATCTAAGATGTGCTTCAAAATAATAGGTAAGAAATAATAGTAATATTGGGTAAAAGAGTGGATGGAAATATAGATGAAATAAGACAGGCCATATAATGACAGTGGTTAAAGTTGGTTGATGAATAAACTGAGTATAAAACTATTCTGTATGTATTTGTATGGTCAATTTATTTTTTTTTTTGTAATAAGAAAATTTTAAGATACTATTTACAGGCAGAATGTACTAGAAGAAGGATTCCCAGGTGGCTCAGTGGTATAGAATCTGCCTGCCATGCAGGAGATGCAGATTCGATTCCTGGGTCAGAAAGATCCCCTGGAGTAGGAAATAGCAACCCATTCCAGTATTCTTTTCCTGGAAAATCAGGAAAACCTTCTTATCTGTCCGTGTAAAATAGAAAAGCTTCATGGCAAAAGCAAAAAAAAAAAAAAAAAAACACCAAATAAAGACAAAATACTAATGTCAAACTGGAAAAAAGAATTTGGAACATATCACAAAGGGAAAATTCCCTAATGTACAAAGAGCTCTTAAAAGGTAAAACCAATAAACCAGTAGAAAGAAAAAAAAAAGTATATATATAAACAGGCTGCTCACAGAAATTAAAAGATGCTCAACCTTGCTCATAAAAAAAGAAACAAATTGAAACTACACTGGAGGTCCATTAGATCAGAACTACCTATCAGATCGGAAAAAAGTCCGGATCATGATAGCACAATCTGCTAAGAAGTCTATGGGAAAACAAGCAGTCTCCTACAATGGTCATGGGATGCAAAAATAATATCACCCATGAAGACAAATTTATCATTATTTAGCAAAAGGTCATAAGAATATTTGATCCAGCAATGCTGCTTCTAGGACTCTGTCTTAAAGATGCATGAAAAAATACAAATAAAATAATGTAGGTAATAAGCTATTCATTGGGCTTCCCTGGTATCTCAGCTGGTAAAGAATCTGCCTGCAATGCAGAAGACCCCGGTTTGATTCCTGGGTCAGGAAGTTCCCCTGGAGAAGGGTTAGGCTAACCACTCCAGTATTCCTGGGCTTCTTTGATGGCTCAGATGGTAAAGAATCCGCCTGCAATGCAAGAGACCTGGGATCGATCCCTGGGTTGGGAAGACCCCCTGGAGGAGGGCATGGCAATCCACTCCAGTATTCTTACCTGGAGAATCCCGTGGACAGAGTGGCAAGCTACTGTCCATGGGGTTGCAGCTAAACACAAGCTATTCATTGGGGTGTTATTTTCAATACCAAAGACTGGAAATAACCCAAAAGCCCATTATTGGGGACTGCTTGCATAAACTATGGTACATCCACACAATGTGAGATTTATAGCAATGAGTAAATTGTTAAAAACAAAACTCTGAATGTTGATGTGGAATTATCTCCAGAAATATATTAGTAAGCAAGAAAAGCAACATGCAAAAAATAATTTATTGTTTATTATAGTCCTTTTAAACTTTTATTGTCACTGTATGCCAAGTATAAACACATTACTGTATAGAAGGGGGGGAAATAAAAATTTTATGTAGCTATTTTTATCTTTGAAAAGAAACAGTAAAAAAGCAAATTGGAACCTTTTTTTTAAAAGGTTACCTCTGAGGGAGATAGGGGAGAGGAGGAAGGGATGTAGTAGAGGTCAAACCTCAGCGAACATATCTTGTTAATATGGCTTTGATTTTGGAGCTATATAAATTTTAAAATAAAATTAAAATGGAATCATTAGTGCTTCAAAACTGAAAATAGACTGAAAGAAATGAATTTAAGATTTCCCCGGTGGCTGAGAGGTAAAGAATCTACCTGCAGTGCAGGAGACACAGGAGATGCAGCTTTGATCCCTGGGTCGGGAGGATCCCCTGGACAAGGAAATGGCACCCCACTCCAGTATTCTTGCCTGGGAAATCCCATGGACAAGGAGCCTGCAGGCTACAGTCCACAGGGTCACAAAGAGTCAGACACGACCAAGCACACACGTATGCAGATACCCAACTAGCAGCGTAATAACTTACAGAAAACTACTTCAATTGACTCCAAAACATTCTGAGTGTATACCTCCCAAGCAGATATGTTCTAAAAACAAAAAGAGACAAAAGAAATCAATTTTCTTTCAGTACTCTTCTTGCTAATCGAAATGCTAGTACTTCTATTTTTACTGAAGCACAACTGACTTTCAATACTATATCATTTCCAAGTGTACAGCATAGTGATCCAGTTTTTTATAGATTTTGCCGTTTACATTTGTTACACAATAATGGCTGTGTATTTCCCCGAGCTGTACAATAAACTGTTGTTGAGTTCCTGCACGCATTGCAATTTGTGCTTCTCAATCCCCTACCCCTATCTTGCCCCCACTCTTTTCCCTCTCCCCACTGGAAGCCACACGTTGTTCTGCGTATGTGTGAGTCTGTTCTTACTTTGTTATATGCATTAGCTTGATCCTTTTAGATTTCACATAAAGGTGACTCCATACAGTATCTGTCTTCTTCTGGCTTACTTCATGAGCATAACCCTCTCTGGGGCCATCCGCACTATTGCAAATGGCAGAACTCCACTCTTTTCATGGCTGAGTAGTACTCCACTTTGTGTGTTAATATGCGCCACATCTTCTCTCCCCATCCGTCTGTGGACGGGCAGCTGGGTTGCCCCCATGCCTTGGCCAACGTAAATAGTGCTGCTGTGAGCATTGGCATGTATGTATCTTTTTATATTTATTTTAATCGGAGGCTGATTACTTTATAATATCATGGTGGTTCTTGCCATACATGGACATGAATCAGCCATGGGTGCACGTGTGTCCCCCCATCTTGAACCCCCTTCCCACCTGCCTCCCCACGCCATCCCTCTGGGTTGTCCCAGAGCACCAGCTTTGGGTGCCCTGCTTCATGCATCAAATTTGTACAAGTCATCTACTTTACATATGGCAATACACATGTTTCAAAGCTAGTCTCTCAAATCATGCCACCTGCGCCTTCTCCCGCATAGTCCAAAAGTCTGTTCTTTACCTCTGGGTCTCTTTTGATGTCTTGCATATAGAGTAATCATTATCATCTTTATAAATTCCATATATATAAGTTAATCTACTGTATTGGTTTTTCTCTTTCTGACTTACTTCACTGTATAATAGGCCCCAGTTTCATCCAGCTCATTGAACTGACTCAAATGTGTAATTTCTTTATAGCTGAGTAATATTCCATTGTGTATATGTACTACAACATCTTTATCCATTCATCTGCCAATGGACATCTAGGTGGCTTCCATGTCCTAGCTATTGTAAACAGGGGATGTATGCATCCTTTAGAATTAATGTTTTTACTTATCCCAAACATACACCCAGGAGTAGAATTGCTGGATTACATGGTAGTTCTCTTTTCAGATTTTTTGAGGAGACTTTTTACTGTCTTCCATAGTGGTTGCACCAGTTTATACTCCTACCAACGGTGTCTAATGAGACATCACTTGTTAGAATGCCCATCGTCAAGATGCCTACAAATAACAAATGTGGGAGAGGATCTGGGGGAAAGGAAACTTAGGTTCTCTTTTAGGAGTTTTTTGGCATTAGGCCTTACATTGTGTCTTTAATCCATGTTATGGGAAATAGATGGAAAAACAGTGGAAACAGTGTCAGACTTTATTTTTTTGGGCTCCAAAATCACTGCAGATGCTGATTGCAGCCATGAAATTAAAAGACGCTTGCTCCTTGGAAGGAAAGTTATGACCAACCTTGATAGTATATTAAAAAGCAGAGACATTACTTTGCCAACCAAGGTCCGTCTAGTCAAGGCAATGGTTTTTCCCATGGTCATGTATGGATGTGAGAGTTGGACTGTGAAGAAAGCTGATCGCCGAAGAATCGATGCTTTTGAAGTGTGGTGTTGGAGAAGACTCTTGAGAGTCCCTTATACTGCAAGGAGATCCAACCAGTCCATTCTAAAGGAGATCAATCCTGGATGTTCATTGGAGGGACTGATGCTAAAGCTGAAACTGCAATACTTTGGCCACCTCATGCGACGAGTTGACTCACTGGAAAAGACTCTGATGCTGGGAAAGGTTGGGGGCGGGAGGAGAAGGGGACGACGGAGAATGAGATGGCTGGATGGCATCACCGACTCTGTGGACATGAGTTTGAGTGTACTCCGGGAGTTGGTGATGGACAGGGAGGCCTGGCGTGCTGTAATTCATGGGGTCGCGGAGAGTCGGACACGACTGAGCGACTGAACTGAACTGAACTGACC
Source organism: Moschus berezovskii (assembly GCF_049115385.1). Classification (NCBI taxonomy): domain Eukaryota; kingdom Metazoa; phylum Chordata; class Mammalia; order Artiodactyla; family Moschidae; genus Moschus; species Moschus berezovskii. Next base: position 13,036,437 of record NC_142460.1, on the reverse strand, counting down.
TAGGCTTATTTTTGTTTAACAATAAGGAGGGAATCAATTTAAACAAAAGTCTTTTGTTTAAAACTAAGGAAATCTGAGGAAATGCCCTAATCTCATTCTTTTACATGTAGGTATCCGGTTTTCCCAGAACAACTTAATTAAAAAGATTGCTTTTTCTTCATTTATAGTCTCGCCTCCTTTGCATTGATTAACGGATCATAGGTCTGTTCACTTATTTCTGGATTCTCTTTTCTGTTCTGTTCATTTTTGAGTCTGTTTTTATGCCAGCACCAGGCTATTTTTGATTACTAGAGCTTTGCAGTATTGTCTAAAGTCAGGGAGTCAGCTTTATTCTTTTTCTCTCAAGATTGCTTTGGCAATTCAGGGACTTCTGTGCTGCCCAATAAATTTTAGGATTATTTGTTCTCAGTTCAGTTCAGTTCAGTCACTCAGTAGTGTCCGACTCCTTGTGACCCCATGAATCGGCCTCCCTCTCCATCACCAACTCCTGGAGTAACCCAATTTCATGTTCATCGAGTCAGTGATGCCATGCAGCCATCTCATCCTCTGTCGGCCCCTTCTCCTCCTGCCCTCAATCTTTCCCAGCATCACGGTCTTTTCCAGTGAGTCAACTCATCACATCAGGTGGCCAAAGTATTGGAGTTTCGGCTTCAGCATCAGTCCTTCCAATGAACACCCAGGATTGATCTCCTTTAGAATGGACTGGTTGGAATCTCCTTGCAGTCCAAGGGACTCTTAAGAGTCTTCTCCAACACCACAGTTCAAAAGCATCAATTCTTCGGTGATCAGCTTTCTTCACAGTCCAACTCTCACATCCATACATGACCATGGGAAAAACCATAGCCTTGACTAGATGGACCTTTGTTGGCAAAGTAATATCTCTGCTTTTTAATATGCTGTCTAGGTTGGTCATAACTTTCCTTCCAAGGAGTAAGCATCTTTTAATTTCCTGGCTGCAGTCACCATCTGCAGTGATTTTGGAGCCCAAAAACTAACATCTGCCGCTGTTTCCACTGTTTCCCCATCTATTTCCCATGAAATGATGGTAGTTCTGTGAAAAATGTCATGGGTATTTTATTAGAGATTGCATTAAAGCTGTAGATTGCTTTGGGTGGGATGGACACTAGCAGTGAAATTGAATTTGTAGTTAAAAAAAAAAAAAACACCTCCCAGCAAGCAAATGTCCAAGACCAGACAGCGTCACAGGAGAATTACACCAAATATACAAAGAAGAGCTAATACCTATCATCAAACCAGTCCAAAAAGCTGAAGAAGCTGAAACACTCCCAATTTTATTCTATGAGGCCACGGTTCTATGACACCAAAGCCAAGGACCCCTCAAAAAAGAAAATTACAGGCCAGTATCTCTAATGATACAGACACACACACACACACAAACAAATCGAATCTAATGATATATAAAAAGGATCATACACCATGATCAAGTGAGATTTATTTCAGAAATGCAAGGAGAGTTCACTATTCACAAATCAACCAATATGATAAACCACATTAACAGAAGAAAGAACAGGGACTCCCCTAGGTCCAGTAGTCAAGAATCTTCCTGCCAATGCAGGGGACACAGGTTCCATCCCTGGCCCAGGAAGATTCCACATGCCAGGGGGCAGTAAGCCCTGTGCCCCACAGCTACTGAAGCCCGTGCACCCAGAGCCCACACCCCACGGGAGAGGACGCCACAGTGAGGAGCCAGTGTTTAAGTAGAGAATCATTTGCAAAAATACAGTCAAGGAGGTATTTTCCATTTATGTGGAGCCCAAACATAAAAGTGATTAACATAACCAGCTGAGGCAATTGATTTTCAATATTTGACTTGGATATTTTGAGTATTTCGGCTATCTCCCATGTGATATAAGGTTGACTGTTTCCAGTTAATGTCTCAGTTTGATTGCCGTCAACTTCAGCTGGCTGACCTGACCGTGGAGCACTGTCCAGGGAGAAATCTGCAGCAGGAAACTTTGCCACCACGTTTGACACATTTGATCAGTCACAGCACCTTCTCCATACACTGTACAAATCTTTTTGTGTTTTCAGTTCAGTTCAGTTCAGTTGCTCAGTCGTGTCCAACTCTGCGACCCGATGATTCACAGCACGCCTGGCCTTCCTGTCCATCCCCAACTCCCAGAGTTCAGTCAAACTCGTGTCCATCGAGTCAGTGATGCCATCCAGCCATCTCATTCTCTGTCGTCCCCTTCTCCTCCCACCCCCAATCCTTCCCAGCATCAGGGTCTTTTTCAGTGAGTCAACTCGTCGCATGAGGTGATCTAAGTATTGCAGTTTCAGCTTCAGCATCAGTCCTTCCAATGAACACCCAGGACTGATCTCTTTTAGAATGGACTGGTTGGATCTCCTTGCAGTCCAAGGGACTCTCAAGAGTCTTCTCCAGCACCACAGTTCAAAAGCATCAATTCTTCGGTGATCAGCTTTCTTCACAGTCCAACTCTCACATCCATACATGACCACTGGAAAAACCATAGCCTTGACTAGACGGACCTTGATTGGCAAAGTAATGTCTCTGCTTTTTAATATGCTATCTAAGTTGGTCATAACTTTCCAAGGAGTAAGCGTTTTAGTTGTATTTTTACCTTACTTAAAATAATAAAGCATAATATGCCAATAATGCTTTTTTCTTCCATCTTCAATATTAAAGTGGCTACACAAAAGTTCATCAATTTGGTAAACTTTTTTAAAATGCATGCTGATATGACAGCTGTCACAATACCATCTAATAAAATTATTTTGAATGAAATTAAAGGCAACTAAGGACTACCAGAGTCATCTTACACAAAAATCCAAATGAACCTTTTGACCAACCCAATATTTGTTACTCGTAAAACTATAAAATATCAGTGAAGGAATTTGAAAATGATAAAGAGAAATTTAAAGATATCCCAAGTTCTTGCACTGGAAGAATTAGTATTATTATTTTGAAAGCATTAATATTATATTATAGGATAAAGCAAATAGTTGTGCCCTTATGAACCAAAATTTGGGGGATAAAAGAAAAAGTAAGCAATCAAAGTTGAAACTTTATAAACTGAAGTTTGAGTTGGAAAAATCCTCGTAATATTCTTTCTCTTACAAAATTTCACATGTTTCCTAGTTCTGTCCTCTCTAAAGCCCTGGAAGCGATGGTGACCCAACATAGCACTCAAAATTAAGGGTTTTTAAAAAAGCCTTATTTGCCAAAGAAGAAATAAAGGCTTTTTGGAGAAATTACTTCTGACAGCTCTGGGGTGGGATATGTACAAGATAAGCTTCAAACATCTTTTGTGCCAAAAAGGAAGAAAGTTGTAAAAGAATAATGGAGTCATCTCAAAAGGACACAGGAATCAACTTAAAAGAATTCCCACTGGGCTAAGACGGGACAATTGGAGCATTATAAAGAATAATGACACAAACATTGCTAAAACACATCAAACATGTAAAACTCCATAGATAATATTGATATTGATTAAATCTCACACCACCACTGAAAGTCGGTAAGACATTGACTAATTACTCGGAACATCAATAAATCCACTGAAAGAGTCAAACATTTACTCTGTATTTTCATACACATATTTCCAGAGTAATCAAACAAAAAAAATAAATAAAAGGGAAGCCTTCCTCACAGAGAACTTTGAGGGAACGAATACAGAAGGAAGGAGAGAATTAGATAGTAACCGTCCTTGCCCTGCTTAGTAAAGCAACAGGATGAGAGGATAGTCACCAGGAGCACCGGGTTAATCTCTGTCCAGCCCCGATTCTCTGACCTTCCCTGCGCTGCCCTGCCACCCAGGTGCCTGACTGCAAGGAACTGCTTCTCCACGAAGCGTGCCTGCAGGGGGCTGGGGGCAGGGAGGGAGACGAGGGTCACTCCTCCACAGCAGCTCAGGCTGCACGTCTGACAATGCTTGCTTTTCCCTCTGGCCACAGCTTGCTTCAGGGGGTCCACCTTCTACCCTTTCAATACACATTAGTTAAAGAAACAAAAAAGAAGTGATGAGAAAAGGAGGAGGAACCTGAGATCAAATTGCCAGCATTCATTGGATCATAGAGAAAGCAAGGGAATTCTGGAAAAACATCTATTCTGCTTCACTGACTATGCTAAAGCCTTTGTGTGGATCAAAAGAAACTGTGGAAAATTCTTCAAGAGATGGGCGTACCAGACCACCTTACCTGCCTCCTGAGATATCTGTATGTGGGACAAAAAGCAACAGTTAGAACCGGACATAGAACAATGATTGGTTCAAAACTGGGAAAAGAGTACAACAAGGCTGTATATTGTCACCTGCTTAATTTAACTTCTATGCAGAGGGATCATGCTGCATGCCAGGCTGGATAAATCACAAGCTGGACTCAAGATGCCATGAGAGAGATCAACAATCTCACTACCCGCACAGCAGGAAGTGAAGAGGAACAAAAGAGCCTCTTGAAGAGGGTGAAAGAGAAGAGTGAAAAAGCTGGCTCGAAACTCAACATTCAAAAAATGAAGATCTTGGCATCTGGTCCCCTCGCTTCATGCAAAAAGAAGGGGAAAAAGTGAAAGCAGTGACAGATTTTGTTTTCTTAGGTTCCAAAATTGCTGCAGACCATGACTGCAGTCATGAAATTAAAAGATGCTGGTGCTTGGAAGGAAAGATACGACAAACCTGGACAGCATACTGAAAAGCAGAGGCATCACTTTGCTGACAAAGGTCTGTATTGTCAAAGCTGTGGTTTTTCCAGTAGCCATGTATGGAAGTGAGAGTTGGACCATAAATAAGGCTGCGTGCAGAACAGATGCTCTCGTCTTGTGGTGCTGAGAGTCCCTTGGACTGCAAGGAGATCCAACCAGTCCATCCTAAAGAAAATCAACCCTGAATGTTCATTAGAAGGACTGATGCTGAAGATGAAGCTCCAATTCTTTGGCCACATGGTGCAGAGAGTCAACTCATTAGAAAAGACGCTGATGCTGGGAAAGATTGAAGGCAAAAGAAGGGAGTGCAGAGGATGAGATGGTTAGATAGCATCACCAACTCAATGAACAAGAATTTGAGCAAACTCCAGGAGATAGTGGAGGTTAGAGGAGCCTGGCACACTGTAGTCTGTGGGGTCCCAAAGGGTCAGACACGACTTAGTGGCTGAACAACAACAGCAAGAGTTTAACAGAGTTTAGGCAAAGAGATAGACATATTAAGCCAAATGAGCAGTTAGAGAGCCCTAATCAAACCCCAGTGTAAATGGTAAACCGATTTATGAAGAGGTGGCACTGCATATCAAAGAAGAAATGCATAATAAATTTTGGTTATTCATAAATGAAGGCTTCCTTGGTGGCTCAGTGGTAAACAATATGCCTGCAAGTCAGGAGACGCATAACATGTTGGTTCATTCCCTGGGTCGGGAAGATCCCCTGGAGGAGGGCATAGCAACCCACTCCAGTATTCTTGCCTGGAGAATCCCATGGACAGAGAAGCCTGGCGGGCTACATTCCATAGGGTCACAAAAAGTTGGACATGACTGAAGCAACTGAGCACACATCCATAAAGGAAAACGAAATAAAATAAGATCCATACTTTTGATTTAGACAAAAAAATTCAAATATGAATAAAAGTTAAAAGTAAAAAACAAAATGCTTTTGAGGAAAACTATGCTTCTAAATGAATTTAGAGTTGGGTAGGATTTTTTTAACATAAAAATCACTAATGATAAGGTAAAAATTTAGTAAGTTTGATTCTATCTTCTTTAGCAAGAAGGATTCCTGTTCATCAATTGGTACCAAAAGGAGAATAAAAATATAACCCACAAGCTGGAAGGGGATAGTTGTATTATCTATGACATAGAAAAGCATCAGTATTGAGAACACATAAAGAATTCTTATCAATGACTAAAGGGTACAAATGTTAAACCAAACAAATCATATTAGTCAGAATATGTTAGATATGCTGAAACAACAAATAAGCCAAAAAAATCTCAGCGGAATAAACCCTGCAGAAGTTTATTTCCTGCTCACAGATGGTCTGCTGAAGGTCAACTGCTGTCCTCAATGTAGGGACTCAGTCATGCAAATGGTTTTCATTCATATGCATCCCTGTGATCATTGCCTCGGGAGAGGACAGCTCTGGAGACATGCACCAACTCTTCAATGCTCCTCTATGGCACATTGCCCAGAACTACTGCTATTAGACCCCAACTAGTAAGAAGAAGGCAATGGCAACCCACTCCAGTACTCTTGCCTGGAAAATCCTATGGATGGAGGAGCCTGGTGGGCTGCAGTCCGTGGGGTCGCTAAGAGTCGGACACAACTGAGCGACTTCACTTTCACTTTTCACTTTCATGCACTGGAGAAGGAAACGGTAACCCACTCCAGTGTTCTTGCCTGGAGAATCCCAGGGATAGGGGAGCCTGGTGGGCTGCCATCTATGGGGTCGCACAGAGTCAGACACAACTGATGCAACTTGGCAGCAGTAGCAGCAGTAAGAAGGAGGATGGGAAATTGGGGGACTCTAGGGAACAGTGAGGAAAAAGTTCTCTGGGATAGGCACAGGCAGATATGTCATAAAAGTGTGTTTTAGTTGCACAGTCATGTTCGACTCTTTGTGACCCCATAGACTGTAGCCCACCATGTTCCTGTGTCAAAGGAATTCCCCAGGAAAGAATACTGGCATGGGTAGCCATTCCCTTCTCCAGGGGATCTTCCAAACTCCAGGATCGAGCCCAGGTCTCCTGCACTGCAGGCATATTCTTTACCAGGGAAGCCCGTGTCACAGAAGAGGAGACACAAATGGCCAGTGGAACATATGGGGAAAAGCTGCAATGTCATAAGGGGACCACATGCCAGAATCCCTGTCAGATACCATTTTACCTACACACACATAGGCAAAAATTCAAAAGTCTGACTACACCAAATATTGCTGACAAGAGTGAGGAGCAACAAACCAACAAAACTTCATTCGCTGATGGGAGTGCAAATCAGATCAACCATCTGGGAAGACAATTGACTTTGCCTTGAAAAGCTGAACATGAACATAAGCCGTAACCCAGCAATCCCATTTCTAAGAGGTCTTTAGAAGTATTTGCTCTTCTAAGGTCAAAATAATTTTTTTTTAATTGAGTCCTTTCTTGCAGTTTTAAGTTATCTATAAACTTTTCTAATCAATTTGAAAAGTCCCAGAAGATGTAGTCTCTGACATATTAGAAATATTGAAATTTTAAATCGCTTGTAAATGTACCCAAAGGTACCTAAAAACCATAATAATTTGATAAATCATAATAACTGCTATCATCCATTTAAAATACATGTACAAATTATTTTTCAAAGTCAGAAATTTTACATTGTTCCTCATTTAATTCCTGATATGTTTGAAAGTATTTTATTGATCACTCTCATTGTTATTTTTCTGCAATAAGAATATATCTTGAGACTTTGCTGGTGGTCAAGTGAGTAAGGATTTGCCTTGCAATGAAGGAGATTCCAGTCCATTCCCTAGGCAGGGAACAGAGATCACATGTGCCGTGGAGCAACTAACCCCGCAGACTGCAGCTAGCGAGCCTGTGAGCCACACTGGAGAGTCTGTGCACCTCAGTGAGAGAACGCAGCAACTAAGATTCAACACACTCAAAGAAATAAATACTTTTTAGAAAAAGACACTCAAACTTGAAGATCGGGGAGGACTAGGATAGGGAGACCACTTTCTCCCCCACAAATTCATCAAAATATCATTTGAATGTTGAGCAACTCCCACAAAACAATTTCTGAACACTAGCGGAGGACCCCAGGCACCCAGAAAGGAGGCCCATTCTCTTTGAAGGGAGACAGTTATTGTTTCACTCATATGTTTTTACAAAGGCGTCTTGCAAATGCATTTAATCTTCAGAGAACTTCAAGGAAAGGAATCTAACAAGTACCCTAGAATACAAGTTTCTGATGTCTTACAAAAACCACTGAACTGGATATCAAGCCCTGAGCCTTTGGAGTGGAAGTACTAGCTCCAAGACCTTAGACTACCAGAGAACTAGCCCCAGGGAGTATCAAACAGTTAGAACTTACCCAAAGGAAGCCACTTGAATAAAGACCCGACATCACCCAGCCATCAGTAGCACCCTGTGCAGGATGCCTCATCTAAACAACAAACAAAACAAAAATACAAACATAATCATAAGCAGACAAGATTATCACCTCACTCAGCATTGCCCATCAGAGGAAAAACAAACTAACTAACTAACAAACAAAACACTCAGCACAAATCTCACCCTATACGAAGCTTACACAAACCACTGCACCAAACTTAGGAGGGCAGAAACCAAAAGGAAGAAAGAATTCAACTTTGAAGCCTAGGAAAAGGAGACCTCAAACACAATAAGTTAAAAAAAAAAAAATGAAAGGGTAGAGAAATACTACACAAATGAAAGAACCAACTAGAAACACAGAAGTCCAAATAAATAAAGAGGAAATAGGCAAACTACCTGAAAAAGAATTCAGAATAATGATAGTAAATATGGTCAAAAACCTTGAAAACAGAATGGAGAAAATGCAAGAATCAACTAACAAAGACCTAGAAGAATTAAAGAATAAACATACAGAGACAAACAACACAATTACTGAAATTAAAAATACTCTGGAAGGAATCAACAGCAGAATATCTGTAGCAGAAGAATGAATCAGTGAGCTGGAAGATAAACTGGTGGAAATAACTTCTGAAGAGCAGAATAAAGTAAAAAGAATGAAAAGAACTGAAGATAGTCTCAGAGACCTCTGGGACAATGTCAAACACACCAACATTCGAATTATATGGCTCCCAGAAGAAGAAGAGAAAAAGAAAGGGTTATGAGAAAAATTCTGAAGCGATTATAGCTGAAAATTTCCCCAACATGGCAAAGGAAATAGTCCATCAAGTCCAAGAGGTACAAAGAGTCCAGTACAGGATAAATCCAAGGAGAATTAGACCAAGACACATACTAATCAAACTAACAAAGACTAAACAAAAAGAAAGAATATTAAAAGCAGCAAGGGAAAAACAACAAAGAACATACAAGGGAAACTCCATACGTTTACCAGCTGATCTTTCAGTATAAACTCTGCAGGCCAGAAGGGAATGGCAGGATATGCTTAAAGTACTGAAAGGGAAAACTCTACAACCAAGATTACTCTACCCGACAAGGATCTCATTCAAAATGAATGTAGAAATAAAAGATTTTCAGACAAACAAAAGTTAACAGAAGTCAATACCACCAAACCAGCTTTACAACAAATGTTAAAAGGAATTATACAGTCAAGAAATACAAGAGAAGAAAATGATTTACACAATCAACCCCAAACAATTAAGAAAATGGCAATAGGAACATCAGTCAGTTCATTTCAGTCATTCAGTCATGTCCAGCTCTTTGTGACCCCATGGACTGCACCATACCAGGCCTCCCTGTCCATCACCAACTCCCGGAGTTTACCCAAACTCACGTCCATTGAGGTGGTGATGCCATCCAGCCATCTCATCCCCTGTTGTCCCCTTCTCCCGCTTCAATCCTTCCCAGCATCAGGGTCTTTTCAAATGAGTCAGCTCTTCTCAACAGGTGGCCAAAGTATTGGAGTTTCAGCATCAACATCAGTCTTTCCAATGAAGATTCAGGACTGATCTCCTTTAGATGGACTGGTTGGATCTGCTTTCAGTCCAAGGGCCTCTCAGGAGTCTTCTTCAACACCATAGTTCAAAATCATCAGTTCTTCAATGATCAGCTTTCTTTATAATCCAACTCTCACATCCATACATGACCACTGGAAAAACCATAGCTTTGACTAGATGGACCCTTGTTGGAAAGTAATGTTCTCATTGGAATGAAAACTGACCTTTTCCAGTCCTGTGGCCACTACTGAGTTTTCCATAATGGCTGGCACATAGAGTCCAACACTGTCACAGCATCATGTTTTAGGATTTGAGATAGTTCAACTGGAATTCTATCACCTCCACTAGCTTTGTTCGTACTGATGCTTCCTAAGGCCCACTTGACTTCTCATTCCAGGATGTCTGGCTCTAGGTGAGTGATCACAGCATCATGATTATCTGGGTTGTGAAGATCTTTTTTGTACATTTCTGTGTATTCTTACCACCTTTTCTTATTATCTTCTGCTTCTGTTAGGTCCATACCATTTCTGTCTTTTATTGAGTCCATCTTTGCATGAATTGTTCCCTTGGTATCTCTAATTTTCTTGGAGAGATCTCTAATCTTTCCCATTCTGTTGTTTTCCTCTATTTTTTTGCATTGATCGCTGAGGAAGCCTTTCTTATCTCTCCTTGCTATTCTTTGGATATCTGAATTCAGATGGGTGTATCTTTCCTTTTCTCCTTTGCTTTTCACTTCTCTTCTTTTTGCAGCTATTTTTAAGGCCTCCCCAGACAGCTGTTTTGACTTTTTGCATTTCTTTTTTGGGGGGTGGTCTTGATCCCTATCTCCTGTACAAAGTCATGAACCTCCATCCATAGTTCAGGCACTCTGTCTATCAGATCTAGTCCCTTAACTCTATTTCTCACTTCCACTGTATAATTGTAAAGGATTTGATTTAGGTCATACCTGAATGGTCTAGTGGGTTTTCCCTACTTTTTTCAATTTAAGTCTGAATTTGGCAATAAGGCGTTCATGATCTGAGCCACAGTCAGCTCCTGGTCTTGTTTTTGCTGATTATATAGAGCTTCTCCATCTTTAAAAATCTCCCAAAAAAACAAAAGCCCAGGACCAGATGGCTTCACAGAAGAATTCTATCAAACATTTTGAGAGGAGCTAATCCCTATCCTTCTAAAACTCTTTCATAAAATTGCAGAGGAAGGAACACTTCTAAACTCATTCTATGAGGCCACCATCACCTGATCGCAAAACCTGAGAAGGAACACACAAAAAAGAAAACTGCAGGCCAATATCACTGATGAAAATAGATGCAAAAATCTTCAACAAAATCTTAGCAAACAATTCAGCAACACATCAAAAAGCTCATACACCATGATCAAGCTGGATTTATTCCAAGGATGCAAGGATTCTTCAGTATATACAAATCAATCAATGTCATAAACCATAGCAACAAACTGAAAGATAAAACCATATGATAAACTCAGTAGATGCAGAAAAAGCCTTTGACAAAATTCAGCACCAATTTATGATTAAAACCCTTCAAAAAATGAGCATAGAAGGAATCTACCTCAACATAGTAAAGGCCATATATGATAAACCTACAGCAAACATTATTCTAAATGATGAAAAACTGAAAATATTCCCCCTAAGATCAGGAACAAAACAAGGGTGTCCACTTTCACCACTATTATTCAACATAGTTCTAGAAGTCCTAGCTACAGCAATCAGAGAAGAAAAGGAAATAAAAGCAATCCAGATGGGAAAAGAAGAAGTAAAGCTCTCCTTGTTTGCAGATGACATGATACTGTACATAGAAACCTAAAGATAGTATCAGAAAATTACTGGAGCTAATCAGTGCATTTAGCAAAGCCACAGGGTACAATATCAATACACAGAAATGACTTGCATGTCTATATGTGAACAATGAAATCTCAGAAAGAGAAATTAAGGAATCCGTCCCATTCACCACTGCAACAAAAACAATTAAATATCTGGGAATAAACTCACCTAAGGAGACAAAAGAACTGTACACAGAAAAGTATGAGACACTGATGAGAGAAATCAAAGATGATATAGAACAGACGGAGAGATGTTCCATGTTTCTGGGTAGGAAGAATCAATACTGTGAAAATGACTGTACTGCCAAACAAAATCTACAGATTCAACGCGATCCCTGTCAAATTACCAAAGGCATTTTCACAGAACTGCTTCTGCTGCTGTGTCCAACTCTGTGCGACCCCATAGACGGCAGTCCAACAGGCCCCCCCTTCCCTGGGATTCTCCAGGCAAGAACACTGGAGTGGGTTGCCATTTCCTTCTCCAATGCTTGAAAGTGAAAAGTGAAAGTGAAGCCACTCAGTCGTGCCTGACTGTTTGCGACTCCATGGACTGTAGCCTACCAGGCTCCTCCGTCCATGGAATTTTCCAGGCAAGAATACTAGAGTGGGTTGCCATTTCCTTCTCCTTTCACAGAACTAGAACAAAAAATTCACATTCATATGGAAACACAAAAGACCCGGAATAACCAAAGCAGTCTTGAGAAAGAAAAATGGAGCTGGAGGAATCAACTTTCCTGACTTCAGATTATGCTACAAACTACGGTCATCAAGAAAGTATGGTACTGGCTCAAAAGAGGAAATATAGACCAATGTGTCCTTATTTTTGACAAAGGAGGAAAGAACATACAATGGGGCAAAGACAGCCTCTTCAATAAATGGTGCTGGGAAAACTGGACAACTACATGTAAAAGAATGAAATTAGAACACTTCCTAACACCACACACAGAGATAAACTCAAAACGGATTAAAGACCTAAATGTAAGACCAGAAACTATAAAACTCTGAGAGAAAAACATAGGCAGAACACTTGATGTAAATCAAAGCAAGATCTTCTGTGATCCACTCCTAGAGTAATGGAAATAAAAACAAAAGTAAACAAATGGGACCTGATTAAACTTAAAAGCTTTTGCACAGCAAAGGAAACTACAAACATTGTGAAAAGACAACCCTCAGAATGGGAGAAAGTAATAACAAGGGAAACAACTGACAAAGGATTAATTTCCAAAATATACAAGCAGCTCATACAGCTCAATACCAGAGAAACAAACAACCCAACCAAAAAGTTGGAAAAAGACATAAACAGACATTTCTCCAAAGAAGACTTACAGATGACTAACAAACACATGCAAAGATGCTCAACATCACTCATTATTTGAGAAATGCAAATCAAAACCACAATGAGATATCACCTCACACTGCTCAGAATGGCCATCATCAAAAAATCTACAAATAATAAGTGCTGGAGAGGGTGTGGAGGAAAGGGAATGCTCTTACACTCAATGTAAATTGATACAACCACTGTGGAAGATGGTATGGAGATTCCTTTTTCTTGGGGATGGTCTTGATCCCTGTCTCCTGTACAATGTCACGAACCTCCATCCATAATTCATCAGGCACTCTATCAGATCTAGTCCCTTAAATCTATTTCTCACTTCCACTGTATAATCATAAGGGATTTGATTTAGGTCATACCTGAATGACCTAAATCTAGGTCTAGTAGTTTTCTCCATTTTATTCAATTTAAGTCTGAATTTGGCAATAAGGAGTTCATGATCTGAACCACAGTCAGCTCCCCATCTTATTTTTGCTGACTGTATAGAGCTTCTCCATCTTTGGCTGCAAAGAATATAATCAATCTGATTTCGGTATTGACCATCTGGTGATGTCCATGTGTAGAGTCTTCTCTTGTGTTGTTGAAAGAGGGTGTTTGCTATGACCAGTGAGTTCTCTTGGCAAAACTCTGTCCTTTGCCCTGCTTCATTCCATACTCCAAGGCCCAATTTGCCTGTTACTCCAGGTGTTTCTTGACTTCCTACTTTTGCATTCCAGTCCCCTATAATATAAAGGATATCTCTTTTGGGTGTTAGTTCTAAAAGATCTTGTAGGTCTTCATAGAACCATTCAACTTCAGCTTCTTCAGCATTACTGGTCGGGGCATAGACTTGGATTACCGTGATATCGAGTGGTTTGGTTTGCCTTGGAAACGAACAGAGATCATTCTGTCGTTTTTGAGATTGCATCCAAGTACTGCATTTTGGACTCTTTTGTTGACTTTAATGGCTACTCCATTTCTTCTAAGGGATTCCTGCCCACAATAGTAGATATAATGGTCATCTGAGTTAAATTCACCCATTCCAGTCCATCTTAGTTCACTGATTCCTAAAATGTCGATGTTCACTCTTGCCATCTCCTGTTTGACCACTTATTTGCCTTGATTCATGGACCTAACATTCCAGGTTCCTGTGCAATATTGCTCTTTACAGCATTGGACCTTGCTTCTATCACCAGTCTCATCCACAACTGGGTGTTGTTTTTGCTTTGGCTCCATCTCTTCATTCTTTCTGGAGTTATTTCTCCACTGATCTCTAGTAGCATATTGGGCTACTGACCTGGGGAATTTATCTTTCAGTGTCCTATCTTTTAGCCTTTTCATACTGTTCATGGGGTTCTCAAGGCAAGAATACTGAAGTGGTTTGCCATTCCCTTCTCCAGTGGACCACATTCTGTCAGAGCTCTCCAGCATGACCCGGCCGTCTTGGGCGGCCCCACACGGCATGGCTTAGTTTCACTGAGTTAGACAAGCTGTGGTCCATGTGATTAGCTTGGCTAGTTGTCTGTGATTGTGGTTTCAGTCTGTCTGCTCTCTGATGCCCTCTCTAAGTGGCTACTGTCTTACTTGGATTTCTCTTACCTTGGATGTCGGGTATCTCTTCACAGCCGCTCTAGCAAAGCACAGCCGCCACTCCTGACCCTGGACATGGGGTATCTCCTCTCTGCCGCCGCTCCTTACCTTGGACGGGGAGTAGCTCCTCTCGGCCGCGCTCCTGCGCCATCGCAGCCGCCATGCTCATGCTAAAAATCTAAGAATAAAACCACCATATGACCCAGCAATCCCACTCCTAGGCATATACCCTGAGGAAACCAAAATTGAAAATGACACATGTATCCCACTGTTCATTGCAGCACTATTTACAGTAGCTAGAACATGAAAGCAACCTAGATGTCCATTGATAGATGAATGGATAGGGAAGTTGTGGTACATATTATTCAGCCATTAAAAGAACACATTTGAATCAGTTCTAATGAAGTGGATGAACCTAGAACCTGTGTGAACCTATAGTGAAGTAAGTCAGAAAGAGAAAGATAAATACCATATTCTAACACATATATACAGAATCTAGAAAAATGGTGCTGGAGAATTTATTTACAGGGCAACAATTTGAGAAACAGATGTAGAGAATAGACTTATGGACGTGGAGAGAGGGGAGGAGAGGGTGAGATGTATGGAAAGAGTAACATGGAAACTTACATTACCATATGTAAAATAGACAGCCAATGGGAATTTGCTGTAGGTCTCAGCAAACTCAAACAGGGGCTCTGTATCAATCTAGAGGGGTGGGTGGGGAGGGAGATGGGAGGGAGGTTCAAAAGGGAGAGTATACCTGTGGCTGATTCATGTTGAGGTTTGACAGAAAACAGAAAAATTCTGTAAAGCAATTATCCTTCAATTAAAAAATAAGCAAATTGAAGTGAATTTTAATATAATAAAAAGGAAGCATCACTTACAATTGCAATCAATATTTAAAGTATCCACCAGAGAACTTAGTATTGTTCATAGTATTGATAAAAATAACTGTGCTTTTTTAGCATTGATAAAATAGTCCCAAAAATTTTAAGAAAAGTGCAGATTGTCCTCGTATTGAGCTCTGGCGGGGGGTGGAGTGGTAAGGTGCGGGTTACCTCCTCAACAAGAATTTGTAAGGCGTACAAAAGCAGGGTTTTTCTGGAGGTCATTCATCAAGGTTTTCCTG
Source organism: Moschus berezovskii (assembly GCF_049115385.1). Classification (NCBI taxonomy): domain Eukaryota; kingdom Metazoa; phylum Chordata; class Mammalia; order Artiodactyla; family Moschidae; genus Moschus; species Moschus berezovskii. The sequence continues at coordinate 13,020,971 of NC_142460.1, read as the reverse complement.
AGCTACAGGCATGCCTAGCGGCCATACAGTGAAAGCAGCGAAGGGCCAGTAGTATATCTCAATATACGGTTACCTATCTATCTACACAGCTCAACACCTATCTATCCGTGTTCAGTTCAGTTCAGTTCAGTCGCTCAGTCATGTCCGACTCTCCGCGACTCCATGAATCACAGCACACCAGGCCTCCCTGTCCTTCACCAACTCCCGGAGTTCACTCAAACTCATGTCTACAGAGTCGGTGATGCCATCTAGCCATCTCATTCTCTGCCGTCCCCTTCTCCTCCCGCCCCCAAACTTTCCCAGCATCAGAGTCTTTTCCAGTGAGTCAACTCATCGCATGAGGTGGCCAAAGTATTGCAGTTTCAGCTTCAGCATCAGTCCTTCCAATGAACACCCAGGATTGATCTCCTTTAGAATGGACTGGTTGGATCTCCTTGCAGTCCAAGGGACTCTCAAGAGTCTTCTCCAACACCACAGTTCAAAAGCATCAATTCTTCAGCAATCAGCTTTCTTCACAGTCCAACTCTCACATCCATACATGACCACTGGAAAAACCATAGCCTTGACTAGACAGACCTTTGTTGGCAAAGTAATGTCTCTGCTTTTTAATATACTATCAAGGTTGGTCATAACTTTCCTTCCAAGGAGTAAGCGTCTTTTAACTACATGGCTGCAATCAGCATCTGCAGTGATTTTGGAGCCCAAAAAAATAAAGTCTGACACTGTTTCCACTGTTTTTCCAGTGTAGCTCGATTTAAAAACGGACTGAAGAGATGGAACACAGAACCAGCCTGCAAGGAATAGCTGTTGGTGCTGAGTGGTAGGTACACAGAGGTTCACTATACTACTTTGTCCACCCTGTTCTACTCTTGTGAGTGTGTGAGGTTTTCTATAATAAAAGATTAAGCAAAAATAAATAAATAAATAAATTTTAAAAAAGAATGTCAAACACACACACACACACATATATATATATATATCTTAATAAATCAAACGTATTTCTTTATTTTCCTAATGTTTGGCCCCAAGAGTGCTTATGGCACCGTGAATTGTGGTACCAAGAGACAGAAACATATCAAGGTGCTATTAACAGACAACTACACAAATAAATTGAGGTAACTCAAACAATAGATTACCATACAACACTGAAAATGTGGTAAATGACAGTTCTACATGTCAGCATGGGTTAATTTCAGATACATGATTTAGTAGAAAAATCAAATCACATAAAAAATACATAAAATAGATAACATGAGGCTTTGTCTTTAAAAAATCTAAAGAATACATCCTTGATAAACATCTCTGTAACAGAGCTATTGCAAAAAGGCAAAGGAATGATAAACCAAAATCAGAACAGAGATTGCATTCCTTCCAATGGGGAAGTGTGGCTTTAGAACAGGTGAAATGGCATTTACAATGTCCCACTCCTGGCAGTGGATGTTTATTTTACCATTATTTTATTTATGCATGGAATATTTTTTAATGTTTCTAAAGAGGAGATTAGTGGCTCCAAGGGCGCTGACCGACCCACTGTAGAGTCCGCATTATGACCCACGTGGTGGGCCTGGGGAATGTCCAGGGAGACTGGCCTTCCTTGTAGGGACGCTGTCCATGCGTCAGATCAGTCTCTGGTAGAAAGCGCTCATGTATGTGTGATCTGGTAGGCTGAATGTTCCTCTCTGACCTTTCATCTGCAGCCTTGACTGACCCCTCACTGCCTCCTTTCGGCCTTTGCCTGGCCACCCAGGACATCTCCAGCAAAAAGGATCATCTCCTTTCATACGAATAGGTTCACGCACTCACTCGTTCACCCACCGAACGCGTATTTACCTCCTACCCAGTGTCACATCCTGTAAGGACCACAAAGCAGTCTCCTTCTCTTGAAGTCTATGGGAACTTTAGTGGAAGTCGGGCTCATTCAAAGGAAAGAACAGAGGGGAGGAAGAGGGGAGAAGAGGGAAGGCGTTCTGAAGGGCGGTGCACCTCACTGCTTTATTCCCAAAGGGTAAAGGAGGATCGTCCCTGCTGATGCACTCGCCTCCATGCAGTCCCTCGGCGTCTGAGACCTTCCTGACCTTCAGAGGACGTGAGAAAAGCACCAAGAGCTTCGCACCTGCCACTTCACTCTGTATGAGTACCTGTCACATGTTTCGGGTTTGGGTGTCTTTTTTCAGTGGTCTACTCTGTTTCAAGTCTATTTCTTTAACCTGTCTTGGGCCACAGACTCCTGAGAAAGCCTATGGACCTCTTCTCAGAATAATGTGTTTAAAACGCATCAAATAAAAATACACATGGTTGCAAAGAAATGAATTACACAGAAATGCAGTTCTATTCCTGGACCTCCCTGAAAGGAGCACCCAGGATAATAAAATAAAATGGGGAAAGCAGACCAGTCCTACTCCACCAAAGGGAACCGACCAGAGAGGGTATAGTGACTTAGCTAAGCTGTCACTTCAGTCGTGTCCGGCTCTGTGTGACCCCATAGATGGCAGCCAACCAGGCTCTGCCGTCCCTGGGATTCTCCAGGCAAGAACGCTGGAGTGGTTTGCCATTTCCTTCTCCAATGCATGAAAGTGAAAAGTGAAAGTGAAGTTGCTCAGTCGTGTCTGACTCTTAGCGACCCCATGGACTGCAGCCCTCTGTCCATGGGATTTTTCCAGGCAATAGTACTGGAGTGGGGTGCTATTGCCTTCTCTGGTATAGTGACTTAACTGAAGACAAATGTATTGAATATTTGCCTTGCTCGACAGAGGAATAAACCAACTCAAGAAAACTTGATTTAAAAGTGAAGTGGCTGATTGTCTCTTTCCTAATAAAGCACTGTAATCAAAAGTGCTTCGTGTTGTACTTCAACAGCGCTTCATCTGTCAGATATTTCCAGAACATCCAATCCACTTCTTAATTTCTGTTTACTTTTCATCATCTCCGCCACCCACCCCTGCTCTATTTCAATCTTTGATCTAAGTCTCAACTGGTGACAAAGGATTTGGCTTATCCTGACTCACTGCTCAGGACTCCAGCACCTTCCCATCATAGGAGATAGCACCAAAGGGGATTTAATGGAAGCAGTCTCTGCCTGAACAGTAACTCGGACATCAGTAGCCTCATAGATTTTCTGATTGCACACCTCATCTTTCGTGGCCATTCGCCCACTGGGCTTGATCTAGGGGTGATGCATTTTGGCATGCCAAATCCAACACCCATCACAACTCAGCATTTTATGGAAAATATTCAGCAGACATCTAGATGCATACATGCCATGAAATGTAGTTCCTGAACCAAATCTTCATTGAGAAACTCCCCAAGCACCCATTTAAGGACTTGAATGTCAGCAGACCCAGGAGACAGAAATACCTTGCTACCTTCTGTTCCCAGTAACGGTCTTTTTTCCCCAAAGAACTCAATCAGCTATATCTTCCATAAAACATCTTTTCAGAAGAAAACGACTGTTATTTCTTGCATTATGATGTCCTTTCTGATCACTGATATCAGTTTACATAAACATTAAAATGCATTATCCTTATCCTTCCAAATGAGGACTCAATAATATTAATAGTCACCCTCTCTGTATTTCTCTCTCTCTCCTTCACACACACACACACACACAGCCGTCTTCTCCCCCTTTACATCCAGGGTAGAGAGAAAGAAATAAAAAATTAAAAAATATTAGATATTGCCTTTTGCCGTGACTGCTAACACAATAAAGCCACATTGTAAACTGAATCACCAGAGTCTGCTGTTCTTATTGCTGTCTTTGCTGGTATTGCTTCATGGATACTAGAGCCCTTAGGGATATTGGAATATGAATAAAGATTTTCTTTTAAATCAGCTAGGTTTTTTTTTTCTTGGTTCTGTTTCTAAAAATAATGCAGTTTGCAAAAAACAGAAGGTTTGGTTTATAACACAAACAAAATTGTTACATTCTGAATGGGTTGTAAGTACCTGATTCTTTGCCTTTTTACTCATCCCTGCAAAAAAAAAAAAAAAATCTGCAAATCCATTTGCTAACCAGCTGTACCTCTGTGCGGAACAGATAACAACCTGGAAGAGCCAGGGTTTGCTGTGAATCGGCACTGATAGGCCTGAATCTCATAGCTTTTTTTAAATGCTAATGACAAGAAACATTTCCGAAGCCAAAACGCTCTTGTAGATCTGTCTCCCTCTATTATGACTGATATTTGCTTGTAAGTACACAGGACACTTGTTCCCTGTCCCTTATCTCTGGCGCTGCAGCATGCTGACCTACATACCATTCAGCACAATATGACGCACAAACATCTTCTATATAATTTTTCATTTTCGACTTACAAACAGTAGAGGCAAAATAGGATTGCTGCAAATCTAACAAAGAGATGGCATTATTTCCAAATAAAAATGTGCATTTTTCCAAAGAATTTATTTGTCTAGCAGCATGAAGTTCATACATAGCAATGCTGGGGAGAGGGTGCTAAATTGTGATTAGGAAGGAAGGACTTAGGGAGGGAAACAAAACCCATCTTTTCTGCTCCCGGAGCATAATTAAGCTAACTTCTTTCTCGCCACAGTTAGAAGTTCAGCTTTTCTGAACCGTGTTTTTGCAGTGTCACGAAATGTGGCAGATAGGGTAATGCTGAAATCCACGCAGTAAAAACAAGGGAAGAAGGGTAGAAAGTGACACGGGAGCTCTGAGAAGTAAAGAAGGCGTCTATTTTCACACCTGCCATTGTCAGAACACACCAAACCGAGTTACTTATCTTTTTTCATTTCTTGCGGCTATGGCTGCCATGTTGGAAGGTCCTCCTACCCTTGAAAGGATCCTTGGCTTTCCAACAAAACAGTTCACAGCTGCAGTTGAGGCCTCAAGCTGGTGGCTATCTGATGACCCAGCCTCCTTACGGCTCTGCCAGACCTCTGTAATTGCAAATACAGGAGCACCACAGAGAAAGGGGGGCTGTATTTCTAAAACAGCATCACAAAAGACACCAGCAAAGGTGCCAACAAGGTCAAAGGGCAAAGAGGGTGAAAACCCCTCATTAACCGGGAATGCAGCTGGAAATCTCCACTCACACCGCCTTCCCTTGGCCGAGAAGAGGTGACTTCCGAGGGCACCTGGGTTGAATTTTTAATGATAAGCTGTTTTTGTTTTCCAAGTTTGATGCTTCTAAAACAATTGGAAAGTCCCCAAGTACAATAAAAATGGCTTGGGTTTTGGCCCAAGCGACCTCTCTCCTCGCACTTTAAGTAATACAATTCCTAATTATCTTGAGGGGCCCGGAGGAGGAGGGCTGCAGCAAGTACTTCTGCCACCGGTTGGACTCTGACAGTAGATTCTGAGTTCAGTTCACCTCCCTGAATCATTGTTTCATGGTTCTCTAAAAGCAGAGCAACCTTTTGCAAAGCAGCGTTTTGAATTTGACCATCTAGAAGTCTCTTTTCCAAAAACCCAAATCAAAAATAAAGTACATTTTTCACACTTTTTGCAATTTTGCAGCTATTCAGTTTCATTGTTTGCACCAGCCAAATTTATCCATCTGCTGCCAGACCCCTGCTTATTTATGAGCAGTGTTAACCCAGCCTTTGATAATTTCTATGTGATACAGGGAGCAGTGCATTCTGGCTGAGAGTCTGGAGACCCCGGGTTTTCATCCTGGCTCTGCCACCAACAAGCTGTGTGACTTTGAGCAAATCACTTGACCTCTCTGAACCTGTTTCTCTGGAGTTTGGCCTAGTTAAATGATAAGAGCTCTTCTGGATGTAAAATTCGACAATTGGCACCCCATATATCCTTTTCATTTGGGACCACTTATCTCACCACTGTTGGCTCGTGTTAACTGCTAAATACCACAGAACAAATACCACAGAACAATTTTCTAAGTGCTTATTTCAGATGATCCTGAGAGCTCTCAGAAAACTTTGTCTTTCTGAAACCACCATAGATATGCTTAAGTGATAACCAGCTCCTACTTTACTATACATTGCTAATGACAGTGTTATACTTCCACAAGAGCATCATAGGTCTAACTTATTAATGGTCTATGCTAATGCAATTTCCAGAAAGTATGTTGTTATTGAATTTTCTGAAATTTCAACACAGCAAAACAACATAAAACTGCTTGATAAATTACTCTGAATAGATTTAGTAATTTGTGTAAGGGTGGCTCTCATTTATGTAAGATGCCTAAATCCATTTAAAGTTAATCTCTAATTTTCTTATATTTATGTCATTCAGAAATACACTGCTGGTCCAGGAGCAATCTTTCCAAAACCCAAGTGAACTATTAATTTAGTCTGGGTTAAAGCACAAAATGTTAACAGTGTACGCTATCCACAGTTTGCCACTTACTCTTCACAATTTCTTCCAAACACAGTCTATGATTCTTTTTTTCTCACTTGACTGAGATTTTGTATAGCATCTCTGTTTTTATCTTAAATTCAAGGCAAAAGATAGATGGATTTATTAAATGAGAGTTCCTAGAAAATACCAAGTTAGCATAAAAATTTTCATGGACTAAGCAATCTGCCTTTTATTGCTTTCAATGTTTTAGATGAAAATACAGTCCAAAATTCTAGGTCCCCTTCCTTAAGCTTCTATTTATAAAATACACCCAGATGAAGACTGCCCTTCTTCATTGTCACTGTTGTTTAAAAATAATCACTGTGTTGTTGACTTCTGTCTGAACTGTGCTAGGCTCTGCAGGTAGAACCATTGATATAGTTATAACCGCTGCCCATAAAAGGCAGAGAGATGACAGTAAGATGGATTCACCTACAGATTTGGAGCTATAAGCCACAAACAGAATTCCTATGAGAAGTGTAAAAAGTGTTGAATTTTAAACGCTGTTCTCTGGTAATATCTATGCTTTAGGCTTCAGCAAAGAGTTAATTACACACACACACACACATACACTGTCTCTCTGTCACACACTCACGAAGGCACACCAACATAGCAATATATGTCAATGACTTAAGAACGACTCGAACACAGAATTGAAATTTCTGTTGGGGACAATTTCTTACAAAATTGTAGAAGTCCATAAATAAGTTGGAAAGTAAATGAGATGACTGATTTTTACTTTCTTTTAACAAATTCACTTATTTGTTTATTAAGTTACTGGGTTCTTACTATGTGCCAAACAGCATGTTTTGCTAAGTTCAATATAATTCATGAGAGAAATAAAAAGCTCAGGAAAGAAATCGCTCTGATTCCTAAAGCACTTTCATTGCAAAATTTGCAAACCAAATAAAATGGCTATGCTATTATATTGTTAATAAAATAGCTTAAATCTGACTTTTAAAATAAAAAATAAAAAACAATGAAAGAGGTACTACCTTAGCTGTCTTTTTATGTTACAACTTGAAATATTTTAAACTTTATCCCAGGTATCCTTTTGTAGTAAACAGAATATATGATCCTTTGCATTTAACTTTGAAGGTAAATTAGTCTAATAACTCTGGATTAACAGTAGATGGTTCAAATCACTGTCAGACTTAATCTTCAGCTGGGTATCTTGCTGCTGTTATTTGTGTTCAGTCGTGTCCAACTCTTTGCCACCCCATGGACTGCAGCCCACCAGGCTCCTCTGTACATGGAATTTTCCAGGCAAGAATACTGGAGTAGGTTGCCATTTCCTACTCTAGGGGATCTTCCCAACCCAGGGATGAAACCCACATCTCTTATGCCTCCTGCATTGGCAGGTGAGTTTTTTACCACTAGCGCCACCTGGGAAGCCTTGGGTGTGTGCTTTTGAGCAAACTGGCCATTAGAGTTACCGGAAAGGTAACTGAGGATGGTCGAGTTCCAACAAAGTACAGCAGTCAATGCTGAGAACACGACCAGCGAAGGTCCATCTCAGCATTGTTTCAATTCTGTGACTGTGGGTCTGGAGACGGCATACTAGGTGACATCAGGAATGCTTCCCCACTCCTCCCAGGGACTCTGAGAAAGCTTCGTTCCATGGTTATCTCAGTCGTGACTAGAGTGATCACACAGCTCATTTGCTCAGGACATCCCAGTTTACTCCTGTTATCCCAACATAATCATTAACAGTTTCCCCAAAAGAATAGTTTCCCCTTGCCTTGGCTAGCGATGATTAATTACACAGGTCCCCTAACCATAATACAATCTATGATACACGCTGCTCCATTAGAACAAACTCCAGTCCTGCCCAGCACTAGAAATGAGGCAGTCTGCAAAGTTACAGACGCATGCTGGAATTTATCATCCTCTTTCCCCGTGCAATGGTCCTGTTCTTTAAAGAAACTGGCTAAACAAGCTACCCTGTCTGATTCATGGACATGACCCACAGGCACATGGCCTATCAAACCAAAGCTTTCCTCCACTCACACCGTCAGATTCACTGAACATGCCTGGGATGAACCGAGCTCGACTGGATTCTGCACAAAGCCTGACTCTGCTCCGGATTTCTGAAGAATAAAAAACTGTATCTTGCTCACCTTGGTGTCTCCCTGTGCCTTTAGCAGGCAGCCTTATTTGTAAGAGCCACTCCATAAACATTTGTTGAAATTCGGGAACCTCCAGTCAAAACACCTGGATGGTTGGCCAAATTCTTTACTTTCTTTCCAGCTATTCATCATCATGCAGATCCAAAGAAATCCAGAAAACAGACAAGTGCCAGGCCTGAGCATGCCCACGGGGAGAAGGGTCCAGGTGCACGTGGATGGAAATAACACCTACACCTAAACCTTTGCTTCTCTCCCAGTAGCTTCTCAATCTCTCTGCATGTTCTTTTCTAAGGCAGCTAATTGGCCACACTCTACAAACCAGATATTCTAGAAGTAGGAGCCAGGTCTTGCCCAACAAACCCATCAACAAAACAGTTGTTTCCACCTGGATATCCTGGAAATATAAAGTCAAGGGTCAAGAAAGAATCTTGCTAAAGAAATAACAATACTTGCTATGCCCTTGGACAGCATCTCTGGAAGTCTTTGGCAGATTAAGGAGGAGACAATGGGAGAGTTTAAAGGCGTGTTTTGCTCATTTTGACATTGGAAAAGAAATGATGTTTATCTACAAGGTATGAAAAGGAATTGCAGTATCTGAGTCAACCCTTATAAATTGTGCTGAAGCATTTTGCCCCCAGTTTTCACGTTCCCAAATTTTAATTTGTGATTTCTGAAATCATATCTTTAACATGCTTGTGATTACTTTTTTCAGATCACTCAAGCAGACTAAATAAATGCAGTGACTGTGCCTAATAGTTTTTATGAACCTACCACATTGGGAGGGAATCAAAACCATCATGTAATTTGGCATCATCTGGTAAGAAAAAGAGTTTCTACAACATCCGTCCATCTTTGAAAAACAACAAGAAAGCGAAGTGCATTTCAAGCGGAAAGAAGGGATATAAAGCAAGGGGCCCTGGATGCCAGACGCCACATTCACACAACATGTTCTTTCGGGAGGTTTGAGCCGGGGCGCTTTCTCCTTTCATCGGCCAACATAAAAGTGGTTTCAGCAAGATGTAGGGAACAAAGAAAGACTTTCATTTACAAAAGCAAGTCTAACGGCACAGTGTCTGTCAGAAAACTTTTGTTTATGCCGCACCTGGCATTATTTTTAACTATCTCTGGAACAGAATTGGCTGTGCCAACTCTGACAAGGAAAGAGTGTGTTTCTGCCTCCAACGCATAAACGTTTGTCATGCACCTTTGAACCCCAAGCTCGCATCAGCAAAGTCATCCTGACTGAAGGACACCGGAGGAGAGCTGGTGGCCGGCGTGCTTGGTGGAGGCTGCTCTGCCTCCCAGCTTCTCCAGGCAGGAGACCGCCACCAGGGCCTCTGGGCCGAGCCCTCCACAGTCTGCGCCAGCTCCCAACTGCCTGTGACAAAGCTCAGTGTTTTGTTTCAGTGCTTGGGCTTTGAACTAGCCTTGCAAATAGAAAATGGAAAAAACTGAATTGGGGAAATTTTTTCATTGTCCCTTGGTCAAGATTTTTTAATTGTAATATCTCTAACTTAACCCAAAAGCATTATCCTTGCTATTTTTTAATCAAAATAAAGTACTAATTAGGTGTGTAGTTATGTCCTGCTCTGCTAAAGAGAACAAATCCAATTGATGAGTTAGTCTCATTCAAGCTGAGAGGGAAACACACAGAAACAGTGTTTCTTTGAATACATCACTTCATCTTTTCCTCCATCAAACTCTGCCATTGATATAAAAAGAATCTTGGCTCAGATAATCCTGAACTTCCATTCTGACTGTAATTTGCAGGTCCACAGTGCTTCAGGAGGAGCCTAACATTAATATCTTGCACAGTTTAGTTGGATGTGAGCATTTTATTTCAACACATTTAAATGCTGATCATTAAGGAAGAGAAAGTTTGGGGCAAAGAAACCTGCAGACCCTGGCCATCAGCCCCAGGTGATTTGCAGATCCAGTATCATCTTCCGCATTGATCACACAGATGCAGATAGAGAGCTAACCAGTTATTCGAACTAAGCCTGACAAAGGCATCCTGTGGCAAGCTTTGTGCCTAATTTGCTCTTAAAGGAGATGCTGCAGTTAATCCACATGACAGCTTCTTGGAACCCAACCCAGGGGTTGGAATTAACCTCGAGTCAACTTTAAATTTGTTGTTGTTATTTAGTCACTAAGTTGCATCCAACTCTTTGTGAGCAAACAGACTGCAGCACACCAGGCTCCTCTGTCCTCCACATCTCCCAAAGTTTGCTCAAACTCACGTCCATTGAGTCAGTGATGTCCATGTCATCTTCTGCCGACCCCTTCTCCTTTTGCCTTCAACCTTTCCCAGCGTTTCAATCTTTTCCCAACTTTAAATTACAAAATAAAATAAAATACATGCTTTGCAACAAATTAAATCTAAAGTAAGAATCGTTTCTGGTGACATATGCCATCACCCCTAAACAGTCCAGAATTTAGCCAGAACTCTGGAGACTCCAAATATTAAAACCACAGCTTTTTCCTTGTGATTTTCAAACTTTGAAAAAAATCCAATGTTATCTCCCATGCCTACAAGCCTGTAACGTGGGACATTCAAATGACAAGTTTGCTCGCTCTGCCTAAGAGCCATGCCCACCCTCCCACTCAGGGATGACCACAGGCTGCCTGGCTTTCTGACCGCAGCAGCTCCAACCAGCTCAGCCCGAAGCAAACCCTGACTTTGCCATGCGCCCCTGAATTGCTGGAGTGCCTGGAAAACCTCGTTGCAGAGGGCAGTGAAGGAATCGGTGGCCAGTTCCAAAAATCCTTGCCTGCCCTCCAAGGGGCGGCTTGCAAGAGAAGCACCCACGTCTGCCCCAGGGCCGCGCCTTCACTGGCCCTCTCGGCCCGCAGCGGTCACTCCCTCGGCGTGGAGTTGAGGCACTTCCTGGGCAGGAAGCCCCCGCCGGAACTTGACCAAGCCTGTCAGTGTCCCTGGAGCTGGGAGCTACGCTCCGAGCTTCCTGCTCCGCACACTTAGTTGAAGCGGGGAGGGGGTGGGACAGGAAAGATTCACACAGAGCGAACATTTATGTCCTGCAGGGGTACCCTTGAAACTTGTTACAAACTGTCAGTCAAGACATCTGGTCAGCTGTCCTCACCCATATTGGGGTTTTGAGGCTACTGCGATGCCCCAATATGCTTTGAACATTGCCAATCTGCTTTCTCCGCAGAAGCAGCCGCGCGTCCCGGTTGGTTTCTCAGCTCGGCCCCAGCCCTGGCGTTTATCGCCTCACGTCCCAAGCAAAACGAAGAGGCACGCACTGTAGCGCTGCGTCTGGCTGATGGAACGGGTCGGACAAACCTTGTGCAATCAGGGACGGGGGCCGATTGGCTTCGGCCGGGTCCATCTTGCAGCCTGCAAAACAGTCAGCTGTCGCCAGGGCCAGGCGGCAGATGGACAGTTTGCCTCCGATTTCCAGGCCGGCGCCAAACCCTTTAGAAGCTTTGGCAGCCGAGCGCCATCAGGCAGCAGCTTTGATGTCCTGCAGATGGCCGTGCGGCCGCTGCGCCTCTGGGTCCCGACCGGCCCAGGGCTTACTTTCAGGCAGCGTTCACTCTGGCCCGGCCCGCGGTCAGCCAGGGACGCGGGGCACTGGACGCCGGCCGAGATGCGCCAGCAGCTTCCACTTCCACGTGGACAGTAGCTGAGAACAACACTACTTTTTAAAAAAGACTAACACACACACACACACACACACACACACACACACACACACCCCTGCGCTGACTCCTCCCACTTCAGATTTCCTGACAGACGCCGGCCTCTTCCCTTCTCCCCAGGTCACTATCCAACCCCAAGCCAGTCCTCTGCCTTCATCCCTGGTGCCCGAGAGCCTTCTCAGACACTTAGCAAAGCCTTCCACCCGTATCCACCTCCATGCAGATGGCATAGGCATCCAAAGGAAACCAGAGGTTCCTTAAAACAGAACGCAACCATACAGACTTATTGACAAAACGAAAACAGGCTCACAGAGGCAGAGCATGAACTTCTGGTTGCCAAAGGGGAAAGCAGCAGGTCGCAGGAGGGATAAGTCAGGAGTCTGGGACTAACAGATACACGGCTGCTGCCTATGAAATAAACAGGACCTACTGTACAGCACAGGGAGCTAGATTCAACACCTTGTAATAAACTACAGTGGAAAAGAACCTGGAAACAGCTGTGCACATGTATACTGAATCGCTTTGCTGTGCTTGTGAATCTAACACTGTAAATCACCTGTACTTTGACAGAAAAATCAGAGTGGAAGGAAAAAAGAAAGGCAGGGAGAGAGCCAGAACAAACTCAAGCAGGGGCTTCTCCCTCCTCCCTCCAGATTTCCTGCTACACTGTGAACATTTTCTCCTTCCTGGGGCACAAGTTGCACCCCCAGACAATCTCAGACCACCTCTTCCCCTGTCCTTGCCACCCACAGAGGCAGCAACTGGATAACCTCAGCATAATCAGGATTGCAAACCGGGAGGTTTTTAAGTTGGTGTCCATGTGAAGACCCCCTCCGAGCTCCGCTTCATCTGGGTCTGACTTGCCCCAAGCCCCAGAACAGAACAAAGCATGATCTTCATGGCGGTCAGACTCATCTCACGCCGGGAATAGCCCAGAGTAATCTGTCGAAAAGCTGAGCCTGGAGGTCTTCCAAGCAGAGCCCTCACGCATTTGGTAGGAGCAGTTAGGAATTCTGACTGGCACTATTAGAAGCCATGTCACTGCACCAGAGAAGCAAGTGCCGGCTTCTCCTGCCCCCCAGATCAACCTGGAAATTTCCACATCCCTCCACACCCTCTTGACAAGTGCGGCCGGCAGGGAGAGTTTTAGAGCAAGTGGCTGACAAAAATGAAAAGCAAACTCAGTGAAAATAAATTCAATCAAGTGTGATTTCTAGCCTCTCAAAAGTAATAGAAATATTTGGTAAAAATATATAGATATAAATTGCCAATTAATGCAAACTGGTTAAAGCCAGTAAATGGAAAAAAATAAAAAGTTAATTAGAGCTTTTTGAAGCTTTGTTATACATACATCATTTGCAGGTGCTACAAAAGTGAAAAATAACCATTATAATTACTAGTATTCAAAGATTCATATTTTTCCCGTGTAATTTATTTAGGATTATCAGTTTCCTTGTAGTTATACAAAAGGCCTGTCAAGGTGTTTCCCACGTGTTTGGCTCGTCTGTGTTCCAGAAACAACCAAAATGCTGTTGTATTTCACCCAGTACAGGGAAGCTACTCCGAGGGAAAAAAAGAAAAATAGGCCAAGTTTTACCTGGATCTCTGTCTTGGTTAAATTGTCTTACGTATGTTTTCATTTTTTTCTTGTTCTTTCTGTCTTCATCTCTCTCTTTGTTAAGGTACATCTGTGTTTGGTGACTGCCCCACATTACACCTAACTGAGGAGTGGGTGTCCTAGCACCTGGTAAAGTACACGTAGCTTAACAATACGTATCATTACATTATTTACAGCTCATTTTATGGTATTCAATAGTAAACTGCAAATTAACCCTTCAAGAACCAGCTGGAGAAACCGCTCCGAGCGGCGCGAGATGTCCAACACAGCCTCCCCCCACCCCCGGCAGCATTGTTAAGAGTACATCTGTAAGTGTATTCATAAACTGGAAAGTGTGTTGATTACAGGAGAGGGGCCCACCCGAGCCAGCTAATTCCTCTCCCAGGAAATCTGTTTCATAATGATACCCCTTACTACACCACACTTGTACTTATGCTGATAACACAGGTTATAAAAGGGACTTAGGACTGCAGGCAATTAATGCACTGGCTCTTTAACCTCCTTTATTGGCGCACACTGGGCACAAAGGGACGGAACGGTGTGTCGCTGGCGACAGAAAGGCCCGCGCGGCACCGTTTCAGGCCACCCCAGCCCTGCCTTTAGTTCCCGGGAACACACCTCACGCCCTGACCTCCTTCGGCTCTGACTCAGCTGCCGGGCGAGAAGGACACAGGGGCAAGGCTGGGGCAGGCGGGTGCCGAGGAAGCACCTTTCCCACTCCTGATAACAAAAGGCTCCCGCCTGACGCTGCCAGGGGTCCGCAGCACCTTTCCCTGGGTCGTCTGATGGACTGTATCTCCTGATCGTCGAGGGCTGCTGATGCTGTGCTCATATTGGGAGGAACTGAAGCCCAGAGAGACAGAGACAGCTAACCTGAAGTCACCCGCTGGTTAGCAGCAGAGCCGAAACTGGAGCATTCAGAGTCCCTGGATCCTCAAAGGGCTCCCAACCTATTCCCTGAGGCTTTTCAAATACAAAAGACAGTCATTAATGAGTGATCATCTACAACTGGACCAGGGAAGGGGAAGGAACAGAAGTATAAATAGAAATGAATTTTGAAAGAGAGACGCGGAGTTGGGGAGGTGCAGCGCCGGAATTTTAAACTGGATTACAGGACAGACATTACAAATTTCAAAATAGGTTCTCTTTGCTAATAAGAAATTTAGTTTGGGGATTAGCAGATGCAAACTATTGCATACAGGATGGGTCAGCAACAAGCCCTACTGTAGAGAACAGGAAACTCTATTGAGTATCCTGTGATAAACCACAATGGGAAAGAATGTGAAAAAGAATGCACATATATGAACGGCTGAATCACTTTGCTGTGCAGCAGAAATTAGCAAAACATTGTAAGTCAACTATAATTTAAAAAAAAGAAGTTTGGTTTCTCTTTTCTCCTCTAACTAGCATTAATGGGGAAATAAACCTGTGTGCTGGAATGAACAGCAATGCATTCTTAATAATGTAGACTTTTCTAAAAAAAGGATACAATGTAATCTGAGATGAGAAAAAGTTCTTCACTATTCTACCAAAACACTACTGCTAACCTTTAAGGAACCCAACAGCGCCTTGCTCCTGAATTAATCTGTCTTAGGGCTATCAGCAATTCAGCTACATTTTGTTGGTAATTAGCTTGATAAATTAAGATATGCAATAGAAAACATGGTATCTTATTGTTCCCAAGGTTTTATGGTATTTCCCTAAAAACAGCAGCTTTCTTTGAGAACATCCATTTCTATTGCAAGGAGACAAACAACAAAATCCAAAGTTTGCCGAGTCTGGCTCCAGACAACAGCCTGCCCCAGATCCACTGGGCAAAATATCAAAGATTAGCCATTCATGATGCAAACTTCAATCGTGTGGTTTAAAATAATATTCAAATCCTAGGACTGTGGGCAGCGGCTGCTAGATGGGGGCAGCTATCAGTCCAGTTCCTTCACAGTCTCCCCTGTTTTCCGCAGCCATGAAGCGGGCTGGCAGAGAAATATCTGAAAAGCGGTGAAACATGGGGAAATGTTTCCATGTTCATCCAAAAGGCTCCCTGCATATTAGGAGTGCAAAAATGGCACATTCGAAGCTGAGCTTTTTCATCAAAACTATCCACGAACAAGATGATTTCTTGGGGCTAATTTCCATTCAGGGGAGAGTGAAGCTTATTTTAGATGACCAAAGCCATTTCAGAAAAGGGTTAAGAGCATCTCAACATGGCCATTGGGTCAGAACTACACGCTCGCCAGTGGCACAATCCCCTCCCTTTCACAATGAATGGAAATGAGCAAGGTGGCTTCCTCAGGAACACGCTAAAAATATAGCAGTTACCCGATACAGATGTGGTGTTATAAACTCCTGTTCCAAAGCAGTCTGTTTCAGCCATGATTTCCATTGCAGAAAACTGTACTAATAGAAACATCCCGATTAATCTGAATTTGAGATATTTCATACAATGTATATTACCTTTCTGCTGCCTGCAACCTTCTGCCAGGTTTTTTTTTCTTTCTTTTTAGGAGGTGCTTTGAGGGGACCATACCATGAGAACAATACGCAGCTGCTGCTGTATAGAGATATCTAATTGTCAATATTGTGGAAATTCTACAGCTTATTACGTGCATTCAGTCTAATTCTGGGCAAATTGCCAGTCACTTCAGGGACAATCAAGTGAGCCCCGTCACACGTGGTACAGCATCACAGCTTTAAGATACCCGGCTGTTTTGCCTCTGGCCAGAGAATGTTTGTACCAGAGCTACCGAGTGAAGGGGGGTAACTCCAAATAAAATAAAATTTGTATTTTTTCAAGTGGGCTGCATTTCAAGCCCAGATGTTAGTAATGAAAGATTCAATTTAAGGATTTAAATTACAAATAAATAAAGTATGAAACAGATGTGATTTTTAAGGAAGTTCAAATTATCCAGGAAGAAAAATCTCTCTGTGCATGACAAAGTAATCGGGATTGTCTTGAAGAGTCTGTTGAAGACAATCTGCTGAGCGCAATTCACCCTTAGGACAGGATTGGTTTGGGATGGGAAGGACTGGTGGAGCTTGTCATTAAACAAAAATTGTGTTTAATAAAACTTTATAACCGTGATTAATCCTATGAGGCCCTAAAGGAGTTTGCAGTTTCTGATAAACACATTTTCCTTGTTTGCAATGGTAATGATATTTTGAAGTGAATGGAGTAAGAACAAAAACTCTAAGGGTAGAAAAAGGAGGGTTTGGCAGGTACCACCTAGGCAGAAATTGCAGGGACATGTAAGGAATAAGGGCCACCCATTAGGAGACCATCTTGACACGTGTGTGGAACGAGCTCACGTAGACAGGCGCAAATATCACCGAGAATCCGAGCTCCCCAGCAGGCAGTAATGAAGCACATCTTTATTTATACAGACAAGCTAATAAGGCTTTTTTCATTCTCAGCTGATCATTAGGTTTGCCTATCAAAAGGATGACAGTCATTTAAGGCACAGTGTCTCCCGTTTGGAGAATATTCCTTGAAAATGAAATCAGAAGGGACAATCTGAAGTTGCACTGTCCACTACAGTAGCCAGTGGTCCTGTGAGGTCACTTAAATTTAAATTCATTGAATTAAATTGGATTGAAAATTTTCAGTTTTCTGTCATATGAGCCACATGTCAAGGACTTAATAGCCACGTGTGGCTAGGGGACCCCATACTGGACAGTGCTAATAAAGAATTATTGCCATCGCCACAGAAAGTTCTACTGGATGCCATCATCCAAACCAAGGCAGGAAGGTTAGATCTGGACTGCAGAGAACACTCAGATCTCTTCTTTCTAGCCCTGGGACCCAGTGTCCTGGTTTCCCCTAGTCTTAGCCTCTTGAATCTCACACACAGATGTGTGCACATACACACACTGACATCCACAGACGCTGAAACCAGGCTGACGAACGTCACTGTTACTTCTGGATGCCTCAAGGAAAAGCCGGCCCACAAGCCCACTCTGGTGACCTGAACTCACCGGTAGGTCAATTACCTCCAACAGGCGACTGAGGTCAAGCACTGCAGAAGCTCATCCTCACCGTACAGGCACTGCATGAGGGCTGCAGCACCAACCACCAAACCCTGGTGAATCAAAAGACCACAAAAGTAAATAATTTCCTGTGGCACCTTGGTTGTGGGGAAAGGCAGACTTGCAAAGCAATAGGCCTTTAATAGGAGAACTGACTCAGAAAACAAAAACGTTCACTCCCTGACATAGAAGCTCCAACAACTGGTCACGTCTGTGGTGGAAAGCTTCCCTCCAGGGCATCTCCCTAGTACCCACTGAGCAACCTCGAGCACCAGCCCGTGCGCAAACTATCCCGGGAGAACCTCACAGCTTCCTTTGCACGGGGCACCATCCCTCTGCGCGTGAACTCTTTCTGACTCCTTAGAACCGCCAGCAGCCGTTCCACTTGGGCTCTGGCTGTGACAAAACCACCACCGCCTCCCTGGTGTCAGATGGAAAATGTAATTTGATGGAAGCTCCAAACTCAGAATCTTTCAAAAGTCAAAACCCTTCAATCTGTGCCATTCTCTTGAGAGGTTTTCACAGGGGCTCCAAAACACAAGAGCACTTTCAAAACTCCTGTTTTCCTCTATGTTAAAATAGAGGCATTTCCATCAGCTCCTACATGGCCTCCGCTCTCTCTGTTTATTGAAGGATCTTTGTTTCATCGTGACACACACAGTCCTCTCTTTCTAACAGATTAGGGTAATGCAGTATTAAAGGAACCCCAGCTTATTGGAGACGCTGTGGGTGTGTCCATGCGAAGTCACTTCCGTCGTGTCGACTGTGACCTCACAGACTGTAGCCCACCAGGATCCTCTGACCATGGGATTCTCCAGGCAAGAATTCTGGAGTGGGTTGCCATGCCCTCCTCCAACTGGGGACATTAGGGATGTCCTATTCCATGGATGGAGGAGCCTGGTAGGCTGCAGTCCATGGGGTCGCTAAGGGTTGGACACGACTGAGCGACTTCACTTTCACTTTTCACTTTCACACATTGGAGAAGGAAATGGCAACCCACTCCAGTGTTCTTGCCTGGAGAATCCCAGGGACGGCAGAGCTTGGTCGGCTGCCGTCTATGGGGTCGCACAGAGTCAGACATGACTGAAGCGACTTAGCAGCAGCAGCAGCAGCATTCCAGAATAACTCAGGGTGCCCAGATACCTAGGAGATTCCTAAATAGGCTACAGGAACCTTATGGATCTTTCATCACATAAAAAATTGTGTGCATGCATTTTTCTGAGAAGAGAGTTCAGAGCTTTTAGCAAATCATCAAAGACCAAAGAAATGGTCAGCTTCAGCCCAATTTTTAACTTTTTATTTTATATCAGATTATAATTTATTAACAACGTTGTGGTAGTTTCAGGTGTACAGCAAAGTGTTTCAGTTACACAGGCATACACATTCGGTTCAGTCGCTCAGTCATGTCCAGCTGTTTACAACCCATGGACTGCAGCACACAACGCCTCCCTGTCCATCACCAACTCCCAGAGCTTACTTCAACTCATGTCCATCGAGTCGGTAATGCCATCCAACCATCTCATCCTCTGTCGTCCCCTTCTCCTCCTGCCTTCAACCTTTCCCAGCATCAGGGTCTTTTCCAATGAGTCAGCTCTTCACATGAGGTGGCCAAAGTATTGGAGTTTCAGCTTCAACATCAGTCCTTCCAATGAACACCTAGGATTGATCTCCTTTAGGATGGACTGGTTGGATCTCCTTGCAGTCCAAGGGACTCTCAAGAGTCTTCTCCAACACCACAGTTCAAAAGCATCCATTCTTTGGCGCTCAGCTTTCTTTATCTACCTGCATCTATTCTTTTTCAAATTATTTTCCCATTTAGATTGCTACATAATATTGTGCAGGGATCTTGGTGCTAAACAGCAGGTCCTTGTTGGTTACCCACTCTG
The DNA here is from genome assembly GCF_049115385.1 of Moschus berezovskii. Classification (NCBI taxonomy): domain Eukaryota; kingdom Metazoa; phylum Chordata; class Mammalia; order Artiodactyla; family Moschidae; genus Moschus; species Moschus berezovskii. Next base: position 13,001,339 of record NC_142460.1, on the reverse strand, counting down.
AATATAGCACTGTGCACACGTCAATTTCAAATTTCTCAACTAACCCCGCCCCTGCCATCATAACCGTAAGCCCCTTCTCCAAGTCTGTGAGCCTGTTTCTGTTTCGTAAGTAAGTTGACTGGCATCATTTCTTTTTAGATCCCACCATTTAGAAGCCCTGGGCTCTGTGGAGGCTCAGCAGTAAAGAACTGCCTCCAATGCAGGAGACCCGGGTTCGATTCCTGGGCGGGAAGGTCCCCTGGAGAAGGGAATGGCAACCCACTCCAGTGTTCCTGCCTGGAGAATCCCATGACAGAGGAGCCTGGTGGACTACAGTCCATGGGGTTGCAAGAGAGTCATACACAACTTAGGAGACTAAACAACAGCAATGTAAGCAATATCACACAGTACTTCTCTTTCTCTATCTGACTTACTTCACTGAGTATGACAGTCTCTAGGTTTCTGGCCTATTTTTAACAAGAAACTGAGGCTCAGAAAAAAAAATGAAGTAATCTTCTAGGAAGGAGTGACACTAGTTAGTTGGACTCAAGTTGGACTGAAAACTGTTCTCCCAAATCATAATCAACTGCTGTATTCACTATAGCAGGCTGTAGAGGGCATTTTTCTCCTTGCCCGTTCCCTGGCCAAAGCTCATTCAAAATCCTTGGATCTTGCTCTAGAAAGAAAAAAAAAAATCAGAACCGATAATTTCAAGGAAATGCTCAACTAAAGGAGTGCTGTTTTCTGTGTTACTATGACCCAGACTCTCAAATCATTACCTACATTGAGGGAAATTTGGGAAATTCAGTGTTGCTTTGCAAAACTTAGCTTTTTGTGTTTCCTTAAATTTTAGAATTGTTTTGGAAAGGAGACACTAATGCTGCTTATTTTCCAGAGGCAGAATAATTTCTTTCCTTTCTAAAGACACTCCTTCACTGGGTTGTGCTATTAATACATGCCTTGAATTTTGGGTCAAGATACACAGATAACCACGAGATAACTAAGGATAACCACGAGATGACTGTGGCTTAACATTACTTGCTGACCAGCCATTTTTAAGAGCTTGAAGAGGAAAAAAAAAAGTTTCTAAATTGAAGCTTTTAAGACCCTTGAAGTATGTTATTCCGCCCCCCTCCCCCAGCATAATTGTTTAAAGCCCAAACTCAAAGCAGATGGACTTAATCTTTTCCGGACCTCTCAGCATCGCAGAAGCTCTGTGGCCTGTCCACATCACTCAGCGGCTCTGAACCACAGCTTTCTCACCTGCATGATGAAAACACTCTCACAGAATTATGACAGGTCATCCCATAGAACTGCCATGAGGATTATTACAAAGCAATAAATTCAAAGAGTTCACACTGCATGGCACAGAGACGGTGCCCAGTACAAAGCAGCTCATGGTTATGACAACTTCCACACTCCAAAGGTCACCCACTTTAAGGTAAATAAGAAGATCAACAAAACCTACTGTAGCAGGTGGAGTGACGGCCCCTGAAATGACGCTTCACAACCTAAGCCCTGGAACCTGGCATGTGGCCTGATTTGTAAAAGATCTTTGCAGATATAGTGAAGTTAAAGATCATGAGAAGGTGATCATTCTGTTTTATCCAGGTGGACACACAGGGAGGAGACAGCTGGAAGGAGGAGGAAGCAGGGGAAGATGCAGAGGGCAGAGCTAAGCAGGCCCACACCAAGGGCCTCCTGGGACCACCAGAGCTGGAAATGCAAGGAAGGATTCTCCACTAGAGTCAAAGGTGGTTGACTGACAGCTTGATTTCAGACTGCTCGTCTCCAGAATTATGAAAGAACGTGTCTCTTGTTTTAAGCCACCACGCTGTAGTAACTTGTTTGCGCAGCCTCAGGAGACCAACGCATCCACTCTGCCTTAAATGCTTGTGCATTATCGACACTCATAGTCTACCGCAATAGAAAACTCAGATGATTTTTAACAGGTCTCACACGGAATGAAATGTTTTATTCATACTTAACAAAAGTGGCAAAAGTTTGAGGAGGGACCTCACTCTTCCTGACGGTCTCCCTGACCCCTAGGTCACACCCAAGGGTGAATCCACTGACCACACACGAGGAGCACTGTGGGAGCCCCCGGCTGTCCAGACACTGAGACTCGGCACGCCCCAAACAAGGGGCCTGGACTCGATCCCTGGGCGGGGAACTGGACCCCACATGCCACAGCGGAAGACCCCAAGTGCCACCGTGAAGGCCCGTGCAGCTAAGTAAACACATGTTTATACAATAAGTGTGCTTCTGAAAGTAGCAAGCTGAGGAGGGGCAGCCCACCGAAGGCATGCACTGATTCAGCCCCACCGCCGGAACGTCTCCTCTGCCTCTCCTGGGACTTCAGAATAATCAAAGGGGAGCACTGCTCAGAAGGAAAAAAGATAAAGCAATTTTATTTCTATCACAGGAAGCTATGTGACGACCTCTTTAAGAATGTTGACACAACAGTGTTAATCAGGCATGAAAAGTTTAAATGCTAGTTGCTCAGTCGTAGCTTTGTGACCTCGTGGACTATGGCCTGCCAGGCAGCTCTGTCCATGGAATTCTTCAAGAGTGGAGTTGCCATTCCCTTCTGCAGGGGATCTTCCCGACCCAGAGATCAACCCTGGGTCTCCTGCATGGAAAGCAGGTTTTGTACCATCTGAGTCACCAGGGAAGCCTGTTATACAAATAGTTTTTTTTTTTTTTAAGTACCCAAGAGAAGCACAGAACAGTAAGTGTGATAAGCATAATGGTCAAATAAACAATGTAAGAAAGGGGAAAAAAAAAGAATGGTTGCATGCCTGTAAAATGGCGTTGCCCAGTCGTACTCAGCAATGCCAGGGAATGTTTTTTTCAGTGGAAATGGTCAAACCAGTTTGGTGACCTACCTAACGACCAACGTGGTCAAGCACATGGTCAAGCACATGGTCAAGCACATGGCCCAGGGGCCCGCACCTCCCCTGGATGGGGCCTGTACACCCATCCCCAGCTTCTGAATTCCGCACTCCCAAGCTGCCCGTTATAGCTGTAACTGCCCAAGGACCACCCTTCCTGGACGAAGCTGGCTGTTCCTGGGGGCTTACCTCAGCGGCTCTCCACCCACCCCCCACCCACCCAAGGGTCAGCAGTCACCGCTCCAGGGCACAGAGCATCTGGAGGGCTGAGGGGCACCCTGTCTTCTCCCTCTTCCCACACCTCCTTCTCCCTGCTTATGCTTCCAGTATTCCCAGGGGACTGTGGAAGAGAAGGGGGTTTCCTCTGAATGTGACTGCTCTGGCAAATCGCTGTCTTCTCTTTCCACCCAAAGCACTACCCTCTTACAAGAACACCCCTCCAGCCTGGGCTGTTTCTGGGTTAGGTGCCTGATCTGACTCAGGGAGACACTTAGGGGTCTCCATCTGCCCCACTAAGGGGGGAATCCACCCTTACCGCTTCCACCCCGCTCCTTTGGGGGTTCCTCGGAAGCACACAACCATATTTATGACCGACTCCCAGTGGGCACTTTCTAACACATGCCTCACCCTGAAAACCCAGCCACCCCCAGGCTCACCCACCCTCCAGATTTCCCACTCTGGAGCCGCCGGTGTGACAACCCCCCTCCAGGATCTCTAGGGAACTGGGACTCTTGGAGGCTCCTCCTTGCCCCTGCACCGTCTGTCCCCGATCGTTTCTCCCACTCAGACAGCGACTGGACAGACACCCGCCCTGGAACAAGATGCCAGTTTCCCTCTTTCTAGGCTCCTGAGAAAAGGCCATGGCCACCCGGCCCAGGGGAGGAAAGCTGGAGCCCGCGCGGCAGGGTCGAGGTAGGCGGCCCGCCGAGGCGAGGCCACCCGGGCTCCAGGCCGCGCGTCCCCTTCCCCAGCGGGGTGCGCCGCCCCTTCGTCCGCTTTCTAGCAGCGTTGAGTCCATCCTTCCGCCTCTCTCTATGAGGTCCCGGTCCCTGGGGCTAGCAGTCTGCAAAGCACAGTGCTAGGGCCCCTTGCCAAGCAGTCCGCCACCTTACAGGCTGGAGCGAAGAGGGACGGGCTCAGCCTTCCTGCTCCCAGCTCCCGTCTGCGTCGCTCCGGCGGCAGGGGACCGCTGGGCCCAGCCTCTCATTCCCTTGGCGTCTGACCTCACCCTAATCACCCCCTCTCATCAGCAGGACTAACAGCACCCAGGCTGGGGTCCCCAGCCCCCTTCATGGTCTGAGCCCCAGCTGGTTCTTGCTCTTTGAACACCATGGAGGCGTGAACACCAGCCATGCCTTCCCAGGCGCGAGGATGGCGGTTTCCTCGCCCTTCCCCTCCTGATCGCAGAGCACCAATCTGCCCTGCCTCCAGCAGAGGTCTGAGCGCTGCCGCCTAAACTCTGTCTCAAGACTTAACCACTTGCCCTGCAGAAGCTCCTTCTCCACTCTCCCAGCTTCTGTGAAGGCTTCCTCTTCCCTCTCCAGTAATGACTGAGTCCTACCCCCAGAGATTCTTAATAATTGCTCTTGGGTAGGGCCTGGGATCAGGGTTTGAAAACATACTGTTATGCATCCAAGGTAGGGAACCATTGCAAGAAGGCATTTTACAAATCATGAGACAAGTTTTATGCAGATGCAACTACAGGTTATCATATTAGTTCTTTAAGGCCATCAGCACATTTGCAAAGATGTTGTTCACAGGTAAGTTAAAAGTAAGGAGGGCTGTATAATTAATTCTTGAAGTCAGAGATAGTTATTAAAATCCCACATGCCCAGCACTAAGTTAGGTATTACTCAGGACACAACGAAGTGAAAGATGTGGTTCCTGATCAGACAATTTTCATTTAAAGAAATCAAGATTAATACACAGGAAAAAATGAACTACACAGAGAGGTAAGGAGGTAACTGGCATTAAAATATCCAACAGAGATAGTTTGGTTTAGAACCTCCTTCATGCCTCACCAGACCAGGAGATCACACTCACCTCCACCTACAGGTCTCAAACTAGACGGCAAATGCTCTACGTCAGGGTCATTTTCAGCTGAAGATTCTCGTGTGGTCAGAAGCAGGATGGCAGAACTGCAGAACCTTGAGCTCACCTCTCAAGAACACACCCAAATCACAACTAACTGCTGAACAGCCATCAATTAAAAACCACTGGTGGTCCAGTGGTCAAGATCCTGTGCTTCCACTGCAGGGGCTGTGGATTCGATCCTTGATTGGAAAGCACGATCCCATCTGCCTCCCAGCGCTGCCGAAATGAAGTAAGATTAGAACCTACCAAGATTCTCAAGCTCCACCCCACTGACTCTGAGTCAGAGGGGCCTAGCAATCTGCATTTTAACTCTTCAAGTGATTCTGAAAGAGGTGGTTTCCAGCCATACAAATTTAAAAAACTGGACTAGGGATTACTGCTTTCCAATTTCCTTTGCAAGCTGTGCCCTGCATCTGGGATCCAAGGTTTGGCTTATCATCCCTTTGCCCACTCTCCTTGCTTGAGCTCCTGACCTCCTTATGATAAATCATCGTCAGGACCAAACTGCTCCTTTAAGACTTGCCCACGAACTCTGCACTAACCCCTGCTGCTGCTGCTGCTGCTGCTAAGTCACTTCAGTCGTGTGACCCCATAGACGGAAGCCCACCAGGCTCCCCCGTCCCTGGGATTCTCCAAGCAAGAACACTGGAGTGGGTTGCCATTTCCTTCTCCAGTGTGTGAAAGTGGAAAGTGAAAGTGAAGTCGCTCCCCTCGGCTAATTACTGCTGGCCTTTGATTCCACAGAGCCCGCCCTCTCGAGGGCCTTCTCCAGTGCCTTTCTCCTCCCTGCACCCAGCCTTGCCTCCTTGCTCTTAATCTTGCCTCTGAAGCTCCCAGCAAGTCTCCCTCAGGCCAGGTGGGCTACCATCCTCTGGGCGGCCCTTCCTGGAAAGTGGGGCTCACTCTGTACCTTGCAGTTGGGCATAGAGTATCGATAATTGGCCATCATGGCCACCAAAACTCACAGCCTTAGACTCACCAATTGAGAGTTCTGAGTTAACCAGCTAAAGGCAGGAAAGTATATCCAATTATACAAAGTACCGAATTATGCCTGCTCCCTTATGGGGAGGAAAACGGGAACAGCTGATGGGCTTGGTGCTGTTCTGAGTATTAAACTCCATGAGGGCGACAGTTTCTGCTGCCCACACCTCTCACTTGTCTTGCTCTGTCAGTCCCTTTGACAGTTCTGTGAGGGATGTCCTTACTATCTTCATGCCACTTTATGACTGAAGAAGCAGAGAAACATCTAGCTTTGTAAAACTTATGAGGCTCCAGAAGCCTCTTTCATCTCCAACTGTCATCCATGGGATCCAGAGAGCCACACGGCAAGGGCAAGGAGCAGCAACCCGCGCCAGGCATCGTGCCCCCGTGAGCCTCTCCCCTCTCCCTGCCTCACTCCTCTGCAGCCCCACCGGCGTCCCTGCTGGCCCTCCAACACCCCGGACACCTCCCGCCTCAGGACCGGTGCCTTTGCTGGCCTCTGCCTTGGGCGGGGTTCCCCTCCAGGGTTCCACTCTTTCCTTCCCTCCTTCCAGCATTTAGTCAAATATCCCTTTCCCTGGAAATCTCCCCCTCTGAGCAGCCCACTTAAAATCCCAAATCCCCACCACTGACTCCTGCCCCCGTCATGCTGTTTTTGTCTCTGAAGCACACACATCCCCATTTGACACAATATTTCTGTTCATTATCGTGTAGCCCCCCCACAAAAGCACATAAGCTTCACAAGCATGGATTCTTATTGGCTGTGCTCACCCCATGGAGTAGGTGGTCCATAAACACTTGTCGAATACAAGGACATATACAGTAAATACCTCGCATTTTTCCAGCCTTCAGCGTCGCTATAGGATGGGTGTTATTAGTTCCACGTTAGAGATAAGGACACTGGGACAAAGAGGGGATAAACTGACTTGCTTTCAGCCTAGAGGAGCCTCATTCAACTTGATTAAAGTATCAGGAAAGCGTTACTCGGGACATCTTAGGAAACACCGAGATCTTATCTGAAACTCAGATTTAACCTGACACTCATTTTCTAATGACCCTACTCAAGTCACATTATAAGCAAAAGACAGAGCTGGGAATCTAACCCAGGTTTCTTTGACCCCAAAGCCCCATGTCCCCCATTCTGAAAAATAAAGAAGAGGTAAAAAGCAAACCGATCCATCCCCACAAAGACCATGGATGCAGAAATCACCTTGCCAGGCCTTCCAAGTTTCAGTCGAGTCTCTGATACAGTTGTATCTACTCATCAAAGGAAAAAAGCCCCCTTCATCCTCCCGGGCTGTCAGTCTTATAGCTTTCATAAGCATTAAGTTAATTTAAAAATCTAGAGACTCTCCATGGCATTACAGTCCTCTAATTCAGTTGCCTGTCACTTATTCTGTATTAATAATCCCATTCTATGACCGGCCACTGGATCTAGGGGACTTGATCTCATAAAATTTTAAAGGAAACCTATTTCGTTCCCAGGAAGGCCCAGTGTGACAGAACATATTACAGGAGATTGACAGGAAAATATTTGGGTAGCCAGGACACTCTATGGAGCAGCATAAGATGTTTAAATGATTTGGTGGGAGTGAGGTGATACTCTGAGAACAGAATGGGACTTGGCATAAAGAAACTTTCACATAAGTGGTCCCTCAACCAATCACATAGGGAAACCAACAAAATCTAATCCTGTTTAGCTTCATCATCTCTCATTTAGATTTTCATTAGCAAATAGATTTCCTCACTACTACCAATACTATCATTTCCTAAGTATGAAGCTTCTTATAAATGTGAAGAATTTGAAATCTTGGAAAGAGCAAAGCCTAGATTTCACAATCTTTTGAGAAACTATTGAGTCCCAGAGTGTTTCTTGGTCTTTCCTGTGTAGCGTTGCTCTAACCAGTTTGTTTAATAAATCACAAAACTTGGCACAGACCCAACTGAGCTGGCAATAATGCACACAGGACCTTGGGAAGGCACTCTGCTCATCAAGCAGAGGGTGGGGTGGCCCATAAGGCACCTCCTGGAGAATTAATGATATCTTGCTTCTTTTAATGAGCCCAAGAATTTGTTCCACAGATGCTAGTTTACTGGGAAGACATTTAAGTTATTCCTCAAGGTAAATTGCAAGTTCAGAACCTCTCATGAACTACATTTTATTAATTCTCAGAACATTCCAGTGGCGTATAAAAGCTGTAGTGGTTCTTGCTGTCTTCCCACCATACCTTTCCTCAGCTTCTTCTAACAGCATAAGGACAAACACAGGCCCATGCAGTAGTCCACAAACTCCCACCTGCAAGCCTGAGTCCTCATCTCCACATCAGGATAATGGGCTAGGGTGGACACATGACCAAAAATGGACCAATCAGAGCTTTTCCTTGAGATCTTCTAATTGGTGCTAGCAAAGGAGTCGTCTTGCCTGTTAGGTTCAGAGCTAGAACAGGAGCCCAAGGTTAATGGGCATCATAATTTCTGATTGTGTGAAGGCAGCTGTCTGCAATGGGGAGAATGAAGCTGTGTAAGGACAAGCTGGACACAGAGAGAGTCCTAGCAGAACGGAACTCCAGAGAGCCCTCCTACACTGTTGGTGGAAACGTGAATCGGTGCAGGAACTATGGAAAACAGTACAGAGGTTCCTCAAAACGAAAAATAGAGCTGCCATATGATCCAGTCTGTGCCCCAAAGACTAATGCCAAAGAACCTGAAGCTGATCAGTTCTATGAAGACCTACAACACATAATAGAACTAGCACCAAAAACCATGTACTTTTCATCACGGGGATTGGAATGCAGAAGTAGGAATCAAGTACCTTTCAGTTCAGTCCAGTCGCTCAGTCCTGTCCGACTCTTTGCAACCCATGGACTGCAGCTCGCCAGGCCTCCCTGTCCATCACCAACTCCCAGAGCTTGCTCAAACTCATGTCCATCGAGTCGGTGATGCCATCCAACCATCTCATCCTCTGTTGTCCCCCTCTCCTCCCGCCCTCAATCTTTCCCAGCATCAAGTATGTTTGCATGTTTCCAACTCTGAGACCCAGGTAAATGTATTGACTTCCTATTCTCCCAGAGAATATTGGAGATTTGAAGGGACCATTTCATGCAAGGATGGGCATGATAAAGGACAGACACAGAAAGGACCTAAAAAAGCAGAGGAGATTAAGAAGAGTTGGCAAGAATACACAGAAGAACTATACAATAAAGATTTTAATGACCTGGATAACCACGACGGTGTGATTATTCACCTAGAGCAAGGAATGTGGAGTCAAATGGGCCTTAGGAAGCATTACTACAAAGATAGCAGAGGTGATGGAATCCCAGCTGAGCTTTTTAAAATCCTAAAATATGATGCTGTTAAAGTGCTGCACTCAATATGTCAGCAAAATTAGGAGGAAAATCAATAGTGGCCAAATGACTGAATAAGGTCAGTTTTCATTCCAATCCCAAAGAAGGGCAATGCCAAGGAATGGTGAAACTGCCATACAATTAGTCTCATTTCACATGCTGGTAAGGTTTGCTCAAAATCCTCAAACTAGGCTTCAGTGGTACATGAACCGAAAATGTCCAAATGGACATGCTGGATTTAGAAAAGGCAAAGAAACCAGAGATCAAATTGCTAACACTCCTTAGGTCATGGATAAATCAAAGGACTTCCAGGAAAACATCTGTTTCATTGATTACGCTAAAGCCTTTGACAGTGTAGAACACAATAAGCTGGAAACTTCTTAAAGAGATGGGAGTACCAGGCCATCTTACCTGTGTACTGAGAAACCTGCATGCAGGTTAAGCAGCAGTTAGAACCAGACATGGAACAATTGACTGGTTCAAAACTGGGAAAAGAGTATTTCAAGGTTGCATACTGTCACCCTGCTTATTTAACTTATATGCAGAGTACATCATGCAAAATGCCAGGATGGATGAAGCACAAGCTGGAATCAAGATAGCTGGGATAAATATGAACAGCCTCAAATACACAGATAATACCACTCTAATGGCAGAAAGTAAAGAGGAATTTAAGAGCCTTTGATGAAGGTGAAAGAGGAGAGTGAAAAAGCTGGCTTAAAACTCAGCATTCAAAAAACTAAATCACAGCATCTGTTCCCATTACTTCATGGCAAATAGAACAGTGACAGATTTAATTTTGAGGGGCTCCAAAATCACTGCAGACAGTGACTGCAGCCTTGAAATTAAAAGATGCTTGCTCCCTGGAAGGCTTCACTGGTAGCTCAGCTGATAAAGACTCCTCCTGCAATGCAGGAAACTCTGGTTCAATTCCTGGGTCAGGAAGATCCCTTGGAGAAGGGATAGGCTACCCATTCCAGTATTCGCAGGCTTCCCTGGTGGCTCAGACAAGATCCCTGGGTTTGATCCCTGGGTTGAGAAGATCCCCTGGAGAAGGGATTGGCTGCCCACTCCAGTGTTCTTGCCTGGAGAATTCCATGGACAGAAGAGCCTGGCGGCATACAGTCCATGGGGTCGTGAAGAATTGAACATGACTGAGCGACTTTCACATTCAATCACATTGCTCCTTGGAAGGAAAGCTATGACCAACCTAGACAGCATAATAAAAAACGGAGACATCACTTTGCCAGCAAAGTCTGTATAATCAAAGCTATAGCTTTTCAGTAGGCATGTACAGATGGAAGAGTTGGACCATAAAGAAGGCTGAGCGCCGAAGAATCGATGTATCAAATTGTGGTGCTGGAGAAGACTCTTCAGAGTCCCTTGGACTGCAAGGAGATGAATCAGTCCTAAAGGAAATCAGTCCTGAATATTCAATGGAAGGACTGATGTTGAAGTTGAAGCTGCCATACTTTGGCCCCCTGGTGCAAAGAGCTGACTCATTGGAAAAGACCCTGATTGTGGGCAAGATTGAGGGCAGGAGGAGAAGGGGGCAGCAGAGGATGAGATGGTTGGATAGCATCACTGACTCAGTGGACATGAATTTGAGGGAGTTCTGGGATACAGTTTAGGACATAGGCGCCTCGTGTGCTTTGATCCACGGGGTCACAAAGATTTGGACACAACTGAAGTGGCTGGGCAAGCACACATGTGCAACAAGTGCCAAGTCACTTCAGTCGTGTCTGGCTCTTTGTGACCCCGTGGACTGTGGCTCAGCAGGCTCCTCTGTCCATAGGACTCTCCAGGCAAGAACACTGTAGTGGGCTGCCATTTCCTCCTCCAGGGGATCTTCCTGACCCAGGGATCGAACCTGTGTCCCTTACATCGCCTGCACTGGCAAGCAGGTTCTCTACCACTAGCGCCACCTGGGAAGCCCCACTCCTGAGCATATATCTGGACAAAGCTAGATTCAAAGAGATGCATGCACTCCTACTTATAGCAGCACTATTCACAGTAGCCAAGACAGAAACAACTCAAATGGCCATCAACAGATGAACTGGATTAAGAGGACGGTGTACATACGTACAATGGAATATTACTCAGCCATAAAATGGAAAGAAGCAATGCCATTTGCAGCAGCATGGAGTGACCTAGAGGTGATCATGCTAAGTCGGACAGACAGAGGCAAATTTTGTACAATATCACCTACATGTGGAGTCTAAAATGTGACACAAACGAACCTATTCAGGAGACAGAGACAGACTCACAGACACAGAGGACAGACTTGTGGTTGCCAAGGGGACAAAGGCGAGGGGAGGGGTGGATGGGGAGTCTGGGGTGAGCAGATACAAACTCATATATAGAATGGATTAACAGCAAGGTCCCACTGTACAGAACAGGGGACTTTATTCAGTGTCCTGAGATAAACAATAGTGAAAAAGAATGTGTGTGTGTGTGTGTGTGTGTGTGTGTGTGTGTGTGTGTGTGTGAGTATGAGTGAATCACTGCACTTACTGCAGAAATTAACACAACACTGGAAATCAAATACACTTCGATAAAATAAAGTTAAAGAATAGAGCCCCCAGTTTAGTTCCAGGCTCCAAAGCTACCCATTTCCTCCTCAAACTCTCGCTTCAAATTCTATGAGATAACCCAGAATTCTTCCAATAAAACCTTCTCTCCTTTAACTTAAGCTGGTTTGAGCTGGGCTTCCTCTCACTTGCCATCTGAAGAATCCAGGCTTAAACACAGGGGAAAAGTATTATTCCCATTTTATAAATAGGAAAAATAAAGCACCATGGGTTATGTGGCTTGGCCCTAACTACAAATATAACATTAGACCTTGAAATTGCAGCTATCCGTCTGAAAAGCAATACTAGCAACACCTGTCTCCTAAACAGTGACTTTCAGAGTATTTTACAATTCATTGAAAAAAAAAATTACATTTTACAATGTGGCCCAGGATATACACATGTGTGGATGTAGCAAACATTTCACATAATACTTACCCTTATTAAGTGTGATGCCCTCTTTTATTCTCTATTCTATTTCATTCTTTCAAATGCTGTTTGTGACCACTAAATTGATTTCACCTCCCACTAAGTTGATTTCACAACCCACTAGTGAATCCAAAATTGTAACTGTTTTAAAAAATGGAACGATAGCCCTTTTCACAATATACCACTAATTAGATAATCCTTTCCCCCACTGTACATTTCCCTTCGGTGAAACTCTAGAATATGTAGATTAACCTGTGCATTCATTGTGGCTTGAGCATATGTAAATGCCAAGTCCTTCCTACCAGGAATGATTAGAAAAAGAGAATACGGGGGATGGAAGAAAGAGGGAAGGTAGGAGAACTTGACAGCAGGGTTTTGCCATCAGTCAAGCCACCAAAGAGTCCAAAGGAGTGAGCCCGTCCAACGCCAGCCTGGCCTCCAGTCCCTCCTGTTCGAGTCTGTCTCATCACAGGTTTAACGCGGCCCCCCCAGAGTCCTTGGTCTCCCCTCTCCCTCATGCTCCTGTGGCCTCCTGGTCTCACTCTGGTGCTGCCATCCACCAGAGTTCAAACCAAAGACAGCTCCCCAAACCAAGCTCAGAGATCAAAGCATACCCCGAACCCAACCAGCACTTCCACTGAAAGCGTTCAAGTTACACCACCGTCCCCTTTCACTTAGGCTTCCATCAGTTCAGTTCAGTTCAGTGCAGTTGCTCAGTCGTATCCGACTCTGCGACCCCATGAACCACAGCACCCCAGGCCTCCCTGTCCATCACCAACTCCCGGAGTTCACTCAAACTCATGTCCATTGAGTCGGTGATGCCATCCAGTCATCTCATTCTCTGTCGTCCCCTTCTCCTCCCACCCCTAATCCCTCCCAGCATCAGAGTCTTTTCCAGTGAGTCAACTCGTTGCATGAGGTGGCCAAAGTATTGCAGTTTCAGCTTTAGCATAAGTCCTTCCAATGAACACCCAGGATTGATCTCCTTTAGAATGGACTGGTTGGATCTCCTTGCAGTCCAAGGGATTCTCAAGAGTCTTCTTCCATAATCTCCCCCTAATGTTCACCCCCAATACACTCATGACCCCACGATCCAGTACTCCTGTTTCTTTCAGCTAAAGCATCTCTTCCCCAAATCTGCTCACTTCCCACAGGTCTCTGCTCAAGTGTCATGGCCCCAAAGAAGCCCTCCTAAACCCCTGACCTAAAGTAGCCCCTGCCTCCTAACCATCCTCTATCCCTCCCCCTTGGTTTATTTTCCTTCATTGCACTCATCAGTAGATTAAACTATGTTACGTGCTCGTTTAAGATCTATCTCCCTCACTGGATCATGGCTTCCCTGAAGACTGGTATTAACTGGTAACCATCGTTAACAGTGGCTGATCAAGCAAAGCCCAGACTATGTATTCCTGCAGCAAAGGAACCCAATGCCTTGACAAGGTCTTAGAAGCAACTCAGAAGGGAGGAGTGAAGAGCAGGAAATTTTTAAATTGGGGGTTCAGTTTCAGACAAGTATTTCAATATAGGTGTCTTGATTGGGATTGAGGAAATCCGTGACAGAATGGTTCAGGATGGGTACACCCAATGGGCAAGAGCTTTGTTCCGCTTCTTCTTTCTTCTTTTGACTGAAGTTTAGTTGCTTTGCAATGTCGTGTTGCTTTCAGGTATACGGCGCAGTGATACAGTTCTGCATGTTCTTTTTCAGATCCTTTTCTATTACAGGCTATTACAGAATATTGAGTGGAGTTCCCTGTGTGACACAGTAACCCCTGGATATTTTACATATAACAGTGCACATGTGCTCACCACAACCTGCTAATTTATCCCTCCCCTCCCTCTCCCATTTACTAACTGTAAGCTTATTCTCTATGTCTGTGGGTCTACTTCTACTTTGTAAATTCATTTGTACCTTTTTTTTTTTTTGGATTCCAAATATAAACAATATCACAGTATTTTTCTTTGTCTGCCTTTACTTAGTATGATAATCTCTATGTCAATCCTTGTTGCTCTCAGTGACATTATTTCATTCTTTTTTATGGTTGAATACGACTCCATTGTGCATAAACATATAGATACCATATCTTCTCTGTCCGCTCATCTGTCAAAGGACAGTTAGGTTATTTCCATGTCTTGGCTATTGTAACTAGGGCTGCAGTGAACACCGGGGTGCAGGGGGGAAGCATATGAAGAGTAGGCAGCTATTTGATAGCCTAGTCCAGTATTATTCTGAGAAAGGGTTCTTATATCCCTGATGAGACCTAGCTTACTTGCTATTATTCTGGGAAAAAGTAGATTTTCCCCCCCAGAAACAGGTTTCTGAAACAATGTTTATTTGCAAATTCATCTTTCCAGACAAAAATTTTCTAGGAGAGTAGTCATGTTAATGTAACTTCAATTCTTGATCTTAAAAGCTCATAACTGCGTGTGGTTTCATATATAGGGATCTTGTTTCCCTGAATTAATGACATAAAGTGCTTAGAAGCAAGACTGACACATAATAGGCACTTGAAAATGCTTATTGCTCTTGCTCTGTAGTTGTAGAAAGTTCCTGCCGGGTGCACAGTAAATACCTGCTGGATCAGTTACTTAATTATCATGGTTGGAAGGGCTGAGACAGAGCTGAGTCAAGCATGAAGGGGGAGACCGCTAAGATTTCAGAGACCGTGTCCCGCTCTCTCCTTAGGGATCCCGCCATGAAGCTATTGTGATGGGAAGACCAGGAAGAATGTCAGAGAAACGTTCTGCCATCATGAGAGGAGTGGATTAAATGAAGACTCCCTGGGTTTTCCTGGTGGCTCAGTGGTAGAAAATCTGTCTGTCAAAGCAGGGGACACAGATTCAATCCCTGATCTGGGAAGATCCCACTAGACTCAGATCAACTAAGCCAGTGCTCCGTAAGTGCTGAGTCTAAAACCGAGCCTGGGAGCCGCAGCTACTGAAGCCCACGCCCCCTACCGCCCGCGCTCTGCAGCAGACAGGCACCACGGTGGAAGCCCACGCACCACACCCAGCCCCTGCTCGCTGGCCACTGAGTCAGCGACGCCAGCCAGCCGCCTCACGCTCTGCCGTCCCCTCCTCCTCCCGCCTTCCGGCTTTCACAGCATCAGGGGCTTTCCTTCTGTGAAGAGTCAGCTCTTCGCATCAGATGACCAGAGTATTGGAGCTTCAGCTTCAGCATCAGTCCTTCCAATGAACACCCAGGACTGATCTCCTTTAGAATGGACTGGTTGGATCTCCTTGCAGTCCAAGGGACTCTCAAGAGTCTTCTCCAGCACCACAGTTCAAAAGCATCAATCCTTCGGCAATCAGCTTTCTTCACAGTCCAACTCTCACATCCACACATGACCACGGGAAAAACCACAGCCGTGACTAGCTTTGACCCACAACAAAGCTAATGACTATATCTCCATGAAACTGCACGGAAGAAGGTTCTGAAAGTTTTATATTAAGCAGGATGGTAAAAGGAAATTGATTTTGCACTAACAATAATGTAAGATGTGTAAAATCCTATACTTAATGGCAAAGGATAATTTTTTATAGTTGAAAATATGACTGTCATACAAATATAAAATGTACACCTGCCAGAGATTTATTAACTCATTAATGAGGAAGGCAGTAATAAGAAGGTAAATCTAGTTCAGAGAGCATTTTGAGGAATGGGATATTTATAGGTATTTAAAAAGAAATGTTAGATTGCTAGGTTAGGTGCAAAATGGATTAATGTCCCACTGGACAATAAAAAATATAACCTCTGAGGTTATCTTTGCTACCAGACAGAAGTTATTTGCATCTCTGCCTTATAAGATCTACAAGTCTATATGTAAAGTCACAGAGTTTGAGCCCTTAATTAATAGTAAGCAGCAAAGTCAAGCAAAGATGCCTCCCCCAGATAATTAATTACCCTTAGGTGGCCTTGTTAGACAACACTCCTAAATATCATTGACCAAACATGCCTTATTTCCAAGTCTTTACTTCGTGTGTTATCTTTTTATTTCCATGAGCTTAGTTTCTGTAGATTCTACTCGTTTCCATGGTTTCTGTAGGGTCTCTCCATCCTGAACTCCAACTCCACAGTACCCATAAGATTTATGCTTTTTAGCAGCAAACTCCACCATGAGAGAGGAGTCTTTTATTTATGGTTTTTGTTTTTAGGGGGGATGTCGGTTTCTCAACTGAAAAGCATCCTTTTATACTTTGTGGTGTCTCCCTTCTTCTGACTGCAGGCTCCTCTGGGCTGAGACCTGATCGGTTCAGTAAGTCCAGCAGGTACCTCAGCTACATCCTTCTGCTGTCTAGCGATGCCCGGGACACACTGGAAACACACTGAGCGATGATGCCTAGATCAGCGAAGGAATGTATTAGAACTAAAGCAAAAAAAGTTGTTATCCTTGATCAGGAAAAAGTTATAAAATTATGTGCCAGTTTAACACGTGGGTCCAGACCAACAAATGACTTGACACAACAAAGCCATAGTTTCAGAGCAGCAGGAAGATGCTTGTTCTTGTGGAATGCACAGCAATCAGCCTGTAAGGAAAAGTCTTTGGGGTAAGGCAGAGATGGCTCTGATCAGCATTTAGCCAGGAGATACAGCCTTAGTCTACCTAAAACACAGGACTCTGTTAGATCACAGCCACCACACTTAGGAAAGGGTCCAAACAGAGAGCTGTATTGGAAAACCAATCCTCCTAATTTCTGCTGATTTTTTTTTCTTGCCATGGGACAATTTGCCCAGTACCTATAAAGGTGAGAAATTATAACAGAATCTACATGTCTATTTGCAATATTCTTTCCAAGGTTTTCTTTAAGAAGTTTGGGTGGCTTAAATAAAAGACATTCCCCCAAAAGATATTTAAATTGAGAAAAAAGTGTCAGACAGTAAGGAAGAGGGGCTTCTGTGCCAGAATCCTAGCTCTGAGCATCCCAGCAGCCAAAGCAAGAAAGAAAATTTTGCTACCTGCACAAAGCCCATTTTCTAATGAGGAAAAAAGCCCATATAAGAGAAAATTTTTCACTAAGTGATGTGGAAATTATATGCTAATTTCATAAATTACACAAAGAATTTATGTACTAACCCTTCTATAGGGACCCCAGATATTATGGTCAAAGCCTTCAACCTAAGTTTTACAAAAGCTGAATTTAGGCTCTTTAAGTTTCTATTTCTAATATTACTGCTTAAAGAAAGCTAAGTCCACACTGTTAAAGCATATCTAGGCAACATATCCAGATAGGCGACATTTGGTTGGTCTAACCAGATATAGAGATACAACTTACAGAGTTTGTAGGAATAAAGTTAGAAAGCACTTTGGTTCAACCATCTCAGATATCAATTTGACCTTCACTTGACCAAAGCTATGAGGTGAAGTGAAGTGAAAGTCATTCAGTCGTGTCTAATTCTGTGTGACCCCACGGACTGTAGCCCACCAGGCACCTCTGTCCCTGGGATTCTCCAGGCAAGAAAGAACACTGGAGTGGGTTGCCATTGCCTTCTCCAGGGGATCTTCCCGACCGAGGGACGGAACTCAAGTCTCCTGCATTTCAGGCCGTTTCTTTTCTGACTGAGCCACCAGGGGAGCTCCAACCAAACCTGTATAGAGGCCAGCTCAAGACGGGGACCGACATAAGTGTCCAAAGGGCAGAGAGGCAGCTCACTACCCTTTGTGTTCTCAAGTCCCAGCACGGTTCCTGGCACACAGCAGGTGCTCGATGATACTTGACAGATAGCGCAGTGACTGAGGAGCAGCCAGAGAGCCCGGAGGTAGAAGAGAGAGCCTTGAAGAGGACTCACACTGGAATCACGCCCTCATGGCCGGCATTAGTGTGAACGCGCCTCTTCAGCTTCAGGGCTCCCACAGCTACGCAATGACACCTCTGCCCATACTTCCAGTAGTGGGACACGTGTAAGTTAAGTGCCCAAAATCTGCACACAGCTTAGACCTTCATGGGGATTAGCCAACAAATTCTTCGCTGTTCTTCTAAGAAAGAAGTAAAAGAACTTTTTCTTTTTAAAAAACTTCTACTGAAGTATAGTTGTTTTATAGTGTTTTGCTAATTTCTGCCGTACAGCAAAGTGATCCAGCTACACATATACTTTTTAACTGTACTTTTTCTTTAACTGTACCTGGGAGTCCAGTGGGCTCCCAGGTGGTGCTAGTGGTAAAGAATGCAGGAGACTTAAATGATGTGGGTTTGATCCCTGGGTTGGGAAGACCCCCTGGATGAGGAAATGGCAACCCACTTCAGTATTCTTGCCTGGAAAATTCCATGGACAGAGGAGCCTGGTGGGTTTCAGTCCAGAGGGTTGCAGGCGTGGACGTGACTGAAGCTACTTAGAAGGCATGCATGGTAGTCTAGTGGATGCTCCCACAGTTCTATGGCTCCCTGATCAGTGGACTGGGCCTTACACATCATGTTCTCCTGAAGGCAACCACGGTAATGCCAAGATCAAGGTGTTCCCAATGGCTCGTTTCAAAGATCAACCTGCCAGACAATCAAAACCGCTGTCCCGGGGGCTTCTGAGCTTTCCCTGGTCCAGTCCTTCCCATGCACACACACAAGACTGGTTTTCTGAAAGTATCACTTTGATTGGGAGAAAACCAACAAACCAAATACGAGCTGGGAAGTGGAGCGCACTGGAGCATCCCACCAGACCTCCCCACTGCTACGTCCGTGCCCAGATTAACCATCCGGTGAGTCCCTGGACCAAGATGGGAGATGGGTCAGAAGGCAGGTAAAACCCTTCAGAATGGGAAATAGAGGTTTTGCAAAAGATACCCCATCGTGCAGCCTCCTACATGATCTTTTCCGCAAACATTCTGGAGGGGCAGATAAAGAAGTATATCCTGTGAGAGTATCAGCTTGATAAAGGCACCAATGACAAAACTGTTGTCCATTTTTGAGCAAGGGATAGTTTCATATATAATCAAAACACGGCTGCTTTTTTGATTCTCACAGCAGCCCGTGAGACCCTAAGATCTCAAGGATCTCCTGGTCCTAAGACGGTAAGCTAAAGCAGGGCTTCTCAAACTATCCCTGGTGACGAAACACTTGACTTTTCTGTTTCCAATCCGTTGTAGATCAGCACTTTTGCAAAATAATGAATTATTTCTTCATTTTTATAACAAAGAAATAAAAAACATAAGCCCATATTTTTTATTATTATCATCAACAAATATAAAAATCGGTCCAAATTGCTTTAAAAGTCTCTGAACCTCTACTGTCAGAACCTGGACTTGGCACACAGCAGTAGCAGCCGCAGGGTGGTGCTAACCGGGGATGAGCTGAAGGGCCAGCTCTGAAGAGCCTGGAAACCCCGGGGCGCCAGGCAGCCTCCCTCTCCTCCCGCTTGCCCGGTCTGCTTACTCTGCTTGAGAAAACAGCCATACCGCGAGAAACACAAAACGCCTGATAAGTTTTCTTTAGAAGGGGAGGGGATAAGAATGTATCAGCAAATCCAATACATTTTATGACATGAATTCAGTTTGTATATCGTGTGAGTTTCACTGACCTCTCAGGTCAGTTCAGTTCAGTTCAGTCGCTCAGTCGTGTCCGACTCTCCGCGACCCCATGAACCACAGCACGCCAGGCCTCCCCGCCCATCACCAACTCCCGGAGTTCACTCAAACCCATGTCCATCAAGTCGGTGATGCCATCCAACCATCTCATCCTCTGTCGTCCCCTTCTCCTCCTGCCCCCAGTCCCTCCCAGCATCAGGGTCTTTTCCAGTGAGTCAGCTCTTTGCACAGGTGGCCAAAGTATTGGAGTTTCAGCTTCAACATCAGTGCTTCCAATGAACATCCAGGACTGATCTCCTTTAGGATGGACTGGTTGGATCTCCTTGCAGTCCAAGTGACTCTCAAGAGTCTTCTCCAACACCACAGTTCAAAAGTATCAATTCTTTGGCACTCAGCTTTCTTCACAGTCCAACTCTCATGTCCATACACGACCACTGGAAAAACCATAGCCTTAACTAGACAGACCTTTGTTGGCAAAGTAATATCTCTGCTTTTTAATATGCTATCTAGGTTGGTCATAACTTTCCCTCCAAAGAGTAAGCGTCTTTTAATTTCATGGCTGCAATCAGCATCTGCAGTGATTTTGGAGCCCCAAAAAATAAAGTCTGACACTGTTTCCACTGTTTTTCCATCTATTTCCCATGAAGTGATGGGACCAGATGCCCTGATCATAGTTTTCTGAATGTTGAGCTTTAAGCCAACCTTTTCACTCTCCTCTTTCACTTTCATCAAGAGGCTTTTGAGTTCCTCTTCACTTTCTGCCATTAGGGTGGTGTCATCTGCATACCTGAGGTTACTGATATTTCTCCTGGCAATCATGATTCCAGCTTGTGCTTCCTCCAGCCCAGCGTTCCTCATGATGTACTCTGCATATAAGTTAAATAAGCAAGGTGACAATATACAGCCTTGACGTACTCCTTTTCCTATTTGGAACCAGTCTGTTGTTCCATGTCCAGTTCTAACTGTTGCTTCCTGACCTGCATATAGGCTTCTCAGGAGGCAGGTCAGGTGGTCTTTCAGAATTTTCCACAGTTTATTGTGATGCGCACAGTCAAAGACTTTGGCATAGTCAATAAAGCAGAAATAGATGTTTTTCTTGAACTCTCTTGCTTTTTCCATGATCCAACGGATGTTGGCAATTTGATCTCTGACTCCTCCGCCTTTTCTAAAACCAGCTTCAACATCTGGAAGTTTACGGTTCATGTGAGTGCAACTGTGTGGTAGTTTGAGCATGCTTTGGCATTGCCTTTCTTTGGGATTGGAATGAAAACTGACCTTTTCCAGTCCTGTGGCCACTGTTGAGTTTTCTAAATTTGCTGGCACTTTGAGTGCAGCACTTTCACAGCATCATCTTTCAGGATTTGAAATAGCTCAACTGGAATTCCATCACCTCACTAGCTTTGTTCGTAGTGATGCTTTCTAAGGCCCACTTGACTTCACATTCTAGGATGTCTGGCTCTAGATGAGTGACCTCTATCTATCAGTAAATGAGCAAGGAAAGGTCAGTCCTTGGGATATGGGTGATATGGTCTCCAGAGACGTATCAGCAGTAAATTTAGGTTATCGTACTAGTGATCACCACAGACAGTGCTAACTTATTTAACAGTGGCATATGCTTAGGTCCACCCAAGGCAATTCTGAAAACAAAAGTATCCATCCTTCCAGAAAGCGTTCTGAGGGACTTTCCTGAAGATCCATTGGTTGAACCTGTGCTTCCACCACATGGGTCATGTGTTCAATTCCTGGTCGGGGAACTAAGATCCTGTATACTGCATGGGATAGCAAAAAAAAAAAAAAAAAATTTTTTTTTTTTTTTTTTTTAAAAGAGCTCTGATCCTCCCACTTTGAGTCTGAGACTCTGGCCTTTCGAGTTCACACCAGAACAGAGAGGTCACATGTTTCTACCTATGCCAAAAACCATGCTCAGTGTTCAACATGCTTTATTCCCCTTTCAGGGCAGAAAAGCCAGGACATAATTCCTAACCCACAGGTTGCTTCTAATACCTCTGTTCATCAAGCAGTTTTCCCTTCTTCTTGGACTAGTTTGCATGGCTCCCCGCAGGACTGGATGATGGAAGGCAGCGAGAGGAGGCGTGTATCTGACCCCGGGTCTGCCCCACAGACACCTGCCAGGCCTAGTGTTCCGTGTGCTTTTCCCCGCTTCCCGCAAGGTTGGAAGCCACCTGCTGAAGGTGAAGAAGCCACAGGCCAGAGGAGCTGGAGTCCCTGACTCCAAGCTTGGGGAGCCTCTCCCCAATCAGGAACACTTACTCCAGATACTGAGAGGGAATCTGAAATGGGGCTACGCCTCTGGGATTTGGGGGTTTGTGCATGACAGCAGAGGATGCCGTAAGAAATGCCTTCACAATCGAAGCCTTCGACGATTTTTGTCTACCATTGCGCCAGCCTGGCTGCTGAGTTAGAATGTCGTATTCATCCACTCTTCTTGTGATCTGCCCAGTGAGCTTGCTCTGGATCTTTTCATTCAAAAATCATTCATTGAGCTCCTACTATGTATCTCACTGGGTACAAGTATCATATCTAAGGGTCCCTGAGAATGAGACCGAAGAGATCAATTCTTACTTCAAATTCGTTTCTAAAATGACTGGGCGGAGAGTTATGACTACAAAGAAGAATGCATCTGTAGGCTCTGCAATGTCCACCCCTTCCCTCCGCTCCACCCTCCCGCCCCCACCCCTGCACAACTGGGTGCCAAAGCACAGGTGGAGCTTCCGGCCATGTAACTTTGAGGAAAGAAAAGGAAGCATTCCCCGGGAAGTTTTCTCGTGTACGCCCGCGCGTGCTCAGTCACCTCAGACTCTTTGTGCCCCATAGACGGCAGCCCGCCAGGCTTCCCTGTCCATGGGGTTCTCCAGGCAAGAGTACGAAGTGGGCTGCCATGCCCTCCTCCAGGGGATCTTCCTGATCCAGGGATCAAAACGTTGTCTTCTTGCGTCTCCTCCGTGGCAGGTGGATCCTTTGCCACTGCACCACCTGGGAAGCCCTGGAGGTCTCCCTGCTTCATCCTTGGTTTAAATCCATGATGTCATAGGGCTTTCAGCATGGAAGGATATCATTTCCATTGTGCAGGGAATATCAGAAAGACACAGCGAGGGAGCAGGGTTTGCCCTGGTGAAGTGAGGCATTGTGACGCTTTTTATATTGATCCCCTCCTCTGGGTCTTTGAGTGACTCTCACTAAATGCCAGGATTACTTGTTAAGGCTTTTTGAAGTCTAATTATTCCTCATTGGGTGTCACAGCCCTGAGACAGAGATTAGCAGGAGAGCAAAAGGGCTCAGAGCCTATCTGAATGTAGCATTCTGATGTATAGAACTGAAGGAATTTACCTGTGCACCTTTCTCCAGATTCGACTCCCAGGCGGGCAAGTTCCCCATTCTGTTTCATCATCATTTGCCTCCTAGCTAGACATTTTCATCTTCGCAGAAAGTCTGTTTCACATGGACCTTCCCACACAGTTGAGCAGCTCCCTAGCGAGTCATCAGATTTGTTTACTTGAAATGGAAAGTTAGGATTTGCAAATCAATTTTGATTTGATTTTTTATAAGTAAAAAAATGAAGTTTTGATGACTATAACCCAGCATATTTTATTCTTTCCTGCTCCTTACATCCAACCTGTGGTCCTATTTCTCCAAGGAAGAGTCATTTATTGTCCCATCGTCCCATCCACACTACTCTCTACTTCACTGTGTGCAAAAACACTGCTGGGAAATTAAAAGAAGAAATGCCATTTCCAAAGAAACTGAAGCATATCTGAGCTTAGGCAAATGATGCTGTTTTAAAGGATCCTGGCATCTGAGAACTGAGTCCAGTGTTTCGCAGGCCCCGTGTAATTGGTTAATTACAGTGGTGGAGCTGATGCAGACACGCACTGACCTATCAGGAGAAAAAAGAATAGGAGGCAAGCCTCGACTTTCCGGATTGCAGACCCTGCCCAGGGACCTATGTTGGCTAGGAACACGGATTTCAGGAAACATCCAGTCACCCTCCATCTGCTGGATTTAAGCCCCCAAGGCCAGCACCTCCTATTCTTCACATTTGGTCTGGGCTGGGACCTGGGCTGAAATCAGAGCCGCTGCCCTTCCCCTCACCGCCCTCCCTCACACCTCAGCAGCTCTGTTAGTTCTCCTATTAATGTCTCACCAACACCAGGCAGGCGCTTCCTGCATGGAGGTTCTTCATTAACAGGTTGTCAGTGGGACCAAGTCAGATCCCCTCTGCTGAAGGAGGCTGGCACCAGCCCCAGTACGAGCAGGCCAGAGAACTTCCTGAGCAATGATCACATTTTCTATCGAGTCCCTGCTTTCTTATCAAACTTAAATTTGGACTCACCTATCTGACTTCTGAAAACTTTCCTGGCTCTTCCACCTTAAGCAAACATTCGTTCTGAAATTAAATCTGTTTTGATGCTCCATGTCATATCTGAATCAGCAGTTTTTAAATACTCGATATATCTTTAAACGCCAACAGACAAGTATAGCAGGTGTTTAATTGTGGTTTAAAGATCCACATTGTTCGCATTTTACAATCACAATTAAGATTAAGCAATAACACCAAAGGAGTTCCGGTAGACAGCAATAATACTCACCCATATAGTGAAATTGATAAGGATCCAGATATAATGATGCCCATTGTAGTAACCCTGTGGTGACTGATTGCTATTCTGCCGTTAGCAAACAACCAAGAAATACTTTATTTTTTCAGAATTATCAATTTGTTTCTAGGGTATGTGAACAATGGAAACCTTGAGGGAGAATGCAATAGTTAGCGAGGTATTAAAACAGTTATATAACTAATAAAAACACTAAATCAACTTAGATATGCAGCAGTGTGTCATTTCCATTTTAATAAAAAAGTACATTATTCTCTTCCCGAAATTGCAAATTTTTATTTTTTTTTTACTCTGTGCCAACATATTTGGAAAGTAAAAAAGTCATAAATCTATGGTTTCTGGAATTGTCATTTATGTGATTCTCTAGTCTTTAAAAATGATAGAAGAAAAACAGGCATTTTCATAAAACGATCTATTTGAAAAATTATTTGCATTCGCTGCTTGCATTTTTTTTTTCTTTGGGAGGTTGGGAGGAGAGCACAGGGACTTGTAAATAAAACACATTTGATTTTCATAGCATCCTTGTATGCTGAGCCTGGAGATCTCTGGATGTGCCTGCTCAGATAGGCAGTGTGCGGAGAAGCTTTATTGAGGGGAGCTTTCACGTCCTTCGCGTGCAGCCTGCGCAGTAACAAAGGCTCAGGCGGAGGGTCAGACTCTCGCTCAATTAAATCCAGGCCGGCCAGATGGGAGACAGTCTGGAAACCCAGCCAGAAGCAGCAGCCGCCTCTCATATTTGCAGGCCTGAGGGGCCCTGGAACTCCCGGCTCCAGACCTGAGCTGAACAGGCCAGACCTTCCATCAAGGAATTTAGAAGCATGCATTTTACTTCTCTCAAAACATACTGATGGGCTTACCAAGAGGTCCCACAGGATGGTTTCCAAGCACCCTTGAAAATTGTCCTGAGTTTATTGCCTGAGTTGCTAGTGAAAACCTTCCCACAAAGAGCCAAAAGCAAATGTTGAAAGATCTAGCTGTAGAACTCTAGAAATGCAAGATCATTTGGGAAGAACCGCAGAAAAAAACCAGAAAACAAGAGGAAAAAAGTCAAAACTAGACAGGTCTTTTGAATTCATCCAGGGCCCCTGAGTCTCGTATTTCCACCAAAATACCCCCAGAACAGCAGTCTCTACCTTGCCTGCACTTTGGTATACCCACAGAGATTTTTTAAATATGTACCTATGTTGATACACACTTAAAATATATACGTATATTCTAGGCTAGCCAAGCCAAGTCCCTGGGGACAGAGCCTAGATGATTCTGAAACACACATCGCCAAGAAAATTGAGGGTGGATTCTCTCGTCTTAAAATCTGTGCACATTCTGTAATTTGACTCAATAAAGCATTTTTGCTTCATTGGTTAGATAGGTTTTCTTTTCCACAAATGTTCAAGTAAAATCAGTGAACAAGGAAGGTGTACCATTTCCTCCCCGTGACCTGCCCTGTACCTGAGAATGTTACAAATGCCATGGAAGAAGTGTCTAACTCATTGCATAAGTGAAGAAACCAAGGTTCCAAGAGGTAAAGTCCTTTGGGATTTCTGATGACACTACCATCTGCTTCTTTGTACTGTATGTAAAGGGCAAATTAGTGATGAAATACTCTGGATTCCATTCAAAAGAATATAAGAAAATATGAAATGGCTGGAAAGTCTGATAAGAGAATCCCATCACAATGGCAGTTACAATTTATTGAGTCCTGCTAAATATGGGAAATTTGCATATTCATGCATTCATTCAACAAATTTTATTGAATTTTGTTATAGGAAAAAACGCTGATCTACTCCGCTGGGGATACAACAGATATCAGAGATGATCCCTGATTTCTTGGAGCTTCAGGCGACCAGGAGGGACCAAGATTAACCAAAATCACAGGAATGAGGGAATAAGTAGGACCTGTAATAAATGCTCTGTGGCTCCATGAGAACAGCAGCAAGACAGATGTTCTGCCGGGAGACTCAGGGGAGGAAGAGACCCCTGAGCTGAGAGCATGGAGAGTGAGGAGTTCACCAAATGGTGGGAGAAGGCAGAGTGAGGAGCAGCCTTCCTCACAGGGAGAGCAGCATGTGCAAACGTCCCGTGGCGAGAGAAGAGAAGCACTGGCGAGGACGTGCGGGAGGGTCAGTGCGGCGGGGATGGACGGCGTGTGGAGCAGCAGACAGGAGGGCTGGGCCACGGCAGGCGTTCGTCAGGCCTAACCTTTATCACCGTTCTGTCTACTGTCCCGCGGGTGACATCACACAGTGAGCACCAGGGGCACGTCTGCAGGAGCCGGCAGTGCCGAATGAGGACACCGGCAGCTCATCAGACAAGACCCAAGCTGGCCTCCGAAGGACCCGGAGGAGAGAGAAGCAAAACGAGAGGAAAGCCCCAGGACAGCTGGGGCAGCCCGGGCCGCCCTAAATCTGTGTGCAATGTTCATGTTCTTTCTTTTTTAAGATTTTGTGTGTGGACCAATTTTAAAGTCGTTATTCAATTTGTTCCAATATTGCTCCTGGTTTACGTTTCGGTCTCTTGGCTCTGAGGCATGTGGGATCTTAGATCCTTGACCAGAGAGGAGGCCAAGCCCACACACCCCGCACTGGAAAGCAAAGTCTCAACCACTGGACTGCCAGGGAAGTCCCCGAAACGTTTCTATTCTTATGAACAGTTTTTCGTATTATGTTGTATCACTTTTCTGCACCCAAAATAAAACTCAACTTTAAATGGTTTAAGCAGTGAGGATACATCATTATTTCACATGACACAAGTTCCAAAGGAGGCTAGCTCCAGGATTGATCTATTCTGAGACTCTGTGAAATCATCAAGGACCAATAATTTTTTTTTTCTTTGCTATTCTCCTCAGCTGTCTGCTTCATAATCAATGAACTTCCATCATGGTCACAAGATGGTCGCTGCAATCTAAGTTTCCCTGATAGATGG
Source organism: Moschus berezovskii (assembly GCF_049115385.1). Taxonomy (NCBI): domain Eukaryota; kingdom Metazoa; phylum Chordata; class Mammalia; order Artiodactyla; family Moschidae; genus Moschus; species Moschus berezovskii. The sequence goes on along the minus strand of NC_142460.1, from coordinate 12,973,987 downwards.
GAAAACCTTCAGCCAGAGTAGGGTGTTTCTTCCTGGTTGCTCCTTTTTCAGAATGGGGAAATATCTTCCCAAATATCTCTGCACCAGCAGATCAGTCCTCAGATCCCAGTAGCCGGAACTAGGTCTTATGCCACCCCACACCATTTACTGTCTAGGACAATGAAAAGACCACAAGTGTCTTAGAAAAATCAGGATTTACTCCCAAGCTTAGGATAAAGTCACCTGAGAGTTATATGGATAAAATTGGAGTTATGTCAGCAAAGAGGTAGGGGAACTTATTTGAGGTAAGTAAGCAATAGTTTCCATTCTGCTTGACGTGCTCAGAAAAAATCCCACCCTCCAGGCAGCAGGAATTGAATGACTTCAGGTAGGTAATGTCTTTAAAATCACTTAAAAATCAAAATGGGATAACTGATTCAGGCATCCAAAATAGATGTGGCCATCTTGGTTGTGTTTCCAGACATGGTCCTGCATCACTGAGAATTTGAAATTCCTCTGAACTGAATCAAATTCAAGGACACCACTAGCCATTTTCAAAACAGTAGTTGCCCGTTGTAACCTTGAAGTTTCAACAATCCCCCCTTTCCACAATTATGAATCATTTCCAACCCCAATTAATCTTTGCTTAACAAGCACACTTCTTGATAGCTCCAATCCTAATTCCTGTTTTAAAAGTATAATTGAGGCATAGTTGATTTACAATGTTGTGTTTAATTTCTGCTATACAGCAAAGTGACTCAGTTATACATATTTTTTCATATTCTTTTCCACTATATTTTATCACAGTATATTATAGTTCCCTGTGCCATACAGTAGGAGCTTGTTATCCATCCTATAGATAATAGCTTGCATCTATTGCTAATCCCAAACTCCCAATCCATCCCTCCTCCTCCTTTGGCAACCACAAGTCTGTTCTCTATATAAGTCCATTTTTTTTCATAGATATGTTCATTTGCATCATATTTTAGATTCCGCATATAAGTGCTACCATATGGGATGTGTCTTTCTCTGACTTACTTCGCTTAGTATGATAATCTTTGCTGTAAATGACATTATTATGTTATTTTTTATGGCTGAGTAATATTTCACTGTGCATGTATGTGTATGTGTGTATACCACATCTTCTGTATTCACTCACCTGTTGATGGACATTTGGGCTGCTTCCGTGTCTTGGCTATTGTAAACATTGCTGCTATGAACATAGAGGTGCATGTATCTTTTCAAATTATACTTTTTCTGGGTATATGCCCAGGAATGGAATTGCTGGATCATATGGCAACTCTATTTTTAGTTTTTTGAGGAATGTCCATACTGTTTTCCACAGTGGCTGTACCAATTCACATTCCCACCAATAGTGTAGGACAGTTCTCTTTTCTCCACACCCTCTCCAACATTTAATATGAATAGACTCTTAAATGGCTTCCCTGGTGGCTCAGATGGTAAAAGCACCTGTTTGCAATGCAGGAGACCCATGTTTGATCCCTGGTTCAGGAAGATCCCTGGAGAAGGAAATGGCAACCCACTCCAGCACCCTTGCCTGGAAAATTCCATGGATGAAGGAACCTCATAGGTTCACAGAGAGTCGGACACGACTGAGTGACTTCACTTTCACTTTTCACTTTAAATGATTCTGACTATCATGAGGCAGTACCTCATTGCAGTATTCATTTGCATTTCTCTATAATTAGCGATGCTGAGCATCTTTTCATGTGGCTATTGGCCATCTGTATGTCTTTGGAGAAATGTCTGGTTGGGTCTTCTGCCCAGTTTTCAATTGGGTGGCTTGGGTTGGTTTTTTTTTTTTTTCCTATTGTTATTGAATTGTATGAACTATTTATATATTTTGGAAATTAGGTCCTTATTGGCTGTAGACTGTCTTTTCATTTTGTTTATGGTTTTCTTTGCTGTGAAAAAGCTTACAAGTTTGATTGGATCTCATTTGTTTATTTTTGCTTTTATTTCTATTGCCTTGGGAGACTGAGCTAAGAAAACCTTAGTACAATTTATGTCAGAAAATGTTTTGCCTATGTTCTCTTGTGGGAGTTTCACAGTGTCATATCTTATATTTAATTCTTTTAGCCATTTGGCATCATTTTTGTGTACAATGAGTTCTTTATTTATTTATTTTTTTTTTATTTTTCAAAGTTGTTTAAAATATTTATATTTGGTTATATGCCAAAGAGAATCTTACATTTTGATGCATTTTGTCTTATTCTTTTTTTTTTTTATAAAAGTGCATTTATTTGAGCATAACTTATAATTTAGAAATTTGAATGCAATATAATTATTCAATATTAGGGATTATAATAAATGTACAATTAATTTGATAGGATATTTTTTTTTACAGTTCATAACTTTTATAAATAAAATAAATTAAATGTACAGTGAATAAGTTCTCTGAAATATTTCAATATTTCTGCAGGTTTAGTAACATCGTAAAATACATTTCAACTAAAATTCACAAATCTAAAAACCTGTTAGGCATTTTTAGGCGTTTTAAGATGGAAATGAAGACCAATGTTACATCGTAATATGCCAATTACAAATAGTACTTCAAATAGCAAATACTACAGTTTGTCCCAAACTTTAAAAACTATTCATGAACTCAACACTGAACTATTGATGGCTATGAGAATTGTTTCCTAGCCTTTTTGAAAATTTCAACCCATTTACGTTTAAGGTAATTATTGATAAGTATGATCCCATAGCCATTTTCTTTATTGCTTTGTGTTCAAGTTTATACACTCTTTCTGTGTATCCTGTCTATAGAAGATCCTTTAGCATTTGTTGGAGAGCTGGTTTGGTGATGCTGAATTCCCTCAGCTTTTGCTTGTCTGTAAAGCTTTTGATTTCTCCTTCATATTTGAATGAGATCCTTTCTGGGTATAGTAATCTGGGCTGTAGGGTATTTTCTTTCATCACTTTAAGTATGTCTTGCCACTCCCTTCTGGCCTGAAGAGTTTCTGTTGAAAGATCAGCTGTTATCCTTATGGGAATCCCCTTATGTGTTATTTGCTGCTTTTAATATTTGTTCTTTGTGTTTGATCTTTGATAATTTGATTAATATGTGTCTTGGAGTATTTCGCCTTGGGTTTATCCTGTTGGGGACTCTCTGGGTTTCTTGGACTTGGGTGATTATTTCTTTTCCATTTTAGGGAAGTTTTCAACTAATATCTCCTCAAGTATTCTCTCATGGTCTTTCTTTTTGTCTTCTTCTTCTGGGACTCCTATGATTCGAATGTTGGAGCGTTTAACATTGTCCCAGAGGTCTCTAATATTGTCCTCATTTCTTTTAATTCGTTTTTCTTTTTTCCTCTCTGTTTCATTTATTTCTACAATTCTATCTTCTAGTTCACTTATCCTGTCTTCTGCCTCTGTTATTCTACTGTTTGTTCCCTCCAGAGTGTTTCTGATCTCATCTATTGCATTATTCATTGTATATTGACTCTTTTTTATTTCTTCTAAGTCCTTATTAAATCTTTCTTCCATCTTCTCAATCCTTTTCTCCAGGTTATTTATCTGTAACTCCATTTTGCTTTCAAGATTTTGAATCATTTTCACCATCAAAATTTGAAATTCTTTATCAGGTAAATTCCCTATATCTTCTTCTTTTGTTTGTGTTGGTGGGCAATTATCTTGTTCCTTTACTTGCTGGGTATTTCTCCACCTCTTCATCTTGCTTATATTGCTTTGCTTCGGGTGGCCTTTCCCTCTTCTTGCAGTTTATGGAGTTCTCTTTATTACGTAGTTTCTTCGCTGTGTGTGGGGTTGGACGGGTGACTTGTCCGGGTTCCCTGGTTAGGGAAGCATGTGCCGGTGTTCTGGTGGGTGGAGCTGGATTTCTTCTCTCTCCTTTAGAAGACAATGGGCTGCTTTTCTGGGAGCCTGATGTCCTCTGCCAGTATTCAGAAGTTGTTTTGTGGACTTTACTCCGCATTCAAATGTTCTTTTGATGAATTTGTGGGGGAGAAAGTGGTCTTGCCATCTTATCCCTCCGCCATCTTGTTCCTTCCTCCCCAGAACACTGGATTCTTATATTCCACTTGGTCGTGGAGTATCTCTTCCCAGCTGCTCCAGCAAGGCGCAGCCGCTGTACCTTACCTTGGACGAGGGGTATCTCCTCAAGGCCGCGCCTCCTGCTTTGAATGTAGATCAGCTCCTCTCGGCCCTCCGGTGCCCAAGCAGCCACCGCCTCCTGAACGTGGTACAGCTCCTCTCGGCCACCGCCCTAACCCTGGGCGCGGGGTAGCTCATCTCTCTTTATTTATTTAAATGTGACAGTCCAACTTTTCCAATACCTTGTACTGATATTGGGAAGAGACTATCTTTTCCCCATGGCATATTCTTGCCTCCATTGTTAAAGATTAATTGTCCATAGGGTGTGAGTTTATTTCTGGGCTCTCTATTTGGTTCAGTTTATTTTTGTGCCAGTACCACACTCCTTTGATTACTGTACCTTTGTAGTGTTGTCTGAAGTCTGGGAGGGTTATGCCTCCTGCTTTGTTTCAACCGCACACCCCACGATTGCTTTGGCTATTCTGTGTTTTTTATATTCCATATAAATTTCAGGACTACATGATGTAATTCTGTGAAAAACTGTCATGGGTATTCTGATAGATATTACATTAAATCTGTAGGTTGTTTAGGGTAGTATGACCATTTTAGCAATATTAATTCTTCTAATTCAATAGCATGGGGTATCTTTCCATTTCTCTGAGTCATCTTCCCTTATTAATGTTCTGTAGTTCTCAGTGCATAAGTCTTTTGCCTCCTTAGTGAGGAATATCCCCGAGTATTTTTAATGCATTTTAAAAGAAATTGTTTGCTTACATTCCCTTTCTGATTCTTCACTGTTTGTGTAAAGAAATGCAGCCTATTTCTGTATGTTAATCTTGTGTCCTACTACCTTCCTGTATTTGTTTAACAAGCCCCTGAGTCCAGTGAGGCGACGTTTCCTCCCCCATCGCCCTTAAAGCCTCGGTCACGTACTCAGTGGACTCACCTGGTGGCTCAGCGGTAAACAAGCCCCTGAAATGCAGGAGACCTGGGTTTCAATCAAGGTAAGAAAGATCCCCTGGAGAAGGAAGTGTCAAGCCACTCCAGTATTCTTGCCTGGGAAATCCCATAGACAGAGAGGAGCCTAGCAAACTACAATCCACAGGATCACAAAAGAGTCAGATACAACTTAATGACTCAACGACAGCAACAATATATACTCAACACACGTATGTGTGGAGTCACTAGGGTTTTCTATAGGTAGTATCTTATCATCTACCTATAATGACAGTTTTGCATCTTCCCTATCAATCCCAAGCCTACTTCTTGGCAAACAATGTACATAACCTTACTGTCTTTGCCTTTATGGGCTGCCCTTTTTTTGAATTCAAGTGCTTCTTGAATCTGTGTCTCCCAAGCTACAGTCCTGCTGCTGCTGCTACGTCGCTTCAGTCGTGTCCGACTCTGTGCGACCCCATAGACGGAAGCCCACCAGGCTCCCCCGTCCGTGGGATTCTCCAGGCAAGAACACTAGAGTGGGTTGCCATTTCCTTCTCCAATGCATGAAAGAGAAAAGTGAAAGTGAAGGTGCTCAGTCGTCTCCGACTATTTGTGACCCCATGGACTGCAGCTTACCAGGCTCCTCCGTCCATGGGATTTTCCAGGCAAGAGTACTGGAGTGGGATGCCATTGCCTTCTCCAAAGCTACAGTCCTAACAAACCCCAAATAAACACTTCTTATTCCCATCAGATCTCTGTTTCTGAAAGTTTGGTTAACAAAGTTTATTAATGGTGCTTCTAATTAGTTCAATGTGGTAGAAATAAACCACAGGCCAAAATAAGATGGTCTAACTTTGAATCCTGGCTCCATCCATGCTGAGGGGGGAATCTGGATCCAGTCCTGGGCAGGCCCTGACTGCTATGAAGAAGTTGTCCAACCTGCAGCTGTATCTTGTGCTGTACCCCCAGGTAGCCTGCTCACATGAGAGACTTAGCAACACTTTCAGAGCCTCCAGCCCTAAAACCACAGACAGAGTTTAGATTATCCTCACAGCCTATTATCAATCAGGGGGATAAAAATCACAGCCCAATCACTCGGCACATTTCTCCTTCTGTTTCCATCTCAGGGGACCAGAGTGAGCTATAAACATTAATTAGGAAAGATCTGTGACCCTCCTGAGATGATGGCAAGGTTGGAATCACAGGTACCCATCACAATTGGCTCACAGAACAAATGGGTAGGCCACTGAGCACCTTTCCTGGGGCTCAGTGACAAATGACATCAAGATTCAACAGCTAGTGGATGAGTCACAAAACCACGAGCAGACATCTTAAAAAATGCGTCTGAGTTGCAAACTTGGAAGTTAGGGCTCTTTGGTAGTGTTACATACCCTCTCCTCTGCAGACAACTTTTTCTGGTTCAAATACCCTTGATAATTCAGAGCTTTCTGACAGAGGAGGAATCATGACACAGGTACACCAAAGGAGCAGGATCAGATAGCCACAGGTTATATGAGAAGAAATGAATTCTCAAAGAACAAGGATCCTTGGATCAGAAGATGACAGAGGTGAAAGATGCCTCAGAAAGAGTGTAGAACTACTTCTTCATACTACGCTCTAGGCATCATGGAATCTCTTGGTTCCCCACAAATTTGAAAAGATTAATGCCCTTAAAACAATTCTAGAGACCAATCCCATGGTTGCAATATTTTAAACAAGCCCTGATGTCCTATAGTGGCATATTTCTCACCACCATCACTCTTTAAAGCTTCAACCATGCACTCAACACACATTTATTGGGTACTTACTCTGGGCCAGTAACTGTAAAGGTGATTTGGGCCTCACACTTGACATTTTGCACAAATAATTGCTTGCCTGGCCATGACCCTAAAGAGAAGCTACTACCAACCCAACTTTGAAAGGCTGGGATATTTCAAAATCATAGCTGGTGAGTTTCAGAGGTCAGATCGGAATCCTAGTCTACCTATTGCCACAGAAATGCTTCCAATGAACCACCCCAAATATCAGTAAAGTGAAAGTGAAAGTCACTCAGTCGTGTCCGACTCTTTGGGACCCCATGGACTATACAGTCCATGAAATTCTCCAGGCCAGAATACTGGAGTGGGTTTAGTGTTCCCCTTCTTCAGGGGATCTTCCCAACCCAAGGATCAAACCCAGGTCTCCCACATTGCAGGCGGATTCTTTACCAGCTGAGCCACAAGGGAAGCCCAAGAAAACTGGAGTGGGTAGCCTATCTCTTCTTCCTGATTCAGGAATTGAACCAGGGTCTCCTGCATTGCAGGCAGATTCTTTACCATCTGAGCTATCAGGGAAGCCAGTGGAGTGATATGCAGGTCAGCTGAGGGCCGTCTGATCCAGAGTGGGCTTGATTCAGGGTGACTCCAAATGCCTGTCATCTCTCTGGGAGCATCGGGCTGCCTCAAGTGTGTTGTTCTCATGACCACATTTGCAGATGGTTGCATGGGCCGTGTCAACATCCCATTGGCCAAAAAAAGCTACATGGACAAACTTAGGTAAGGGCAGAAGAATATATTCTATCTTGCAGTGAGAGAAACTGCAGAACTCTATGGCAAAGGGGCCATTTAGGCAATCCACCACTGTCTAACTTCACACCCTGCACACATTACTGTCAGCCTCCCAAGGTAAATAAATACGATGCATGCCATCAAATTGCATCCAAGATGCTGGGCAACTTTGGTGGAGGGGAAACCTCACCCAGCCCAGAGGGTGAGGGTGGAGGTGCAGCAAACAGGAGACGGCTAAAAAGAACGCAGTTGTGCTTGAATGACTTCTGACTGAAGCCAAGAAGAGGGGCGAGCCTGAAGATGCCAAGGTCTGGCCCCGCAACTTGCTCACGGTGGGAGGCAGCCTGCTGGGAGAGGTTTGGATGACTCGGATTGAACCAGGAGAGGAGCACACTGGAACCGAAGCTTTCTGTGGTTTGCTAAGCCAGGCATCAGCTTGCTGGAGTGACGAACGTTATGATCAGTTGAACAGTTTCATCAGACTTCACACTGTAACCCTTGGGCAAAACCAGAACTCAGTATTCGCCGGGTGGAGTTAATATTATAGCAAGAGGCGGGCAAACCAAAATTCTGACGGAAGAGCGGCATCCAGTGGCCAGGGGCTAATTTGCAAGGAGTCACGGACACAGGCATACAGATCTGGCAGTCGCTGGCTAACCACATCCCAAGGGAGGTTCAGCAGACCACAAGGACTGGCAGATATCAGGCTGGGGCCTCCAGAGAGGACTCAGCCAGCAACTGAGACAGATACGGTCACCCTCCTCCTGGAAGAGCACAAGGAGCTTCTGCATTTCCTTCTCTCCTGGTGGCCCCATCCAATCAGTTCCACCAAGCACACTGCGTCATATATGCTAAAATGTGTGTTTAATTATCTAATCGTTTGCATCTCTACACCTGAACCCATTAAATTTCTTAAGCTGCTAATGTACATTTTATCCCTGATTTCTCAGAATAGTTTAGTCTAGTTTTCCTTTCACCACTATAAAACAAAACATACCATCCATATGTCAAATCTCTTTTAAGGACTGCGCAATAAATATCCACCTTTTCACTCTGGAAGGAGACTGACTTTCCTTTATAGCTACAGGTGATATCTGTGGTCACAATCACACCTTAGCCAATTTTTTAAAAATTTGAGTCATACACACATATTCTCTGATCATAACAGAATTAAAATTAAAATCAATAATAAAGAATAACATAAAAATTTCCAAACACACAGAAATTAAAACACAGATTTTTGGTTTTTTTTTTTTTTATTGGAGGCTAATTATTTTACAATATTATATTGGTTGGTTTTGCCATACACTGACATGAATCCGCCCCAGGTGTACATGAGTTCCCCTTCCTGAACCCCCCTCCCCCCTCCCACCTCCCTCCTCTCCTTATCCTCCCTCTGGGTCATCCCCGCACACCAGCACCGAGCATCCTGTAACATGCATCGACCCTGTACTGGCGATTCGTTTCACATATGATAATATACATGTTACAATGCCATTCTCCCAAACCATCCCACCCTCACCCTCTCCCACAGAGTCCCAAAGACTGATCTATACATCTGTGTCTCTTTTGCTGTCTCGTATACAGGGTAATCATTTGCATCTTGCTAAATTCCATATATATGCGTTAGTATACTGTATTGGTGTTTTTCTTTCTGGCTTACTTCACTCTGTATAATAGGCTTCAGTTTCATCCACCTCATTAGAACTGGTTCAAATGCATTCTTTTTAATAGCTGAGTAATACTCCATTGTGTATATGTACCAAAGCTTTCTTATCCATTCGTCTGCAGATGGACATCTAGGTTGCTTCCATGTCCTGGCTATTATAAACAGTGCTGCAATGAACATTGGAGTACATGTGTCTCTTTCAATTCTGGTTTCCTCGGTGTGTATGCCCAGGAGTGCGATTGCTGGATCATATGGCAGTTCTATTTCCAGTTTTTTGAGGAATCTCCACACTGTTCTCCATAGTGGCTGTACTAGTTTGCATTCCCACCAACAGTGTAAGAGGGTTCCCTTCTCTCCACACCCTCTCCAGCATTTATTGCATGTAGACTTTTGGATAGCAGCCATTCTGACTGGTGTGAAATGGTATCTCATTGTGGTTTTGATTTGCATCTCTCTGATTATGAGGGATGTTGAGCATTTTTTCATGTGTTTGTTAGCCATGTTTGTGTCTTCTTTGGAGAAATGTCTGTTTAGTTCTTTGGCCCATTTTTTGATTGGGTCATTTATTTTTCTGGAATTGAGCTGCACGAGCTGCTTGTATATTTTGGAGATTAATCCTTTATCAGTTGCTTCATTTGCTATTATTTTCTCCCATTCTGAAGGCTGTCTTTTCACCTTGCTTATAGTTTCCTTTGCTGTGCAGAATCTCTTGATTTTAATTAGGTCCCATTTGTTTATTTTTGCTTTTATTTCCAATATTTTGGGAGGTGGGTCTTGGAGGATCCTGCTGTGATTTATGTAAGAGAGTGTTTTGCCTACGTTCTCCTCTAGGAGTTTTATAGTTTCTGGTCTTACATTTAGCTCTCTAATCCATTTTGAGTTTATTTTGGTGTATGGTGTTAGGAAGTGTTCTAGTTTCATTCTTTTACAAGTGGCTGACCAGTTTTCCCAGCACCACTTGTTAAAGAGACTGTCTTTTGTCCATTTTATATTCTTGCCTCCTTTGTCGAAGATAAGGTGTCCATAGGTCCGTGGATTTATCTCTGGGCTTTCTATTTTGTTCCATTGATCTATATTTCTGTCTTTATGCAAGTACCATACTGTCTTGATGACTGTGGCTTTGTAGTAGAGCCTGAAGTCCGGCAGGTTAATTCCCCCAGTTCCATTCTTCTTCCTCAAGATTGCTTTGGCTATTCGAGGTTTTTTGTATTTCCATACAAATTGTGAGATTATTTGTTCTAGTTCTGTGAAAAATATCGTTGGTAGCTTGATAGGGATTGCATTGAATGTATAAATTACTTTGGGTAGTATACTCATTTTTACAATATTTATTCTTCCAATCCACGAATACGGTATATTTCTCCATCTATGAGTGTCCTCTCCGATTACTTTCAGCAGTGTTTTATAGTTTTCTATGTACAAGTCTTTTGTTTCCTTAGGTAGATATATTCCTAAGTATTTAATTCTTTTCATTGCAACAGTGAATGGAATAGTTTCCTTAATTTCTCTTTCTATTTTCTCATTATTAGTGTATAAGAATGCAAGGGATTTCTGTGTGTTGATTTTATATCCTGCAACTTTACTGTATTCATTGATTAGCTCTAGTAGTTTTCTGGTAGAGTCTTTAGGGTTTTCTGTGTAGAGGATCATGTCACCAGCAAACAGTGAAAGTTTACTTCTTGTTTTCCAATTTGTATTCCTTTTATGTCTTTTTCTGCTCTGATTGCTGTAGCCAAAACCTCCAGAACTATGTTGAATAGTAGTGGTGAGAGTGGGCACCCTTGTCTTGTTCCTGACTTTAGGGGAAATGCTTTCAGCTTTTCACCGTTGAGGATAATGTTTGTTGTGGGTTTGTCATATATAGCGTTTATTATGTTGAGATGTGTCCCTTCTAATCCCACTTTCTGGAGGGTTTTTATCATAAATGGGTGTTGAATTTTGTCGAAGACTTTCTGTGCATCTATTGAGATAATCATATGATTTTTATTTTTCAGTTTGTTAATGTGGTGTATTACGTTGATTGATCTGTGGATATTGAAGAATCCTTGCATTCCTGGGATAAAACCCACTTGGTCATGATGTATGATCTTCTTAATGTGTTGTTGGATTCTGATTGCTAGAATTTTGTTAAGGATTTCTGCATCTATGTTCATCAGTGATATTGGCCTGTAGTTTTCTTTTTTTTGTGGGATCTTTACCAGGTTTTGGGATTAGTGTGATGGTGGCCTCATAGAATGAGTTTGGAAGTTTCCCTTCCTCAGCAATTTTCTAGAAGAGTTTGAGTAGAATAGGTGTTAGCTCTTCTCTAAATTTTTGGTAGAATTCAGCTGTGAAGCCGTCTGGACCTGGGCTTTTGTTTGCTGGAAGATTTCTGATTACAGTCTCTAGTTCCGTGCTTGTGATGGGTCTATTCAGATTTTCTATTTCTTCCTGGTTCAGTTTTGGAAAGTTGTACTTTCCTAGGAATTTGTCCATTTCTTCCAGGTTATTCATTTTATTGCCATGTAATTGCTGATGGTATTCTCTAATAATCCTTTGTATTTCTGTGTTATCGGTTGTGATCTCTCCATTTTCATTTCTAATTTTATTGATTTGGTTCTTCTCCCTTTGTTTCTTGATGAGTCTGGCTAGTGGTTTGTCAATTTTATTTACCTTCTCAAAGAACCAGCTTTTGGCTTTGTTTATTTTTGCTATGGTCTCTTTTGTTTCTTTTGCATTTATCTCTACCCTAAGTTTTACAATTTCTTTCCTTCTACTAACCCTGGGGTTCTTCATTTCTTCCTTTTCTAGTTTCTTTAGATGTAGAGTTAGGTTATTTAGTTGACTTGTTTCTTGAGGTGTGCTTGTATTGCTATGAACTTCCCCCTTAGCACTGCTTTTACAGTGTCCCAGAGGTTTTGGGTTGTTGTGTTTTCATTTTCATTCATTTCTATGCATATTTTGATTTCTCTTTTGATTTCTTCTATGATTTGTTCATTATTCAGCAGCGTATTATTCAGCCTCCATATGTTGGCATTTTTAATAGTTTTTCTCGCTAATTGAGATCTAATCTTACTGCATGGTGGTCAGAAAAGATGCTTGGAATGATTTCAATTTTTTTGAATTTACCAAGGCTAGATTTATGGCCCAGGATGTGATCTATCCTGGAAAAGGTTTCGTGTGCGCTTGAGAAAAAGGTGAAATTCATTGTTTTGGGGTGAAATGTCCTATAGATATCTATTAGGTCTAACTGGTCCATTGTATCATTTAAAGTTTGTGTTTCCTTGTTAATTTTCTGTTTAGTTGATCTATCCATAGATGTAAGTGGGGTGTTAAAGTCTCCCACTATTATTTCATTGTTGTTAATTTCCCCTTTCATACTTGTTAGTAATTGTCTTACATATTGCGGTGCTCCTATGTTGGGTGCATAAATACTTATAATTGTTATATCTTCTTCTTGGATTGATCCTTTGATCATTATGTAGTTTCCTTCTTTGTCTCTTTTCACAGCCTTTGTTTTAAAGTCTATTTTATCTGATATGAGTATTGCTACTCCTGCTTTCTTTTGGTCTCTATTTGCATGGAATATCTTTTTCCAGTTTTCACTTTCAGTCCGTATGTGTCCCTCATTTTGAGGTGGGTCTCTTGTAAACAACATATATGGGGGTCTTGTTTTTGTATCCATTCAGCCAGCCTTTGTCTTTTGGTTGGGGCATTCAACCCATTTACGTTTAAGGTAATTATTGATAAGTACGATCCCATAGCCATTTTCTTTATTGCTTTGGGTTCGAGTTTATACACCCTTTCTGTGTTTCCAGTCTAGAGAAGATCCTTTAGCATTTGTTGGAGAGCTGGTTTGGTGATGCTGAATTCTCTCAGCTTTTGCTTGTCTGTAAAACTTTTGATTTCTCCTTCATATTTGAATGAGATCCTTTCTGGGTACAGTAATCTGGGCTGTAGGGTATTTTCTTTCATCACTTTAAGTATGTCTTGCCATTCCCTCCTGGCCTGAAGAGTTTCTCTTGAAAGATCAGCTGTTATCCTTTTGGGAATCCCCTTGTGTGTTATTTGCTGCTTTTCCCTTGCTGCTTTTAATATTTGTTCTTTGTGTTTGATCTTTGCTAATTTGATTAATATGTTTCTTGGAGTATTTTGCCTTGGGTTTATCCTGTTGTGGACTCTCTGGGTTTCTTGGACTTGGGTGATTATTTCTTTTCCATTTTAGGAAAGTTTTCAACTATTATCTCCTCAAGTATTCTCTCGTGGTCTTTCTTTTTGTCTTCTTCTTCTGGGACTCCTATGATTCGAATGTTGGAGCATTTAACATTGTCCCAGAGGTCTCTAACATTGTCCTCATTTCTTTTAATTAGTTTTTCTTTTTTCCTCTCTGTTTCATTTATTTCTACAATTCAATCTTCAAAGTCACTTATCCTGTCTTCTGCCTCTGTTATTCTACTGTTTGTTCCCTCCAGAGTGTTTCTGATCTCATCTATTGCATTATTCATTGTATATTGACTCTTTTTTATTTTCTCTAAGTCCTTATTAAACCTTTCTTCCATCTTCTCAATCCTTTTCTCCAGGTTATTTATCTGTAACTCCATTTTGCTTTCAAGATTTTGAATCATTTTCATTATCAAAATTCGAAATTCTTTATCGGGTAGATTCCCTATATCTTCCTCTTTTGTTTGTGTTGGTGGGCATTTATCTTGTTCCTTTACTTGCTGGGTATTTCTCTGCCTCTTCATCTTGCTTATATTGCTTTGCTTGGGGTGGCCTTTCCGTCTTCTGGCAGTTTGTGGAGTTCTCTTTATTATGTAGTTTCTTCGCTGTGTGTGGGGTTGGACGGGTGACTTGTCAAGGTTCCCTGGTTAGGGAAGCTTGTGTCGGTGTTCTGGTGGGTGGAGCTGGATTTCTTCTCTCTGGAGTGCAATGAAGAGTCCAGTAATGAGTTATGAGATGTCAGTGGGTTTGGAGTGACTTTGGGCAGCCTGTATATTGAAGCTCAGGGCTATTTTCCTGTGTTGCTGGAGAACTTGTGTGGTATGTCTTGCTCTGGAACTTGTTGACACTTGGGTGGTGCTTGGTTTTAGTGTAGGTATGGAGACGTTTGATGAGCTCCTATCAATTAATGTTCCCTGGAATCAGGAGTTCTCTGGTGTTCTCAGGATTTGGGCTTAAGCTTGCCTCTGGTTTTTGGTGTTATCCTTGGAGTAGCCTCTAGACTTCTCTATCTGTCATTTCCAAAGTTGTTCCCTCTGTTTTAGCTTCTGTTTGCTGGTCTCTTCAGTGTCTAATTTCCACCCTGATACTAGGGGGCAGGTGGACACTTTTTAAGGCTCAGTTGTTCAGTCCTGTTCTGGGAAGGGAGGAACGCTGCAGACAAGTATCTCTGGCATCTATGGGGAGTTCTTGCAGTGTCTCGGCCACACTGGGTTTGCCCCTGCTCACAGCGCATGTGTTGTCCCAGTCTACACTGCACAGGCTCTAGGTTGCTCTGCTGGGAAATGTCTGAGGCCAGCGCTGGGTTGTATGTACTTCCCAGGTCTGAGCAGCTCAAGTTCAGGTTCTCGGGTACTCCCCAAAGGCACAGACTTGGTTGGGCCTGCGTTTTGTGCCTTCTCTGGTCCGAGCAGTTCAGGTGACCAGGTGTTTGATGAGCACGGTCGCTGTGACTTATCGCCTCCCCAGTCCCTGCCGCTCTGTTTTCTGGGTGTACAACTGGCACACCTTCTCAGGCGGATATCGCCCAGCCCGAGCCCAAGAAGTCTTGATTAGCAACAAGCCTGCCTGCAGTTTGTATCGGATGCCTTTCTGGGGCCGCGGTTGCCCCCTCCAGTTCTGGCTGACCTCCCTGCCTGTCTCGGTGGGGGGATGGGGGATGGGCCGACTGCAGCCGCTCGCTCTGCTCAGCCCTTTGTTCTGTGAGCAGGGCTGGCAGAGTCTTAGGTTAGAGCTTTCCGCTTTTTGGTGGGGAAGCTATCCCAGTCTGCTTCAGATTGTTCTCGCAGCATTCAAGCCCAGTCCTCTCTCTAAGCAGTTCAGCCGGCTCCTCCCTGCCCAGCCCCCACTTGCTAATGGTGTATGCAGGCGTCTGCACTGCTTCTCCGCTGGGAGTTACCGTTTGGCAGGTAATCTGTGGGTTTTAATTGTTTCTTTCTTTTTCCTCCTGGTTATGTGGCCCTCTGAAGTACCAAGGCTCACCACAGATTCGCCAGTGAGAGTGTTTCCTGGTGTTTGGAAACTTCTCTCTTTTTTAAGCCTCCCTTCCCGGGACGGAGCTCCGTCCTTACCACTTTTGTCTCTCTTTTTATCTTTTATGTTTTTTCCTACCTCCTTTCGAAGACAATGGGCTGCTTTTCTGGGTGCCTGATGTCCTCTGCCAGTATTCAGAAGTTGTTTTGTGGACTTTACTCTGCATTCAAATGTTCTTTTGATGAATTTGTGGGGGTGAGAGTGGTTTCACTGTCCTATTCCTCCGCCATCTTGTTCCTCTCTCAGGCTGATGTGTTTAAGAAGGGATATTGAGCAGGCATCAGGAGTTATTCAACCAGAAGTATCTCACCAACCAAGGGCATGGGGAATGTGGTTTTGAAGCAAAAGAAAACATTTTGTGCAAATCCAGTCCTTGGGTACTTAAAGGTATGAAAGACAAGGGAGAAAGAAGAGACCCTTTTGGAAAAATGAAGGGTTCTTGCAGGATTCAAGAAAACACAGTTAAATCCACGGATAAAAGAGAAGAAAATTCCTTGGGGAATTAGAAATTTTGATCTGAACAAACTCCTTAGAGAGAAATTCATAACATTAAATGCCTACATATTTTTTTAATTCCCTAAGCTTACACCTCAAGAAACTAGGAAAGGAAGAACACGGTAAGTACCATTTAAGCAGGATACAGCACTGATAAAGGACAGAGGTCAATAAAATTGAAAATAGAAAAGCAACAGTTAAAAGTGATGAAACAGAAGGATATTTTGAAAGGTCACTATAACGGATAAACCTCTAACAATCCTGAAGAAGGCAGAGAGATGAGACAATTATCAGTCCAACCATGTCCAAGGCAGATGTGTGTGTGCTCAGTCATGTCTGCAGTCGTGTCTGACTCTTGGCAACCCCATGGACTGTAGCCCACAAGTCCCATCCGTCCGTGGGATGCTCCAGGCAAGAATAATGAAGAGGGTTGCCATTTCCTACTCCAGGGGAAAGCAAAGAGGAACTAAAGAGCCTCCTGATCAGGGTAAAGGAGGAGAGTGGAAGAGCCAGCTTAAAGCTACATATTAAAAAAACTAAGATCATGGCATGCAGCCCCATTACTTCATGGCAAGTAGAAGGGGAAGAGGTGGAAGTAGTGACAGATTTCCTCTTCTTGGCCTTCGAAATCACTGCAGATGGTGACCGCAGCCATGAAGCCAGATGTTTGCTTCTTGGTGGGAAAACTGTGACAAACCTAGACAGTGTGTTGAAAAGCAGAGACATTACTCTGCTGTCAAAGGTCCATATAGTCAAGGCTATGGTCTTCCCAGTAATCATATACCACTGTGAGAGCTGGACTGTAAAGACGGTGGAGTGCCGAAGAATGGATGCCTTTGAACTGTGGTGCTGGAGAAGTCTTCTGAGAGTCCCTTGAACAGCAAGGAGACCAAACCAGTCAATCTTAAGGGAAATCAATCTTGAATAGTCATTGGAAGGATCGATGCTGAAGCTGAAACTCCAGTATTGGTCATCTGATGCAAACAGCCGACTCATTGGAAAAGTCCCTGATGCTGGGAAAGATCAAGGGCAGAAGGACAAGAGGGCATCAGAGGATGAGATGTCTGGATGGCATCACTGATGCAATGGACATATACGTGGGCAAACTTCGGGAGATGGTGAGAGACAGGGAGGCCTGATCTGCTGCAGTCCATGGGGTCGCAAAGAGTTGGACACGACTGGGTGACTGAACAACAACAACTCCAGGGGTCTTCCCGACTCAGAGACGGAGCCCACATCTCTTGCCTCTTCTGCATTGACAGGAAGATCCTTTACCACTGCCTCACAGGGAAGCCCTCAGATTATCAATATCAGAAATGAAATAGAGGATATCACCATAGGCCATATGCCCTCAAAATATTAAAAGGACCATAATGAACTACTATGTACATAAGTTTAAGGACTTGGATGAAGTAAACCTATTCCTTAGAAACCAGAAGCTACTGAAGGTCACTCAAAGTAAAGTAGATAACCTGAAAATTCTATAAATTTTAAAGAAAATGAATTTGTAGACATTTGTAAACATTCTAGAAAAGAAATGTCCAGGCCCAGATGGTTTCACTGGAAATTCTATCAAACATTTAAAGAAGGAATGACACCGATGCTACTCTTTCTCTCACAGAGGACACAAATGGAGAAAACATATTACAGATAATTTAAGTCCATCATTACCTTTACACCAAACCAAAGACATTAAAAGACAACGAGACTACAGACCAGTATCCCTCAGAAAGACATAAAAATTCTCAGCAAAATATTAGCAAATTGAATCTGTTAATATGTCAAAAGATTAATACAACTCAAACAAGGAAGTTTATTCTGAGAAAGTAAGACTGGTTTAATATTTTAAAATCAAGGCAAAAACCAATAGATTATATTAATAGATACAGAAAAAAATATAACACTTATTCATTATTCCTTAAAATCTCTCAGCAAACTAGGAACAAAAAGGAAGTTCCTCAGAATCATACAGGACATTTGCAGAAATTTTACAGCTAGTGTCACACTTAATAATGAAAGACTGAATTTTCCCTCCAACAAGTAGAAATAAGACAAGGATGTTAATTCCCACCTCTCCTGCTCAGTATTGGCCTGAAACTCCTAGCCACTGCAGTAAGGCAAGAAAAAGAAAGAAAGACAAAGGGATTGGGAAAGGAGAGGCACACCATCCCAGTCACTGACAACATGATCATGTGTGTGAAAAATTCCAACAGACCTATAAGAAAGAAGAAAAGGGTGTGAAAGGAAAAGAGAAGAAAAGAAAAGGAAACTCTAGAATTAATAAGTGACCTCCTATAGTGTCGTCAATACACAAAAATCTATTGCGTGCCTTATAAGTTCCATTTTCCTCATCTACAAAACAGGGAAAATAACAAATTTTGCCCATAAATTTGCTATGAGAACTAACCGTTTATCTAATGCAATCCATATAGCATAGTGCCATGTACATTGTAAGCCCTTGGTAAAAGCTAGCCGTCATTTACCATTAAGCACTGGAAGGTAGAAATGTATGCCTGTGAAGATATGAAAAGTATCTATGCGTTTTATGGATGAAAAGCTCAATGAGGTCAGTGGATCTAGCTGCCCAAAACATCTAAGGCAGCCTTGGGACTGCATTTTGTCCTCTCCAAAATAAGAATATATTAAATCCATTTCAGACCTCCAACTGGAGTTCTGTGTTCAGGTTTGGGTGCCATATCTTAACAGATACATTGAGAAAAACAGTAGCTTCCTAACAAAGTATGAACAGAAGGATGAAGCTGTGAGAAACAACTCTGATCCAGCAAGGAGGAGTGTTTGCAATATAAACATGATGGTTAGCAGTTATAAGAAAGCTGTCCACAATACGTGTCATGTGGAATGGGGCTAGACATTCTCCAGAGGTAAACCTATGCCCAGAAAGTAGAATGGAGTAGGAAACGGCAACCCACTTCAGTATTCTTGCTTGGAAAGTTCCATGGACAGAGGAGCCTGGCAGACTACAGTCCATTGGGTCACAGAGAGTCAGACATGACTGAGCACACACACACACAGAAGGTGGACAGTGTACGCTTATTTAACTATGATGTTCAGTTCAGTTCAGTCGCTCAGTCGTGTCCGGCTCTTTGCCACCCCATGAATCACAGCACGCCTGGCCTCCCTGTCCATCACCAACTCCTGGAGTTCACTCAAACTCATGTCCATCGAGTCGGTGATGCCATCCAGCCATCTCATTCTCTGTCGTCCCCTTCTCCTCCCACCCCCAATCCTTCCCAGCATCAGAGTCTTTTCCAGTGAGTCAACTCATCGCATGAGGTGGCCAAAGTATTGGAGTTTCAGCTTTAGCATCAGTGCTTCCAATGAACTGGAAATGTTATTTAAAGCTCCCCTCAACTATAAAAAGGAATCTTGCGGGATAAGCAGGGATTATAATTTGATCCCCATACTTAATGCTGTTGTTCAGTCACTCTGTCATGTCCAGTTGACTCTTTGTGACCCCATGGACTACAGCCTACCAGGCCTCCCTGTCCTTCACTATTTCCCGGGGTTTGCTCACACTCATGTCCACTGAGTAAATGATGCCGTCCAACCATTTTGTACTCTGTCGTCTCCTTCTCCTCCTGTCTTCAATCTTTCCCAGCATCAGGGCCTTTTCCAGGGAGTCAGTTCTTCTCATCAGGTGGCCAAAGTATTGGAGCATCAGCTTCAGCATCAGTCCTTCCAATGAATATTCAGGACTGATTTCCTTTAGGATGGACTGGTTTGATCTCCTTGCAGTCCAAGGGACTTCTAAGGCTCTTCTCCAACACCACAGTTTGAAGGCATCAATTCCTTGGCGCTCAGCCGTTTTTATGGTCCAACTCTCACACCTGTACATGATTACTGGAAAAACCATAGCTTTGACCATACAGATCTTTGTCAGCAAAATAATGTCTCTGCTTTTTAAAATGTTGTCTAGGTTTGTCACGGCTTCTCTTCCAAGGAGCAAGCGTCTTTTAATTTCATGACTGCAGTCACCATCTGCAGTCATTTTGGAGCCCAAGAAAATAAAGTCTATAACTGTTTCCACTGTTTCCCCATCTATTTGCCATGATCTTCATTTTTTGAATGTTGAGTTTGAAGCCAAATTTTTCACTCTCCTCTTTCACTTTCATCAAGAGGCTCTTTAGTTACTCTTCGCTTTCTGCCATAAGAGTGGTGTTATCTGCATATCTGAGGTTAGTGATATTTCTCCCAGTGATCTGGATACCAGCTTGTGCTTAATCCAGCCCAGCATTTCACTTGATGTATTCTGCATCAGTTCAGTTCAGTTCAGTTCACTCAGTCATGTCCAATTCTTTGCTACTCCATGGACTGCAGCATGTCAGGCCTCCCTGTCCAAAACTAACTCCCGGAGTTTACCCAAACTCATGTCCATTTAGTCGGTGATGCCATCCAATCATCTCATCCTCTGCCGTCCCCTTCTCCTTCCACCTTCAATCTTCCCAGCATCAGGGTCTTTTCCAATGAGTCAGTTCTTCACATCAGGTGGCCAAAATATTGGAGTTTCAGCTTCAGCATCAGTCCTTCTAATGAATATTCAGGACTGGTTTTATTTAGGGTGGACTGGTTGGATCTCCTTGCAATCCAAGGGACTCTCAAGAGTCTTCTCCAACACCATACATGATTACTGGAAAAACCATAATTTGACCAGATGGACCTTTGTCAGTAAAATAATATCTCTGCTTTTTAATATACTGTCTAGGTTGGTTATCACTTTTTTCTCAAGGAGCAAACATCTTTTAATTTCATGGCTGCAGTCACCATTTGCAGTGATTTGGAGCCCTCCAAAATAAAGTCTGCCACTGTTTCAACTGTTTCCCCATCTATTTGCCATGAAGTGATGGGACCAGATGCCATGATCTTGAAAAAGCAAGATGGTTCCAGAAAAACATCTATTTCTGCTTTATTGGTTATGTCAAAGCCTTTGACTGTGTGGATCAGAACAAACTGTGGAAAATTCTTAAAAAGATGGGAATACCAGACCACCTGACATGCTTCCTGAGAAATCTGTATGCAGGTCAAGAAGCAACAGTTAGAACCATACGTGGAAAAACAGACTGGTTCCAAATCAGAAAAGGAGTACTCTGCATAGAAGTTAAATAAGCAGAGTGACAATATACAGCCTTGAAGTACTCCTTTCCCAATTTGGAACCAATCTGTTTTTCCATGTCTCATTCTAACTGTTGTTTCTTGACCTGCATATAGGTTTCTCAGGAGGCAGGTAGGGTGATCTGGTATTCCCATCTCTTTAAGAATTTTCCATAGTTTGTCGTAACCCACACAGTCAAAGGCTTTAGTGTAGTCAATGAAGCAAATGTAGATGTTTTTCTGGAATTCCCTTGCTATTTCTGTGGTCCAGTGGGATGTTGACAATTTGATCTCTGATTCCTTTGCCTTTTCTAACTCCAGATTGTACACTTGGAATTTCTCAGTTCACATACTGTTGAAGTTTAGCTTGAAGGATTTTGAGGATTACCTTGCTATTTCTGTGGTCCAGTGGGATGTTGACAATTTGATCTCTGATTCCTTTGCCTTTTCTAACTCCAGATTGTACACTTGGAATTTCTCAGTTCACATACTGTTGAAGTTAAGCTTGAAGGATTTTGAGGATTACCTTGCTAGCATGTGAAATGAGCACAAGTGGTGAAGCAATTTGAACTTTCTTTGACATATTTATAGAAAAGGAAAATTTAGATTAAAACTAAAGCACTTGACCAAGACCTCAAAGCTGACCCATACATGATTTAAATCTTGGCTTCTTGACTCTACCCAGGAATTGTCATGGTCTTTAGTAAATCAGAAAAGCTAGGACTGGAGTCCACAGTCTTTGGCTTTCCTATCTGGTCAAGTGGCATAGGCCTCAAGAGTGAGGCTGAAGATAAAATTCAACTAATTTGAAGCAGTGTACTAACTATGCTGAATTTAGGCCATGGTGCTGAGTTTAAATACAGAAGAGTGCAAAATCTAACCACTCAGCTATTTACAACCATCCCCCAAATGAATGTGGGGTAGGGTGATGGGGTGTGAGCAGATGCTATTGATGTTTTTTGCGGAGTGTTTGAAAACCCACTGTGCATATTGATGCCAAGAGCTTGTTGCTGGCTCTTAGAAACAAACAGAAGATGGAAAAGCCATTTTTTCCCTTCAATACAGGATACTGTTGGCCAAGTGCAGAAGTTCACGTTGATTAAGAAATACAAGTTCACCGTTTGCTCCTATTGTTATAATTTGGTTATTGATGCTTAGGGGTAGTGGACTGTTCTGAAAGAGGTATGCTCACCACAGTATACAGAGGCTCAGGCAACCTTGCCATATGTGTGATGATGCCCCGTCCTGACAGACAGATCCGCCAATGAATGGATTTTTAAAGGATTATCCAGTCTTTTCCAACAGAACCTCATTAGCTCCAACCATTGTTACCCTCTATCCTGCCAAGGAGTTGAGTTTTCAGTTCAGTGGAAGCTTAGAATTTTCTTACTCATGCAGGCAGATAAAAGCTCTCAACTAACTCAGGTGTAACTCATTTAATTCACCACCCAACTAATTATTGCAGATGCAGATAAACCAGGCTAAAGGGAAAAAATTCACCTCCTAACACAAAACAAAGAGCAAGTAAGCATGTTTCTGAATACCCAGCAGAGGATGTGTCAGATGGCAGACATCTTAAAAAGCAAACAAATGTTCCAATGACTTAAAAATCAATGAATCCTAAGAAGAAAAAAAATTATACCACAGTCTTTGTGCATTTGGGGTCTGCTTGGTTCAACCTTGAATGCCATCTAACAACAGAAATAAAATCGATTGCTTCTATTAAGTAAAATTTGAGTTCAGCAGGTTCTTACACAATTCCATATTAAAATATATAACTTTTTCTCCCCAAATTGGGCTTGATTAGCAGTGAATAAAGACTAGAGTCAAGAACACTTTTAAGATATGAATTCTCTGTCCTTCAGAGAGGTTAATTTTGAAACATGAACTTAATTGAATGTCTAAATGTTCTAAAGAACATTAATTGGATCTATCTTATTGTGTTAAAAAATTGTGTTTCAGAGGGAAATAATTTTAAAAACCAGACTTTTGTTTTGACAGGTCATTTTCTCAAAAGGCATATTCAGGAAATCAGTTATTTGAGCATATACTGAAAACAATACAGAACCAATCTCAAACATTCTGTTAAAATAAATCAGTTTTTTCTTTGTTTACAAAGCTTATGGTCTGAATATAAGTTTCAGTCTTGGCAGAGAGTGGTATTCTTTTTTTTTTTTAAGAAGAAAATCTCCATACAATTCTTTCCATTTAATAAGTAACTATGTCATGGTAATTTTATATTCATTATATTGATCATATTCCAACTAACCAATCACTGTGAGATGTCTTAGGAAATACTACATGGCCACATTATGCAAGAACTAAAACCCATTCTGAGGAGTATGACCAAGGTGAATAGCCTCAGCATTAGACAAAGCTTAAGTGCCAGCTCTATCATTAACTGGGTATGTAAGCTGAGCAAATCCCTAACTCTCTTCATCTGTAGAGAATCACAGCCTTGTAGTAACACGTTGCCCAACTGAAGAGAAACGAGCCTTTCAGCCAAAACTCCATTAAAATGACCAGCTCATGGGGACAGTACCTCAAAACCAAACTACAGAGGAGCCCGTTCAGCCTGGATTTCTGCGTACCAGATACCAACACACAGCAGAACTGTAGACGACTTAACACACAGGGAGCCGGATACTAACCTCTAAACCTGGTCTCCCACTCTCCCTCGCCTAAGTGCTCTGTGACCCTGAGTCTTCTTAGGTAGGTAAAAGCAGCAGACTCACAGAGATGGGGCAGCAGGAGAGGTGGTTTTATACTCTCTGTGGTATTAGTTTACTTCCAGCTTGAAGGAAGAAAAAAAAATA
The DNA here is from genome assembly GCF_049115385.1 of Moschus berezovskii. Lineage (NCBI taxonomy): Eukaryota > Metazoa > Chordata > Mammalia > Artiodactyla > Moschidae > Moschus > Moschus berezovskii. The sequence continues at coordinate 12,950,126 of NC_142460.1, read as the reverse complement.
AAACGTCTAAACCCACTACTCTCAAACGTAGGGGCCATGATTTTTTTCAACATCTTTAAATATTTTCTCAGTGACCATAATTCAAGGATTTTTCTCTAAATTTATTCTCAAGTCAAATCCCAAAAGATTCATTGACAAGAATACAGGTAAGTAAGCTCAATGACTAAACGTTTGGGGAAGGCGTATCACTCCACTCTCAGAAATTTGAAACAGATCTGTTTAACTTTGTTTAACAAGACATGCGAATACCAGACCACCTGACCTGCCTCTTGAGAAACTTTTATGCAGGTCAGGAAGCAACAGATAGACCTGGACATGCAACAACAGACTGGTTCCAAATAGGAAAAGGAGTACGTCAAGGTTGTATATTGTCACCCTGCTTATTTAACTTATATGCAGAGTCCATCATGAGGAAAGCTGGGCTGGAAGAAGCACAAGCTGGAATCAAGATTGCCGGGAGAAATATCAATAACCTCAGATATGCAGATGACAGCACCCTTATGGCAGAAAGTGAAGAGGAGCTAAAGAGTCTCTTGAAGAAAGTGAAAGAGGAGAGTGAAAAAGTTGACTTAAATCTCCACATTCAGAAAACTAAGATCATGGCATCCGGTCCCATCACTTCATGGCAAATAGATGGGAAAACAGTGTCAGACTTTATTTTTTTTTGGCTCCAAAATCACTGCAGACGGTGATTGCAGCCATGAAATTAAAAGACGCTTACTCCTTGGAAGGAAAGTTATGACCAACCTAGACAGCATATTAAAAAACAGAGACATTACTTTGCCAACAAAGGTCCATCTAGTCAAGGCTATGGTTTTTCCTGTGGTCATGTATGGATGTGAGAGTTAGACTACAAAGAAACCTGAGTGCAGCAGAATTGATGCTTTTGAACTGTTGTGTTGGAGAAGACTCTTGAGAGTCCACTGGACTGCAAGGAGATCCAACCAGTCCATCCTAAAGGAGATTAGTCCTGGGTGTTCATAGGAAGGACTGATGTTGAAGCTGAAACTCCAGTACTTTGGCTACCTGATGCGAAGAGCTGACTCATTAGAAAAGACCCTGATGCTGGGAAAGATTGAGGGCAGGAGAAGGGGACGACAGAGGATGAGATGGTTGGATGGCATCACCAACTAAATGGACATGAGTTTGGGTAAAGTTCGAGAGTTGGTGATGGACAGGGAGGCCCGGCCTGCTGCAGTTCATGGGATCGCAAAGAGTCGGACAAGTCTGAGCAACTGAACTGAACTGAACTTGGTATTTCCCAAACATATTTGATTCTTTCCTCAAGGTAACTAGTTAAAAATCCCACTTTAGGAATGTACCGAATACATTTAGGAAATTCTGATCTAATCACTTGGTACCCAGTATCATATGGACCAGGAGCTCTTCTTAAGATAATAGAAAAATATCAAAAACTAGAATTGAAGTAACACACTTCTGAATAACCCCTGGGTCAATGAAGTCTCAAAGAAAATTTTTTATTTATCTCAAAGTTTAGAAAAATCACCAGACTTCTCTATCAATGCAGTAAAGCATGTTCATAAGCCTAATTTGTTCATAAATCCAACAAAGTTAGCCTAGTTACCCAGCTAACACAAGTGGCTATAAAGCACTGTACTGTAATAGATATTCACACAAATATGTTCACACAAATTCACACAAATTGTGTAATATTTATTCACACAAATAATAAATAAAAAACAAACACAAAGAAAATGTTTCTAATCTCACAGGGCAGTACCTTGAACGGTACAGTAGTCCAGTACAATAGCTGGCACACAGGGGCTGGTGTTGAGTGGAGAGGCAAGAAGAGCTGCTGTCTGGAGGAGACGAGGAGCCAGGAGATGGTAGAGCTGAAGGGTGGTCAGCCTTGGGAGACGGAGGGCGAGCTGCAGTTGCAGCCTGGCCTCCATCTGACATTGATGCAACTCACGTTCACACCTTTGAAAGTTCATACCTTGAAGGTTTGTGTGTAGGGGACTCGCTGTAGTTTCTATTTTCCAGGGAATTCTCTGGGATCCCTGTGGTTGGGACTCCACACTTTCACAGCAGGGTCCTGGGTTCAGTCCCTGGTACAGGAGCTGCTGCTGCTGCTGCTGCTGCTAAGTCGCTTCAGTCCTGTCCAACTCTGTGCGACCCCATAGATGGCAGCCCACCAGGCTCCCCCATCCCTGGGATTCTCCAGGCAAGAACACTGGAGCGGGTTGCCATTTCCTTCTCCAATGCATGAAAGTAAAAAGTGAAAGTGAAGTCGCTCAGTCGTGTCTGACTCCTAGTGACCCCATGGACTGCAGCCCACCAGGCTCCTCCATCCATGGGATTTTCCAGGCATGAGTACTGGAGTGAGTTGCTATTGCAGGAGCTAGGATCCCACAAACAGAAGAATGTAGCCCAAGAAAGTAATTTAACAAATAATAATTGCTGTTTACATAGTACTCAGTTCAGTAATTCTGCCTGAATCAGGGTAAACTCTTTCAGTCCGCTGGCCCAGAGTTGCTTTGCTTTTGATGGGAATTTTCTTCTTCCATTGTTTCTACATGCCTCAGTTATCATTTGTCTGCTTTTCCCCTCGAGTAAGTTTTATCATAATTTTTCCTCTGTGTTCCTAGAGAATATTGTTCTTTAAATCAGTAAATCTGAAGGGGGGCAGGGAGGTTTGTAATCAATAATGTGATTCTCTGCATGCAAAGAAATTTACGCTACTATCTGCTGGTTATTATCTGCATTACTATCTTAGCAGGATCCTTGTTTATCCCCTGCAACTTCATAGTGTGCGGTAAGAGCTACCTGGGACAATGCAGATAATGCCCCTAGCATGGCATCCAGAACATAGCAAACAGGCACAAAAAAAAAAAAATGTCAGCTACTATTTTAGTATTATTCCCATTTATTTAAATAGCTGAGTACCCCCCCCCAAAAGAACTAATGTTTTGAAGTAAAAAAAAAAAACAACAGCATGCAAAACTAGATATAAAAAGTCACACATGAATTCTTCCAGTAGACAGAAAACCAAAAAATGATCGTTATCACTTTTCTTTACCTTATTTAGACAGTAAAAACATTATCCAAAAAAATAAAACCTTCCATCAACATTTCTGCAGTGTCCAAGGTCAGGGCAGTCCTCTAACCCCTGTTCTCCTGTGATTTCCAGATAGTAAATAGTCGATTACTTTGGCTCGAGCTTCATTTTCACACCAGGAGTAAATCATCAGAGAACTCTATCCCTAAAAAATGCAGTTACTCCAAAGAAAAAAAAGAAAAGAGAGGAAAAAAAGAAAAAAACGATCCCATAAGAAAACTGCTTTTCACAGCCACATAACCCCAGCAATAGAACAGCAATAGCTGTTAAATACCACCCTAATCCTACAAGTGAACAGATTATTGAAAATTTCAAAGTGGCAGCTTTGATTTGAAGATTCACCTCATTGACTATCTAATTCATTCCTAATGACATAATCATTGGTGAACAGTAAACGCAATTCAGAGGGTCAGAACTGTCCTATTAGTCATTAGCTTTTATATCCAGAGTGCTGCTTTACTGCTGAGCCTTGTACTGCACTGTTTAAAACAAGAAGAAAGTGCCCCCATTTCCAAGGTGATGATTATTAAAGGGCTGCTACAAACCGCACGTGGTTATTATAGCAGAGAGCTGCTGGAGACACACACAAAACACATTTAAGTCTATTCCACACAAAAAACTTTTTTTCACAAATAAAGCTCAGCTAGAGATAAATTAATTACCTTATTATGTTCCACAAGGAAAACAAGTGTTAGATACCCTGCTGCATTGTTTGTGGTAAGCAATCAATATTTTACTGTCTAACCATATTTAACTTTACGTGTATATCTAAATCCCTTTCTACTAGGAATTCTAATACAATACTCTAAGCATAACTCATGGCCATATTCAGGTGAATTAAAGATTCCCTGAAATACAGCACATGAAGGAAATCATATTTCATCTGCATCTGTTTCTCTTATTCATTACCTAAGCCTTCAACCTCCAATTCTCTCCACGGTTCTTTATTAATTTAAACAAAATATGCTCAATTGGACTTTTCTTGGTAAGGCATAAATCTTTACACTTACCTTTCATAGACCATTAACAGAGACCAAAAAGTTTTATACAATGAGTCCTTATAACAGAGTAGGTTTCTAAACTGTTACGTGATTAATTAAAGAATTGTACTGGCTTGCAGTGAGCAACTTTGAAAGGTTGCATATAGATTCAATGGCCTGCAGTTAGAATATTGATCTGTTTCCTGGATTCTAAAGATGGATGGGACAGGGCCATAATGTTTGGGTTTGCAATAGTTAACCTGAAAGCCTTTTACAGGTGCCTGAGAAATTGTTGAGTGGTAAATATCAGGAGGTCTTCAACCATGGGGAATGTTCTCAAACCTACTATTTTGTGGGGTTTTTTATTTGAAATTTGTTATCAATGTCTCCGTATTTCAAAATCAAAGACAAGGAATAATTTTTTTAAAAGATAATTTAAAAAAAAATAATTTTTTAAAAAGTGGTAAATAGGAAAAAATGGATAGGGATGATGCTAGTTTTATTTCTGTGTGTATATTAATGTGGTAAGTCCTAGGAGAGAGGAGAAGGGGAAACCTGTCTTTTGTGTCAACCTGAAGCTACTGGACTTCATTTATTTTAAAGTTTACAAGATTAAGACTTTACACTTAATGTTTAAATTTAATAAGTGTTTTCATCTCTATGCCTATATGACTGTACTTCTCTTTCTCAGAATTCCAAAAGTGAATATTCCCTTAGTGCTTATTTCTCAGTAGATTCTAGAATGTATACTAATGTTGCATATTTCCAAGGGTCATCAACAAAGTCTTAGAGGAAATAATGGATCAATAGCCTTAAACGTATCCATCCCAATGTTCACAGAATCCTGTCCTACCTCATCTGGAGAGACACCAAAGAAATAAAAGGCAGGGCTTCCACCTAATGTGCCGAGTGGAACTGGTACCCCAATATGGATGCACTCACTAATCCAATTGTGTTTCTAAAAATGAACAACTTGTTTGATAGGTGTATTGTCTAGCTTTGAGCAATGCCATCATACATATTAATGATAATATTTTGCAACCCACAGAGGCAAAGACTGGCACATTTACCAATGGAAAGACCATTTGGAGATTTCCCCAAGGGCACTAAATTCTCATTCCAGTGCCTTTTCAAAAAGAAAAATTTTAATAAAGATATTTTTACTAGAAGGTTTAGGCAGAAATGTGGAAGTCTTACCAGGGCAAAAAGTTACTCCTTTTTTCCCATGCCCACTTGAAAAATACTAAAAAAAAAAAAAAAAAAATCAGAGAAAATTATGCCAAGAGTCTTCAGGAATAAATAATTCAACCTCCATCCTAACCTAGGCAACATTCACAAATATCAGATTTTTTAATGTAAAAATTACTGTAAGATACGTGAAACTGAGTTCTTCAATTAATCTAACATTCTTGGGGAGGAAATGATTCACCATCACTGTCATCTCAAATTTCCCAATCTTTGATCCTTTATTTAGAGTAAATACTTTTTGTCTGCAACCTCTTCAGCAATGAGATCACGGATAAGGGAGAATGTGCCTGTCTGCTATGCCGGTTCAGTCATGTCCAGCTCTTTGCAACTCCAGGGACTTTAGCTGGCCAGGCTCCTCTATCCGTGGGATTACCCAGACAAGAATAGGTTGCCGTGCCCTATCCCAGGGATCATTCTGACCCAGGGATTGAACCCACATTTCTTACGTCACCTGCATTGGCAGGTGGGTTCTTTACCACTAGTGCCACCTGGCAAGCCCATAGGGAGAACACATAACTTAAATTGGAGCTTTTCATTATTCTTGGCCCAAGAAACCTTTACTGACCATACTCCATGGACTTCTCATAAAAGCCCACACCTGCCAATGTAACTCTTTTTCTCTCTCAAGACTCCCTAATCTCTATGTAATGACAGCTCTTAATTTCCTCACCTTGAATAAATCCAGTTAACTTTAACCATTTTTCTTGCCCTGTCTGGTTTAATTCCATCTTGCCAGTAAGTAAGACCCAGAGAATGACAAGAAAGTTGTGATAAATCCTAAGAAATTCCCAGATAGTATTTTAACAAATTTAAAGTGAGATACAATTCATTTTAATCATATTCACAAGATAAGTATAAGAATGTCATACCAAGTCAAAATTGAAACAGTAGGGTATAACTTCAGTGCTCCACCCAGATCCTAAAGACCTCTCAGGATCTTGTTTAAAGGACTTCCTTCAAGCTACTAGACACATACTTGCATTATATGACTGAGAGATTCAGGAGTGTGAAAGTGCAGCGTACTTGCCCAAGGTGTGAAAAGCTACATTTGTAAAATAAGAATTGATTGTTGTAAAAAGGAGCAATCAAAGAAAAGAGATTCTGGCAATTAAAAATATGACTGTCATGCCTCTACAAATATAAAATAGATCAAATTGCCAACATTCACTGGATCATCAAAAAAGCAAGAGAGTTCTAGAGAAACATCTATTTCTGCTTTACTGACTATGCCAAAGCCTTTGACTGTGTGGATCACAATATACTGTGGAAAATTCTGAAAAAGATGGGAATATCAGACCACCTGACCTGCCTCTTGAGAAATCTGTATGAAGGTCAGGAAGTAACAGTTAGAATTGGACATGGAACAACAGACTGGTTCCAAATAGGAAAAGTAGTACGTCAAGGCTGTATATTGTCACCCTGCTATTTAACTTATATGCAGAGTACATCATGAGAAACACTGGGCTGGAAGAAGCACAAGCTAGCATCAAGATTGTTGGGAGAAATATCAATAACCTCAGATATGCAGATGACACCACCCTTAAGGCAGAAAGTGAAGAAGAACTAAAGAGTCTCTTGATAAAAGTGAAAGAGGAGAGTGAAAAAGTTGGCTTGAAGCTCAACATTCAGAAAACAAAGATCATGGCATCCGGTCCCATCACTTCATGGGAAATAGATGGGGAAACAGTGGAAACAGTGTCAGACTTTAATTTTTTGGGCTCCAAAATCACTGCAGATTGTGACTGCAGGCATGAAATTAAAAGATGCTTGCTTCCTGGAAGACAGGTTATGACCAACCTAGACAGCATATTAAAAAGTAGAGACATTACTTTGCCAACAAAGGTCCGTCTAGTCAAAGCTATGGTTTTTCCAGTAGTCATATGTGTCTGTGAGAGTTGGACTATAAAGAAAGCTGAGCACTGAAGAACTGATGTTTTTGAATTATGGTGTTGAATTATGGTGAATTATGGACTGCAAGGAGATCCAATCAGTCCATCTTAAAGGAGATCAGTCCTGAATATTCATTGGAAGGACTGATGTTGAAGCTGAAGCTCCAATACTTTGGCCACCTGATTCGAAGAGCTGACTCATTTGAAAAGACCCTGATGCTGGGAAAGATTGGGGGCAGGGGGAGAAGGGGACTACAGAGGATGACATGGTTGGATGGCATCACCGACTCAGCAGACATGAGTTTGAGTAGACTCCGGGAGTTGGTGATGGACAGGGAAGCCTGGCATGCTGCAGTCCATGGGGTCACAGGGAGCCGGACACGATTGAGCAACTGAACTGAACTGCAGGGCTCAGGGAACTCTACTCAGTGCTCTGTGGTGACCTAAATGGGAAGGAAAGACAGAAAAAGAGTAGGTATATATTATACATTAAAAGCTGATTTACTTTGCTGTACAGCAAAAACTAACATAATGTTGTAAAGCTTCAAGAAAATTAATTTTAAAAACTCTTTTAAAATGTGATTGTCATAATAAATTTGACAGAAAAGATGGAGGAAAAAAAAAGAGTAAATCTCCCTGAACACTGAAGAGATTTACAATGAAATGGAAAATGCACGGGGCATCAACTGAGATTCATGAGCAAGATACGAGAAGAAACGAAGCAAATGAAGGGAAAACATGATTGGAGAAAATTCCCTGAGCTGAGAAACGACAGAGGCCATGAGATTGAAGGCAATCACAAAGTGCCTGACAGGATAAGCTTAGGAAGACTCATACTTGGCGATACTAACAGTGTACTGATATTTTAGACTACTGAAGGTAATCGCTGTTGTTGTTACTGTTGTTGAGTCCCTGCATTGTCTCCGACTCTTTTATGATCCCATGGACTGCAGCCCACCTGGCTCCTCAGCCCGTGGGATTTCCCAGGCAAGAATACTGGAGTGGGGAGCCGTTTCCTTTCTAGGGGATCTTTCCAACCCAGAGATGGAACCTGTGTCTCCTGCATTGGCAGGCATACTGTTTACCCTTAACCCAGCAGGGAAGCTTCAAAAGAAGCTTTGAGCCACCACAAAAGAACAAGTTTACCTACAGATGAAGGAGAACCATACAGGCATCATTAGCTGCTGGAAGACAATGGAATCATCCTTTAAAGTCATGAGTAGAAATTATTTTCAACCAAAAATTCTATTTCATGGAAAAATCATGCATTTTTAGACAAAAAGTTTATCTCCACTTCGCTGTTGTTTAGTCACCCAGTCATTTCCGACTCTTTGTGACCCCATCGACTGCAGCACGCCAGGCCTCCCTGTCCTTCACCATCTCCAGAGCTTGCTCAAACTCATGTCCATTGAGTCGGTGATGCCACCCAACCATCTCATCCTCCGTCGTCCCCTTCTCCTCCTGCCTTCAGTCTTTCCCAGCATCAGGGTCTTTTCGAATGGTCTCCACTAATCCTTTGTAAAAAGTAACTCGAGGCTCTAAACAGAAATACAAGGAAGAAGACATGGAATGTAAGAAATCCTGTGTCTAAGGCAGGAGTTCAATGAAACCATATCCCAGGAGGGGAGCTGTGCAATGGGACCAGGAGACAGTCGTTCCTAAGTAGAACCGGAGGTGAGGGAATCCAGAAAAAAATCTAAGGAAAATCTATCCCGTTTCATTCAATATTTTTTCAAAAATCTACTGGAGTATAGTTGATTTACAATGCTGTGTTAGTTTCAGGTATCCAGCAAAATGATTCGGTTATACATATACAAATGTTCATTCTTTTTCAGATTACTTGTATGGGTACTACATAATACTGAGCAGAGTTCCCTGTGCTATACACTAGGTCCTTTTGGTTATGTATTTTATATATAGTAGTGTATAAATGTTAAGCCCAAACTCCTGATATATCCCTGCCGCCGCCGTGACCCCCCACCCACCCCCACCAATGGTAACCATAAGGTTGATTTAGAAATCTGTGAGTCTGATTCTATTTTCTAAATAAGTTTCTTTCTATCATTTTTAAATTAGATTCTACTTTGATTGATATCATATGAAATTTGTTTCTGACTTCCTTCACTTAGTATGACCATCTCTAAGTCCATCCATATTGCTGCAAATGGCAGTTTTTCTTCTTTTTATGGCTGAAAGAAAAAGAAAGAAAGTGAAGTCACTCAGTCATGTCTGACTCTTTGCAACCCCACAGACTGTAGCCTACCAGGCTCGTCTGTCCATGGGATTTTCCAGGTAAGAGTACTGGAGCGGGTTGTATTTCCTTCTCCAGGAGATCTTCCCAACCTAGGGATCGAAGCCAAGTCTCCCACATTGTAGGCAGTTGCTTTACCATCTGAACCTCTGGGGAGGCCTTACAAATGGCTGTAAAAAGAAGAGAAGCGAAAAGCAAAGGAGAAAAGGAAAGATATAAGCATCTGAATGCAGAGTTCCAAAGAATAGCAAGGAGAGATAAGAAAGCCTTCCTCAGTGATCAATGCAAGGAAATAGAGGAAAACAACAGAATGGGAAAAACTAGAGATCTCTCCAAGAGAATTAGAGATACCAAGGGAACACTTCATGCAAAGATGGGCTTGATAAAGGACAGAAATGGTATGGACCTAACAGAAGCAGAAGATATTAAGAAGAGGTGGCAAGAATACACAGAAAAACTGTACAAAAAAGATCCTCATGACCAAGATAATCACGATGGTGTGATCACTCACCTAGAGCCAGACATCTTGGAATGTGAAGTCAAGTGGGCCTTAGAAAGCATCACTACGAACAAAGCTAGTGGAGGTGATGGAATTCCAGTTGAGCTATTTCAAATCCTGAAAGATGATGCTGTAAAAGTGCTGCACTCAATATGCCAGCAAATTTGGAAAACTCAGCAGTGGCCACAGGACTGGAAAAGGTCAGATTTCATTCCAATTCCAAAGAAAAGCAATGCCAAAGAATGCTCAAACTACCGCACAATTGCACTCATCTCACACACTAGTAAAGTCATGCTCAAAATTCTCCAAGCCAGCTTCAGCAATACATGAACTGTGAATTTCCAGATGTTCAAGCAGGTTTTAGAAAAGGCAGAGGAACCAGAGATCAAATTGCCAACATCCTCTGGATCATGGAGAAAGCAAGAGAGTTCCAGAAAAACATCTATTTCTGCTTTATTGACTATATCAATGCCTCTGACTGTGCAGATCACAATAAACTGTGGAACATTCTGAAAGAGATGGGAATACCAGACCACCTGACCTGTCTCTTGAGAAACCTGTATGCAGGTCAGGAAGCAACAGTTAGAACGGGACATGCTACAACAGACTGGTTCCAAATAGAAAAAGGAGTACATCAAGGCTGTATATTGTCACCCTGCTTATTTAACTTCTATGCAGAGTATATCATGAGGAACGCTGGGCTGGAAGAAGCACAAGCTGGAATCAAGATTGCCGGGAGAAATATCAATAACCTCAGATATGCAGATGACACCACCCTTATGGCAGAAAGTGAAGAGGAACTCAAAAGCCTCTTGATGAAAGTGAAAGAGGAGAGTGAAAAGGTTGGCTTGAAGCTCAACATTCAGACAACAAAGATCATGGCATCTGGTCCCATCACTTCATGGGAAATAGTTGGGGAAACAGTGGAAACAGTGTCAGACTTTATTTTTTGGGCTCCAAAATCACTGCAAATGGTGATTGCAGCCATGAAATTAAAAGACACTTACTCCTTGGAAGGAAAGTTATGCCCAACCTAGACAGCATATTGAAAAGCAGAGACATTACTTTGCCAACAAAGGTCCATCTCGTCAAGGCTATGGTTTTTCCCGTGGTCATGTATGGATGTGAGAGTTGGAGTGTAAAGAAAGCTGATTGCTAAAAAATGATGCTTTTAAACTGTGGTGTTGGAGAAGACTCTTGAGAGTCCCTTGGACTGCAAGGAAATCCAACCAGTCCATTCTAAAGGAGATCAGTCCTGGGTGTTCATTGGAAGGACTGATGCTAAAGCTGAAACTCCAATACATTGGCCACGTCATGCAACAAGTTGACTCACTGGAAAAGACTCTGATGCTGGGAAGGATTGGGGGTTGGGAGCAGAAGGGGACGACAGAGAATGAGATGGCTGGATGGTATCACCAACTCGATGGACATGAGTTTGAGTGAAATCCAGGAGTTGGTGATGGACAGGGAGGCCTGGTGTGCTGTGATTCATGGGGTTGCAAAGAGTTGGACATGACTGAGTGACTGAACTGAACTGAACTGAATATTCAATTGTGTGTGTATATATATAATGTGTGTATGTATGAGCATATATATACACACACACCACATCTTTTTTAAATTAATTAATCAATTTTAATTGGAGGATAATTACTTTACAATATTGTGATGGTTTTTGCCATATATTGACATGAAACAGCAATGGATACACAAGTGTCCCCTCATCCCTAACCCCCACTACCACCCTACCCACCCCTTCCCTCTGGGTTGTCCCAGAGCACCGGCTTTGAGTGCCCTGCTTTATGCATTGAACTTGCACTGGTCTCTATTTTACATATGGTGATATACATGTTTCAGTGCTATTCTCTCAAATCATTTCACCCTTGCCTTCTCCCACCAAGTCCAAAGTCTGTTCTTTACATCTGTGTCTCTTTTGCTGCCTTGCATATAGGATTCCATATGTACGCATTAATATACTGAGTTTGTCTTTCTGATTTATTTCACTCTGCATAATAGGCTTCAGTTTTGTTCACCTCATTAGAACTGACTCAATGTATTCCTTTTTAGAGCTGAGTAGTATTCCATTGTGTATACGTATCACAACTTCCTTATCCATTCATCTGCTGATGGACATCAAGGTTGCTTCCATGTCCTAGCTATCGTAAACAGTGCTGCAATGAACATTGGGGTACACGTGTCTCTTTCAATTCTGGTTTCCTTGGTGTGTATGCCCTGAAGTGGGATTGCTGGGTCATATGGCAGTTCTTTTCCCAGTTTTTTAAGGAATCTCCACACTGTTCACCATAGTGGCTATACCAGTTTGCATTCCCACCAACAGAGTTGGTTGGAGAGTTCTCTTTTTTGCACACACTCTCCAGCATTTATTGTTTGTAGACTTTTTGATAGTGGCCATTCTGACCAGCATGAGATGATACCTCATTGTGGTTTAAATTAAGAAGCAGGTTGAACTTAGCAGTTAGATTAAAACATATGCTTATTTGTCATGTTGCAAAGTGTGAATTAGAAAGTCCAAGAAAAATTAGTTTTATAAAACAAAAAGAAAAGCCATCTGTATGGTTTTGTTTTGTTTTGTTTGGAGAATTGTCTGTTTAGTTCTTTCCCCCACTTTTTGATTTTTGATTTTTTTGTCTTTATTTTCATTATTCTGAGAGGTGGGTCATAGAAGATCTTGCTGTGACTTATGTCACAGACTGTTCTGCCTATCTTTTCTTCTAAGAGTTTTATAGTTTCTGGTTTTACCTTTAGCTCTTTAATCCCTTTTGAGTTTATTTTTGTGTATGGTGTTATCAAATGTTCTAATTTCATTCTTTTACTTGTGGTTGACCAGTTTTCCCAGCACCACTTGTTATAGAGACTGTCTTTTCTCCATTGTATATTTTTGCCTCCTTTGTCAAAGATAAGGTGTCCATAAGCTAATGGATTTATCTCTGGGCTTTCTATTTTGTTCCATTGACCTATATTTCTGTCTTTGTGCCAGTACCATACTGTCTTGATGACTGTGGTTTTGTAGTATAGTCTGAAGACAGGAAGGTTGATTCCTCCAGTTCCATTCTTCTTTCTAAAGATTTCTTTGGTTATTCGAGTGGTTTTGTGTTGTATAGACAAATTGTGAAATTATTTGTTATAGTTCTGTGAAAAATACAGTTGGTAGCTTGATAGGGATTGTATTGAACCTACAAATTGCTTTGAGCAGTATACTCGTTTTCACTATATTAATTCTTTCAATCCACGAGCATGGTATATTTCTCCATCTATTTGTGTCCTCTTTGATTTCTTACATCAGTGTTTTTTAGTTTTCTATATATAGGTCTTTTGTTTCTTTAGGTAAATTTATTCCTAAGTATTTTATTCTTTTCATTGAGATAGTGAATGGAACTGTTTTCTTAATTTCTTTCTGTTTTCTCATTGTTAGTGTATAGGAATACAAGGGATTTCTGTATATTAATTTTATATCTTGCAACTTTACTATGTTCATAGATTAGCTCTAATAATTTTCTGGTAGTATCTTTCAGGTTTTCTAAATAGAGGATCATGTAATCTGCAAACAGTGAGAGTTTTACTTCTTTTCCAATCTGGATTCTTTTTATTTCTTTTTCTTCTCTGATTGCTGTGGCTAGGACTTACTTCCAAAACTATGTTGAATAGTAGTGGTGAGAGTGGGCACCCTTGTCTTGGTCCTGATTTTAGAGGAAATGCCTTCACTTTTTTGCCATTGAGGATAATGTTTGCTGTGAGTTTGTTGTATATGGCTTTTATTACATTGAGGTATGTTCCTTCTATGCCTGCTTTCTGGAGAGTTTTTATCATAAATGAGCGCTGAATTTTGTCAAAGGCTTTCTCTACATCTATTGAGATAATCATATGGTTTTTATCTTTCAATTTGTTAATATGGTGTATCACACTGGTTGATTTGCAAGTATTGAAGAATCCTTGCATCCCTGGAATAAAGCCCACTTGGTCATGATGTATGATCTTTTTAATATGTTGTTGGATTCTGTTTGATAGAATTTTGTTGAGGACATTTTCCTCTATGTTCACTGGTGATATTAGCCTGTTCAGTTCAGTTCAGTTGCTCAGTCGTGTCTGACTCTTTGCAACCCCATGAATCACAGCACACCAGGCCTCCCTGTCCAACACCAACTCCCGGAGTTCACTCAAACTCATGTCCATCGAGTTGGTGATGCCACCCAACCATCTCATTCTCTGTTGTCCCCGTCTCCTCCTGCCCCCAATCCCTCCCAGCATCAGAGTCTTTTCCAGTGAGTCAGCTCATCACATGAGGTGGCCAAAGTATTGGAGTTTCAGTTTTAGCCTGTAGTTTTCTGTTTTTATAGCATCTTTGTCTGGTTTTGGTATCAGGGTGATATACCACATCTTCCTTATCCATTCATCTCTCAATGCTATTCCATTCATTTTTTAAAAGACAGTATATATTTATTTTTGACTGTGTTGCATCATTGTTGCTGTGTATTTCTCTAGTTGTGGTCAGTAGGGGGCTACACTCTAGTTGTGGAGCACAGGCTTATTTGCCTGAGGCATGTGGAATCTTCTGGGACAGGGGGTCAAACCCATGTCCCCTGCACTGGCAGGCAGATTCTTAAGCACTGGCCCACCAGGGAAGTCCCATTCATTTTTAAATTAAGAAGCAGGTTGAACTTAGCAGTTAGATTAAAACATATGCTTATTTTGTCATGTTGCAAAGTGTGAATTAGAAAGTCCAAGAAAAATTAGTTGTATAAAACAAAAAAAAAATGCTTTAAATATAAAGCAAACCAAAATATGGCATGAGTTAGGGCAATTTAAGCTGCGTAAGAGCATCAAAATGGAAGGAAAATATGTAGACTAGATACTTCCGTATTTCACCTGAGCCCACCTTCTGACTCACCCTTCCCCCAGTTGCTAGTAATATCAGATGCTGACCTTTCACGCCTTCATCCCTCTCTGCGAACTGCCCTCCGCCCCCGAGAGCTGTCTTGCCCAGGGTTACATTCTCGGTATGATATCTGAAACCTTAGTTGCAGCCACACTTGCACAACAGCTTCTCCCAACGCCCAGCCCTGCCTTCCTCACTCCTTCGTGAGGGAGTCTCCCAAGAGCATAGCCCCTGCAGTTCTCCGCCTCAGGGAGCCCAACCTAAGACAGAAGCGTAAAGGCACAGAGGTAAGAGGGGCGGAGAATTCAGAGCATCGCACATGCTTCTCCCGGTAGGACTGGAACATAACATTCAGGCGACGAGACGGAGAGGTGGAGAGAGGAAATGAACAGAGAGGTGCAGATGCCAGAGAGGAAAGAGATCTGAAGGCCACACCACCGCATCTGCACGGAAAGCTGAAGCGGCATGACACCGGGCTTTTGTGAGAAAATGAGAAACGATCCATGAAAATGTTTGGTGATGAGGTTCAAATGCAAGTAATTATGAGTAGACTTTATTCTACGACGTTTGAGCATGCCTGCAGGCCTGATAAACTGGGCCAACTACAAGTCTATACAAGAAAAACTAAGAGAAGTCTACCCTGCGGGGAAAAGGCACCACTGTAAAGGCCGGTCTAATAGAAGTGGCTGTTGGAGGAGGGCATGACTCTGAATTGAGAAGCTTTGACTTGGACGTGTCCACCTGCACTCACTGCCCTCCAGCCCTCACCCCAGTGAACTTCGTGGTGATGGGGGGTGGAGAAGAGAGGGGATGGAGGAAAAATCAGGGAGGAAAAGCCAGAATGAAAACAGGAAGACCTGGGGCAGCAGAGCTCTGCAAGGCCGTTGGCACACCCAGCCCTGCTTCACCTTGTGACCCAAAACTGGAAAAGACATATATCATCTGCTTCTGCCAGGATATGGTGCGGCTCTGGAATCCAAGATGCACTGTTGCCACCAAAGGAATCCCACACATCAGCAGTGGAGATGCTCAGCAGAAGAGGCAGATCTCATGAGACCAGCTCAGTCACAGGCCCCAGAGGCAGGCAAGGGCCCCGAGACTGGGGACCTATGCTGAGGGAAGCCAGAGCAGCAAGGGAAGAACGCAGTAGCCATGCAGGGTACCCAGGAGAAACCACCCGGGACTCCCGGCAATAAATGCCCGACTCTCTTCCAGAAACAGAGGGCCTACAATTACAGATGAGAGTCAGAGAAATCTGTGTTGCTACTGTTAATGTCATTCTGTCTCAACCAGGATTTATGTAGCTTGGGGAAGCATAGCAATAATTACTATTATTATTTACCAGATAATGGCAATCTTTGTAAGAAAAAAAATGCCTTTCATTTCTTATTAATCACTGCCTAGCTTAATCCCCTGCAAACAGGTGCTGAATAAATGTTGACTAACTAAATGAATAAATAGATCCAACACTACTTTATTATCTCAGGTTTCCCTGAAACTGAAACATAAAAGGTATTATATTAAGGTGTAAAGAATGGCACGTTAGACTCATCATCAAAGGAGGACTAGAGAATGATATAAAAGTCCACAGGTTCTGCAGTGTTTCAGAAGCACTCAAACTGCCATGAGGGTATCATCTGTAAATATGTCTGAAGACTCCTCCAGAATTGATAATATTTCCCATCTGCAACATCTCCTCGGGGTGGTAAATGTCATATGCTACTACCTCCTGGGTAAATAGCATATCCTTCCCCTGCGTCTGTCTAAAACTCTAAGGAGAGTTATTTGTCATCAAGCGTGTCTTTCCACAAGGCGAAAGCCGGGTCCTCGGTGTCTGCTAATCACTCAGAGTGTGTCTGGAGCTGAACCAAAACCTGGACCAGTTTCTCCTGCTCAGTGGTGGTAAGTTACACACAAGGTCCTTCTTCCTGGAATTGCCAACAATGCCCTTTGACATCTCTTAATAAGAATTTAAAACACAAGAAGCAAAATCTTATACTCTAACTATATTCTTTTCAGAGTCACAGGCCACCTCAAATTGCTTCCCTCTTTTCAACTAAAACCTTAGTCACTCAGTTGTGTCCAACTCTTTGTGACCCCATGTACTGTAGCCCATTAACTTCTCTGTCCATGGGGATTCTCCAGGCAATAATACTGGAGTTGGTTGCCATGCCCTCCTCCAGGGGATCTTCCCAACCCATGGATCAAATTCATGTCTCCCACATTGCAGGAGTATTCCTTACCATCTGAGTTATCAGTTCAGTTCAGTTCAGTTACTCAGTTGTGTCTCTCTGCAGCCCCATAGACTGCAGCATGACAGGCTTCCCTGTCCATCACCAGCTCTTGGAGATTGCTCAAGCTCATGTCCATCGAGTCTGTGATGCCATCCAGATACCTCATCCTCTGTCATCCCCGTCTCCTCCCGCCCCCAATCCCTCCCAGCATCAGAGTCTTTTCCAGTGAGTCAGTTCTTCGCATCAGGTGACCAAACTATTGGAATTTCAGCTTTAGCATCAGTCCTTCCAATGAACACCCAGGACTAATCTTCTTTAGGATGGACTGGTTGGATCTCCTCGCAGTCCAAAGGACTCTCATGAGTCTCCTCCAACGCAACAGTTCAAAAGCATCAATTCTTCAGCACTCAGCTTTCGTTATGGTCCAACTCTCACATTCATACATGACCACTGGAAAAACCATAGCTCTGACTAGATGGACCTTTGTTGGAAAAGTAATGTCTCTGCTTTTTAATATGCTGTCTAGGTTGGTCATAACTTTTCTTCCAAGGAGCAAGCATCTTTTAATTTCATGGCTTCAGTCACCATCTACAGTGACTTTGGAGCCCAAAAAAATAAAGTCTGACACTGTTTCCATTGTTTCCCCATCTATTTGCCGTGAAGTGATGGGACCAGATGCCATGATCTTTGTTTTCTGAATGTTGAGCTTCAAGCCAACCTTTTCACTCTCCTCTTTCACTTTCATCAAGAGGCTTTTGAGTTCCACTTCACTTTCTACCATAAGGGTGGCATCATCTGCATATCTGAGGTTATTGATATTTCTCCTGGCAATCTTGATTCTAGCTTGTGCTTCTTCCAGCCCAGCGTTCCTCATGATGTACTCTGCATATAAGTTGAATAAGCAGAGTGACAATATGCAGCCTTGACATACTCCTTTCCCAATTTGGAACCAGTCTGCTGTTCCATCCATGTCCAGTTCTAACTGTTGCTTCTTGACCTTCATACAGGTTTCTCAAGAGGCAGGTCAGATGGTCTGGTATTCCCATCCCTTTAAGAATTTTCCAGAGTTTGTTGTGATCCACATAGTCAAAGGTGGCAGCAGAGTCAATAAAGCAGAAGTAGATGTTTTTCTGGAACTCTCTTGCTTTTTCTATGAGTCAACAGATGTAGGCAATTTGATCTCTGGTTCCTCTGCCTTTCCTAAATCCAGCTTGAACATCTGAAAGTTCTCGGTTCATGTACTGGTGAAGTACTGTTGAAGCCCCACTTGGAGAATTCTGAACATTACTTTGCTAGTGTGTGAGATAAGTGCAACTGTGCAGTAGTTTGAGCATTCTTTGGCATTGCCTTTCTTTGGGATTGGAACAAAAACTGACCCTTTCCAGTCCTGTGGGCACTGCTGATTTTTCCAAATTTGCTGGCATATTGAGGGAAGCACTTTCACAGCATCATCTTTTCAAATTTTAAAAAGTTCAGCTGAATTCCATCACCTCCACTAGCTTTGTTCATAGTGATGCTTCTAAGGCGCATTGATTTCACACTTCAAGATGTCTGGCTCTAGGTGAGTGATCACGCCATCACGGTTTTCTGGGTTATTAGTGGCACTGTGAGACACCCGGGAAGCCCCAGAACACTGGGGTCAGTGCCCCAGCACGTCTCCAGGATGTCTTCCTGACCCAGGAATCAAACTGGGGCCCCTGCACTGAAGGAAGATTCTTTTTTTTTAATTTTTTTTAATGGAAGGATAACTGCTTTACAGAATTTTGTTGTTTTCTGTCAAACCTTAACATGCAGGTGGATTCTTTACCAGCCAAGCTACCACGATCTTGGTCCCAAGTTAGTTCTACCAACTAGATATCATCTGAATCCTCTGGGTTCAGCTCCAGGACTCATTTGGGTTTGAGCCCATTCTGTTCAGAAACCACAGGTTGAAAATTAAAAAATAAATATTTAGAGTATTGGAGGGTTCAAGTAATTGCATGAATCAAAAATATTTTTAAAATAAAATGTTCTCCATCTTTTCTTTCTTTTTTAACTGTAACTATTTATTCCCTCTCCTTTAACACATCTTGGCTGGAATAGCCTATCGGATTTCATCCAATAAACATGGTTCAGACATTTTTCTTATCAGATTTTCCTCTCCTGAAAAGTTTTCTTAAGTGTGGAATGATATTATTGCCCTCAACTGTAACATGATCTATTTCTCTGATCTACTTTAAGCTGTTTATCATTTGCTTCACTATTTCAGATGGAATTAATCTTCTAAAAACAGATTACACTCTAAGATGTTTTATGGCTAAAAGCTCCATCAAGACTTTTTCACAACATGTTAATGGAACAGAAAGCAGCCAGGTAACCGCGTTGCAGGTGCTGTAATAAATGCTTCCTACTGCACTCGCTAAAACCGCCAATGTTGGCTTTCAGATACCGAGGAAACCTCTTTGTTTTATAAATCACTGAAATATTTCTGGACCTTTTGCATGAGCCAGAGATATTCTTAGAGTGTTTAGCATCAATAACAATGAAACCTACATGTCAACATCTTACAGCAATCTGAAACATTATGAGGAGTGGAACTCCTTTCATTGGAAGAATACTAAAAATAAGTACATTTCACCACCCCTCCCCCAACACACACACACACACACACACACACACACACACACGAACACACACCACTTAGGCAACTTATTATTTCTAGGGCTAATTAAGCCTTTCTCCTTAATAGAGATACTCTAAACAGATAATACACAATGGAAATTTTAAATTTCAATCACTAGTACAGAATGAATCTAAAATATGTAAATTACTTGAACATATTTTGCGTTATCAGTGAACTCAACTTGTAATATTTTACAATGGAAGATCCTGCTTAGAGATAGCTTCTCATTGGCAAAAGAAGTAAGTCCCACCAAAAGAAACAAACTGGACCTTTGTGAGACTCATTTCTCCTTTCCAGCTCCTCAGGCCAGAACTCTTAGAATCATTCTTGATTTCTCTTTCTTTGACATTCCACATACAACCTTTAGCAAACCCTGAAAGCCCTAATTTAATATAATTGGAATCCAGCATCTCAAAGACACCACCTGATCTACGCATCCCCAAGCTGGTTTCCCAACCTCCCCCTTCACCCGTTTATGATCTATTCTCTACCAGAAGCCAGAAAATCCTTTAAAAACGTAAGTCACCCTTTGGCTTCCATCTCACTCAGAGTGAAAGTCAAAGGCTAAACATGGTTCAGAAAGCACTCCACCTACTGCCTTTCTGAGCTCATCCCCACCGTGCCTGCCCCCAGTTATTCTGGTCTGGCCACACTATCTTCCTCCTGCTCCTCACCTTCTGCTCTTACCTCAAGATCTTTGCATTTGATATGCCCTCCACCTAGAATCAATTTCTTCAAGATATCCATGTGGATGGCTCTCTCAGTTCAGTTCAGTTCAGTTCAGTCACTCAGTTGTGTCCGACTCTTTGTGACCCCATGAATCATAGCACGCCAGGCCTCCCTGTCCAACACCAACACCCGGAGTTCACTCAAACTCATGTCCATCGAGTTGGTGATGCCATTCAGCCATCTCATTCTCTGTCAACCCCGTCTCCTCCCACCCCCCCATCCCTCCCAGCATCAGAGTCTTTTCCAGAGAGTCAACTCGTCGCCTGAGGTGGCCAAAGTTTCAGTTTTAGCATCAGTCCTTCCAATGAACATCCAGGATTGATCTCCTTTAGAATGGACTGGTTGAATCTCCTTGCAGTCCAAGGGACTCTCAAGAGTCTTCTCCAGCACCACGGGTCAAAAGCATCAATTCTTCGGCAAAAGCTTTCTTCACATCCATACATGACCACGTGAAAAACCATAGCCTTGACTAGACGGGCCTTTGTTGGCAAAGTAATGTCTCTGCTTTTTAATATACTATCTAGGTTGATCATAACTTTCCTTCCAAGGAGTAAGCGTCTTTTAATTTCATGGCTGCAATCAGCATCTGCAGTGATTTTGGATAAATAAAGTCTGACACTTCTTCCACTGTTTCCCCATCTATTTCCCATGAAGTAATGGAACCAGATGCCATGATCTTTGTCTTCTGAATGTTGAGCTTCAAGCCAACCTTTTCACTCTCTTCTTTCACTTTCATCAAGAGGCTTGTTAGTTCCTCTTCACATTCTGCCATAAGGGTGGTGTCATCTGCATATCTGAGATTATTGATATTTCTCCCGGCAATCTTGATTCCAGCTTGTACTTCTTCCAGCCCAGCGTTCCTCATGATGTACTCTGCATATAAGTTAAATAAGCAGGGTGACAGTATACAACCCTGACGCACTCCTTTTCCTATTTGGAACCAGTCTGTTGTTCCATGTCCAGTTCTAACTGTTGCTTCCTGACCTGCATACAGGTTTCTCAAGAGGCAGGTCAAGTGGTCTGGTATTCTCATCTCTTTCAGAATGTTCCACAGTTTATTGTGATCCACACAGTCAAAAGCTTTGGCATAGTCAATGAAGCAGAAATAGATGTTTTTCTGGAACTCTCTTGCTTTCTCCATGATCCAGCGGATGTTGGCAATTTGATCTCTGGTTCCTGTGCCTTTTCTAAAACCTGCTTGAACATCTGGAAGTTCACGATTCACATATTGCTGAAGCCTGGCTTAGAGGATTCTGAGCATGATTTACTAGTGTGTGAGATGAGCATTCTTTGGCATTGCCGTAGTATGAGCATTCTTTGGCATTGCCCTTCTTTGGGATTGGAATGAAGACTGACCTTTTCCAGTCCTGTGGCCACTGCTGAGTTTTCCAAATTTGCTGGCATATTGAGTGCAGCACTTTCACAGCATCATCTTTCAGGATTTGAAATAGCTCAACTGGAATTCCATCACCTCCACTAGCTTTGTTCGTAGTGATGCTCTCTAAGGCCCACTTGACTTCACATTCCAAGATGTCTGGCTCCAGGTGAGTGATCACATCATCATGAATCTCTTGGTCATGAAGATCTTTTCTGTATAGTTCTTCTATGTATTCTTGCCACCTCTTCTTAATATCTTCTTCTTCTGTTAGGTCCATACCATTTCTGTCCTTTATAGAGCCCATCTTTGCATGAAATGTTCCCTTGATATCTTTAATTTTCTTGAAGAGATCTCTTGTTTTTCCCAGTCTGTTGTTTTCCTCTATTTCTTTGCATTGATCACTGAGGAAGGCTCTCTTATCTCTCCTTGCTATTCTTTGGAACTCTGCATTCAGATGCTTGTATCTTTCCTTTTCTCCTTTGCTTTTTGCTTCTCTTCTTTTCACAGCTATTTGTAAGGCCTCCTCAGACAGCCATTTTGCTTTTTTGCATTTCTTTTCCATGGGGATGGTCTTGGTCCCTGTCTCCTGTACAATGTCACAAACCTCGGTCCAGAGTTCATCAGGTACTCTGTCTATCAGATCTAGTCCCTTAAATCTATTTCTCACTTCCACTGTATAATCATAAGGGATTTGATTTAGGTCATATCTGAATGGTCTAGTGGTTTTCCCTACTTTCTTCAATTTAAGTCTGATTTGGCAATAAGGAGTTCATGATCTGAGCCACAGTCAGCTCCTGGTCTTGTTTTTGCTAACTGTATACAGCTTCTCCATCTTTGGCTGCAAAGAATGTAATCAATCTGATTTCGGTGTTGACCATCTGGTGATGTCCATGTGTAGAGTCTTCTCTTGTGTTGTTGGAAGAGGGTGTTTGCTATGACCAGTGTGTTCTCTTGGCAAAACTCTAATAGCCTTTGCCCTGCTTCATTCCGTGCTCCAAGACCAAATTTGCCTGTTACCCCAGGTGTTTCTTGACTTCCTACTTTTGCATTCCAGTCCCCTATAATTAAAAAGACATCATTTTGGGGTGTTAGTTCTTAAAGGTCTTGTAGGTCTTCATAGAACCGTTCAACTTTGGCTTCTTCAGCATTACTGGTTGGGGCATAGACATGGATTGCTGTAATAGCGAATGGTTTGCCTTGGAAACGAACAGAGATCATTCTGTCATTTTTAAGATTGCATCCAAGTACTGCATTTCAGACTCTTTTTTTGACCATGATGGCTACTCCATTTCTTCTAAGGGATTCCTGCCCACAGTAGTAGATATAATGGTCATCTGAGTTAAATTCACCCATTCCCGTCCATTTTAGTTCTCTGATTCCTAGGATGTCTACGTTCACTCTTGGCTCTCTCACTTGCTTCAAAATTCTGTTGAAACAACACCTTATCTGGCTATCATACATAGAAGAGCTCAAGGACTGATCCAATATATGTGCCTCTGCAAACTCATCCTGTTCTATCTGTCCCCAGGCGTCACCCTTTTTCTCTGCTTCCCAGATGGAGGAACCTCAGGAAAAGCAGTGGATGTGATCATAGCCCTGATGTCACCATCGTCCCTTCACCCCTTATGTTCGCTGACTCATTCAGCTCTTCCTGCTGGAAGAAGGTCAACCCTCAGCAGCTCCTGAATCTAGGGTCAACCATCCAGACCTGTGTAAGTTCCAGTCTCCCAGGCAGCTGAGCAGACAGGTTAGGTAGCACAAACCAGAAGAGGAAGATCCTGTTAGGTGAATCTGATCAGTGAGAGACCAGGAACAGAAGGAAATCAATGTAAATTGCTCTCTTTTCCTTCCCCCAGCCACAAAGCTCCACACAGAATCTCTGGAAATCTCCTGAGTGACCTGCCTATTTCTTCTAAGGTTGTGACCAGTTCAAAAATGCATCATGGTATGTTTTCCTGATTTCTCTGCTTTTCTTTCTATTCTCCCATACTTTTACTGCTCTGAGATTGCACTTCCCAAAAATATTAGGATGTAAACTTTGTCTCAGGCTCTGTGTTCTAGGGAATCAAAGATGTGCATACACGTGCGCACCCACACACACAGAGAACTATACTCCAAACCCTGACCCCGCTTTATTTCTCCTCATTGCCTGTCATCAGCTATCTTTATATCTATCTCCTGCCATGAAATGGAAACCCTTTAAGATCACTAACTTGCTTTCTTTTGTTTGATGCTGTATTCCCAGTTGCTAGAACCATGCCTAGCACCTATATGCATTTATTACAAGTATAGAAAATAAATCAATGAGAAGTTTGTTTCCAAGCATAGAATGAAGCTCCAAAAACACAGAAACTTAAGTGCAGGTTTTGATGCATGACCCACTTCTTGATGTCAAAGCTCCCACCTGGACGTTTTCTTGTTCTTCCCACTCCCCTTAATTTCACCAAACCTCACTGGCCACCTCTTAACTCAAAATTTAACACCCCAAACTCCCTGACCCTGCTTAGGCTCACTACTGACATAACCATTTCCGTAATCACACTGACATTTTTTTTGCAGTCCCCCCATACAGGGCACATACATACCGAGGGTGTGCTTTATGCATTTTACCATTCTCACACAACTGCACAATATCCTAAAGGATGTTCCCCCTCAACATCCAAGCCCTCATGCTGATCCTGTCATTAACAATAACTACTCATTGCTGAGCGCATATGATGTGCGAGGCGTGGTGCTGAACATTTAGTCCTTGCTGCTGTTACTTGGTTGCTAAGTTGTGTCCAACTCTTTGAGACCCCAAGGACTATAGCCCACCAGGTTCCTCTGTCCATGGGCTTTCCCAAGCGAGAATACTGAAATGGGTTGCCATTTCCTTCTCCAGGGTATTTTCCCACCCCAGAGATCGAACCCGTGTCTCCTGCTTGGCAGACGGATTCTTTACCACCAGGGAAGACTTTAGTTCTCACAACCACTCTGAAAAGTGTGAAGATATCTTAAAACTAATTTACACTAAAGTCTGGGACTTAACACTATATTTTCCCCTCAGTTATTAGCCTGGAAGAAGCTGACATAGTCAATAGCAGTGAGTCCCTGTGTTACAAGTGCGTGCATCGGACAGCAAGGACTCCCTGGGGATGAGACAGGGTTTGCATTGCTGCAAATCTTGCCTCGGGACACACCTCTCCTCAACTTACAAAATACAAAGAAACTATATGGGACTAAAAAAAAAATGTGTGCACGAGCAGCTGGAGCAAATTCTTGACCAAAAGATACAAAAAGAAAAAAAAAAACCCTAACTGTCACTTCTGATGAGTGAGCCAGGAGCAAAAACTGGGTGTCAGGAGCAAAGCAGGGCACTCACATGGCCCCTGCACTTTACACCACCAAAGGGTGGACAGACTACCTAAGCCACCTCTTCAGCCTGATCCCTGGACACACCCCTACCCAGACCCCATGTAAGGAATCAACTTGACCCTCCCTTGGGGAGCAAGCAAGCAGAGGAAACTGCTGGTTGTTCTCATTTCCCCTGCAGCCAGAGCAGGAGCCCCAATAAAGCCTTGCCTGAGTTTCTTATTCACAGCTGACTCAATTGAAAAGACCCTGCTGCTGGGAAAGATTGAGGGCAGGAGGAGAAGGGGATGACAGAGCATGAGATGGCTGGATGGCATCACCGACTCGATGGACATGGGTTTGGGTGGACTCCGGGAGTTGGTGATGGACAGGGAGGTCTGGCGAGCTGTGGTTCATGGGGTCGCAGAGAGTCAGACACGGCTGAGCGACTGAACTGACTGACTGACTGACTGGAGAAGACCAGGAACCCCAGTAGGTATCAGGGAAAGAAAGTTTCCACCCTTCCTCACATTCCTGAATTTAAGTCCTCCCCAAAGGAATGACTATCTGCTTTGTAACCCTCTAGGAAATGTGTCATGAGAATATATTGTCTTTTTATGTCATTTAAAGCTCCTTGAGAAGAATGCTCAAACTACCGCACAATTGCACTCATCTCACACGCTAGTAAAGTCATGCTCAAAATTCTCCAAGCCAGGCTTCAGCAGTATGTGAACCGTGAACTCCCAGATGTTCAAGCAGGTTTTAGAAAAGGCAGAGGCACCAGAGATCAAATTGCCAACATCCGCTGGATCATGGAGAAAGCAAGAGAGTTTCAGAAAAACATCTATTTCTGCTTTATTGACTATGCCAAAGCCTTTGACTGTGTGGATCACAATAAACTGTGGAACATTCTGAAAGAGATGGGAATCCCAGACCACCTGACCTGCCTCTTGAGAAACCTGTATGCAGGTCAGGAAGCAACTGTTAGAACTGGACATGGAACAACAGACTGGTTCCAAATAGGAAAAGGTGTACGTCAAGGTTGTATATTGTCACCTTGCTTATTTAACTTATATGCAGAGTACATCATGAGGAACGCTGGGCTGGAAGAAGCACAAGCTGGAATCAAGATTGCCGGGAGAAATATCAATAACCTCAGATATGCAGATGACACTACCCTTATGGCAGAAAGTGAAGAGGAACTAAAAAGCCTTTTGATGAAAGTGAAAGAGGAGAGTGAAAAGGTTGGCTTGAAGCTCAACATTCAGAAAACTAAGATCATGGCATCTGGTCCCATCACTTCATGGGAAATAGATGGAAAAACAGTGGAAACAGTGTCAGACTTTATTTTTTGGGGCTCCAAAATCACTGCAGATGCTGATTGCAGCCATGAAATTAAAAGACGCTTGCTCCTTGGAAGGAAAGTTATGACCAACCTTGATAGTATATTAAAAAGCAGAGACATTACTTTGCCAACCAAGGTCCGTCTAGTCAATGCTATGGTTTTTCCCGTGGTCATGTATGGATGTGAGAGTTGGACTGTGAAGAAGGCTGACCGCCAAAGAATCGATGCTTTTGAACTGTGGTGTTGGAGAAGACTCTTGAGAGTCCCTTATACTGCAAGAAGATCCAACCAGTCCATTCTAGAGGAGATCAATCCTGGATGTTCATTGGAGGGACTGATGCTGAAGCTGAAACTGCAATACTTTGGCCACCTCATGTGACGAGTTGACTCACTGGAAAAGACTCTGATGCTGGGAAAGGTTGGGGGCGGGAGGAGAAGGGGACGACGGAGAATGAGATGGCTGGATGGCATCACCGACTCTGTGGACATGAGTTTCAGTGAACTCCGGGAGTTGGTGATGGACACGGAGGCCTGGCGTGCTGTGATTCATGGGGTCGCGGAGAGTCGGACACGACTGAGCGCCTGAACTGAACTGAACTGAACTGAGATCAGACATGGCTTTTATTTTTGGGGTGTTCCTGGAAACCTTGATACCAGCCTCCCACCTCTCTCCACTCCAGTATGCCTAGACTTCAACCAGCTGATTCACTCTCCCAGTCTCCAAAGTGAGGATGCACTGATCCAGGGAATGAACACGATGATTTGAGGAGTTCACAGTTCGGCTCAATCGCTCAGTCATGTCCAACTCTTTGCGACCCCATGGACTGTAGCACACCAGGCCTCCCTGTCCATCACCAACTCTGGAAGCTTGCTCAAACTCATGTCCATCGAGTTGGTGATAGATCCAGCCATCCCATCCTCTACCGTCCCCTTCTCCTCCTGCCTTCAATCTTTCCCAGCATCAGAGCCTTTTCCAATGAGTCAGTTCTTCCCATCAAGTGACCAAAGTATCGGAGCTTCAGCTTCAGCATCACTCTTCCCAAAGAATTTTCAGGATTGATTTCCTTTAGGATGGACTCCTGTGATCTCCTTGCAGTCTAAGGGACTCTCAAAAGTCTTCTCCAAAATCACAGTTCAAAAGCATTCATTCTTCAATGCTCAGCTTTCTTTATAGTCCAGCTCTCACCCACTGAAGGGTATATCTTTCCTTTTCCTTTGCCTTTAGCTTCTCTTCTTTTCTCAGCTATTTGTAAGGCTTCCTCAGACAACCATTTGCCTTGTTGCATTTCTGTTTCTTGGGGATTGTTTTGGTCATCACCTCCTGTACAATGTTACAAACCTCCATCCATAGTTCCTCAGGCACTCTGTCTACCAGATCTAATCACTTGAATATTTTATATTTTCACCTCCATTGTGTAATCATAAAGGATTTCATTTAGGTCATACCCAAATGATCCAGTGGTTTTCCCTACTTTCTTCAATTTAAGCCTGAATTTTGCAGTAAGTTGCTCATGATCTGAGCCACAGTCAGCGCCTGGTCTTGTTTTTGCTGACTGTATAGAGGTTCTCCAAAATTGGCTGCAAAAATCATAATCAACCTGATTTTGGTCTTGACCATCTGGTGATGGGCATGTGTAGAATCATCTGTCGTGTGGTTGGAAGAGGGTGTTTGCTATGACCAGTGCGTTCCCTTGGAAAAACTCCATTAGCCTTTGCCCTGCTTCATTTTGTAGTTCAAGGCCAAACTTGCCTGTTACTCCAGGTATCTCTTGACTTCCTACTTTTGCATTCCAGTCCCCTATGATGAAAAGGACATCTTTTTTGGGTGTTAGTTCTAGAAGGTCTTGTAGGTCTTCATAGAACCATTCAACTTCAGCTTCTTCAGCATTACTGGTTGGGGCATAGACTTGGATTACTGTGGTTTTGAATGGTTTGCCTTGGAAACGAGCAGAGATCATTCTGTCATTTTTGAGATTGCACCCAAGTACTACATTTTGGACTCTTGTTGACTATGAGGGCTACTTCATTTCTTCTAAGGGATTTTTGCCCACAGTTGTAGACATAATGGTCATCTGAATTAAACTGGATTAAAGATTTACTGAGCATGGCCCCCCACCCATCAGAACAAGACCCAGTTTCCCACAGTCGGTCTCTCCCACCAGGAAGCTTCCATAAGCCTCTTATCCTATCCATCAGCGGGCAGACAGAATGAAAACCACAGTCACAGAAAACTAACCAAACTGATCACACGGACCACAGCCTTGTCTGACTCAATGAAACTATGAGCCATGCTGTATCAGGCCACCCAAGACGGATGGGTCATGGTCCACTGGAGAAGGGAATGCAAACCATTTCAGTGTTCTTTCCTTGAAACCCCATGAACAGTTTGAAAAGGCAAAATGATTGGACACTGAAAGATGGGCTCGCTCGGTCGGTAGGCGCCCAGTATGCTACTGGAGAAGAGAGGAAACACAACACCAGAGAGTGAAGAGACAGCCAAAGTGAGGACAGCACCCAGTGTGGGCGTGACTGGCGATGGAAGTAAAGTCCCACGCTGTAAGGAACACTATTGCATAGGAACCTGGAGTGTTAGCTTCATGAATCAAGGTAACTTGGAGGTGTAAGTAAATAAATATATATAGCTACTAAAAAAAAATTGCACAAGGTTAATTACATTTCATATACATGGACTCACGCTGCTGTCTTCCCCTGGTCTATACGTAGGAATGTTAAGGGTACGTAACATACGTGAGACGTCCAAACACAGAGCAGACGACCAGGACGCCTTTGCCTCTCTCACACGTTCAGTGATTTACAGTTTAGGTATATCCAAGTATCAGTGACAAACTGTGCAACCAAGTTTTAACTAAATTAACTCTGGGAAATGGGCACTTGACTAAAAGTTAAAATTAAAAACCATCAGTGGATGAGAACACCAGTTTCACAAGCTTAAGTGAACAAGAAAACAGCACACTGAACACCTGACAGTCCAGATTCTCCATCGAACACATGATGAGATCAGGGACAAGAAAGCAGCTTTTAAAAGTCCAACATTATCCAGAAGACCATTGTAAACATACAGATTTACATTTATCTTCATTAACAATGAATTGCATCCCATATATATATAAATATATATGATATCTTGACATATCAGTTAATGATTTTGATATGCATATTTAGAACAGTCTAGTGGAGGGCATGGCTACCCACTCCAGTATTCTTGCCTGGATCCCATGGACAGAGGAGCCTGGTAGGCTACAGTCCACAGGGTCACAAAAAGTTGGACATGACTGATCATATTGTATAACTGTGCTTTGAGATAAAAGCTAATGATAATCTGAACCAATCACAATTCACAAGACATTTTTAAAAACAGGCATCTAAAAGAAAGAAGCCTCTGCAATTTTTTGAAAAATGTTTAAACTCAAGCCATTGTTTTATAAAATGTCAGGATATATGTAATTTCCTTTTAACAGTGAGAATCGAAAAGTTACATGCTATTACAGATATTCTAATCTTTTTGCTTTGGTGAATGTTGGAATAATATCGATACATACAAAATGATATGGTACAAACTAACATGGATACCTTTGTCAGAAAACACCCTTGTGGTTGAGCAGAAACTAACACAACATTGTAAAGCAATTATACTCCAACACAAAAAAGAAGAAGAAAATATAAGATTTTTTAACCAGCGTAAAACTCTTCCTAACTAAGAATTTCAGTGTCATTTGAACCATTTTGATAAGACGCATGAAAAACATTGCTGGGATTATTTGGGTTTTTATCTTTCTATCTTATTAGATTAAAAAAAACAGAGAGACCCCAGGCAAGAATTGCTTGTACTGCCCTCTGGTGTTCCCAGCGTGCTTGCATAATCTTTCCAAATCCTAAAAGCCAATCAGTACCCTCACAACTATGAACATTGTCCCATCAACTACACTCATTGGACATTTGCTTGGATGTAAACAAGAAACTTAAGGCAAGTATACTGAAGTGGTTTGCCATTCCCTTCTCCAGTGAACCACATTCTGTCAAACCTCTCCACCATGACCCAGCCGTCTTGGATGGTCCCACATGGCATGGCTTAATTTCACTGAGTTAGACAGGGCTGTGGTCCATGTGATCAGATCAACTAGTTTTCTGTGACTATGATTTCAGTGTGTCTGCCCTCTGATGCCCCCTCGCAATCAGTTCAGTTCAGTTCAGTTCAGTAGTTCAGTCGTGTCTGACTTTCCACGACCCAATGAATCACAGCATGCCAGGCCTCCCTGGAGTTCACTCAAACTCATGTCCACAGAGTCGGTGATGCCATCCAGCCATCTCATTCTCCGTCATCCCCTTCTCCTCCCGCCCCCAACCTTTCCCAGCATCAGAGTCTTTTCCAGTGAGTCAACTCTTCGCATGAGGTGGCCAAAGTATTGGAGTTTCAGCTTTAGCATCAGTCCTTCCAATGAACATCCAGGATTGATCTCCTTTAGAATGGACTGGTTGGATCTCCTTGCAGTCCAAGGGACTCTCAAGAGTCTTCTCCAGCACCACAGTTCAAAAGCATCAATTCTTTGGCGATCAGCTTTCTTCACAGTCCAACTCTCAATACCCCCTCGCAATACCTACGGTCTTATTTGGGTTTCTCTCACCTTGGTCGTGGAATATCTCTTTACAGCTTCTCCAGCAAAGTGCAGCCGCTGTACCTTACCTTGGATGTGGGGAAGCTGCTCTCGGCCACACTTCTGCGCCTGGTCCGTTGCGCCGAGCCGGCGTCTCCCGCTTCTGCGCTGCTGGAGTCGGCGTCTCTTGCGACTGCGCCACTGGAGCCGGCGTCTCAGTATCAAAGGGCAAAATGATAGGATACTGAATGAGGAATTCCCCAGGTCGGTAGGTGCCCAGTATGCTGCTGGAGATCAGTGGAGAAATAACTCGAGAAAGAAGGAAGGGATGAAGCCAAAGAGAAACCAATACCCAGTTGTGGATGTGACCGGTGATAGAAGTAAGGTCTGATGCTGTAAAGAGCAGTATTGCATAGGAACCTGGAATGTTAGGTCCATGAATCAAGGCAAATTGGAAGTGGTCAAACAGGAGATGACAAGAGTCAACGTAGATATTCTAGGAATCAGTGAACTAAAATGGACTGGAATGGGTGAATTTAACTCAGATGACCATTATATCTACTACTGTGGGCAGGAATCCCTTAGAAGAAATGGAATAGCCATCATGATCAACAAAAGAGTCCGAAATGCAGTACTTGGATGCAATCTCAAAAATGACAGATGATCTCTTCTCATTTCCAAGGCAAACCATTAAATATTACAGTAATCCAAGCCTATGCCCCAACCAGTAATGCTGAAGAAGTCAAAGTTGAACGGTTCTATGAAGACCTACAAGATCTTTTAGAACTAACACCCAAAAAAGATGTCCTTTTCATCATAGGGGACTGGAATGCAAAAGTAGGAAGTCAAGAAACACCTGGAGTAACAGGCAAATTTGGCCTTGGAGCACAGAATGAAGCAGGGCAAAGGCTAACAGAGTTTTGCCAAGAGAACGCACTGGTCATAGCAAACACCCTATTCCAACAACACAAGAGAAGACTCTACACATGGACATCACCAGATGGTCAACACCGAAATCAGGTTGATTATATTCTTTGCAGCCAAAGAAGGAGAAGCTCTATACAGTTAGCAAAAATAAGACCAGGAGCCGACTGTGGCTCAGATCATGAACTCCTTATGGCCAAATTCAGACTTAAATTGAAGAAAGAAGGGAAAACTACTAGACCATTCGATATGACCTAAATCAAATCCTTTATGATTATACAATGGAAGTGAGAAATAGATTTAAGGGACTAGATCTGATTGATAGAGTGCCTGATGAACTATGGACGGAGGTTCATGACATTGTACAGGAGACAGGGACCAAGACCATCCCCATGGAAAAGAAATGCAAAAAAGCAAAATGGCTGTCTGAGGAGGCCTTACAAATAGCTGTGAAAAGAAGACAAGCAAAAAGCAAAGGACAAAAGGAAAGATACAAGCATCTGAATGCAGAGTTCCAAAGAATAGCAAGGAGAGATAAGAAAGCCTTCCTCACTGATCAATGCAAAGAAATAGAGGAAAACAACAGACTGGGAAAAACAAGAGATCTCTTCAAGAAAATTAGAGATTCCAAGGGAACATTTTATGCAAAGGTGGGCTCGATAACGAACAGAAATGGTATGGATCTAACAGTAGCAGAAGATATTAAGAAGAGGTGGCAAGAATACACAGAAGAACTGTACAAAAAAATCTTCATGACCAAGATAATCACGATGGCATGATGACTCACCTGGAGCCAGACCTTTTGGAATGTGAAATCAAGTGGGCCTTAGAAAGCATCACTACAAACAAAGCTAGTGGAGGTGATGGAATTCCAATTGAGGTATTTCAAATCCTGAAAGATGATGCTGTGAAAGTGCTGCACTCAATATGCCAGCAAATTTGGAAAACTCAGCAGTGGCCACAGGACTGGAAAATGTCAGTCTTCATTCCAATCCCAAAGAAAGGGAATGCCAAAGAATGCTCAAACTACCGCACAATTGCAC
This sequence comes from Moschus berezovskii, assembly GCF_049115385.1. Taxonomy (NCBI): domain Eukaryota; kingdom Metazoa; phylum Chordata; class Mammalia; order Artiodactyla; family Moschidae; genus Moschus; species Moschus berezovskii. Next base: position 12,917,028 of record NC_142460.1, on the reverse strand, counting down.
TCATCTCACACGTTAGTAAAGTCATGCTCAAAATTCTCCAAGCCAGGCTTCAGCAATATGTGAACCATGAACTTCCAGATGTTCAAGCAGGTTTTAGAAAAGGCAGAGGCACCAGAGATCAAATAGCCAACATCTGCTGGATCATGGAGAAAGCAAGAGAGTTCCAGGAAAACATCTATTTCTGCTTCATTGACTATGCCAAAGCCTTTGACTGTGTAGATCACAATAAACCTTGGAAAATTCTGAAAGGGATGGGAATGCCAGACCAGCAACCCTGCCTCTGGAGAAACCTGTATGCAGGTCAGGAGGCAACAGTTAGAACTGGACATGGAACAACAGACTGGTTCCAAATAGGAAAAGGAGTACATCCAGGTTGTATACTGTCACCCTGCTTATTTAACTTATATACAGAGAACATCATGAGGCACGCTGGGCTGGAAGAAGCACAAGCTGGAATCAAGATTGCTGGGAGAAATATCAATAACCTCAGATATGCAGATGACACCACGCTTATGGCAGAAAGTGAGGAGGAACTCAAAAGCCTCTTGATGAAAGTGAAAGAGGAGAGTGAAAAGGTTGGCTTGAAGCTCAACATTCAGAAAACAAAGATCATGGCATCTGGTCCCATCATTTCATGGGAAATAGATCAGGAAACAGTGGAAACAGTGTCAGACTTTATTTTTAGGGGGGCTCCAAAATCACTGCAGATGGTGATTGCAGCCATGACATTAAAAGACGCTTACTCCTTGAGTTGACTCACTGGAAAAGACTCTGATGCTGGGAAAGGTTGGGGGCGGGAGGGGAAGGGGACGACGGAGAATCAGATGGCTGGATGGCATCACCGACTCTGTGGACATGAGTTTGAGTGTACTCCGCGAGTTGGTGATGGATAAGGAGGCCTGGCGTGCTGTGATTCATGGGGTCGCGGAGAGTCGGACTCGACTGAGCGACTGAAATGAACTGAACTGAACTGAACTGACTCCTTGGAAGGAAATTTATGACCAACCTAGATAGCAAATTAAAAAGCAGAGACATTACTTTGCCAACCAATGTCCATCTAGTCAAGGCTATGGTTTCCCCATGGTCATGTATGGATGTGAGAGCTGGACTGTGAAGAAAGCTGATCTCCAAAAATTGATGTTTTTGAACTGTGGTGTTGGAAAAGACTCGAGAGTCCCTTGGACTGCGAGGAGATCCAACCAGTTCATTCTAAAGGAGATCAGTCCTGGGTGTTCATTGGAGGGACTGATGCTAAAGCTGAAACTGCAATACTTTGGCAACCTCATGCAAAGAGTTGACTCACTGGAAAAGACTCTGATGCTAGGAGTGGTTGGGGGCAGGAGGAGATGGGGACGACAGAGAATGAGATGGCTGGATGGCATCACCGACTCGATGGACATGACTTTGAGTGAACTCCGGGAGTTGGTGATGGACAGGGAGGCCTGGCGTGCTGTGATTCATGGGGTTGCAAAGAGTTGGACACGACTGAGCGACTGAACTGAACTGAAGTGAACTGAAACCAGAAACTTGGGTTTTGACTGATCCAGCCTACGGCAAGAAGTGAGAGAGTAGCGCCAAGAGAGCCATAAGGTGACTGTAGCAAAGAGCCTCCACTGAACTGAGCCAGTTGCCCGGGAGCACGGACACCTCAGATGTGACCAGCTGCCTCTGTCACCATGAGTGAGCTGCATCCACCCACATCTGGAGTTACAGCCTCCCTCCGTCTGCAGAGAATGCTCCTTCTGCCACCTCAAGATCACTCACAAGCTGCAGCTCTTCCCACACCACCTCCACAGACATCAGGGAGTTTTCAGGAGATCCAGCCCTGAGCTTTTGGAATGGGAACTCTGACTCCAAGACCCTAGACGACCAGAGAACTAACCCTCAGTTCAGTTAAGTTCAGTTCAGTCACTCAGCTGTGTCCGACTCTTTGCGACCCCATGAATCACAGCACTCCAGGCCTCCCTGTCCTTCACCAACTCCCAGAGTTCACACAAACTCATGTCCATCGAGTTGGTGATGCCATCCAGCCATCTCATTCTCGGTCGTCCCCTTCTCCTCCCACCCCCAACCACTCCTAGCATCAGAGTCTTTTCCAGTGAGTCAACTCGTCGCATGAGGTGGCCAAAGTATCGAAGTTTCAGCTTTAGCATCAGTGCTTCCAGTGAACACCCAGGATTGATCTCCTTTAGAATGGACTGGTTGGATCTCCTTGCAGTCCAAGGGACTCTCAAGAGTCTTCTCCAGCACCACAGTTCAAAAGCATCAATTCTTTGGTGATCAGCTTTCTTCACAGTCCAACTCTCACAGCCATACATGACCACGGGAAAAACCATAGCCTTGACTAGATGGACCTTTGTTGGCAAAGAAATGTCTCTGTTTTTTAATATACTATCTAGGTTGGTCATAACTTTCCTTCCAAGGAGTAAGCATCTTTTAATTTCATGGCTGCAATTAGCATCTTCAGTGATTTTGGAGCCCAGAAAAATAGTCTGACACTGTTTCCACTTTCTCCCCATCTATTTCCCATGAAGTGATGGGACCAGATGCCATGATCTTCGTTTTCTGAATGTTGAGCTTCAAGCCAACCTTTTCACTCTCCTCTTTCACTTTCATCAAGAGACTTTTGAGTTCCTCCTCACTTTCTGCCATAAGGATGGTGTCATCTGCATATCTGAGGTTATTGAAAACTAACCCTAGACAGTATCAAATAGTGAGAACTCCCACAAGGAAACCACTTGATATGAGACCCAGCATCACACATCCACCTTTGGCACCATGTACAGGACACCTCATTCAAACAACAAACCAAACAAAAATAGGAACCCAACCGTCAGCAGACAGGATCACCACCTCACTCAGCCTTGCCCATCAGAGGAAAGACAAAACAAAACAAACAGAAAACTCAGCACAAATCTAACCCTATATGAAGCTTACACAAACCACTGCACCAACCTTAAGAGGGAAGAAACCAAAAGGAAGAAAGAATTCAACATTGAAGCCTGGGTAAAGGAGACCTCAAACACAATAAATTTAAAAAAAATAATAATGAAAACGTTGAGAAATAGTGCCCAAATAAGGGAATAAACCGGAAGCACAGAAGTCCAAATCAATGAAGAGGAAACAGGCAAACTACCTGAAAAGGAATTCAGAATAATGAGAGTAAAGATGGTCAAATACCTGAAAACAGAATGAAGAAAATGCAAGAACCAGTTAACGAAGAATTGAAGAATAAACATACAGAGACAATGAGCACAATTAGTGAGATTAAAAATAGAAGGAATCAGGAGCCGAATATCTGAAGCAAAAGAGCAAATCAGTGAGCTGGAAGATACAATGGTGGAAATAACTTCTGAAGAGCAGAATAAAATAAAAAGAATGAAAAGAATTGAGGATAGTCTCAGAGACCTCTGAGACAATATCAGAACCACCAACATTTGAATTATAGGGGTCCCAGATGAAGAAGAGAAAAATAAAGGGTATGAGAAAATTTTTGAAGAGATTATAGTTGAAAAGTTCCCCAACACAGAAAAGGAAATAGTCAATCAAGTCCAAGAGGCCCAAAGAGTCCCATATAGGATAAACCCAAGGAGACACATACTAATCAAACTAACAAAGATTAAACACAAAGAAAGAATATTAAAAGCAGCAAGGGAGAGGCAACAAGTAACATACAAGGGAAACTCCATACATTTAACAGCTGATCTTTCAGCAGAAACTGCAGGCCAGAAGGGAATGGCAGGATATATTTAAAGTACTGAAAGGGAAAAATCTACAACCAAGATTACTGTACCCGGCAAGGATCACATTCAAAATTGATGGAGAAATCAAAAGATTTTCAGACAAACAAAAATTAAAAGAATTCAGTACCACCAAACCAGCTTTACAACAAATGTTAAAGGAATTTATATAGTCAAGAAATACAAGAGAAGAAAAAGATCTACAAAATCAAACCCCAAATAAAGAAAATGGCAATAGGAACATAAATATCAATAATTACTTAAATGTAAATGTATTAAATGCCCCAACCAAAAGACACATATTAGCTGAATGGATACAAAAACAAGACCCATATATATGCTGTCTACAATAAACCCACTTCAGACCTAAAGATACATATACACTGAAAATGAGAGGATGGAAAAATATATTCCATGCAAATGGGAAGCAAAAGAAAGCTGGAGTAGCAATCCTCACACCAGACAAAATAGGCCTTAAAATAAAGAGTATTACAAGACAAGAAAAGACACTATGTAATGATCAAGGGATCAATCCAAAAGGAAGACATACAATTGTAAATATCTATGTACCCAACATACAAGCACCTCATACATAAGACAAACACTGCTGTTGCTGCTGCTGCTAAGTCACTTCAGTCGTGTTCGACTCTGTGTGACCCCATAGAAGGCAGCCTACCAGGCTCCCCCATCCCTGGGGTTCTTCAGGCAAGAACTAACAGACATAAAAGGAGAAACTGACAGTAACACAATAATAATAGGAGACTTTAACACACATTGACACCAATGGACAGATCATCAAAACAGAAAATTAATAAAGAAACACAAGTCTTAAATGGTACACTAGATGATAAGGATCTCATTGATATCTTCAGGACATTCCATCCAAATGCAGAAGAATACATTTTCTTCTCAAGTGCAAATGGAATGTTCTCCAGGATAGACCACATCTTGGGTCACAAATCAAAGCTCAGTAAATTTAAGAAAATTCAAATCATATCAAGAATCTTCTCTGACCACAATACTATTGACTAGATATATCAATTACAAGGAAAAAACTATAAAAAACAAACACATAGAGATTAAGCAACACATTTCTAAATAACCAACAGGTTAGTGAAGAAATCATAAGGAAAATAAAAAATTTTCTAGAAAAAACTGACAAAGAAAACACAACTCAAAACCTATGGGATGCACCAAAAGCAGAGAGGGAAGTTTATAGCAATACAATCCTATCTCAAGAACAAGAAAAACATCGAATAGACAACCCAACTTTACATCTAAAGCAACTGGAAAAAGAACAAAAAAAAGCTTCAAAATTAGCAGAAGGAAAGAAATCATAAAGATTAGAGAAGAAATAATGAAAAAGAAATGGAAGAAACAATAGTAAAGATTAATAAAACTAAAAGCTGGTTCTTTGAGAAGACAAACACAAATTGACAAACCTTTAGCCAGACTCATCAAGAAAAAAAAAAAAAAACAGAGAAGAATCAAACCAACAAAATTAGAAAGGAAAAAGGAGAGGTTACAACAGATAATACAGAAATACAAAGGATTATAAGAGACTATTATGAACAACCATATGGCAATAAAATGGATAATCTTGAAGAAATGGACAGATTCTTAGAAAAGTTCAATCTTCGAAGACTGAACCAGGAAGAAACAGAAATTATGAATTACAAGCTCTGAAATTGAAGCTGTGATCTAAAATCTCCCAAAAAAACAAACAAAAGCCCAGGACTAGATGTCTTCATGGGAGAATTCTATCAAATATTTAGAGAAGAGCTAATGCCTATCCTTCTAAAACGCTTTCAAAAAGTTACAGAGGAATGAACACTTCCAAATCCATCTACGAGGCCACCATCGCCCTGATACCAAAACCAGTCAACAAAACACACAGAAAAGAAACTACAGGCCAGTATCACTGAGGAACACAGACAAAATTCCTCAACAAAATGTTAGCAAACAGAATTCAGCAACACATCAGAAAGCTCATACACCATGATCAAGTTTGGCTTATTCCAGGGGTGCAAGGATTCTTTAATATACACAAATCAATCACTGTGATACACCCTATCAACAAATTGAAAGATAAGAACAGTGTGATAATCTCAATAGACACAGAAAACTCCTCTGACAAAATTCAGCACCCATTTATGATTAAAGCTCTTCAAAAAATGGGCATAGAAGGAAACTACCTCAACACAGTAGAGGCCATATATAAGCCTATATATAAGCCGACAGCAAACAATATTCTCAATGGTGAAAAACTGAAAGCATCCCCTAAAATCGGGAACAAGTCAAGGGTGTCCACTGTCACAATTATTATTCAACTTAATATTATTCAACCAATGGGAACTAAGAGAAAGGACGGGGAAAGAAATATAGAAAAATGCTGGGCAAAGTTCAGCAAACACAAAGAGAAGACATGGGGACATCAAGAGCCCCAATTCAGAGTAGGAAAGAGGCTTCTGAGGACCAGGCATTGCTCTGTTTGATGACAGTTTTCTGGCGCACGGTTCAGGTCTCAGAACCTAAGAGGGTCTGGGGAGGGGCTGGGCCAGGGCCCAGGGCTGAGGCTGGGGGCAGTGCCCTGAAATGCACTTCTCGTAGGCCACCTGGAGGACCTTCAAGCCTGGAGCAGGAGCAGGGGGCACGTGTGTAACAGGGTCCTGGGATAGGGCTGGGGGTGGGCCACTGGGCAGACTCGCCAACAGGGACCTTTGGGGGCCAGCCTTGGGGAATCCATTCCTCCAAGACCTCCTCCTCAATGAAAGTGATGAGGGAATGTGGGCAGTGAGCAGGCAGGATGCGAGTCCAGGGCCAGCACCAGAGTCCATGCAGGAGCCGTGGGAGCAGGATTGAGTCCTTTTATGACAGCGTCCTCTTCTTTAGGGCCTGGCTCCCCACCAAGTGGCCCTGTCACTGAACAAGAGGTAACCTGTGGGCCCAGACACTTCCATTTCTCAGGAACTTGCTTCTTTCAGTCAACCTCAAGCCACTCAGACATTTCAATGAAGGTCAGTCCAGCTCCTCTGTGACCTTGGCCTCTCTGAGGAGCTTCTCTCCTGGCAGCTGGGACCCCCTCACTGACTACCCTGCCTCTCCTGCAACCACAAGAACATTTGTTGTGTGAGTGCAGCTGTAGACAGAGGCTTGGACTTCCACCTGTCAGAGCCACCATCCTAAAGGGGGAGCAGGGATTTCTTGGCTCTTCCAAGAGTCACCAACCCCGAGTGCTGACCTGCTGAGACTCTTGAGAAGCTCCTCATCCTCCTTGATGATGGCTCACTGCTTCCTTCTTGGCTTTTCTGTGCCTCCATCACCAGATAGATCACAGTCCACCGCGTCCTCTGCCTCTGACTGGCCCCCTGGTCTTCATCATCTCCTTGTTCCTCTGTGAAACACCAAAAACTGTTGAGTGGAGCTCATTTCCCCCCACCCTGCCCCCAGGGGCCCTGAAAGCCAGTGCCCCACAGTCTTCAGAGGGCTTGAACTCTCAAACTCTTACCCTGCACGTCCTCCAGCCCTAGCTCACCCAGCATGGTCCTCAAGGCTCCAAGTCCCCACCACGACCTTCAGTCTGCCAGCATCCCAGAAATTATTTTCAATAATTGGGACAATTTACACAGTGCTATGAAGTCTGACAGGGCTTTCCTGGAGGCTCAGTGGTAAAGAATCCACCTGCAATGCAGCAGACTTGGGATCAATCCCTGGGTTGGGAAGATTCCCTGGAGAAGGAAATGGAAACCCACTCCAGTATTCTTGCCTGGAGAATTCCATGGACAGAGGAATTGCACATGGCTACAGTCTCTGGGGTCCCGAAGAGTGGGACATGACTGAGCACAGAGCAAAAGTATCCCTGTTTCTATTTTACCAAGTCTCAGCATGTAATTTTTTCTAAGTTGTGTTTCAATAATAGAATATGTGAAGAATTTCATTCTTTCAAACTGCCAAAGATAAAATATACTCCTCAACAGTAAATTACTTCTTTAATGGTAAAGCTGGTTAAGTAATGGGGCCAGTCATTTTACCAGACCTTTCTAAAGATTTTGTCTAAGATTAGTAAGACAGATCATACTGACATTTATCTTCCAGCTCTATACAGACAAGCATGTGCAGCTAAAGGGTTGGGGCCAGATCTGCACGAAGTACCACAGAATGTCATCAGTGTGGTTTAATTTTTTTTTTTTAATCTTTAAAATGTGATTGATTCTTTGGGAACAAATTGAAATGGGGAATAACCATGAACATACTTTCTATAAAACAGATTTGCTTATGGCAAAGTGCTCAAAAAAGCTAAAAACATACATTTACAGAAAGACAAGTGTTCTAGACTTGCTAATCTTTTCTCTGATGACAAGTAAGCCATCAATAGCATGCTACCTATCAAGTGTTTTTTTTAATGACAATAAAAATAATATTAATAACACAATCTGTCCCTTCGAGGTGGAAGTAATGTTTTATTAGAAAATACGAAGGAACTACCTTTCCTTAGAAACTCAGGCTCTGTCAGTAGACAGAGCACTTTGGAAAAAAATATATACGAAGATGTCCATGGCTATGTAATTTGGATACAAAACAAGATCAGTAAATAAGTCATCTTTTTTAAAAAATCTCATGTCAGTATACTCTAAAAACTTGGAAACATGATTTTTGCAACCAGTTTAAAACTATTCCAAAGAATTTCAGTGGAATTTTGATAATAATGAAAAATAGTAAAACCCATTTATTGCTTTGCAATAACAACTGACAGACATCAGAAAAGACAGAAATCTATAGCCAAATTTTAATGAAATCCTTTCCATAACTGGTGAAAGAAATTTAGTTAAAAATAGCCAGTAAAGGAAATTCTTCCATTGGATTATGTGTCTTTGTGAGAAATATTCCTCAGTTGCAAAAACCACTACAACAAAGTACTAGAAAAAATGAGTCATGAAATATTTAATGGTCGCATCACACATTTTTTAAGTTTCAGAAAATCATGAAGCATATTCAAATACAAAAATAATTTCAGTGAGAGCAAAAGACTTTGCACCATAAGTAATTAAACTAAAAATGAAACCACATTTATTTCATCATGAGCTCAGTCTCTTCTGGTTATAATGCACACACTGTGTGCTGTGCACAGTAGACACTGACACAGTATTTTGTCCACAACTTGAATAAATGCGCATACAGTCAGGGGGTCAAACTGCCAACATCCGCTGGATCATCAAAAAATAAGAGTTCCAGAAAAACACCTACTTCTGCTTTATTGACTATGCAAAAGCCTTTGACTGTGTGGACCACAACAAACTCTTGAAAATTCTTAAAGAAATGGGAATACCAGACCACCTGACCTGTCTCTTGAGAAATCTGTATGCAGGTCAGGAAGCAAGAATTAGAACTGGACATGGAACAACAGACCGGTTCCAAATAGGAAAAGTAGTACGTCAAGGCTGTACATTGTCACCCTGCTTATTTAACTTATATGCAGAGTACGTCATGAGGAACGCTGGGCTGGAAGAAGCACAAGCTGGAATCAAGATTGCCGGGAGAAATACCAATAACTTCAGATCTCCAGATGATACCACCCTTATGGCAGAAAGTGAAGAAGAATTAAAGAGCCTCTTGATGAAAGTGAAAGAGGAGAGTGAAAGTTTGTCTTAAAACTCAACATTCGGAAAACTAAGATCACGGCATCTGGTCCCATCACTTCATGGCAGACAGATGGGGAAACAGCAGAAATAGTGACAGACTTTATTTTGGGGGGCTTCAAAATCACTGCTGATGGTGACTGCAGCCATGAAATTAAAAGACGTTTACTCCTTGGAAGAAAAGTTATGACCAACCTAGACAGCATATTAAAAAGCAGAGACATTACTTTGCCAATGAATGTCTGTCTAGTCAAAGCTATGGTTTTTCCAGTAGTCATGTATGGATGTGAGAGTAGGACTACAAAGAAAGGTGAGCTCAGAAGAACAGATGCTTTTGAACGGCGGTGTTGGAGAAGACTCTTGAGAGTCCCTTGGACTGTGAGGAGATCCAACCAGTCCATCCTAAAGGAAATCAGTCCTGAATATTCATTGGAAGAACTGATGCTGAAGCTGAAACTCCAATACTTTGGCTACCTGATGCGAAGAACTGACTCATTGGAAAAGACCTGATGCTAGGAAAGATTGAAGGCGGGAGGAGAAGGGGACAACAGAGGATGAATTGGCTGAATGGCATCACCAGCTCAATGGACATGAGTTTGAGTAAACTCCAGGAATTGGCGATGGACAGGGAAGCCTGGGGTGCTGCAGTCCACGGGGTCACAAAGAGTTGGACACGACTGAGCAACTGAACTGAACTAACACTGGATTTTTTTACACTAATAAGGACCTGCAAACAAAACATTTTGGGAGGCCATGTGCCCTGTGTCAGGCCTCTTCAGTGTGTTCTGTGAGCCCATCACATCAGTATGACACGTGACATCACTGGAAATGCAAATTCTGTGGCTCAACCCCAGATCTACTGAATCAGAATCTCTGGGATTTGTGGGCCAGGAATCTGTGGGTGTTTTGTTTGTTTGCTTGTTTGCTCTTGTTGTTGTTTTGGCTGTGCCATGTGATGTGTGTGATCTTCGTTCCCCAACCAGGGATCGAACCTGCACCGCTTGCACTGGAAGCACGGAGTGTTAGCCACTGGACCACAAAAGAAGTCCTGGAAACGTATGCTTCAACAAGACCCCGTGAAATGATTCTCTGATGCGCAGGTCTGTTCTCAACCTCTCCTTTTAAAGCTGCATTCTGCATACCAAATTAAGCCCAAACTTCTCCCCATAGTATTCAAATCCTCTCTGAGTCTGGCCGGTCCTCCTGTGACAGTCTGTTTACGTTCTCCCCACCACGTCGCATGTCCCAGATGCTCTTGGGTGCTCCTTTCTTCCCTGCCCTGCCTCGTTTGCGGCATTTTCTTCATCGGATTCATCTCCAGCCCTGTTATATCTGCGTCACCAGAGTCTCCTTCAATGCCTGCCTCAAAAGTTACCTATCCTAAGAAGATTTGCATGATTTTAGAATAAGGGGGGAAAACTACTTGCTAGTTCACCCTCCCCGCTTTCTCTTTAATGCCCAGAGCCACTTGTTTATTTCCCCCAGCCCTGCCTGTTCCATCAGGCATTGCAGTCATGCAGGCACTAATCTCATTCCCTCTGTAGACTTCAGATTCCGTGAAAGGATTCTGAAGTCTGCACCCTCCCCTGTCCCCTAATTTAGCACAGTCCTTGGAGACTCTCAACAGTCTGCCACAGAATAGAAATAGATTCCCATAACTGAGCTCTGCCCATGCTGTCGCTGTCTTTATCTTGTTGGGGGCATTGCCTCTTCTTGGAGAACCTGGACTTCCCGCGGACTTCTCTGTACACACTGTCTCTTGCCCTCACGTTGCCTGAGTTGGTTATCCTCCTCACTTAGTCATGACTGGGGTGCAACAGAGTCGCAAATGATGATCAAAACAATAATGGTCATCATGCTTGAGGGCTTACCAGTGTCAAACACTCTACCAGCTATGATCAGCTCTTTCTGTCCCTGAGACCACTCTATTTGGTGGGCATGCTATCATTCCCGTTTTATCACGTGGGGAGTCTAAGGTGAAGAGAGGCTAAGGACTAAGTAACTGTGTCAAGGTCACAGGGCTAACAGAGCAGTGGAGCCAGGACTGGAATACAGGTTGGCTGGCTTCATAGCCTGCAGAGTTAACCTCTCCATTACCCTACTAATCACAGAAGACAGCATTGCTGTGGGGTCAGCCTTACTTCCTCCCCAAGTCACCAGTGCTCATAACCACAAGAAAAAGCCATGTGCCCTAGATTCAATCCCGATGACAATATGAAAACTATGATCCCACTATAAAACTTCAACTTAAACCTAGATCAAAGAAATCTAAGTTACTCTTCATTTAGGCTATAATCTTATATTCCAAAACTTAAATGCTCATAAAGAAAGCTTTATCTAATTTAAGATTACTAGCTCACATAAAGCACAGTTAATACTACTCTTCCTCTAAAGTAATCAGTACAAAGAGTCCTTTTCTTCTATAGTAAAATATGTCATAGAACTTGAACTAGTAAGCAATCACTATCTTTTCTTCATAAGAAAAAAAGCCTTTGAAATATGTACCATAACCTCTGAAAAATACAATTATCCTCCCTAAGAATTGAGGCATTTTTTTCTGACAAAAACGATGGGCAATTGATCTATAGTTCTTTTTTTCCTCAAAAAATTATTGTATATTGTGTAATGATCATTATAATTAAAAATTAAGATGGCTTGCAATAATTTCACCATTATTTGATTCAAAATCTTTATAAAATATTGGCATTTTCCAACATTTATTTTTCCTGTCTATGTTCCATTTAAGGCCAAATTTTCAAACCCAGCTGCCAAATTACACATATAATTACTGCATTTGCGCACAAAAATGTGATAATTGCTTACACAATTTCAGAGGCCAGCTTGAGGCTCTTTTCCAAATCCGTCTTACATGTACAGTGCGGTGTATGTAGTTTTATGTGAAAACGGGAGAAAGCAGAATGCATGGCTCATCTGAGTGAAACATGAAAATGGGTACAAAATAAAGCCTTTCTATAAATGTCTAGGCTGTCTTCATATTTTTGCCCCATGAACGTGAAAGTATTAGTAGTTCAGTCATGTTGGTTGCTCTTTGAGACCTCTTGAAGTCTGCAGGGTTCCTCTGTCCTTGAAATTTTCCAGGCAAGAATACTGGCGTGGGTTGCAATTCCCTTCTCCAGGGGGTCTTCCTGATCCAGGTATTGAACCTGGGTCTGCATATTGCAGGCAAAATTCACTATCATCTGAGCCACAGACCTGTCTTCATATTTTTGCCCCATCAGTTCAGTTCAGTTCAGTCGCTCAGTCGTGTCCGACTCTTTGCGACCCCATGAATCACTGCACACCAGGCCTCCCTGTCCATCACCAACTCCTGGAGTTCACTCAAACTCATGTCCAATGAGTCGGTGATGCCATCCAGCCATCTCATTCTCGGTTGTCCCCTTTTCCTCCCGCCCCCAATCCTTCCCAGCATCAGAGTCTTTTCCAGTGAGTCAACTCGTCGCATGAGGTGGCCAAAGTATTGGAGTTTCAGCTTCAGCATCAGTCCTTCAAATGAACACCCAGGACTGATCTCCTTTAGAGTGGACTGGTTGGATCTCCTTGCAGTCCAAGGGACTCTCAAGAGTCTTCTCCAACACCACAGTTCAAAAGCATCAATTCTTCGGCGATCAGCCTTCTTCACAGTCCAACTCTCACACCCATACATGACCACGGGAAAAACCATAGCCTTGACTAGACGGACCTTGGTTGGCAAAGTAATGTCTCTGCTTTTTAATATACTATCAAGGTTGGTCATAACTTTCCTTCCAAGGAGTAAGCGTCTTTTAATGTCATGGCTGAAATCACCATCTGCAGTGATTTTGGAGCCCAAAAAAATAAAGTCTGACACTGTTTCCACTGTTTCCCCATCTATTTCCCATGAAGTGATGGGACCAGATGCCATGATCTTCCTTTTCTGACTGTTGATCTTCAAGCCAACCTTTTCACTCTCCTCTTTCACTTTCATCAAGAGGCTTTTTAGTTCCTCTTCACTTTCTGCCATAGGGGTGGTGTCATCTGCATACCTGAGGTTATTGATATTTCTCCCGGCAATCTTGATTCCAGCTTGTGCTTCTTCCAGCCCAGCGTTCCTCGTGATGTACTCTGCATATAAGTTAAATAAGCAGGGTGACAATATACAACCTTGACGTACTCCTTTTCCTATTTGGAACCAGTCTGTTGTTCCATGACCAGTTCTAACTGTTGCTTCCTGACCTGCATACAAGTTTCTCAAGAGGCAGGTCAGGTGGTCTGGCATTCCCATCTCTTTCAGAATGTTCCACAGTTTATTGTGACCCACAGAGTCAAAGGCTTTGGCATAGTCAATGAAACAGAAATAGATGTTTTTCTAGAACTCTCTTGCTTTCTCCATGATCCAGCAGATGTTGGCAATTTGATCTCTGGTTCCTGTGCCTTTTCTAAAACCTGCTTGATCATCTGGAAGTTCATGGTTCACATATTGCTGAAGCCTGTCTTGGAGAATTTGTGCATGACTTTACTAGCGTGGAAGATGAGTGCAATTGTCCGGTAGTTTGAGCATTCTTTGGCATTCCCTTTCTTTGGGATTGGAATGAAAACTGACTTTTTCCAGTCCTGTGGACACTGCTGAGTTTTCCAAATTTGCTGGCATATTGAGTGCAGCACTTTCACAGCATCATCTTTCAGGATTTGAAATAGCTCAATTGGAATTCCATCACCTCCACTAGCTTTGTTCGTAGTGATGCTTCCTAAGGCCCACTTGACTTCACATTCCAAGATGTCTGGCTCTAGGTGAGTGATCACGCCATCATGATTATCTTGGGCATGATGATCTTTTTTGTACAGTTCTTCTGTGTATTCTTGCCACCTCTTCTTAATATCTTCTTCTTCTGTTAGGTCCATACCATTTCTGTTCGTTATCGAGCCCATCTTTGCATGAAATGTTCCCTTGGAAACTCCAATTTTCTTGAAGAAATCTCTTGTTTTTCCTAGTCTGTTGGTTTCCTCTATTTCTTTGCATTGATCGCTGAGGAAGGCTTTCTTATCTCTCCTTGCTATTCTTTGGAACTCTGCATTCAGATGCTTATATCTTTCCTTTTCTCCTTTGCTTTTCGCTTCTCTTCTTTTCACAGCTATTTGTAAGGCCTCCTCAGACAGCCATTTTGCTTTTTTGCATTTCTTTTCCATGGGGATGGTCTTGGTCCCTGTCTCCTGTACAATGTCACGAACCTCCGTCCAGAGTTCATCAGGCACTCTATCTATCAGATCTAGTCCCTTAAATCTATTTCTCACTTCCACTGTATAATCATAAGGGATTTGATTGAGGTCATATCTGGATGGTCTAGTGGTTTTCCCTACTTTCTTCAATTTCAGTCTGAATTTGGCAATAAGGAGTTCATGATCTGAGCCACAGTCAGCTCCTGGTCTTGTTTTTTCTGACTGTATACAGCTTCTCCATCTTTGGCTGCAAATAATATAATCAATCTGATTTCGGTGTTGACCATCTGGTGATGTCCATGTGTAGAGTCTTCTCCTGTGTTGTTGGAAGAGGGTGTTTGCTATGACCAGTGCATTCTCTTGACAAAACTCTATTAGCCTTTGCCCTGCTTCATTCCGTACTCCAAGGCCAAATTTGCCTGTGACTCCAGGTGTTTCTTGACTTCCCACTTTTGCATTCCAGTCCCCTATAATGATAGGACATCTTTTTTGGGTGTTTTTGCCCCACAGACCTTTATAAAAGGAAAGTCTTATAGAGCAGCTCAAACTTGCGCTGGAGTTGGAGTCATGGCAGCAGAAGAGATGGTGGCAGGAATACTGCTGTGATGGCACAGATGCCCGTTTTGTTGCGGGCTGACATGCGGTGAGGCATTCTCCCGTGAATCGCCTCAGCCACCCTGGGTAAGAAAAGATGAAGGCCCACAGTTGTGTACTCAGTCAAGATAACAGCAGCTTCAGTAGAGCAGAGTGGTTGAACACTGGTGGCTGGGACTTCCCTTCCACCTCTGCCTGCTGCTGCGTCACTTCAGTCGTGTCAACTCTGTGTGACCCCATAGACGGCAGCCCACCAGGCTCCCCCGTCCCTGGGATTCTCCAGGCAACAACACTGGAGTGGGTTGCCATTTCCTTCTCCTCTGCCTGATGGCTGACATACTATTTGACGAATATCCAGCATGGACACAGCTCCCAGTGGGTACTCTAGTGGAAGGTTTGGTTCAAGAGACGCAAATAAATAAGATCTAGGTAGTCATACACGGTAGTGAGATGATCTAAGATACTTTGTTTCTGCACAAATAGGACAGAAAATTAGTTCCACATAAGCTAATACCTTGGGCTCAAAAAACATACTTCTCAAGCTCAAGGGAATCTGAGCTCTGACTAGCCATATATGTGACTATGGAATTGACCAAAAGGAATTAGGCCAGATGCCCTCTAAATAATCAAGGAAGCTCCATTTTCAAAGAAACCCTGAGAAATATCATCTTCCCCAAGACTCATTATATTTCTTGAGCACTTTATGTATGTGAAGCAATGTTCTAAGCATTTTGCATGGATTAATTCCCTCTTTACATGCTTATTAAACCTAAAAGACAAGGACTATTATTGTCTCCATTTTACATCTGGGGGAACTGAAGCACAAGGAGGTTAAGAAATTTGCCCAACTAGAAAATAAAAAAGGTTGTTATTAGAATCCAGGCATTTGGACTCAAAAGCCTTTACTCTTAACCCCAATATCAGGCTGCTTATCAGAAGGAGCCAAGGAAAATAATGGACAATGGATAGCTTTCCAAAAAGGAGACTTTGGGCAGTCAAGATGACTCTCCATAGAATTCACTGCTAGAATGCAGTTCTCATGCCATTTCTCATTCTTTAGTTTTCCAAATGGCATTTTTAGTGCCAGTTATCCTACTCTTTCTTCTATAGGTTGTGTTGTACGTGGATAACATATTATTACCAAAAGTCCTTAGACTACAAGAAGTTTCATCCAGATATGATGACGTGGATATCACCCCACATCACCCAGAAAATCAGAACTTGGAGCTAATGCACCAAATCTTTGGGTGTCTCTACTGAGGTAACGTGGATGTTTCTGAGAGGATGGATGGCAAGAAGGTATGCATGAGTGCTGGGTAGCCAGAGGACATTCACTGATATCTCTTTCCAGGTGCATGGGATCCTCATTCATGGGCTCTGGGGACATAAATCTCATCCCCAGTCATAGAAGTAAGTGAGTTCTGATTAATACTCAAGTCAGAACAATCCCATCCCACCTCCACATCAACCTTGACATGACACTTGGTTTAGAAAAGGTCAGTAAACCAACTGTAAACAAATTGTTGTTGTTTAGCCTCCAAGTCATGTCCGCCTCTTTTGAGACCCTGTGGACTACAGCATGCTAGACTCCTCTGACATGGGATTTCCGAGGCAAAAATATCAGAGTGAGTTGCCATTTCCTCCTCCAGGGGATCTTCATAACCCGGGGATCGGGCCCACATGCCCTGCACTGGCAGGCTAGTTCCTTACTGTTGAGCCACCAGGGAAGCCCGAAGCAACCAGAGCATACCTATGCACCGTCACTGGCTCAGTTTAGTCCAAACAATGCAAAGAGCAAGGCCTCTGTTCACTGGTGGGGGAAGAGGTACCTCTCCTCTATCTAGACATGAAAGTGGAAACATGTCACCTTGATGACTGCTGGCAGCCACCTTACAACCACGCATAAGTCAGTCACAGCACAAAACTAGAACTGGATAGTAGAGGGAAAGAGGGAAGAAAAATTATGGAAGTCAGGTCTTTGATAATAATATCATGGGATTGGATCAACCAGTAGTGAAACTCACAAACCTTGAACTTCCGATTATAATACATGAGCCAATAAGTCTCCTTTTCTACTTAAGCCAGTCTAAGTTTTGTTTTCTGCTATTTGATGTATCTTCTAAGGCTATTTGCATAGTTTGGAGAGATAATAGCCTAGAAAATGGAGAAGGTAATGGCACCCCACTCCAGTACTCTTGCCTGGAAACCCAGGACGGAGGAGCCTGGTAGGCTGCAGTCCATGGGGCCTCGAAGAGTTGGACACAACTTCACTTTCACTTTTCACTTTCATGCATTGGAGAAGGAAATGGCAACCCACTCCAGTGTTCTTGCCTGGAGAATCCCAGGGATGGTGCAGCCTGTTAGGCTGCCGTCTATGGGGTTGCACAGAGTCGGACACGACTGAAGCAACTTAGCAGCAGCAGCAGCCTAGAAAAGATGTAGCCTACATCCTCCTAGGAAGTTTAGACTGAAGCCTGGAATATCTTCTCTAATTCCAGTGGCACAGACTTCTTGTACCATGAAATTCTACAAGTTCCATCTGGTTTAAGAGATTCTGACATGGTCTAGGGCAGTGTAAACACATAGAACTTGGTTGAGCTCAAATACTAGCTCTTTCGCATACTAGTTGGATCAGGTGACCATAAAATTTGTTATCCAAATCAGGATATTTGTGAGTGAAAGGGGGTGTTACAAACAATATCTCTGGAAAACAGTCTCAAACTGACACAGTGCCAGGAAAATAGGTGTGAACGGTCTATAGCTGGATTGCTTTGAACAAGTTTTTCAGTGTCAATTCATGTATCTATAAAATGAGGCTAACAATGTTTGCCTCTCATGGTTTTTGGAGGGTTCAAAAAAAGAAGACACATAATAGGTGTTGGGAGAATTGGCCTTATGAAGAAAGATCATGGTACTTTTTTATTCTAAATGATCTTTACTGATCAGTTCAGTTCAGTTGCTCAGTCGTGTCTCTTTGCGACCCCATGAATCAGAGCACGCCAGGCCTCCCTGTCCATCACCAACTCCAGGAGTTCAATCAAACTTATGTCCATCAAGTCGGTGATGCCATCCAGCCATCTCATTCTCTGTTGTCCCCTTCTCCTCCTGCCCCAGTCCCTCCCAGCATCAGAGTCTTTTCCAGTGAGTCAACTCGTCGCATGAGGTGTCCAAAGTATTGCAGTTTCAGCTTTAGCATCAGTCCTTCCAATGAACACCCAGGACTGATCTCCTTTAGAATGGACTGGTTGGATCTCCTTGCAGTCCAAGGGACTCTCAAGAGTCTTATCCAGCATCAATTCAACAGTTCAAAAGCATCAATTCTTCGGCGATCAGCTTTCTTCACAGTCCAGCTCTCACATCCATACATGACCACGGGAAAAACCATAGCCTTCACTAGATGGACCTTTGTTGGCAAAATAATGTCTCTGCTTTTTAATATGCTATCTAGGTTGGTCATAACTTTCCTTCCTGATAGTTGTTTTAAAAAAACATAATAAAAATAAATGAATACAAATAAGAATGTATGAATATCTCCCAAACTTTAAAAATTCATAAAATCAGGACCAATTTTTGCACATAAGCATGGTAGGTTACCACCATTTTAGGCAATTTTCAGGGGAGCAGGAAAATTCCCCCTCCTCCAAATAAACTTTCCATTCAGTATTCTTGCCAGGGAAATCCCACGAACAGAGGAAGCTGGTGGGCTACAGTCCATGAGATCACAAAAGAGTCAGACACGACTTAGTGACTAAACAAGTGAAAGTGCAAGTCGCTCAGTCGTGTCCGACTCTTTGTGACCCCATGGACTATACAGTCCATGGAATTCTCCAGGCCAGAATACTGGGGTGGGTAGCCTTTCCCTTCTCCAGGGGATCTTCCCAATCCAGGGATGGAACTAAGGTCTCCCACATTGCATGCAGATTCTTACCAGTTGAGCTATAAGGAAAGCCCAAGAATTACTGGATTGGGTAGCCTATCCCTTCTCCAGTGGATCTTCCTGACCCAGGAATCGAACCAGGGTCTCCTGCATTGCAGGCAGATTCTTTACGAACTGAGCTATCAGGGAAGCCCCTACAACAACAGAAATTTTCCAGCTATTGAAAATGATTGGCTCTTACCTTTCTATAATATGCAACAGTTTACAGTTTGCTATAGCACAAACTTATAAAGTAACTAGTCAGTCTCATAGCAGTGACCTTTGAGCTGCTAGAGGGTAATCTCCCAAAGAAGTGACAACACAGCTTAGCCTGTCTTGAGATTTTCACCCTCTTCCCAATATATCCAATCCTGATCACTGTAGTCCTATAGACTTCTCAAAGGATTTCGTCATTGTTATCATCAATCTAAACTTTCCCTTGCTTGTGAATGGATCTTACAAATTCAAAAGCATTATTTCTCAGCACCCCCATTTGATCGTTACATTATGAATTTGAAGTCATATCAGTGTTCGTAAGATGCTTCTCTGAGGCAGGAATGTATCAGTCAGAATCTGCTCCAAAGGCAAAAATGACACCAGTTATCCAAACAGAAATTTTAATGTATGTGTTAACTGACTAAATAAAAGGATAGAAAGAACTGTAAAGTATCTTGGAGGTAACAACTTCAGGAAATAGCCACTGCTCCTAGGACTGAGGGAATAAAGAGAAAAGGTTGAAACTATTAAAATTCAAATTATTAAAACTGGCTTCAAAAGGGGGCTCCATGGAGCTGAAGCTCAGGCCACTGAGCAGGGGGCACTGCTCATATGGTCCTGGTGTCCCTGAGTCCAGAGGACGGTCCTGGTGGTTAGGACCCAGATTTCTGAGGAGGTGGCTCTAGCCAACTAGCGCTGGCATCTCTGAGAGGGAGCCATAAAGGTTTTGCAGCAAGCTAGAGTCCTGTGCTGTTCTAGGAAGGAACTCCCCCTGCCTGGGTGAACAAGCATCGCTATGTTACCAAGTCCGAGCTAGCTCTGCTCACCACACAACAGGCCAATGAATCCGAGAGATGAGGTGGTGAGGCAAAGAATATGACTCTATTCGGAAAGCTGGCTGACCAAAAAGATGGCAGACTAATGTCTCAGAGTAACCATCTTATCAGGGCCTGGATGCCAGGTTCTTTTATAGAGTCAGAGAGAGAAACGCAGTGAGGATCTAAAGTCAAAAGGCAGAATAGAGAGGGAGACGTGATGGGGAAGAAAAGGGTCTTCAGTCTTCCAAAGCATCTCTGGGAATCCCCAACCTCTGGAAGGGGTGTGTTAACCTCTTATTTTTGTTGTAGGCATTCACAGGTGGGCAGGATCAGATTATCTCTCTATAAGCTGAACAAAGGCACTCTAGTTTACAGTTAGGCAGACGGGACTTTCCTGGTGGCTCAGATGGTAAAGTGTTTGCCTACAATACGGGAGACCTGGGTTCAATCCTTGGGTTGGGAAGATCCCCTGGAGAAGGCAATGACAACCCACTCCAGTACTCTTGCCTGGAGAATCACATGGATGGAGGAGCCTGGTAGGCTCCATGAGGTCCATGGGGTCCATGGGGTCGCCAAGAGTGGGACATGACTGAACGACTTTACTCACTTTAGGCAGAGGGGCAGTGTCCTCTGAGGCAGGCTATTATGTGTGATTATAATAACAAAAGCAACGAAAAGCAAGTCAAAGAAACAGTTTCCAACATGGAGTCAGAATTGGCTTCCTCTCTGCAACAGCTATGGTTACAGTCACAGGAACGAGAAGCAAAACCAGGACAGAAGGATCTGGCCATCTCCCTCTAGTGCTCCCTACTGGCAGAGCCTGCATGTAATCAGTTTATAAAGTCATCTGTGTTTTGCAGAGTCCCAGCCTCAGGATCACAAAGCAAAAGACAAGTTTAGAGCTTAGAGATAATATCTTAATGACTAACACAGAGCAGCAGGTTTTTACTGTGTGGAGGAGGAACCCATAATGTGACTCTCAGGATAAAAATACCCCGTTCCTGTAAGACATCTCCCATGCTTCCTACACCACCACCAATGAAAGTATTCTGAAAACTGTGGAAGAAAAGCACTGCAGTCATTATTTCCTCTGGAAAACAGATCTGAAGAGGTGATCCCTAACAGTTTGAATATCTAAAGCTGACTTGTTGACATCTTAGTGACCATATCTATCATGTGAACATGCCAGAAACATCATAGTGTTTCTGTTCCTGAAGAAAATGTGAAGATGCTTTTCCCCCAGGTAGCATCTTAGACATTGTGATTATTCTTCGTAGATATCTAAGGAGCCACAATTTGAATATTCCTATTTTCTAAGGGAACTGAAGGAGAAAATACTGATTATGGAAAATTCTCAAAGTCACACAGTGTGCATAAAGCTAATAAAAAGGCATATTGTGGTCATGGTAGAATTTTCAAAGAGAGAATGATTATAACTTCACTGTGCCTACTTATTTGGCAATTCTTCTTTTGAATAAAATGTCTATTCATTATATTGCCTAGGTCTTTTTGACTGAGTTTGAATAGATTTAACAAGACAGGAAAGTCTATATTCTTATATACCAATTTTTGGCAACTCTAAAATACATAAAATGTTTTTCTGACGTCTTTCCTGGGACAATTCAATGCAGTGGTCAACCACAAACATGTTCAGAAAGTTCCTTTAATTGGCAAATTGAAAGACTCGCCTTAGACCAGTGCTTTGAACTCCAGCAATCCTAAAAATGACCTAAAAGATACATATGACTTGAACACAGTTTGTTCTGGGAATCTCCTTCCGGAAATGGAGGTAGAACCAAATAGAGGAGATGACAACTGTCTTAGGCTTTCAAAGCCCTCAGTAGCTATAAAAGTTAGGAAAAAAGACAAGAAAGAGGCAAGATCTGAGGATTAATCTAAACCACTCCCCAGAATGGAGGGGTAATGGCCTGTGGTATGTGCAGCTCTGGCACTTAACAGGTCTATCAAATCATATCCTAGGTATGAACAGTTCACGGGATGGAAATGAATAGTAAATGTCTGAGGATTTACGATGCTCTCATCACAGCCACTGCCTAAAGGGCTCATGCTCAGTTGAGAGGTCACTAAAAATTACATAATAATTTAAACTGCAGACTCGGGACCATGCTGTCTAAATGCCAAACCAGGTACCTCTTATTAATAGGTACACAATCATGGGTAAGTTACTTAACTACCTGTGCCTTGGGCTCTCATTTGTAAAATGAAGACAAGACTATATCTACCTGAAATCAATTGGGATAAAGTGTCACAAACATAGAAGGGTTTAAAAATTACAAATTTATTATTAATATTATATTCATATTCACTGTGACTCTTATGACTAACCACATTTTCATCTTTATTTTGGCTGCCAGGGAACTCAGAGTCAAATTTACAATACTCTCTCAGCAACTACATAGGATCTAATGACATAAACACTTGTGTCATAACCAAATCTTTATAAGAATTCCATTCCCACTTTTACTCTTTACCTAATTTTTCAATCTCTGTATGTTTTTACCCTGTGTTGTTGTAAATATATTCATAGATGTTCTTGGAATCTTTTTGAAACATGCACAGATATTCAAAAATAAGTATTTTTATTCTCCTAAAGTTGTTCTCAGACTCATTTTGTATTAATAAAGCATACATTAAGTAAGTGATAGTGTTTTGCCAGACAAAGCTATGAATTTCTCAAGCACAAAGGGCCCACTTATCTGAACAGGAAAAAATTAAAAGTTTGATAACACTCTCTATTGGTAAAACTGAGGAAAAACAAGCGATTTGGTCAGTTAGATCAAAATCTCAAATTCATGAAACAACAGATCCAGCATTTTCTCATCTAGGCATTTCCCTACAGATGTACTGGTACCCAGACAAAATGACATAAGTACGCAGTTACTCACTTCAGCCTTCTTTCTTTTTAAAAAAATTTTATTAAAGTATGCTGGATTTACAATGCTGTGTTAGTTTTCAGCAATGTGAATCAGTTATACGTACACCAGCCTTATTTCTAACAAGAAATTGGAAACAAAACACATGTCCATCAACAAATGGTTGGGTAAATAAATTATTTCACTTCTCAAACACTTGTATAGATCTTTGAAATTCTCCCAGTCTATGGACACTCAGCCTATGATGTCTGATGATTAAATTGGTCCTAACGGAGCCAATAAGCATCAATCTTCATCCTACTTGACCACAATGCCTTATGTTGCCAGGCCAGTGATTTCTGCTGCCTATAAAGGTCACAGCGGGTAAATGGATCGCTACTACACAAATACGTGCACTGTTTTCATTTATGCATTCAGTCTCGTGTATTTTAACTGACATCTTTTTTATTAATTAACTTTATTTAGTTTTGGTTGCACTGGGTCTCCACTGCTGCACACAGGCTTTCTCCGGCTGTGGGAGCTGCTTCTCGTCGCTCTGGTGACGGGCTTCTCACTGCCGTGGTTGCCCTTGCTGTGGCCCACAGGCTCCAGCACACAGGCTTCCAAGTTACAGCTCAAGGTTCTAGGGCACAGGCTCAGTAGTTGCAGCGCCTGGGGTAGCTGCTCCACAGCACCTCAGTCTCGTGTACCGCTGGTGGGAATGTAGGTTAAAAACTTACAGAAGGCACCGGTGCTTTGTGTTCCAATACAGAGCCTCACAAGAAGGCTGGGACTGCTCGTATGAGGCCACTCAGTCTTTCTCCAATGTCTGAGCATTTACACGACACAAGTCAAAAAGAACCACCAGCACAACACCCTACACCCTGCGATGGACAAAAAACAATAGGTTGGCTGGCTGCATTCTTTTTCTATGGCTGCGTGACAAACTGTACATTTTAGTCACTCAGTTTTGTTTGACTCTCTGACACCACGGGCTATAGCCCACCAGGCTCCTCTGTCCAGGGACTTCTCCAGGCAAGAATACTGGACTGAGCTGGCATTTGCTTCTTCAGAGGCATAACAAATCACCCCAAAATTCAGGAGCTTAAAGCAATGAACACTTATTATCCCATGCAGTTTCTTGGATCAGAGACCCAGGTGGGGATTAGATAATTGTTCTTCATCAAGGTGTCTCATGAGGGTGCAGGTAACGTTGTCTAGGGCTGCAGTCATCGGAAGGCTTAAATGAGGCGGGAGGATCTGCCTTCAAGGTGACTCACGTAGGTCTGAGGAGTTAGTGCGGTAGAAAGTCTGTTCCTCACACACGTGGACCTTCCCACAGGGTGTCCCATGACATGACAGCTGGTCACACCAGGGAAAGTGACCCAAGAACAAGCAGGTAGAAACTGAAATGCCTTTAATGACCTAGTCTCCAGAGCTACACACCATCTCTTCTCCCACATTCTTTTCTTGAGAAGCAACTGTCTGGCCTTACGTGAAGAAGAATTAGGTTCCACCTTTTGAAGGGACAGTTTCAGAGAATTTGTAGACATAATTTAAAGCCATCATGATCACCTCATATGCTTCTAGTCCCTCAAAGAAAAAGTTTTTGCATATGTCCTGTAAACCTGTGACTCTGCAACAAAAACAATTTTATCCCCAACTTTGGCTAAGCAGATATTTTAAGATGTATCATATCCTAGATGGATGTGATTATCATGTGAGCAAGTTGCTGTTTTCACCATAATGTATGGATGTGAGAGCTGGACCATAAAGAAGGCCGAGCACCTAAGAACTGATGCTTTTGAACTGTGGTGTTGGAGAAGACTTTGGAGAGTCCCTTGGACTGCAAGAAGAGCCAGCTAGTCAATCCTAAACAAAATTAGTCCTGAATATTCATTGGAAAGACTGTTGCTGACGCTGAAGCTCAAATACTTTGGCCACTAGATGTGGAGAGCCGACTCACTAGAAAAGACCCTGATGCTGGGAAAGATTGAAGATAGGAGGAGAAGGGGACAACAGAGGATAAGATGGTTGGATGACATCATCGACTCAATGGACACAAGTTTGAGCAAGCCCCAGGAGATAGTGAAGGACAGGGAAGCTTGGTGTGCGGCCGTCCATGGGGTCAGAAAGAGTTAGATATGACTGAGCAATTAAACAACAGGAGTAATGTAAGCTTGGTAACTGATAATTTTGCAGTTTTTCATTAAATACTACTTATGTTTTTGATAGACCAGCCAGTCTTTCTGAAGTCTAGCTTCCTTGCACTCTTTGCAAGTATATTTTTCTCTTTTTCTAAACATCTCATTTGATAAGGCACAGGAGGACCTCTCACCTTACTTTCTAATTCCACCCAGCCTCACAGAGGAAGAAAATTGTAGAAAAATGGGAAATAAGCTGGCCCAAGTAAGATCAGAGAGACAGGAGCACATGAAGAGGAAATCATCATATGCTTCACCTTCCATCCTACACTTCTGCCATTCCTGTGAGTGACACTTTCCCCAAGTAGGCCCTGCTTCTTCAGCCTGGGCACCAGAATGAATATGCAGTGAACAGAGCCATCCCAGGAATCTGCAGACCTGAAGCATGAAGTAGAGACATCTAGTCAACACTCAGACTCTTGAACAAAAATAAGTATTATCTGAAGACATCATATTTTGATGTAATTTGTTAGGCAGCATAAGCTAGCTGCTACACCCAGTTTTATTTAGATGACCACTCCCACACCAATAATCTATGACCAGGACATGTGACCATGGAAGAAAACTGAATCTTCTATACATGTTTGAAAGTGAAGGGAGAAATGGCTCTCAGAAGAAGGCTGGGGCAGGGACTGGGGAGAGTTCTGGGCACACAGATCAGTAGGGACACCAGAGTCTGAAATTCCCTAACTGCCAGCTGTGTTTTCAGCCCTTTACTCAGCAAGCATTCTATCCAGTGAATTCTTTATTTTTTCTCACTTAAAACTCTTCTGCTACAGAGACTTCCCTGGTGGTCCAGTGGCTAAGACTCTGCGCTCCCAATGCAGGGGATCCAAGTTCAATCCCTGGTTAGAGAACTAGACCCCACATGAAACAACTAAAGATCCCACCTATTGCAACGGAGATCCCGCAGGCCAAAACTAAAAGCCAGTGCAGCCAAATAAACACACAACACAGTAAAACTCCTCTGCTACAACTTAACAAAAATGCCTTTCTGGAGCTGGTGAGATTGAAAAGAGGACTGGGAAAGGGAAAGACTGGCTTCAAGCAGAGGACTCATTAGCATGAGTGGTGAAGTGAGACGACGAGGTGAGGCGTGTGCTGGAGAGGAGGGAGGAGAGGCGGGAGGGCCTGAGCGCCGGACTCAAGCGGGCACACGTACGGCTGCTCCAGTCTTCCTTGCCTTGGCTGCATCCTGGGCAGAGGTCTTCGAGGAGGAACTAACTTTCCAGCACCGGCAGAGCTCTCTGAGGAAGGGTGTTGCAGAAGCCACCGAAAATGTTACCAAGAGAAAGCCCGAGAGCTGAAGGGCACAAAACGGCCGACGGAGCGGTGTTTCCCTCGTTGCTGCAAACACGCTCCTGTCATTCCTTCTCCCCGCTCTGCACACCGGTGCCAACCGGAGGACCCGGATGCTACAGAAAGGAGACCTGAAGCCCCACTAGTGCAGACCTCAGTCCTTAGAGTTCAGTTCAGCTCAGTCGTGTCCGACTCTCCGCGACCCCATGAATCACAGCACGCCAGGCCTCCCTGTCCATCACCAACTCCCGGAGTTCACTCAAACTCATGTCCACAGAGTCGGTGATGCCATCCAGCCATCTCATTCTCTGTCGTCCCCGTCTCCTCCCACCCCCAACCTTTCCCAGCATCAGAGTCTTTTCCAGTGAGTCAACTCATCGCGTGAGGTGGCCAAAGTATTGCAGTTTCAGCTTTAGCATCAGTCCTTCCAATGAACACCCAGGATAGATCTCCTTTAGAATGTACTGGTTGGATCTCCTTGCAGTCTAAGGGACTCTCAAGAGTCTTCTCCAGCACCACAGTTCAAAAGCATCAATTCTTCGGTGATCAGCTTTCTTCACAGTCCAACTCTCACATCCATACATGACCACTGGAATTTTATTAGAGTAGCGTGTTCTTTAAGCCAGAACCTTCCGGCAACATGTCCCCGATCATCTTGGGCTTTGAGTCCTCCGCTTGAAGTATGCCGCATGCCCTGTCAAAATAACTTCTTATAGCTGCCTAACGACTGTGGGTGGCCTGTGATCACCTTGTCAGACTGTCTTTCACACCCAGAGCTGGTTGCCAGCTCTGACTTACTCCCCGTTCCCCCTCCCCACAACTTATACTCAAAGTATCATCTCTTTCCTTATTTATTTTATTCTTTTTTGGCTGGCAGTCACTGGGCCAAACAGCAATTTGCAGTTATTTATGCAGCTTAAACCCTATTGTCAACATCCTTATCCTCAATACGCCACCATTCCAGGGGTGTGAGCTGAGCTTTCTGGAGTCACTGTGAGTCGGGGAGGGAAGGGGGCTGAGGTTCACAGAAGCAAGGCTTCCTGGGGTCCTCAGCCAAAGCACACATTGTTGCCGAGCTGCTTTTTCTCCTCGCTTCTATTTGGGGTGGATTTTCATTTGGAATTAAAAGCAGATCACAGCCTGCTGTTTGTCTGCTATTGTCAGGTCAGACCCAGCACTCAGGGAGAGGGTGGGATGGCTGTCTGTGTAGAATTTTCTTGGCAATTTAATAAGGATGGTGGAATGTGTCTGCATTTGTGCAGTTCCTTCTCTCCCTGACTCTCAAAGGCCTTCTCAAACAGAATTTAATCCTCCCCGAAGTCTGGTGTGGATGGGACACTGTCCCCCTCCTCCCTAAAGTCCAATTCAGCGGGTGCAGTTGGAGGAGAACAGGTGAAAGCAGATGGGAGAAGAGGCATGAAGGCTGACACATCCGCAAAGAACCACGGGTGTGGCCTATGTGCTACCTACAGAACAGCATCCCCTGAAGGTGGGCATCTTCCCAAATGGCACGCTTCCATCCCCACTGATGCGGTCCCAGCCAGGGCACACAGCTCAGTGAGAGGCACCCCCATCCCTCAGGCACTTTTGGAGGCAGCACGGCTACACAGTTCAGCCCTGAGTTCTTAAACCCACTGAAGTGAAGTAGGTTTTTGTATGTAGGGTCAGAATTTTGTCCTTAAAGTTCACTATATCCCTATTACACTGTTGACCCATTGAAGAGACCACCAATGCCTTAACATCTAAGTTGAAAATTACTGTTCAGAGACCTTTAAGAGTCTTTGCAAGCATCATCTCAGGTATTCAATAAATATTTGTTAAGCACTTACATACAAAGCACAAGGCCGCTCTGAGAGCCTAACACCCTTTGAAGACCACGAAAACTGTGATAATAAATGCCCATCGCTGCAGTAGGCAGCTTCTGACAGGGTCCCTAGCAATCCTCACCTCCTAGTATTAATGCTCTTGGGTGAATTCCTCCCTTGAAAGTGAGCCAGACCTATGGCTAAAGGAGTCTAATCCATTCTAGAGAACAGTCTGCAGTGAAAGCAAAGGCCCACGACTGAGTTCTGTCTCGCCGGTGTTCTCTCCCCGCCCACTCTGGGAGAGCAACCCTCCGTGTGGTAGATTCTTTCAGTTCAGTTCAGTCGCTCAGTCGTGTCCGACTCTTTGTGCCCCATGAACTGCAGCACGCCAGGCCTCCCTGTCCATCACCAACTCCCGGAGTTTACTCAGACTCATGTGCATCGAGTCGGTGAAGCCCTCCAAGAAACCCATATGGCAAAGAGCCAAAGTCTCAGCCCAATAACCCAGGAGGAACTGAATTCAGCCAACAACCATGTGAGTGAGCAAGAAAGTGGATCCTCACCAGTCAAGCCTTGCTACAACTGCTACTTTGTGAGAGACCCCAAGCAGAGAGGACTGGGAGGCCTGACCCACAAAAACTGTGAAATAATTCATATACGTTATTTTCTTTGGGGATAATGTGCTGCACAGCACAAGGCCATAATCACAGGGCATCAGGCAGGACCATGGTCTCCTCCTGGCTCCAATTCCTTGAGTGGGGAAGGATCCGCTTCCATGTGTACTCACAAGGTTGTCAGCAGAATTCAGTTATTGAACTGTTGAACTGAGGGCTCAGCTCCTTGCTGGCTGTTGGCAGGAGGCCACCCCCAGGTCTTTGCCACCTCTGTCTATGGTCTAGCCCATGAGATGGCCGTGGTCTTCCATCAGTGTGTGAAAGAGGGCAAGCAAGGCAGAAGCCCAGGTCTCTTTATAACCTGATCTCAGAAGTAACAGCCCATCACACGTGCTACTTTCTATGGGTTAGAGGCCCTCACTTGATGGGAGGAGACTACACAAAGATGGGGCCTCCGGGACCCAGAGCCCCTGGGAGACCGTCTTGCGGGCAGCTCAGCATGGCATCTCCCTCGCTTCCCCACCCCGTCCTTCCCCCCGGCCCTCATTAGACTTGGAGGTTCTCTGGGGCCCGCTGTCTCTCCATCCTCCCATCCCCGTGTGAATTTGTACACAGCCTCCACAACTCACACAGATGGTGCCAAAGCCTCCTAATAATCCTACCTACCTTCTTTCTTTTTCTTTTCTGTGGAAAATTCTGAAAGAGATGGGAACACCAGACCACCTGACCTGCCTCTTGAGAAACCTTTATGCAGGTCAGGAAGCAACAGTTAGAACTGGACATGGAACAACAGACTGGTTCCAAATAGGAAAAGGAGTGCGTCAAGGTTGTATATTGTCACCCTGCTTATTTAACTTATATGCAGAGCACATCATGAGGAACGCTGGGCTGGAAGAAGCACAAGCTGGAATCAAGATTCCCTGGAGAAATGTCAATAACCTCAGATATGCAGATGACACCACCCTTATGGCAGAAAGTGAAGAGGAACTCAAAAGCCTCTTGATGAAAGTGAAAGAGGAGAGTGAAAAGGTTGGCTTGAAGTTCAATATTCAGAAAACGAAGATCATGGCATCTGGTCCCATCACTTCATGAGAAATAGATGGGGAAACAGTGGAAACAGTGTCAGACTTTATTTTTTGGGGCTCCAAAATCACTGCAGATGCTGATTGCAGCATGAAATTAAAAGACGCTTGCTCCTTGGAAGGAAAGTTATGACCAGCCTAGATATCATATTAAAAAGCAGAGACATTACTTTGCCAACCAAGGTCCATCTAGTCAAGGCTATGGTTTTTCTTGTGGTCATGCATGGATGTGAGAGTTGGACTGTGAAGAAAGCTGAGCGCCGAAGAATTGATACTTTTGAAATCTGGTGCTGGAGAAGACTCTTGAGAGTTCCTTGGACTGCAAGGAGATCCAACCAGTCCATTCTAAAGGATATCAGTCCTGAATATTCATTGGAAGGACTGATGCTAAAGCTGAAACTCCATTATTTTGGCCACTTCATGCGACGTGTTGACTCACTGGAAAGGAGTCTGATGCTGGGAGGGATTGGGGGTAGGAGGAGGCAGGGACGACAGAGAATGAGATGGCTAGATGGCACCACCGACTCGATGGACATGAGTTTGAGTGAACTCCGGGAGCTGGTGATGGACAGCGAGGCCTGGCATGCTGTGATTCATGGGGTCGCAAAGAGTCGGACACGACTGAGCGACTGAACTGAACTGAACTGAACTGAACCTTCTTTCTACTCTCCCAGCTGGGACCCAGACAGCTGACTACTCTTTCCAAGACATCACAGTGTATTTTCTAATTTTCCTATTGGAAAATGGTTCCACTTTCTCTACTCTCCCTAAAGACTTTCTCAGTACAACCCAGTGCACTGCTCCAACAACACTTGTCTTCCAACTCTCCTCTGACCAAAGAGGTATACTCCTTGTCCCTGGGTCCGGGGCCCTCTGACTCTGTTTCCTTGGCTTTGCATGCTGATGCTGTTTTGTTGCTAAGTTATGTCCGACTACTTGCAACCCCAGGCAAAGAGTGCCAGGCTCCTCTGTCCATGGGACTTCCCAGGCAAGAACACTGAAGTGGGCTGCCATTTCCTTCTCCAGGGCATCTTCCCGACTACAGGACTGAACCCACGTCTCCTGCATTGGCAGGCGCACTCTTTACCACTGGGCTGCCAGGGAAGCCCTAGGGTGCTGTTTCCCTCCCTTATTCTCGCCCTTCTCTCCAGCTAGCAGAATCCCTTCCCCCAGATTCCACATCTCAGCTCAAGTCCTATCTCCTTCCTGAAGCTTTAAAACTTGTAATAGGCTGTCCCGGACGTGGTCGGTCAAGTAATCCATGTGTTAGCACACTGTGGAGCATTCTGGACCCAAACGGCCTCTTCCTCCTCCAGGTTCTTGAACTACCCTTTTCCTCACTGAATTTCTGGCGTGATACTTATCACAGGCTTCTGTTAGTGTGCAGTCTCAGTGGAAAAATAATAAACTATCGATATCTGCATACCAACTGAAGGTCAGAGACAAGTTGAGATGCAAAACAAGTTTGAAGAGACTAGACTCTACCATCAACCTTGACCTCAGTCATGTACGTTCTAGTGCTGTTCTATCAGCCTTCCTGGGATTCTGTTGCTTACAATCCTGTTTTCAGCGATTTATCATTAGCCCAAAGTATGCACCGCAATTGACATTCATAATCATGAAATTCTTAAGAGTTCTCAGATGCTGTTTCTTTTTTTAATTAATTTATTTTAAATGTAGGTTAATGACTTTACAATATCGTGGCGGTTTCATCAACATGAATCAGCCACGGTGCACGTGTCCCCGTCCTGAACCCCCTCCCACCTCCCTCCCCACCGCATCCCTCTGGGTTGTCCCAATGCACCTGCTTTGAGTGCCCTGCTTCAGGCATCAGCCTTGGACTGGTCGTCTATTTCACGTCTGGTGATATGCATGTTTCAATGCTATTCTCTCAAATCATCCACCCTCATCTTCTCCCACAGAGTCCAAAAGTCTGTTCTTTAATCTGTGTCTCTTTTGCGTCTCACATACAGGGTCATTACCATCTTTCTAAATTCCATATATATGCATTAATTTCCTGTATTGGCGTTTTTCTTTCTGACTTGCTGCTTCACTCGGTATTGGAGAAGGAAGGCAACCCACTCCAGTATTCTTGCCTGGAGAGTCCCATGGATGAGGGAGCCTGGTGGGGTCCGTGGGGTCGCAAAGAGTCAGACTGCACTTTCACTTTCACTCTATATAATGGGCTCCAGCTTCATCCACCTCATCAGAGCTGATTCAAATGTGCTCTTTTAACGGCTGAGTAGTATTCCATTGTGTGCATGGACCACAGCTTTCTTATCCATTGGTCAGACATTGTTTCTTAGCTTCATGTATTTTTGCGGTGAAACAGACAACAAAACCTAATAATTAGTGTCACCTACTAAATACCCTAGATTATGTTGTTCTTTCTGATCCTCACAACAACCCATCTTACAATAGAGAAAATGGAGACCCAGAGAGGTTAAGTAACTTGCCAAAGGTAAGTTACTTTTGGTGATTGGTGAGACCAAGATTCCAACACCCATCTGACTGAGTCCAAATGCCATGCAACTTCCTCTTCTGGACATCACAGCTGGGAGGGTGAACTCATGCATGTTTAGGAAACACCATAAGTCAGGAAGATTCCCTGGAGGAGGAAAGGGAAACCCACTCCAGTATTCTTGCCTGGGGAAATCCCATAGAGAGAGGAACCTGGTGGGCTACAGTCCATGGGGTCGTAAAAGAGTCAGACATGACTGACTAACTAAGCACACACACACACACGCAAGCATATTTATTCTGAATGGTTATCATTGGATGGGAGGCAGCCTGTATCATTCTCTCTGAAATGATTTTATCATCTTTGAGCAGCTGTGCTAGTCCACTCTGTACCTGAAGGAAAATCATCTTTCTCTATGGCTCCAAATGAAATGAAGTGCAGACTGGCCAACTCACCAAGAAAATTTAACTGTAAGGAGGGATGGAGGGACTTCCCTGGCGGTCTGGTGGTTAAGACTCCACGCTTCCCATGCAGGGGGTGCAGATTCAATCCCTGGCCAGGAAAATAAGCTCCCACATGACACTTGGCCAATAAATAAATATGCTTTAAAAAAACACAGGCGGGTTGGCTGGTGGGACTGGATGGAATCACCCGACGCCACACCAGGTCCTCCAGTGTTCTTGTCCTCATACTGGTCTTGGGAAAATATCTCCAAATAGATTTTTTTTTTACCCCAGAAATAAGTCTGATCCTGTCTTCTGAAAGAGCTTTTCTGAAGAGATATCAGCATGATATATTAAGAAAACACACAAGTGTGTTTCCCAGAAACACAGGGGGGTATGAGGTAATGCTTTATTTCAAATAATAAAATTCTGGGATAAGCAAACCTTATCCCAGAGATATCTCAGGTAACTGTTTCCCCGGCTCTCCAGACCCATCCATTCAAACGATAGCATCTAATTCATGCACTGCATTGACATGAGCCAAGCCCATCCGTCTGGCAAAGATGAGGGTGCAGGAGACAGGGAGATGCTGAAACTGGGTTGATTAAGGCCTGGGACCTGTGAACAGAGGGGGGCAGCAGAGACCCGCTGGAGCGGTGGTCCTGGTCACCACGGAGACCTGGGCTGGAACACCGCCCCAGGGTCAGTAACCCGGATGAAGACCTGGTCCCCTTGAGGTCCCTGGCTTGGATTCACAAACGGGACCCTACATTTTCCACACTGTGACCAGAGATCTTCACAAACCTGCCTCTGCTCATGCCCTTCTCCAGCTAAAAAGACACTTGAATCAACCTCCCCATTGCTCAAACCCAGTTCTCAAGTTTTGCATGCACATGACATGGCCTGGAGAACTTGCTAAACACAGCTCACCGGGCCGCACTCTCAGAGCCTCTGACATGTTAGGTCCGGGGCAGCGTCCAGGGATCTGCATCTCTGACAAGGTCCCAGGTGGTGCTGGTGCTGCTGGGCGGGGCTGGTCCAGGGACCAAATCTGTGAGCCAGCACCTCAGAAGATGCTGGATCCCCCAGCCCTCTCCCACCCAAAGCCTCCTACAAAGCGCTCACTTCTACGGCCCCCAAACTCTCACACACTGCTCCACCCACGGACATCCCTCAGCTCCCCAGGGCAGCCGCGTTGCCCCAGCCTCCAGCGTTTCCCTCCGTCCTCTGCTGGTGAATGCTCGCAGCACCTCTTCACCTGGCTGTGCTCGCTTGCCTGTAGGTCCCTAGTAGACACCGGCCACTTCCAGCCTCCCGTAGTGCTCCGCGCCTGGTTTCCGGCGTCGCTGTTGCAGCCACCCGTGCCTGCCTGCCGGGCAGCCTCGGGCGAGCGGGCTCACCCCTCCGGACGCCCAGCACAGGGGAGCCGCCCTCGGGCCTGGCTGCTGGACTCCCGCAGAAACCAGCTGTGACTCTCTGTCTCTTCTGCTCCCGGTGACTGTTCCGGTCTCCCCTTCCTTCAGATCCTTAACCTCCAAGCTCCTTGATCACACCCGGCAAACGGCCGTGCCCACTCCCTCACAGAGAAAACAGAAGCCAGCCAACAGGAGCCTCCGACTTCCCACTGCCAAGCCGACAAACCCACTGGCGTCTGCACCCAGCGCATCCTCGATCTCCTGCTACCGCAGAGGAGTTGCCTGACTTTTCCAAGTCTGTCTCAGACCCTCCATCTATGCAGGGGTCCCCCACTCTTGCTTCCTCAGATACCCCCACTACCAATACACCCGCCTCATGGTTCTTCAACCTCCTCCCCTCCCCGGATCTCCTTCCTGTCACTCTCAGAACCTGCTGACCTCTCTCTTCTATGAATAACCCTCCCCTTTAGCCAAAGTGAAACAAATACCCAGTTGTGGATGTGATTGGTGATAGAAGCAAGGGCCAATTCTGTAAAGAGTAATATTGCATAGGAACCTGGAATGTTAGCTCCATGAATCAAGCAAATTGGAAGTGGTCAAACAGGAGATGACAAGAGTGAACGTCGACATTCTAGGAATCAGTGAATTAAAATGGACTGGAATGGGTGAATTTAACTCAGATGACCATTATATCTACTACTGTGGGCAGGAATAAATTATAAGAAATGGAGTAGCCATCATACTCAACAAAAGAGTCCGAAATTCAGTACTTGGATGCAATCTTAAAAATGACAGAATGATTTCTGTTCGTTTCCAAGGCAAACCATTCAATGTTACAGCAATCCAAGTCTATGCCCCAACCAGTAATGCTGAAGAAGCCGAAGTTGAATGGTTCTATGAAGACCTACAAGACCTTTTAGAACTAACACCCAAACATGATGTCTTTTTCATTATAGGGGACTGGAATGCAAAAGTGGGAAGTCAAGAAACACCTGGAGTCACAGGCAAATTTGGCCTTGGAGCACGGAATGAAGCAGGGCAAAGGCTAATAGAGTTTTGCCAAGAGAACACACTGGTCATAGCAAACACCCTCTTCCAACAACACAAGAGAAGACTCTACACATGGACATCACCAGATGGTCAACACCGAAATCAGATTGATTATATTCTTTGCAGCCAAAGATGGAGAAGCTCTATACAGTCAGCAAAAACAAGACCAGGAGCTGACTGTGGCTCAGATCATGAACTCCTTATTGCCAAATCAGACTTAAATTGAAGAAAGTAG
Source organism: Moschus berezovskii (assembly GCF_049115385.1). NCBI lineage: Eukaryota > Metazoa > Chordata > Mammalia > Artiodactyla > Moschidae > Moschus > Moschus berezovskii. The sequence continues at coordinate 12,881,434 of NC_142460.1, read as the reverse complement.
GGAAAACCGCTAGACCATTCAGATATGACCTAAATCAAATCCCTTATGATTAAGTAAGAAACATGATTAAGTAAGTGGAAGTAAGAAACAGATTTACGGGACTAGATCTGATAGATAAGAGTGCCTGATGAACTCTGGACGGAGGTTCATGACATTGTACAGGAGACAGGGACCAAGACCATCCCCATGGAAAAGAAATGCAAAAAAGCAAAATGGCTGTCTGAGGAGGCCTTACAAATAGCTGTGAAAAGAAGAGAAGCGAAAAGCAAAGGAGAAAAGGAAAGATATAAGCATCTGAATGCAGAGTTCCAAAGAATAGCAAAGAGAGATAAGAAAGCCTAACTCAGTGATCAATCCAAAGAAATAGAGGAAAACAACAGACTACGAAAAACAAGAGATCTTTTCAAGAAAATTAAAGATATCAAGGGAACATTTCATGCAAAGATGGGCTCGATAAAGGACAGAAATGGTATGGACCTAAGAGAAGCAGAAGATATTAAGAAGAGTTGGCAAGAATACAAAGAAGAACTGTACAAAAAGATCTTCATGATGAAGATAGTCATGATGGTGTGATCACTCACCTGGAGCCAGACATCTTGGAATGTGAATTCAAGTGGGCCTTAGAGAGCATCAGTACGAACAAAGCTAGTGGAGGTGATGGAATTCCAACTGAGCTATTTCAAATCCTTAAAGATGATGCTGTGAAAGTGCTGCACTCAATATGCCAGCAAATTTGGAAAACTCAGCAGTGGCCACAGGTCTGGAAAAGGTCAGTCTTCATTCCAATCCCAATGAAAGGTAATGCCAAAGAATGCTCCAACTACCGTACAATTGCACTCATCTCACACACTAGTAAAGTCATGCTCAAAATTCTCCAAGCCAGGCTTCAGCAGTATGTGAACCGTGAACTTCCAGATGTTCAAGCAGGTTTTAGAAAAGGCAGAGGCACCAGAGATCAAATAGCCAACATCTGCTGGATTATGGAGAAAGCAAGAGAGTTCCAGAAAAACATGTATTTCTGCTTCATTGACTATGCGAAAGTCTTTGACTGTGTGGATCACAATAAACTGTGGAACATTCTGAAAGAGATGGGAATATCAGACCACCTGACCTGCCTCTTGAGAAACCTGTATGCAGGTCAGGAAGCAACAGTTAGAACTGGTCATGGAACAACAGACTGGTTCCAAATAGGAAAAGGAGTATGTCAAAGGAGTATATTGTCACCCTGCTTATTTAACTTATATGCAGAGTTCATCATGAGGAACACTGGGCTGGAAGAAGCACAAGCTGGAATCAAGATTGCCGGGAGAAATATCAATAACCTCAGATATGCAGATGACACCACCCTTATGGCAGAAAGTGAAGAAGAACTCAAAAGCCTCTTGATGAAAGTGAAAGAGGAGAGTGAAAAGGTTGGCTTGAAGCTCAACATTTAGAAAATGAAGATCATGGCTTCTGGTCCCATCACTTCATGGGAAATAGATGGGGAAACAGTGGAAACAGTGTCAGACTTTATTTTTTGGGGCTCCAAGGTCACTGCAGGTGCTGATTGAAGCCATGAAATTAAAAGACGCTTCCTCCTTGGAAGGAAAGTTATGACCAACCTAGATAGCATATTGAAAAGCAGAGACATTTCTTTGCCAACAAAGGTCCGTCTAGTCAAGGCAATGGTTTTTCCCGTGGTCATATATGGATGTGAGAGTTGGACTGTGAAGAAAGCTGATCGCCGAAGAATTGATGCTTTTGAACTTGGTGCTGGAGAAGACTCTTGAGAGTCCCTTGGACTGCAAGAAGATCCAACCAGTCCATTCTAAAGGAGATCAGTCCTGGGTGTTCATTGGAAGGACTGATGCTAAAGCTGAAACTCCAATACTTTGGCCACCTCATGCGATGAGTTGACTCACTGGAAAAGACTCTGATGCTGGGAGGGATTGGAGGTGGGAGGAGACGGGGACGACAGAGAATGAGATGGCCGGATGGCATCACCGACTCGATGGACATGAGTTTGAGTGAACTCCGGGAGTTGGTGATGGACAGGGAAGCCTGGCGTGCTGTGGTTCATGGGGTCGCAAAGAGTGGGACACGACTGAGCGACTGAACTGAACCTGGCCTCCACGTCACTCTGAAATTACCATCTTCTTTCTGTTTGTTCCTGTTCCTCTTAATATGTCCAACTTCGTGATTTCCTCATGCCCCGTCCAAGCCACAAGCCGTTTCCCCTCGATTGCTCTAAGGGCACCAGGGGCGTTTCTTTAGCGAACCCAAGCACGCTTTCAGCTCCCGTCGCACTTGGCCCAGTTGACGCCTTCTTCCCTTCGCTTCCCGACATCCCAGTTGGGTCTTCCACCCATCTGGCCGCTCCTCCTTCAAGGTCTGCTCCTCCTCTGCCTCACTCGTAAATGCTGGTATTGTTGGGTCAGCCCCAGACCCTTCTGCGGGAAGTCTGCCTGGATGTCCACTCCCATCCGTCACCTTGCACATGCCAATCACGCCGTTTTCTGGAGAGAGCCCCAGCTCTGGACCAGATGCAGAACACTAGGTGCCCGCGCTCTGCATTTTCATGGGTGCTCAGGGTCCCTCGTGCTGAGCTGAACTTGTGTTCTTGCCCACACCTGCGCCTCCGTGGCACCTCTTTGAAGGCAGCGGCCCCGGTGCCCGGCCTGGACCGCTCTGTCCACCTTCTGCGGCAGGTCGGCGCCTCCAGCGCCCGTCCACGGCCCCACCGCCGAGGCCCAAGCCTCCTCCCCGCAGCAAGCTCCCAGTCACCCCTGGGGCTCAGATCACGACCTCCCACCACCACCCCGACCCTCCGCCCAGGCACTCACGGCCCGTCTCCTCCCGGGCTGGGCTGCGCCCCGCGTCTAGACATGCTCGCAGCTGGCTCTCCTCTGCCTTCGCAGCACTCAGCGCAACTGTGGCCGATCCATTATCCGTGAACATGTATTTAATGCCTCTTCTCTTCCGCTGAGGGTGACACAGTCAAGGCCAGGTCTTTCTCATTCTCTGCCGTATCTCCACTACCTTTTAGGATGCCTGGCTTGTACTGCTGCTGCTGCTAAGTCACTTCAGTCGTGTCCGACTCTGTGTGACCCCACAGACGGAAGCCCACCAGGCTCCCCCTTCCCTGGGATTCTCCAGGCAAGAACACTGGAGTGAGTTGCCATTTCCTTCTCCAATGTGTGAAAGTGAAAAGTGAAAGTGAAGTCGCTGAGTGGTGTCTGACCCTTAGCGACCCCACGGACTGCAGCCTACCAGGCTCCTCCATCCATGGAATTTTCTAGGCAAGAGTACTGGAGGGGCTTGAGCCGACAGCAAATGTCTGCTGAAGAAAAATGAATGATTAGAGAAAAGTAAGCCATCATTTGAGACTCAACACCTCTTGGACTGCTGCTGTGCTGACTCTACATTTTGTGGCATCCTCTATGATATTCACTTTCATCAAGAGGCTTTTGAGTTCCTCTTCACTTTCTGCCATAAGGGTAGTGTCATCTGCATATCTGAGATTATTGATATTTCTCCCAGCAATCTTGATTCCAGCTTGTGCTTCTTCCAGCCCAGTGTTCCTCATGATGTACTCTGCATATAAGTTAAATAAGCAAGGTGACAATATACAGCCTTGACGCACTCCTTTTCCTATTTGGAACCAGTCTGTTGTTCCATGTACATTTCTGACTGTTGCTTCCTGACCTGCATACAGGTTTCTCAAGAGGCAGGTCAGGTGGTCTGCATTCCCATCTCTTTCAGAATTTTCCACAGTTTATTGTGACCCACACAGTCAAAGGCTTTGGCATAGTCAAAGCAGAAATACATGTTTTTCTGGAACTCTCTTGCTTTCTCCATGATCCAGCGGATGTTGGAATTTGATCTCTGGTGCCTCTGCCTTTTCTAAAACCTGCCTGAACATCTGGAAGTTCACGGTTCACATATTGCTGAAGCCTGGCTTGGAGAATTTTGAGCATGACTTTACTAGCGTGGGAGATGAGTGCAATTGTGCGGTAGTTTGAGCATTCTTTGGCATTGCCTTTCTTTGGGATTGGAATGAAGACTGACCTTTTCCAGTCCTGTGGCCACTGCTGAGTTTTCCAAATTTGCTGGCATGTTGAGTGCAGCACTTTCACAGCATCATCTTTCAAGATTTGAAATAGCTCAACTGGAATACCATCACCTCCACTAGCTTTGTTCGTAGTGATGCTTTCTAAGGCCCACTTGACCTCACATTCCAAGATGTCTGGCTCTAGGTCAGTGATCACGTTATCGTGACTATCTTGCTCATGAAGATCTTTTTTGTACAGTTCTTCTTTGTATTCTTGCCACCTCTTCTTAATATCTTCTGCTTCTGTTAGGTCCCTACCACTTCTGTCCTTTATCGAGCCCATCTTTGCATGAAATGTTCCCTTGGAATCTCTAATTTTCTTGAAGAGATCTCCTGTTTTTCCTATTCTGTTGTTTTCCTCTATTTCTTTGCATTGATCACTGAGGAAGGCTTTCTTATCTCTCCTTGCTATTCTTTGGAACTCTGCATTCAGATGCTTATATCTTTCCTTTTCTCCTTTGCTTTTCGCTTCTCTTCTTTTCACAGCTATTTGTAAGGCCTCCTCAGACAGCCATTTTGCTTTTTTGCATTTCTTTTCCATGGGGATGGTCTTGGTCACTGTCTCCTGTACAATGTCACGAACCTCCGTCCAGTACCCTTATGGCAGAAAGTGAAGAGGAACTAAAAAGCCTCTTGATGAAAGTGAAAGAGGAGAGTGAAAAGGTTGGCTTGAAGATCAACAGTCAGAAAAGGAAGATCATGGCATCTGGTCCCATCACTTCATGGGAAATAGATGGAAAAACAGTGGAAACAGTGTCAGACTTTATTTTTGGGGCTCCAAAATCACTGCAGATTCTGATTGCAGCCATGAAATTAAAAGACGCTTACTCCTTGGAAGGAAAGTTATGACCAACCTAGATAGCATATTAAAAAGCAGAGACATTACTTTGCCAACAAAGGTCCGTCTAGTCAAGGCTATAGTCTTTCCCGTGGTCATATATGGATGTGAGAGTTGGACTGTGAAGAAAGCTGATCGCCAAAGAATTGATGCTTTTGAACTGTGGTGTTGGAGAAGACTCTTGAGAGTCCCTTGTACCGCAAGGAGATCCAACCAGTCCATTCTAAGGGAGATCGATCCTGGGTGTTCATTGGAAGGACTGATGCTAAAGCTGAAACTCCAATACTTTGGCCACCTCATGCAACGAGTTGACTCACTGGAAAAGACTCTGATGCTGGGAAAGGTTGGGGGCGGGAGGAGAAGGGGACAACCGAGAATGAGATGGCTGGATGGTATCACCGACTCTGTTTACATGAGTTTGAGTGAACTCAGGGTCTTGGTGATGGATAGGGAGACCTGGCATGCTGTGATTCATGGGGTCGCGGAGAGTCGGACATGACTGAGAAACTGAACTGAACTGAACTGAACTATGATATTCAGCAGATAATAAATGCTAGCTCGTATTTCTTCAGAGCTCTCTCCTTGTCTGTTGCTGTCCTAAGCGTACTACATTCTCACGAAGTTCTGTGAGCTAGATACTACTATTACCTCCGTCCTAGAGTAGAGGAAACCAAGGCACAGGGAGGTTAAGAAACCTGCCCAAGAAGCACAGCTGATCGGTCATGAGCTTGGATAGAAGTCAAGATAGTCTGGCCTACATCCTGTATTCTTAAACACCATGATATACTGTCTGTCAAAATCACTTTGGCATGTACAAGGAAGACATCTGTTGAGGGTGAGGACTTGTGCATTAATAAGGCTGCTATTACAGAGAAAGGAAAACTACAACATTTGATACATCAGTGGTTCTCAGAATTTAATTTGTGTTATAATCACCTGGGAAGACTTAACCTACAGATGCCCCAGGGCCAGACACCCTAGGTCTGAGGGTTGAAGCCCAAGAATTTGCATATCTAATAAGTTTCCTGGTGATGCTGATATATTTGGTCAAGGAACGCACTTTGAAGACTACTTAGGACTTGAAACAGAGAAGGCAATGGCACCCCACTCCAGTACTCTTGCCTGGAAAATCCCATGGACGGAGGAGCCTGGTAGGCTGCAGTCCATGGGGTCGGAAGAGTTGGACACGACTGAGCGACTTCACTTTCACTTTTCACTTTCATACATTGGAGAAGAAAATGGCAGCCCACTCCAGTGTTCTTGCCTGGAGAATCCCAGGGACAGGGGAGCCTGGTGGGCTGTTGTCTATGGGGTCGCACAGAGTCGGACATGACTGAAGCGACTTAGCAGCAGTAGCTGCAGGACATGAAAGATTTTCACAAGATTTCTCAGTCTGTGAAAATGTTTAGTACCCTTCCTTTGCAACCCGCAAAGGAGGGCTAGAGGGAGGAAGGAAGGAAAGAACGGGAGGGAAGCTGTTCAAGAGAAAATTGTAAATGCAAACATAAAGGGTAAGTGGTTTTTCGAATTTCTTATCCACTGCATTCTCCTCACCTCTTTCCTCCAACCTCATGGCATGGGTTGTGGTAGGCACCTCCTTTTGCAGAAATGAAAGTATTTGCCTCTAACAAGATGGGTGTGTTTGCTAGCTTGTCTCTTTTATTCTCACAGCTCTACAAAATCACTATTATTATCCCCGTGTTAAAGAACTGGGGCTCCAAGAAATTAAGTCTTTAACCTAAGAGCACAAAGTGAGAAAGCAGAATCCCAACTCAAATTCAGGTGTTTGGGCCCCAAATCCCTGCTGCTGCTGCTGAGTCGCGTCAGTCGTGTCCGACTCTGTGCGACCCCATAGACGCCAGCCCACCAGGCTCCCTCGTCCCTGATATTCTCCAGGCAAGAACACTGGAGTGGGTTGCCATTTCCTTAGCCTTGCCATTAGTTGATACTGGCCTTCATATTTCCATTCAGCGTTTTAATTCTCCTAAATGCACAAATAACAAAAAATGATTTCTCCCACATTCATGCAGAAACTTCCAAGTGAAAAACACAGATTTAATCCATCTTTCCCCCAAAAATATGCTTTTAATGTCTCTTCTTTTGGTTACTTCTTTGAAGTTAGTTGCTATTTATTTCAAATGTATAGCTGAAAAAGAACTCAAGATCTTGAATCAAAGAATTAATAGAACCTCTCTAAGAAGTATATAGCACCCCTGAATAACCAAAGAATAGTTTGTATTTCTTGAACCAGCAGACATACTGGATCTTCTTGCCCTCCTGGTTCATTGAGGAAACCTTTTAGAATTCCACTGCAGGTCTGTGAGGACATCCATCCCCCAGGACTAATCACAAATATTTTATAAAGATGAAGTTTCGTTATATCTTTGTTCTTTGTATCTTGGCTTTTGTTAGCGCATTTTAATTAGGATCTGGTATCTGCAATAAACAGTAAACATAAAGAGCTTTGCAAAAATGTATTAGACTGTTTGTTTTCACACTCTAATGCATATTTGCACAATTTTACCATGAAAAAAGGAAAACATGCTAAGCTCTTGGGCTCTATCCCAAATGTCCTGGAATAGAATCTGGAAATTACTAAAAATGCAACCAAACCTCATTTTATTCCAGCAATTAACCTAAGAAACAAGAGTCCATTCTCTGTGTGAAAAAAGCATTTTTGAGGGGAGAAGTCTGTTGAAGAGAAGCCTTCTCGATAACACACATATCACATTCTCCAAACCGGTTTTGAAATTTGGACTATTTCCCTTTCATGCTAAAAGAGCTTAATAAACAAATTAAGTTGAGTAATGTTTTGTTTTTCTCTTTCAGAGTGTTAAGAAAGCTGCTTCTGCTAAATGAAGACAGGAAGGACTGCTCAGCATAAAGCAAGGGATAAAGCAGTTGCCTGTGGTCTCATTTTCAACAGTAGCTGGGAATTAATAATTTAATTACTAAATAGTTATAACTAGAATGAATTATTATTAAAACAATAGAATCACGGCAAATGCTGATGACAACCAATAGTTTGGGGGGGTTATATTCGAACATAACATAATCAAAAAGTAGCAAAAACTTAAAAAATCTTCAAATGCGGCTCTTGTGTAAAATTGTTATACATGGGACGCCTTGATGGTGTTCAAATATGACGCAACAGTCATAAAAGTGTGAGCAATTCAGAGGTAATCCCGTGATGTTCCTCGTGCATCTATCCCTGAATATGTTTCTAAATAAAACACAGGATTCAGTAATGTATTCTGTTGCATGATTTATTTATGCATTGAAAGACAATAAACAATAGAGAAAAGGCATAGTCCCAGGAGTCAATTTTAAGTACAAAAGTCATCACATTTTATTAGAGGGAGACATATAGGAAATGCCAGTGTGAACTGGAAAGAAAGGAAAAGTGTTCACTCACAGGTCCCTAGTCTAAGCTGGACTTGGTGCTCCTAAATCCCCTTTAGGGGAATGATATGGCTGAATTTAATTAGAAATCTGTTTTTGTAAGATTAAAGTTGTGCAAAAGTTAAAAGGTTGGATCATGCAAAAATAAAAATGACTCTGAGGATCTTAGGGAATTTGAACCAGTAAACTTAGATTTTATTTCCTGCCAACTGTTTGCAGGAGGATTAAGAGATGTACAGGAATTATTAGTTTTAGATAAAAGCCAGCGTTTTATAAAGTAATTAATTTTTCATTAGTTCCACATAATTTTGGCAAAAATAGTTTTGTTCCAATAAACCTATTACATTTCAAGAGGTTACTCTAAAATATAGCCATTAACTTTGCATTAATTTCACCAGATTTATAATAGGCTAAACTACAGGCAGGAAAGCAGTAATAGTTTTTTACAGAATATATTAGAATTAAAAGGAAAACAATTAAAATGAAAAATATTAAAAACAGGTCATAAAACTTCTAAATTTCTCAGCATGGTTATGCATTTATTTAAAAGACATTTTCTTATACTGTTGCTTGGTTGGGAAGATCCCCTGGAGAAGGAAATGGCAACCACCCCATACCCTTGCCTGGAAAATCCCATGAACAGAGGAGCCTGGTAGGGGTCCCAAAGAGTTGGACACAGCTGAACAGTTGCTTCAGTTCAGTTCAGTTGCTCAGTTGTGTCCAACTCTTTGCAACCCCATGAATCACAGCACGCCAGGCCTCCCTGTCCATCACCAACTCCCAGAGTTCACTCAAACTCATGTCCATCGAATCAGTGATACCATCCAGCCATCTCATTCTCTGTCGTCCTCTTCTCCTCCTGCCCCCAATCCCTCCCAGCATCAGAGTCTTTTCCAGTGAGTCAACTCATCGCATGAGGTGGCCAAAGTATTGGAGTTTCAGCTTTAGCATCAGTCCCTCCAATGAACACCCAGGACTGATCTCTTTTAGGATGGACTGGTTGGATCTCCTTGCAGTCCAAGGGACTCTCAAGAGTCTTCTCCACAGTTCAAAAGCATCAATTCTTATATAAAGTTTACCTTACATTTCTGCATGGGGTTATCTTGGAAGTATCAGAAATAATTATTTTTATTACAATAAATGTATGTTATAATACTACAGATAAAATATACCTAAAGAGTTAAGAAAAATACTTGTTAGCACTGAGAAATCTATTCACAGAGCCATAAACTACCCTTCCCAATACTAGAACTACTTTTAATGAATCCCCAAAAATTCCACTCAAATCGCACAATCAGCCAGACTACTGGAGTGTCTCCCCTCCAGCCTGAGTTCTTCAAACCTCACCAGAATGACAAAGAAGTCTGGTTGAGTGAGAATAAGAGACCTTAAAGTCCTGATAGAAAAATGTTTCTTTACCGTGTACCTCCGATTAGGACTCAGTGGCCAGTGGACAGCACACTCATCTCTACCACCAACCTGCTCCGGGCCAGGCCCCCTCTCCAAGCTCACTGCAGTGTTCTCCTACCGCCTCTCTCAAATCCCATTCTTCTTCCCTAGTTTCACTCAGTCTATGCTGGGAAAGAAAGACCTTGTGAAAATGTAAGTCATGGAGGCAACCTACCTGTCCATCAATAGATGAGTGGATAAACAAGCTGTGGCGCGCACACACACAGACACAGACACACACAGACACACACAGACACACACACACACACACACACACACACTGGAATATTACTCGGCCATAAAAAAGAATGAAATCGTGCCATTGTTAGCAACATGGAAGAACCTAGAGTTTGTCAGGTTAACTGAAATAAACCAGACAGAGAAAGACAAATAGTATATGATGTTTCTTACATGTGGAGTCTAAAAAACTGATACAAATGAACTTATTTTCAAAACAGAAACAGACTCACAGGCAGAAAACAGACTTATGGCCACCAAAGAGGAAAGGTGGGGATGGATAAATTAGAAGTTTGGGATAAACATATACACACAGCTATACATTAAACAGAGAAACAAGAAGGACATGCTACATAGCACAGGGAACTATACTCAATATCTTATAATAACGTATAATGGAAAAGAATATGAAAAAGAATATATATATACAGACAAGCACATGTATAACTGAATCATTTTGCTGGACACCTGAAATACTGCAAACGAAATATAACACCACCCTTATGGCAGAAAGTGAAGAGGAACTCAAAAGCCTCTTGATGAAAGTGAAAGAGGAGAGTAAAAAGGTTGGCTTGAAGCTCAACATTCAGAAAACGAAGATCATGGAATCTGGTCCCATCACTTCATGGGAAATAGATGGGGGTACAGTGGAAACAGTGTCAGACTTTATTTTGGGGGGCTCCAAATTCACTGCAGATGCTGATTGCAGCCATGAAATTAAAAGACGCTTACTCCTTGGTAGGAAAGTTATGACCAACCTAGATAGCATATTAAAAAGCAGAGACATTACTTTGCCAACCAAGGTCCGTCTAGTCAAGGCTATGGTTTTTCCAGTGGTCATGTGTGGATGTGATAGTTGGACTGTGAAGAAAGCTGATCGCCAAAGAATTGATGCTTTTGAACTGTGGTGCTGGAGAAGACTCTTGAGAGTCCCTTGGACTGCAGGGAGATCCAACCAGTCCATTCTAAAGGAGATCGATCCTGGGTGCTGTTTGGAAGGACTGATGCTAAAGCTGAAACTCCAATACTTTGGCCACCTCAAGCGACGAGTTGACTCACTGGAAAAGACTCTGATGCTGGGAAGGATTGGGGGCAGGAGGAGAAGGGGACGACCGAGAATGAGATGGCTGGATGGCATCACCAGCTCGATGGACATGAGTTGGAGTGAACTCTGGGAGTTGGTGATGGACAGGAAGGCCTGGCGTGCTGTGATTCATGGGGTCGCAAGGAGTCGGACACGACTGAGTGGCTGAACTGAACTGAACTGAACTGAAGTCAGACCGTGTCACTCCTAAACTGAAAAGCCTGCGCTGGTTTCCCTCGCTCCTTGAACAGACTCTCGCTCCCACAGAGCCCATGCCTTCCGCTTCTCTACTCTGAGTAACGCTTTCCTGGGCAGTCAGTGCAGCCCAGTCCTGTGAGGGCCCTTCAGAGTCTCTGCCCCCACTCCCATCCCTGGTCACGCACAAGCACCAGATAAATGCCGGGTCCCTATGTTACCACCGGTTTGTATCTAAGACATCTGTCTCAACACATTCTTGAGTCTTTCTGTCCATCCAGTTTTCAGATTTGTTGCCTTGGGCACCCAATACACTCCTTAACATGGGATCCTGACAGCCTCTCAAACGCCACCTTTTTACAAACGCAGCCTAGTTCAATGTAGGCTCAGCATCTTCTTCATGGACCCGTGAATCTCCTGTATTTGCAACTGTGTGCCTGCTGTGTCTGACTCTTTGCCAATCCATGGACTGTAGCCCACCAGTCTCCCCTGTCTGTAGAATTCTCCAGGCAAGAAGACTGGAGTGCGTTGCCATTTCCTCCTCCAAGGGATCTTCCCAGCCCAGGGTCTGAACCACGTCTCCTGCACCGACAGGCGGATTTTTTACCACTGAGCCACCTGTGTTCAGTGGTAGAATTATTCGTAAATGCTCCTCAAATGGGAGGCACCTCTGGTTAGGTTTTACCAGCATCATGAGGGCCCAGGGAACAACCTCATGATCTAGCACTGATCTGTTCTCTAATGATTCCTTGTGTGCTCATGTTGTTGCCCCGCCAACCCAGCAGTTCATCAGGTCTTTGAGGAAAGTGATCCACTTACTTAGTGGGATTACATTCAGACCACGCTAGTGGAGTTCTGAGAACATTGCAGACGCCATGCCAACAAGGGCTCAGGTCAGGGCACGACTGGACTCCACGGAGAGCTGGCTCCCGGGCAGACAAGAAGGCCAGACTGAGCAAAACAAGCGAGGAGGAGTTCAGATCATTCACTCAATCACTCAGTTCCCATACACACAGCAATTTCCGCATCCTGATAGCTGCACTAGACGACGCAGAGAAAGAAATGAGTAAAACGCAACTACTCACTTTTCATCTCTTTCCAAGTGCTTGGCTCTCCCTCAGCACATGGTACATTCACAAGACACACACACACACAGAGACACACCAACACACAAGGACACACACATACACAGAAACACACAGACACACACACACACAGACACAGATACACACACACAGAGACACACACACACACAGACACACACACACACAGACACACACACACACAGACACAGAGACACACACACAGATACACACACACAGAGACACACACACACACAGACACACATAGACACACACACACACAGAAACACACAGACACACACACACACAGACACAGAGACACACACACAGATACACACACAGAGACACACACACACACACACAGAAACACACAGACACACACACACACAGACACAGAGACACACACACAGATACACACACACAGAGACACACACACACAGACACACACACACAGACACACACACACACAGACACACACAGACACACACACACACAGACACACACACACACAGACACACACAGACATACACAGACACAGAAACACACAGACACACACATACACAGAAACACACAGACACACACAGACACAGAAACACACAGACACACACACACAGACACACACATACACAGAAACACACAGACACACCCACAGAGACACACACATACACAGACACACACAGACACAGAAACACACAGACACACACAGACACAGAAACACACACACACACACAAAGAAACACACAGACACACACAAACACAGAAACACACACACACACAAAGAAACACACAGACACACACATACACAGAAACACACAGACACACACAGACACACACACAGAGACACACATACACACAGAAACACAGACACACACACACACATACACAGAAACACACAGACACACACACACACACAAAGAAACACACACAAACACACACACAGACACAGAAATACACACAGAGACACACACACATACACAGAAACACACAGACACACACACACACACAAAGAAACACACACACACCCACAGAAACACACACACAGACACACACAGAGACACACACACATACACATAAACACAGACACACACACACATACACAGAAACAAACACATAGATACACACACACACACACAGACACACACACAGAAACACACATACACAGAAACACACAAACACAGAAACACAGAAACACACAAACACAGACACACACACAGAGACACACATACATGCACATAAACACATAGACACAGACACACACAGACACAGAAACACACACACAGACACACACTCACAGACACACACATACACAGAAACAAACACATACACAGACACACACACACACAGAGACACACACACAGAAACACATAGATACAGACACACACATACACAGAAACACACAGATACACAGACACAATCACATACACATAAACACAGAAACACACACACAGACACACACACACAGACGCACACACATACACATAAACACATAGACACAGACAGACACACAGAGACACACACACAGAGACACAGAAACACACACACAGACACACACACACACAGAAACACACAGACACAGACACACACAGAGACACACACACATAGACACAGAGACACACATACACAAACACACACACAGACACACACATACACAGAAACACACACAGACACACACAGACACAGAAACACACACAGACACACACATACACAGAAACACACAGACACACAGACACAGATACAATCACATACACATAAACACAGACACACACACACAGAGACACACACATATACACATAAACACATAGACACACATACACAGACACAATCACATACACATAAACACACAGACACACACAAACACAGAGACTCACACACATACACATAAACACATAGACACAGACACACACACAGACAGAGACACACAAACACAAACACATACAGATAAACACATAGACACAGACACACACACAGACAGAAACACACCCACAGACACACAGAAACACAGAGACACAGAAGCACACAGACACACACACACACAGACACACACAGACACACAGACACAGGCACACACAGACACAGACACACACAGACACAGACACACACACAGAGACACACACACAGAAACACACAGACACACACACACAGACACACACAGAGACACAGACAGACACACACAGACACACACACACATACACATAAACACACACACACACAGACATACACACAGACACACACACACAGAGACACACACACAGAAACACACAGACACACACACACAGACACACACACACAGAGACACACACACATACACATAAACACACACACACAGACATACACACAGACACACACACAGAGAGACACACACACAGAAACACACAGACACACACACACAGACACACACAGAGAGACAGACACACACACACACACACAGAGACACACACACATACACATAAACACACACACACAGACATACACACAGACACACACACACAGAGACACACACACAGAAACACACAGACACACACACACAGACACACACAGAGAGACAGACACACACACACATACACATAAACACACACACACACAGACATACACACAGACACACACACACAGAGACACACACACAGAAACACACAGACACACACACACAGACACACACAGACACACACACACAGAGACACACACACATACACATAAACACACACACACAGACATACACACAGACACACACACACAGAGACACACACACAGAAACACACAGACACACACACACAGACACACACAGAGAGACAGACACACACACACACACACACAGAGACACACACACATACACATAAACACACATACACATAAACACACACACACAGACATACACACAGACACACACACACAGAGACACACACACAGAAACACACAGACACACACACACAGACACACACAGAGAGACAGACAGACACACACACAGAGACACACACACATACACATAAACACACACACACAGACATACACACAGACACACACACACAAATATATTTTGACTTCTCCATATCTTTAAGATTATTTTAATAATACTTGTGGATGACCATATACATAAAAATTACAAGAAGCAAAATGAAAACTAGTAATAGAATTCAATTAAGGGGTAGATTTCTGGATAAAGGTGCAAAAATATTAATTTCCTACATAAAATAATAATCAAGTATAAACTATTCCCTTTTGTAACACCAATGAAAAGTATAAAATAGCTAACAATGAATATTTAATCCAATGTGTATGGTGGTGAAAGTAATGTCCAATGTTGTAGAAAACAACATTCCATGGGAACCTGAAATGTTAGATCCATGAGTCAAGGTAAACTTGAACATAGTTAAGCAGGAGATGGCAAGAGTGAATGTTGAAGTTCTAGGAATCAGTGAACTAAAATGGACCAGAATGGGTGAATTTAGTTGAGATGACCATTATACCTGCTACTGTGGGCAAGAATCCCTTAGTAGAAATGGAGTAGCTGTCACACTCAACAAAAGTCTGAAATGAAGTATTTTTTGCAACCTCAAAAATGAAAGAATAATCTCAGTTCATTTCCAAGGCAAACCATTCAACATCACGGCAATCCAAGTCTATGCCCCGAACACAAATACCACAGAAACTGAAGTCCAATAGTTCTATGACAACCTACAAGAACTTCTAGAACTAACACTCAAAAAAGATTCACACCAGTCAGAATGGCTGCTATCCAAAAGTCTACATGCAATAAATGCTGGAGAGGGTGTGGAGAGAAGGGAACCCTCTTACACTGTTGGTGGGAATGCAAACTAGTACAGCCACTATGGAGAACAGTGTGGAGATTCCTTAAAAAACTGGAAACAGAACTGCCATATGATCCAGCAATCGCACTCCTGGGCATACACACCGAGGAAACCAGAATTGAAAGAGACACATGTACTCCAATGTTCATTGCAGCACTGTTTATAATAGCCAGGACATGGAAGCAACCTAGATGTCCATCTGCAGATGAATGGATAAGAAAGCTTTGGTACATATACACAATGGAGTATTACTCAGCCATTAAAAAGAATGCATTTGAATCAGTTCGAATGAGGTGGATGAAACTGGAGCCTATTATACAGAGTGAAGTAAGCCAGAAAGAAAAACTTCAATACAGTATACTAACGCATATATATGGAATTTAGAAAGATGAAAATGATAACCCTGTATACGAGTCTGCAAAAGAGACACAGGTGTATAGAACAGTCTTTGGGACTGTGTGGGAGATGGTGACGGTAGGATGATTTGGCAGAATGACATTGAAACATGTATATTATCATATGTGAAATGAATCACCAGTCCAGGTTCAACGCATGATACAGGATGCTCGGGGCTGGTGCACAGGGATGACCCAGAGGGAAGATAAGGGAAGGAGGGAGGTGGGAGGGGGGTTCAGGAAGGGGAACGCACATACACCCGGGGCAGATTCATGTCAATGTATGGCAAAACCAACCAATATAATATTGTAAAATAAAAAAAATTTTTAATGAAAAAAAAAAAAGAACTGAACAAGACAAATGAACAATAAAGTAATTTTTAAAATAATTAAAAAGATGTCCTTTTCATCACAGGGACTGGAATGCAAAAGTAGGAAGTCAAGAGCTACCTGCAGTAATGGGCAAGCTTGGCCTTGGAGTACAAACAAAGCAGGGCACAGGCTAACAGAGTGTTGCCAAGAACATGCTGGTCATAGGAAACACTGTCTTCCAACAACACAAGAGATGACGCTACACATGGACGTCACCAGACGGTCAACACCAAAATCAGACCAATTATGTGTTTTGCAGCCGAAGACAGAGAAGCTCTATCCAGCCAGCACAAGCAAGACTGGGAGCTGACTGGGGCTCAGATCACGAGCACCTCATTTTCAAAACCATTCCCGTGACGAAACTAAAATCTTTTATGATTACACAACGGAGGTGACAAATATATTCAAACGATTAGATCTGGGAGACAGAGTGCCTGAAGAACTATGGGTGGAGTTTCGTAACATTGTACAGAAGGCAACGACCAAAACAATCCCCAAGAAACAGAAATGCAATGAGATGAAATGGTTGTCTGAGGAGGCCTTACAAGTAGTTGAGAAAAGAAGAGAAGTGAAAGGCAAAGGAGAAAGGGAAAGCTATGTGCAACTGAGGCAATGCCAAAGAATGCTCAAACTACCGCACAATCGCATTCATCTCACATGCTAGTAAAATAATGCTCAAAATTCTTCAAGCCAGGCTTTAACAGTACGTGAACCGTGAACTTCCAGATGTTCAAGTTGGTTTTAGAAAAGGCAGAGGAACCAGAGATCAAACTGCCAACATCTGTTGGATTATTGAAAAAGCAAGAGAGTTCCAGAAAAACATCTATTTCTGCTTCATTGATTATGCCAAAGCCTTTGACTGTTTGGATTACCACAACTGCGGAAAATTCTTCAAGAGATAGGAATACTAGACTGCCTGACCTGCTTCTTGGGAAATCTGTATGCAGGTCAGGAAGCAGCAGTTAGAACTGGACAAGGAACAGCAGACTGGTTCCAAATAGGGAAAGGAGTATGTCAAGGCGGTATATTGTCACCCTGTTTATTTAACTTATATGCAGAGTACATCATGAGAAATGCTAGGCTGGAAGAAGCACAAGCTGGAATCAAGATGGCCAGAAGAAATATCAATAATGTCATATATGCAGATGACACCACCCTTAAGGCAGAAAAAGAAGAAGAAATAAAGAGCCTCTTGATGAAAGTGAAAGAGGAGAGCGAAAAAGCTGGCTTAAAAAAAAACATTGAAAAAACTAAAATCAAGGCATCTTGTCCCATCACTTTATGGCAAATAGATGGGGAAACAGTGACAGACTTTATTTTTGGGGGCTCCAAAATCACCGCAGGTGATGACTGCAGCCATGAAATTAAAAGTTGCATACTCCTTGGAAGAAAAGTTGTGAACAACCTAGATAGCATATTAAAAAGTAGAGACATTACTTTGCCAACAAAGGTCCATCTAGTCAAAGCTATGGTTTTTCCATTCAGTTCAGTTCAGTTCAGTTCAGTAGTTCAGTCGTGTCCGACTCTCTGCGACCCCATGAATCACAGCACGCCAGGTCTCCCTGTCCATCACCAACTCCCAGAATTCACTCAAACTCATGTCCACAAAGTCGGTGATGCCATCCAGCCATCTCATTCTCTGTCGTCCCCGTCTCCTCCCACCCCCAATCCCTGCTAGCATCAGACTCTTTTCCAGTGAGTCAACTCGTCTCATGAGGTGGCCAAAGTATTGGAGTTTCAGCTTCAGCACCAGTCCTTCCAATGAACACCCAGGATTGATCTCCTTTAGAATGGACTGGTTGGATCTCCTTGCAGTCCAAGGGACTCTCAAGAGTCTTCTCCAATACCACAGTTCAAAAGCATCAATTCTTCGGCAGTCAGCTTTCTTCACAGTCCAACTCTCAAATCCAAACGTGACCACGGGAAAAACCATAGCCTTGACTAGACGGACCTTTGTTGGCAAAGTAATGTCTCTGCTTTTTAATACACTATCAAGGTTGGTCATTAGTCATGTACAAATGTGAGAGTTAGACCATCGAAAAAGCTGAATGCCAAAGAATTGATGTTTTTGAACTGTGGTGTTGGAAAAGACTCTTGAGAGTCCCTTGGACTGCAGAGAGACCCAACCAGTCCATTCTAAAGGAGGTCAGTCCTAGGTGTTCATTGGAAGGACTGATGCTGAAGCTGAAACTCCAATACTTTGGCCACATGATGCAAAGAACTGACTCACTGGAAAAGACCCTGATGCTGGGAAAGATTGAAGGAGGGAGGAGAAGGGGGCGATAGAGGATGAGATGGTTAGATGGTATCACTGATTCAATGGACATGAGTTTGAGTCAACTCCAGGAGTTGGTGATGGACAGGGTAGACTGGTGTGCTGCAGTCCATGGGGTCACATAGAGTCTGACATGACAAAGCAACTGACCTGAACCGAATGCAGAGTGCCAGAGAATAGCAAGTGTGTGCATGCATGCTACGTCGCTTTAGTCATGTCTGACTCTTTGTGACCCCATGGACTGTAGCCCGCCAGGCCCCTCCGTCCACGGAATTCTCCAAGCAAGAATTCTGGAGTGGGTTACCATGCCCTCCTCCAGGGGATCTTCCCAACCCAGGGATCCAACCCATGTCTTTTATGTCTTCTGCATTACAGGCTGATTCTTTACTGCTGAGCCACCAGGGAAGGCCCCAGAGAATAGCAAGGAGAGATAAGAAAGCCTTCCTCAGTGATCAGTGCAAAGAAATAGAGGAAAACAACAGAATAGAAAAGACAAGAGATCTCTTCAACAAAACTGAAGACACCAAGGGAACATTTCATTGAAAAGACAGGCAAAATAAAGGACAGAAACACCAAGGATCTAATAACAGCAGAAGAGATTAAGAGGTGGCGAGAAAACACAGAAGAACTATACAAAAAAAGATCTTAATGACCGGGATAACCATGATGGTGTATTCACTCATCTAGAGCCAGGCATCCCGGAGTGTGAAGTCAAGCCAGCCTTAGGAAGAATTACTACTGACAAAGCTAGTGGAGTAATGGAATTCCACGTGATCTATTTAAAATCATAAAAGATGATGATGTTAAAGTGTTGCACTCAATATGTCGGCAAATTTGGAACTTAGCAGTGGCCACAGGACTAGAAAAGGTCAGTATTCATTCCAATCCCAAAGAAAGGCAATACCAAAGAATGTTCACACTACCATACAACTGTGTTCTTTTCACATGCTAGCAAGGTAATGCTCAAAATCCTTCAAGCTAGGCTTCAACAGTACATGAACCAAGAACTTCCAGATGTTCAAGCTGGATTTGAAAAGGCAGAGGAACCAGAGATCAAATTGCCAGCTTCCACTGGATCATAGAAAAATCAAGAAAATTCCAGAAAAACATCTACTTCTGCTTCACTGATTATGCTAAAGCCTGTGACTATGTGGATTGCAACACACTGTGGAAAATTCTTCAAGAGATTGGGTCAACAGACCTGTTGTCCTGTCCTTACCTGTCTCCTGAGAAATCCATATGCAAGTCAAGAAGCGACAGTTAGAACAAAACATGGAACAACTGACTGGTTCAAAGTTGGGAAAGGAGTACATCAAGGCTGTATACTGCCCCCCGTTTATTTAACTTACATGCAGAGTACATCATGCAAAATGCTGGGCTGGATGACTCACAAGCTGGAATCAAACTTGCTGGGAGAAATATCAACAATCTCAGATATGTATATAATACTATTCTAATAGCAGAAAGTGAAGAAAAACTAAACAGCCTCTTGATGAGGATGAAAGAGGAGAATGAAAAAGCTGGCTTAAAACTGAATATTCAAAAAAACGAAGATCATAGTATGCATCTCTTCATGGCAGATAGATAGGGAAACAATGGAAACAGTGGCAGATTTTATTTTCTTGGGCTCAAAATTCACTGTGCATGGTGAATTAAAAGACGCTTTCTCCTTGGAAGAAAAGCTATGACCAACCTAGACAGCATAATAAAAAGTATAGATATCACTTTGTCAAAGAAGATTCATCTAGTCAAAGCTATGGTTTTTCCAGTCGTGTACAGATGTACGAATTGGCCCATAAAGAAGGCTAAGTGCCAAAGAATCAATGTTTTTGAACTGTGGTGTTGGAGAGAACTCTTGAGAGTCCCTGGATAACAAGCATATCAAGCCAGTCCATCCTAAAGGAAATCAACCCTGACTATTTTTTGGAAGGACTGATGCTGAAGCTGAGGCTACAATACTTTGGTCACCTGATGCAAACAGCCAACTCATTGGAAAAGACTCTGATGCTGGGAAAGACTGGAGGTCAGTAGAAGGGGCTGACAGAGGAAGAGATGGCTGAATAGCATGGCTGACTTAATGGGCATGAGTTTGGGCAGATCCCAGGAAATAGTGAAAGACAGGGAAGCGTGGTGTGCTGCAGTCCATGTGGCTGCAAACAGCTGGATATGACTCAGCAACAGAGCAGCAACAACAACAAAGTTAGTAAGAAATATGTGCCGGGGCTTCCGTGGCTGAGTGGCTAACACCGCATTCCCAATGCAGGGGCCTGTGTGCAGTCCCGGGTTGGGGAACTAGATTCCACGTGCTGAAACCAAGACCTGGCACAGCCAGATAAACAGATAAAATTTTAAAATTTAGAAAAGAAATGTGTATCAAGAAAACTCTAAATTTTTGAGTAACATAAAGGACGTCTTATGTAATTTTAATGGAATATGTTTCTATCTAGAAACTCATTACATGAGGTATCACCTGATTCCCCAAATGATTTAGAAATATTACACAGTTCCAATCAAACTCCTCTAAAATTTTTGGAATAAGCATAATGGTGTTCTTGTGAAAGAATAAATGGGAAAGAAGGGAAAAAAATGAAAAGAATAATTGTGTTAGCTGTCTATTGCTGTGTAAAAAAATCAGCCCAAAGTTTAGCAGCTTAAAACAACAAACTCTTAATTATTTTAGCTCCTGTGAATCAGCAATCCAAAGTGGTCTAGCTGGTTGCCTCCCAAAGTTGCAATCAAGGTCTCAGCTGGGACTGTCATTGACTGTCATTTCCTCCAATGGCTCCACTCATTACGATCCTCTTCCCACTTACATATGTGGTTGTTGGTAGGATTTGGTTCCTCCTAAGCTATGACCAACCTAGACAGCATATTAAAAAGCAGAGACATTACTTTGCCAACAAAGGTCCGTCTAGTCAAGGCTATGGTTTTTCCAGTGGTCATGTATGAATGTTCAGAGTTGGACTATGAAGAAAGCTGAGCGCTGAAGAATTGATGCTTTTGAACTGTGGTGTTGGAGAAGACTCTTTAGAGTCCCTTGTACTGCAAGGAGATCCAACCAGTCCATTCTAAAGGAGATCAATCCCGGGTATTCATTGGAAGGACTGATGCTGAAGCTGAAACTCCAATACTTTTGTACCTGATGCGAAGAACTAACTCATTGGAAAAGACCCTGATGCTGGGAAAGACTGAAGGCAGGAGGAGAAGGGGTTGACAGAGGATGAGATGGTTGGATGGCATCACCAACTCAATGGACATGAGTTTGAGTAAACTCTGGGAGTTGGTGATGGACAGGGAGGCCTGGCGTGCTGCAGTCCATGGGGTTGCAGAGTCGGACACGACTGAGCGACTGCACTGAACTGATGCTGCACTGGACAGAGCTCCTCGGTTCCTCACTTGTCGTTGTCAGGAGAGCTCTCTCAGGTCCTTGCCATGTGGCCATCTCCATAGGGCAGCTCATAACGAGGCAGCTGGCTTTTCTCAGAGCAAGTGAGTAAACAAGAAAATATCCAAGATGGAAGGCACAATCTTCGTGTAAGCAGAAGTGAAGTGCCATTACCTCGATCACATTTTATTCACCAGGGGCCAATAAGTTCCACACTCCAGGGAAGGAGAGTAACCAGGGGCATGAATACTAGGAAGCAGAGATCACAGAAGGCCGCCTGAGAGAGTGCCTACCCAGCAATCAAGGGGAGCTTGTACTGTCAGCATCACAACATGCCACGAAGCCACATTAACTGAAAGAGCACGTTACCGATGGCACAGCAGATGACTCAATGGTGCAAAATAGAAACCTCCAAACAAACTGAGGTGTCTGTGAACATTTAGTACATTAGTGACCTTTACGCAGAGAGAATGGACATGTCGAACATGGGGGCAGGTGGGCGGGTGCGACAAATTAGGAGGGCAACACTGACATATACACACCACCATGTGTAACATAGACGGCTAGTGAGAACTTGCTGCAACCCAGGAGCTCAGTGGGCCCTGAAGACGCAGAGCGGTAGGATGGGGAGGGAGGGGATACAGCTCATTAAAGTTGTTATACAGCAGAACTAACACAGCATTGTAAAGCAGTTATACGTCAGTTTAAAGAAAATACTCATCTTAAAATCAATGGGAAAAGGATATATGATTTAATCAAATTGTGCTGAGAAAACTGGTTATCCATTGGGAAAAAAAATTATACTGGATCTTTGTGCCGCTATATGATCAAGAGTAGTTCCAGATATTTGAATAGCTACATATATGCTTTTGCAGAGGAACAAAAATGGATACTCAGTTCTATCACTTACATTTTATTCTTAAGCTGGGTGGCGTATATGGGTATTTACTATATAATAGCAAAGCTTTTAGCTCATTACACACCAGGCACCATTATAGGTACTACATAGTTATAAGTACTAATTTACTTAAACCTCAGATTTACCTTACAAATAAAATTATTTTATGACCCCATTTTAAAATAAGGAAATTAAGGCATAAAAATCTCATGCCATGAAGATTTGTGACTATTGTATGTCATCTGTTGCTACATAACAAATTACTGCCAAACTTAGCAGTCTTCAACAACTGACATCTCTTATCTCATACAGATTCTGGGAGCCAGAAATCCAGAAGCAGTTTAGCTGAGTCCTCCTCAGGGACCCTCATGATGTTGTACCAACGGGTCCCCTGGGGCTGGTGTCATCTGAAGGCTCCATGGGGCTGGAGGATCACTTTTGTTTCTACCCTTGTACCTGCTGACCTGAGGCTTTCATTGCTTTCCCCACTGGTTGCTGGTCGAGGGCCTCGGCTCCCCATCAGGCAGACATCTTCATGGAGCTGACGGACTGAATCCATGGCAAGACAGCTCACTTCCCCCGAGGGACATAAATGAGAAAGGTAGAGAAAGAGACAAAGAGAAGCCTCATTAGTTTACAACCTGATGTCAAGACACACTCCATCGTTTATACAACATCGACTCGTTAGAAATGGGTCCTCAAGTTCATCCTGTACTCCAGGGGAATGAAATTAGACCCACAGCTTTAGAAAGGAAGAATGTCAAAGAATTTGTAGGCTTATTCTAAACACCCATGAAATCAGGCTCAGAAGTTGGTTGACTACATATGTCGCCTCTCTTCCATTATTTCTCATGTCAGTTTCTATGTGAAATATTTCATAATAATGTAAAGGCTAAATATATAACTTAAAACCTTTCAGTGATTCACAGGGAAGTGGTTTTCAACGCTAGGATGAGGAAGAGCTTTCAACCATGAGACTCACAGTAGAAGCCACAAATTAAATTACTTAAAAAGCTGAAAGGTACAAATACTCAAAATTCTGTAATAACCTATGTGAGAAAAGACTCAAAAAGGATGGATAGACATATATCTATGGATAAAAAAAATCAAATCAAGTGGCCCTTAGGAAGACTTTCTACTAACAAAGCTAGTGGAGATGATAGAATTCCAGCTAAGCTATTTAAAATCCTAAAAGATGATGCTGTTGAAGCACTACACTCAATATACCAGAAAATTTGGAAAACTCTTCAGTGGCCACAGGACTGGAAAAGGGCAGTTTTCATTCCAGTCTCAAAGGAAAACATTTCCAAAGAATGTTCAAACTACTGTGCAATTGCTCATTTCACATGCTAGCAAGGTTATACTCAAAATCCTAAATCCTAGGCTTCAGGAATACATGAACCACGAAATTCCAGATGTTCAAGCTGGGTACAGAAGAGGCAGAGGAACCAGAGATCAAATTGCCAACACTCACTGGATGATGGAGAAAGCAAGGGAGTTCCAGAAAAACATCTACTTCAGGTTCATTGACTACACTAAAGCTTTGGACTGTGTGGATCACAACAAACTATGGAAAATTCTTAAGGAGAATACCAGACCACCTTACTTGTCTCCTGAGAAACCTGTAAGCAGGTCAAGAAGCAACAGGTAGAACCTTGCATGAAACAATGGACTGGTTCAAAGGAACACCAAAAGCTGTATATTGTCACCCTGCTTATTTAACTTATATATAGAGTATATCATGTGAAATGCTAGGCTGGGTGAATCACAAGCTGGAATCAAGATTGCCGGGAGACCTACCAACAACCTTAGATATGCAGATGATACCACTCTAATGGGAGAAAGTGAAGAGGAATTAAAGAGCCTCCTGATGACAGTGAAAGGGGAGAGTGAAAAAGCTGACTTGAAACTCAACATTCAAAAACCTAGGATCATGGCCTCTGTGCGACCCCATAGACGGCAGCCCATCAGGCTCCCTGTCCCTGGGATTCTCCAGGCAAGAACACTGGAGTGGGTTGCCATTTCCTTCTCCAATGCATGAAAGTGAAAAGTGAAAGTGAAGTTGCTCAGTCGTGTCGGACTCTTAGTGACCCCATGGACTGCAGCCTAACCAGGCTCCTCCGTCCATTGGATTTTCCAGGCAAGAGTACTGGAGTGGGGTGCCATTGCCTTCTCCGTCTGGTCCCATTACTTCATGGCAAATAGAAAGGGAAAAAGTGGAAGCGGTGACAGATTTTATTTTCTTGGGCGCCAAAATCACTGTGGATGGTGACTGCAGCCATGAAATTAAAACACACTCGCTCCTTGGAAGGAAAGGTATGACAAACCTAGATAGCATATTACAATACAGAGACATCACTTTGCTGGCAAAGGTTAATATAGTCAAAGCTATGGTTTTTCCAGTAGTTATGTATGGATGTGAGAGTAGGAACATAAAGAAAGCTGAGTGCTGAAAAGTTGATGCTTTTGAACTGTGGTGTTGGAGAAGACTCTTGAGAGCCCCTTGGACTGCAAGGAGATCCAACCAGTCCATTCTAGAGGAGATCAGTCCTGAATATTCATTGGCAGGACTGATACTGAAGCTGAAACTCCTGTACTTTGGCCACCTCATGCAAGGAGCTGAATCATTGGGAAATCCCTAATGCTGGGAAAGATTGAAGGCCAAAGGAAAAGGGAGTGGCAGAGGATGAGATGGTTAGAGAGCATCATTGACCCAGTGGACATGAATCTGAGCAATCTTAGGGAGATAGTGGACAACAAAGGAGGCTGGTGTGCTGCAGTCCATGTATGCTGTGTGTTTAGTAGCTTAGTTGTGTCCAACTCTTTATGATCCCGTGGACTGTGGCCTGCCAGGCTCCTCTGTCCATTGGCTTTCCCAAGCAAGAATATTGCGTGGGTTGTCATTTTCTACTCTAGGGGACTTTCCTAACCCAAAAATCGAACCTGGGTCTCTTGCGTTGCCTGCATTGGCAGTCTGATTCTTTACCAGTGGGGTCACCAAGAGTCACTTAACGACTGATCAGCAACCAAGGGGTAAATCATAAGCTGTACATCTGAAACTAACACAGCACTGCAAGTCAGCAATAGTCTCATATAAAAAAAACCTGAAAATTACATAAATGAAAGGTATAACTACAGTTTTTAAACCTACATATCAAAAATCATCATTAGCCAAAGTTAAAAGTAAAATGGAAAATTTAGAAAAAAAAATTTGCAAGAGATAGACAGATGAAGAGTTTCTTTCCTTAGTATCAAAGGATGGTTTAAAATCACTAAGAAAAAGAAAACTAGATTCATTTAACATAAATAGGCAATTAAAAAAACAGAAAATGCCAAAAACATGTGAAGAAAATTTTCAGCTTATTTGATCTTTAGTAATCTAAGAACAGCAATTAAAAATGAAATCTGTATGTTCTTTCAAGTTAGCAAAGATTGGAGGAACAATGGTATTTTCAAGTTCGGAGAAAAAGAGTGTTTCATATGTCCACAAGTATAAAAATGGATACATATTCTGCAAGGAAGTTTTCACTCTCTACCAGAATCTTTACATTTAAAGTTGTTTACCTTTTCACATAACAACTCTGTTTCTAGCAACTCATCTTAAGAGTTAATTGGACAAAACTATGTATATGTACAGATGCTCATCACAGCATTTTTTATTATAGTGAAAAAAAGCTGATACAGCTTAAATGTCCAAAAACCAAAGGTTTTGTTAAATAAATGATGGTACAATGGTGACTGATGGAAGACAATGCCATTAATGTTTTAGTAGCATATTTACTGACATGGAGAAAATTTATGAGGTTAAATGAATAATATATTTTAAATGGCATATATAACATGGTACAATTTTTGAAAGAAAACGTTTTCAATGATATGCACAAAGCATATATTAACAGTGTTAAACGAGCAAAATGTTAATAGTGTTATTGTTAAATGACAAATTTTTGGTGATTTTTATCTTCATCTGTTTACTCCTGTTTAAACTACTTGAAGAAAAATACAATAAAATGGATTTTAAAATGTACTATGTGAAATATGCCCAAATCATAAATCCATAGTTATTTCTCCAATGACCCCTGGTGCTCTCCCTTTCTCCCTTACTAAGTGGATCAGTGGTAGACGGGATGGAACCTGTTATCACCAATTAACAGTCATTAATCCCTCCCCTTTAGTGCAGCCTTTGTAATGTGCATAATACAGAAGTGAATCTGAAATCCTCCACCCAGCCCAGGATCTCGACGTACTTTACTGAATCACTAGTGTTTCTGCTTTTAAGCTTGAACTTCAGGCAGCATTTCCCAAAGGACTCACATGGAAAGCAAGTGATCCAAAGCAAACATGAATATAAGCCTGTCTTCCACACCTCAAAAGCTTTTATCACAGTGGTTTACCATATCTCAAAACTGCATCTATGTCATTAGCCTCTGCCATTGTAGAGACAGTTGAAAGTTTGATTTTGAAAACGAAAAATTCTTAGACTTCATAACAAGTCTCTAACTGATAGTTAACCACGCATATCGAAAGGTAGCAAGGGCCAAACAGGCTATCCATTTGTTACTCTTACGTTCTAATAGATGTGTTTTTAGTTAACTTAGCCAAATTCTGGCCAACTTTCTATTGAGAAAAACAAAATCCAAGAAAACAAGTAATCACTTTTTGATGAACAAAGGGAAACGCATATTCACCTAAATATAAAAGATCGAAAACGACTATATAAATTGCATACAACTAATAAAACATATTTCAAAAGGCAATGGCCAGCATATTTTTCACATTTTTTAAAAAAAATTCTTATTTTAAAGCAAGAATTTGCAATAAATTGGGCTAACTTTAAAGGCGAAGACATTCTGGAGAGTTCCCTGTTGGCTTAGCGGACAGGACTGT
The DNA here is from genome assembly GCF_049115385.1 of Moschus berezovskii. NCBI lineage: Eukaryota > Metazoa > Chordata > Mammalia > Artiodactyla > Moschidae > Moschus > Moschus berezovskii. Next base: position 12,853,039 of record NC_142460.1, on the reverse strand, counting down.
CACTGCCTTGACCTGGCTTCCATTATTGGTCAGGGAACCAAGATCCTGCAAACCGTGTGGAGCAGTGAAAAAAAAAAAAATTCTAACTTTTATTTGGTAAGAAATAATAAGTGAACTTCATCTTCTTTTCTTCCTTAACTAATAAAATCTTACAAGCTCTTTGGTCCTATAAGGCAGCACATACCAGATCAACCCAATATAAGCTTACAAAGACATTCTGAAATTATGAGATTAGCTTATTCATTAAAGAAAATTTGTATGAGTGACTTCCTAGTATTTTCCCACCTCATCATTGATCACTTTTGGAAGAGAACTATTGGCTGAATGGTACTTGTCCTTTTAGAAAACTGAAGAAGAGGTTTTATCCTCTTACAGCTATAAATTCCCGCTGAGAACCAACTCCTCTGATGGTATTAAACAAATAATAAGAATAAAGTTCTAACATGCAAGGTCTGATTCAGCACCCAGTTTAATGAGCTTTAAGGCCATGTTAAGTGCTTTGAAATCAAAGGGAAGGAAGGATAATATACTGTATCGTCCATCTGAAACATAGCATCAGTCTATCAGAGATTAATATTTTAATCACTTTACTTCAGTATTTTCACTTTGATTTTTTTTTGTGTTGTCTATCTGTATTTTATGGAAACAACCAGGGTTTAATATAATACAGGAATAAACAAAAATTTGAAGAAACTCAGAAATACTTAGGAGATTGTCTGGTCCTTTCCATCACTGATGCTTAATAAAAGCTTATTGTATTACATTGAATAGTACTGAGTTGGAACTTAAGAAAGTCAACTGTTACAGAGGAGAAACAGCCTCTGTATTTATTGGCCATGTGCCCACTCTGGGCTCAGCCTTCTCATCTGAAAAACGAGATAGTCTGCAGCTGCCCGTACTCTGTGGGCACGTGAAATCCAAGTTGAGAAAGACCTGTGCCTTAAAACGTCTAGTTGCCGTGGCTTGTGCTACAGCACAGTGTATATCCTTAGAAATCCAAACATAAGAGCCCTCTGTTTTTGAGAAATTCAAAGTTCGTACATTGAGGAAACCAAACCTCCTCCCAGAAGATAAAACAATCACCTTCCAGTACCAATTCCCTTTGACTAATGGCATAACTTGTTCAAAATACTTTTAGAATCAAACCAGTAATTTGGTCCAGAGCACGCCCACCCAAAGTCAAGGAAATTTACTTTTTATTCATTTAAAAAATTTTTTAAACGAACTGTTCCTTTGGCTGCGTCGGGTCTCAGGCGTGGCACATGGGCTCTTCCTGAGTCACGTGGGATGTTTCGTTGCAGCGTAGGGCTCTGCAGTTGCAGCAAGTGGGCTCCAGAGCACACAGGCTCAGAAGGCACAGCGTGCCGGCTGAGTGGTTCTGGGGCACGTGACGTCTTAGTTCGCCGACTACAGATCAAACCCACATCCCCTGCAAGGCAGAATTTTAACCACCAGACCACCAGGGAAGTCCCTGAAATTGCCTTTTTACAAGTAAACATATAAGAGATCATCATCTGCAAGTTGCTCCAAAATTCCCAAGGGTTAAGATACGTGGAAAGCAAAAATAAATAAAAGGCTAGTGGTAATTACAAGACACTGAGCCAGACTTACCTGTGCGCATCCAGGAGTCTCCAGCGGAGATGTGGGTCAACAGTAGCCTGCCGTGGGTCATGGGCACTGACAACAACAGTGCTGGGGGCCGCAGCTGGGCTAAGTCCTTTTGAAGGAGGTTGCCATTACACCACTACCTCTACCATCAGTGAGGGAACACAGCACAACCGATTAACAGAAAAGTGGATTAAAGAGTTACTGAGTGTGGCCTTGCCCACCAGAGCAAGACTCAGCTTCCCCCACAGCTAATTCCTCCCATCAGAGCTTCCACAAGCCTCTTACCCCCATCCATCAGGAGGCAGACAGAATGAAAACCACAGCCACAGAAATGTAACCAAACTGAGCTCGTGAACCACAGCCGGGTCTAACAAAAACTGTGAGCCATGCTGTGTGGGGCCACCCAAGACAGACGGGTCACGGTGGAGAGTTCTGAAAAAACGTGGTCCACTGGAGAAGGGAATGGCAAACCACCTCAGCATTCTTGCCTTGAGGACTCGATGAACAGAAGGAAAAGGGGAAAAGATAGGACACTGAAAGGTGAATTCCCCAGTCAGTAGGTGCCCAATATGCTACTGGAGAACAGTGGAGAAGTAACTCCAGAAAGAATGAAAAGACGGAACCAAAGTGAAAACAACACCCAGTTGTGGATGGGACTGGTGATGAAAGTAAAGTCCAATGCTGTAAAGACCAATATTGCATAGAAACCTGGAATGTTAGATCCACGAATCAAGGTACTTGGAAGTGGTCAAACAGGAGATGGGGAGAGTGAACTCTGACATTTTAGGAATCAGTGAACTAAAATGGATGGGAATGGGTGAATTTAATTCAGATGTCCATTATATCTGCTACAGTGGGCAAGAATCCTATAGAAGAAATGGAATAGCCCTTGTAGTCAACAAAAGAGTCTGAAATGCAGTACTTAGATGCAATCTCAAAAATGACACAATGATCTCTGTTCGTTTCCAAGGCAAACCATTCACTATCACAGTAATCCAAGTCTATTCCCTGATCAGTAATGCTGAGGAGCTGAAGTTGAACGGTTCTATGAAGACTTACAAGACCTTCTAGAAATAACACCCAAAAAAGATGTCCTTTTCATCATAGGGGACTGGAATGCAGAAGTAGGAAGTCAAGAGATACCTGGAGTAAAAGGCAAATTTAGACTTGGAGTACAAAATGAAGCAGGGAAAGGCGAACAGAGTTTTGCCAAGAGAACGCACTGGTCATGCAAGCACCCTCTTCCAACAACACGAGAGAAGACTCTACACATGGACATCACCAGATGGTCAACACCGAAATCAGATTATATTATATTATAATCAGATTATATTATATTATTATATTATTGTATTATATTATTATATTCTTTGCAGCCAAAGATGAAGAAGCTCTATACAGTTAGCAAAAATAAGACTGGGAGCTGACTGTGGCTCAGATCATGAACTCCTTATTACCAAATTCAGACTTAAATTGAAGAAAGTATGATTCATGGGGTCGCAAAGAGTCAGACACGACTGAGTGACTGAACTGAACTGAACTGAGGCAAAATCACTAGAACATTCAGGTATGACCTAAATCAAATCCCGTGTGATTATACAGTGGAAGTGACAAATAGATTCAAAGGACTAGATCTGATAGACAACGTGCCTGAAGAACTATGGACAGAGGTTCTTGACATTGTACAGGAGCCAGTGATCAAGTCCATCCCCAAGAAAAAGAAATGCAAAAAGGTAAAATGGTTGTCTGAGGAGGCCTTACAAATAGCTGAGAAGAGACGTGAAAGGCAAAGAAGATAAGGAAAGATAAAAACATCTGTATTAAGAGTTCCAAAGAACAGCTAGGTGAGATAAGAAAACCTTCCTACATGATCAATGCCAAAAAATAGAGGTAAACAATAGAATGGGAAAGGCTAAAGATGTCTTCAAGGAAATTGGAGATACCAAGGGAACACCTCATGCAAGTTCAGTTCAGTCGGTCAGTCATGTCCGACTCTTTGCGACCCCACGAACCACAGCACGCCAAGCTTCCCTGTCCATCACCAACTCCCGGACTCCACCCAACCCCATGTCCATTGAGTCGGTGACGGCATCCAACCATCTCATCCTCTGTCGTCCCCTTCTCCTCCTGCCCCCAATCCCTCCCAGCATCAGACTCTTTTCCAATGAGTCAGCTCTTCACATCAGGTGGCCAAAGTATTAGAGTTTCAGCTTCAACATCAGTCCTTCCAATAACACCCAGGACTGTTCTCCTTTAGGATGGAGACTCCTTGCAGTCCAAGGGACTTTCAAGAGTCTTCTCCAACACCACAGTTCAAAAACATCAATTCTTCTGCACTCAGCTTTCTTTATAGTCCAACTCTCACATCCATACATGACCACTGGAAAAACCGTGGTCTTGAAAGTGGAGAAAATCACTAGACCATTCAGGTATGACCTAAATCAAATCCCTTATGACTATACAGTGGAAGTGAGAAATAGATTTAAAGGACTAGATCTGATAGAGTGCCTGATGAACTATGGACGGATGTTCATGACATTGTACAGGAGACAGGGATCAAGACCATCCCCTCATGCAAAGATGGGCACAATAAAGGAAAGAACAGTATGGACATAACAGAAGCAGAAGATATTGAGAAGAGGTGGCAAGAATATGCAGAAGAACTACACAAAGAATATCTTAATGACCTGGATAACCACAACGGTGTGATCACATGCTTAGAGCTAGACATCTTGGAGTGTGAAGTCAAATCAGCCTGAGGAAGCATCACTACAAACAAAGCTAGTGGTGGAGGTGATGGATTTCCAGCTGAGCTATTTCAAATTCTAAAAGATGATGCTGTTAATGTGCTGCCCACAAATGCCAGCAAATCTGTAAAACTCAGCAGTGGCCACAGGACATGAAAAGGTCAGTTTTCATTCCAATCTAAAAGAAGGTCAATGCCAAAGAATGTTCAAACTGTTGTACAACTGCACTCATTTCACCTGCTAGCAAAGTGATGTTTAAAATTCTGCAAGCTAAGCTTCAATAGTACTTGAACCAAGAACTCTGAGGTGTTCAATCTGGATTTAGAAAAGGCAGAGGAACCAGAGATCAAATTGCCAACATCCGTTGAATCATAGAAAAAGCAAGAGAGTTCCAGAAAAACATCAACTTCTGCTTCACTGACTACTCTGCAGCTTTTGACTGTGTGGATCACAACAAACTGTGGAAAATTCTTCAAGAGATGGGAATCCCAGACCACCTTACCTGCCTCCTGAGAAACCTGCATGCAGGTCAGGAAGCAACAGTTAGAACTGGACATGGAACAACAGACTGGTTCCAAATTGGGAAAGGAGTACATCAGGGCTGTATATTGTCACTCTGCTTATTTAACTTATATGCAGAGTACATCATGTGAAATGCCAGGCTGGATGAAGCACAAGCTGGAATCAAGATTGCCAGGACAAGTATCAATAACCTCAGATATGCAGATGACACCACCCTTATGGCAGAAAGCAAAGAAGAACTAAAGAGCCTCTTGATGAAAGTGAAAGAGAAGAGTGAAAAAGTTGGCTTAAAAGTCAACATTCAAAAAACTAAGATCGTGGCATCCAATCCCATCACTTCATGGCAAATGGGAAAACAATGGAAATAGTGACAGACTTTATTTTCTTGGAGTCCAAAATCACTGCAGATGGTGACTGCAGCCACGAAATTAAAAGACACTTGCTCCTTGGAAGAAAAGCTATGATCAACCTAGACAGCATATTAAAAAGCAGAGATATTACTTTGCCAACAAAGGTCCATCTAGTCAAAGCTATGGTTTTTCCAGTAGTTATGTATGGATATGAGAGCTGGACTATAAAGAAAGCTGAGTGCCGAAGAAATGATGCTTTTGAACTGTGGTGTTGGAGCAGACTCTTGAAAGTCCCTTGGACTGCAAGGAGATTCAACTAATCCATCCTAAAGAAAATCAACCCTGAATATTTATTGGAAGGACTGATAAAGAAGCTGAAATCCAATACTTTGGCCACCTGATGCAAAGAGCCAACTCATTAGAAAAGACTCTGATGTGGGAAAGATTGAAGGCAGGAGGAGAAGGGGACGACAGAGGGTGAGATGGCTGGATGGCACCACTGACCTAATGGTCATGAGTTTGAGCCAGCTCTGGGAGACGTTGAAGGACAGGGCTGCCTGGCGTGCTGCGGTCCTTGGGGTCGCAAAGAGTCAGACACCACCGAGCAACTGAACAACAAGAAAGAACTGAGCCTCGGAGTCTCTGCCCTTTTCAGCAGCATCGTTAAGGACTCATTTCATAAAATTAAGGAGAGTTAAAAAGGCCATTTTGATTTGTTCCCTCGTAGGTCTGACTCCACCGCAAGAAAACACTAAGGACCCCTTCTTTGAGTCTTGGGTTCCAGAGAAGTTCTGCCTTCTCTGAGAGATGAACCCAGTTCCTCCTTTCTGATGGCTGATTTGTAAATCATCAGGCTTCCCTCTTACCCAGCCTGACAAGAAGCTTTTAGACTTAAGGTCCAAACTCAATCACAGCAGCCACTTGAACGCTGGAAGTCAGCGTACTTTCCCGTCTGTTTTTCTATTTTATTACCCTTGTTTCTGTCTCTTTTCACGTCGTTGCAAACTCTTTAGGAAAGAAGTGAAGTGTAAATAAATACAACCATAAAATGAGCATAACATGTAAAAATCACAGTCTATATTCAAAGAACAACATTCCTCACATCTATACAAGAATATCAAAATTAAAAGTGAACTTATTTAGAAGTGAACAGCATGATATCAGCAAAATTTAGACAAGTAAGTAAATCGTTTATTAGATGCTTCATCAACTGTCTCAATCCATTTTGCTTTATCAATCTCTCGGGGAAAATTGAGACCTCTCTGAACACTTGGAGTGCTCAATTAAACATTTTGTAAAAATAAATGGAACTAATTTTTAGGTGAATGTCTAACTTCAAAGCGGAAACAAGATTCTTAAGAACTAGAGGCTCTGTGTTATTGAGAGGAGTGTTGGCTGCTGTAACAAACTCAAAAATGTGTAAAGACTCAAACACATTTGAAGGTTTCTTGTTTTTGTTTTTCTCATGTAGAAGCCTGAGGTTTTCCTCTAATTAACAGGCCAGTCTTCTCCATGTGGTGCTTTAGGGACCTGGGTTCCTTCCATCACTGGGTTCCCCATCCCCTAGGGCAGGGGTCCCCGACCTCCAGGACCTCATGCCTGATAATCTGAAGTAGAGCTAATGTAACAGTGACGGAACCATCGTCCCAAGTCCTCCCCCACTCCTTTGGTCTGCGGAAAAGCTATCTTTCACGAAACTGGTCCTTGTTGCCAAAAAGTTTGGGGAACAATGGTCTAGGGCGCTCAGCTAGCAGAAAGGAAAATGCTGACTTGAAAATAATATATCACTCCTACTCACATTGCACTGGTGAAGACTAGTGGGGTGGCCACAACCAGACACAAAGCAAGGCCTGGGGGTTAGGGCGTAGGGACTCAGACGCGTATTTCGTGACCAAATGGCCACTTTCTGGTCAGGACTGCATTCAGTGGGAAGGGGGCTCGTAAGCTGAGCCGACCGCTTGCCCTTCCCGTTACATGTTCAGGTCTCCACCCTTTTGTTTCCATTTTCCAGACTCGTCAACCTCTAGGCAAAGGCAAACACTCAAACGCCCACTGGCAACTTGGCAGCGTAAGTTGGTCTGTGTCAGTCTAGGTTGCCGGCAGAGGAGAGCTGGTGGTAAAAGGAAGCTGGACAGAACCAGGAAATCACACCAAAGACATAAACACCAACCCTGAGATCACAGACATCTTCCTTCCGGGCTGTTTATTCCACAGGAAAGATAAACCGGACAGGCCAGGACAGACTCAAGGTTTTCATCAGTGAACGTTCTCTGTTTAATGCGTTACAAATATGACACTTCTGGAAGCCTTTTCTCATTAAGAAATTTACACACCAGAGGATTACCTTGGTTAAGACATATATCCTGATACTTATTCAGGAAATATATTTTTACCAAATAATTTAACCCAAATATTTATCATGAGGGTTCCAGGTATAGCTCAGCCAATATATAGATATGAGACTTTCAGGCAACCCACTTCACTTTTATGGCACTCAGAATCTTCATTAAAAAAAAAAAAAATCAAGAGATTGGACCAGACAGTTGGTAATGTCCATCTAATATGAAAAACTCTGCAATCTGCATGGTATATAAAGTTAAAATTCAACTTTCAACTTGAACACACAATATATTCTGGCATCAGTGGTGAGCAAGTTATTAATAAATGGTTCAGTTCAGTTCAGTTCAGTTCAGTCGCTCAGTCGTGTCCGACTCTCCGCGACCCCATGAATCACAGCACGCCAGGCCTCCCTGTCCATCACCAACTCCCGGAGTACACTCAAACTCATGTCCACAGAGTCGGTGATGCCATCCAGCCATCTCATTCTTCGTCGTCCCCTTCTCCTCCCGCCCCCAACCTTTCCCAGCATCAGAGTCTTTTCCAGTGAGTCAACTCGTCTCATGAGGTGGCCAAAGTATTGGAGTTTCAGCTTTAGCATCAGTCCCTCCAATGAACATCCAGGATTGATCTCCTTTAGAATGGACTGGTTGGATCTCCTTGCAGTACAAGGGACTCTCAAGAGTCTTCTCCAACACCACAGTTCAAAAGCATCGATTCTTCGGCGATCAGCTTTCTTCACAGTCCAACTCTCACATCCATACATGACCACGGGAAAAACCATTGCCTTGACTAGACGGACCTTGGTCGGCAAAGTAATGTCTCTGCTTTTTAATATACTATCAAGGTTGGTCATAACTTTCCTTCCAAGGAGCAAGCGTCTTTTAATTTCATGGCTGCAATCAGCATCTGCAGTGATTTTGGAGCCCAAAAAAACAAAGTCTGACACTGTTTCCACTGTTTTTCCATCTATTTCCCATGAAGTGATGGGACCAGATGCCATGATCTTTGTTTTCTGAATGTTGAGCTTCAAGCCAACCTTAAATGGTAGTCAAGTTATTAATAAATAATTGGATTTTGAATGAGCAAATGTTTGTTAAATCCAAATATTGCTGCATGGTCCAAAAGGATACGTGCACCCCAATTTTCACTGCTGCTGCTGCTGCTGCTAAGTCACTTCACTCGTGTCCGAATCTGTGTGACCCCGTAGACGGAAGCCCACCAGGCTCCCCCGTCCCAGGGATTCTCCAGGCAAGAACACTGGAGTGGGTTGCCATTTCCTTCTCCAATGTGTGAAAGTGAAAAGTGAAAGTGAAGTCGCTCAGTCATGTCCGACCCTTAGTGACCCCACGGACTGCAGCCTACCAGGCTGCTCCATCCATGGGATTTTCTAGGCAAGAGTGCTGGAGTGGCTTGCCATTGCCTTCTGCAGCACTGTTTATAATAGCCGAGACATGGAAGCAACCTAAATGTCCACTGACGGAAGAATATGTGAGTATGTGGCACGTGTACACAAGGGAGGATTACTCAGCCATTGACGAGAACGGAACAATGCCACTGGCAGCAACAGGGATGAGCCTAGAAATCGTCACATTGAGTGAAGTCAGTCAGAGAGAAATATATCACATGACATCTAAGAAACAAGGGATACAAATGACCGTTGTTACAAAGCAGAAGCAAGACTCACAGACTGAGACCTCACGGTCACCAGGGGAAAAGCAGGGGCGGAGAGTGAGGGAGTTTGAGACCGGCATGTACACATTGCTGTATTTAAAACGGAAAACCAATAAGGAGCTACTGTATGGCAGAGGGATGTCTGCTCAATATCATCTAAAAATCTAATTAGGAAAAGAGTTTCAAAAAGAATAGATGCATGTATATGTATAACTGAATCACTTTGTTGTACAACTGAAACTAACAACATTGTTAATCAACTATATTCCACCATAAAATAAAAAGTTAAAAATTCTTTCAAATACACACACGCAAATATTGACTGCGTGGGGACTGTTTCCGTATATCAGACAGTGTCTAACCAAATGCCTAATCAACTACCGCAGAATAAGAGTTTCAACAGGCCTTTACCGTTTTACACACATGACATTGCATTTAACTGAATCGCAGGAAACCTTGCACACAGCTCCTAAACCTTAAAAGAGAGTGCACGAAAGTTAATTCATCAGAGTGTGTTACAAAAGTAAATACTACTCTACACCCACTGGGTGTCTTAGAATGTCATTCGGCAAACAGCTAAATGACTAGTCTGGGGAGCTAAATCATAACCTGATTACCCAACTGGGTAACCGCCTTCCTTAAACAGAGCCCCAGTCAGGGCACAGCCGAGGCCAGAAGCAGACCATCCTCACCTGCTCCCCTCCAGAACCACAAGGCGTTTGGTGCTGGGGAACTGCCCTGGACACATCTGCAGTGTCCTCCAGAACTTCATGGAGATCAGTGTCCGCTGTGTCCCCTACAAACCCCACCAGAGAGAAGCACCCAACTCCCAACTCAATTTAAGAAGTAAATACAAGATCTTCCGGTTATGATTAATCTGATCTCCAAATCCTCACTCAGGAAGTCCGGTGAAGTTCTAGAAACCAGCAGACAGCATAAAAGGGGAAGGGGTCAATTCTACAGGGAGTGAGTGAGGGGGTTGTTTATAAAAAGCTTCACAGATAAGGTGACATTTGAGATGGCCCTTCAAAGAAGGAGGGATGAGGATCTGGACAAGGAAGGAAAAGCTTCCTAACATGCAGGGGCCAGACAGATAACCAGGACCACATCACAGAGGGCCTGGGACAGGAGGCCGAAGAATTTGAAATTCATCCTGCGGATGATGCCAAGTCCCTGGGGGATTTTAAGCATCAGGGTAACAAGATAAAGCTGCATTTTGCCAAGACTGCTATGCTGACAATAGTGTGGAGGAGAAACTGTGGGCCAAGATAGGAACAAAGGGGCCATCAGGAGACAACTGTGGGAGTTATTACAAGGTCGGTTTACTATATTCCCTAGGACAAAGTTCCTGGACAGAAAACCAGCCCCTAGCCCACCCCAAGCCTTAGGCAGAGTCACAAGCTACAGGAAATTTCATGGAGACAGATACTCCTCATCTGTACATAGATGCTTCCAGGCAGTTGGTAACCTTCGCTCAAGTTGCGTGTATGAAGCGTGTGGGGCTAGATGCCTGTGCCTTCCTCTTTACTGATTACCTTCAGTTGCACACTGGGGTCGTCTTTTGGCAGGTATGCCTTCTGATTTAGACTGGTGCCTCTTCTCTGCGAGGAAGGACCAAGGACTGTCTTTCCTGTATCCAGCCTGTCACAGACTGACGCTTTTGTCAAACACAATAATGATAAATTACCTGAAAAATGAAGTGAAAAAGTGAAGAACAGAAATGCAAACCCTTTTTCTGGTTTTACGGAACAAACATGAGACTGCTCCGTCAAATTGCTGCCAGAATTCCTGAAAGCTCACTCCCGATTGCTGCCGTGTGCCTGTGAGAGTCTGCGGACTGGCCCAGGTCCAGAGAGCGCGCTGCGTTGCACTGGTCCCGAGGAGCGGAGCAGGAGGCGTGAAGCGCAGGAAAGCGAGCAAGCTCCGAGGGCATCCCAGACTCCTCCCCTGCTTTAGACCCTCGAAGAGACTGGGTGACTGCACTGCTAAAGCCAGCAGGCGGAGGTGGCCAGACACAAGGTCCAGAGCTCTATGTGGCGAAGCCGCGTAAACGAAGCAGCCCTTTTATTAGATTTGGGTCAACGGGGGTGTTTCCCTCCTATATAACTTTGCTTTCAGCAACCACCGAGACCAATATTTAAACATGTTAGCACTGATGAGCAATGCCAGAAAGAATATAATCAAACAAAGTGACTCAATTAATAATTTATACACTAACAACTATGTGAAAATACAAGGCATGAGGAATTAAATTAGGAAAAAAAATGTAACCCAAATTAGAATACATCTCGATTAAATTAGATTCCCCAGCAGTGCTATAAGTTTAGTTAAAGCCCAAAGCTCTGCAATGACCTTACACTAATGGTAAGTACACTTGGAGCGTACGCGGTATATTTGAAGCACTTTATAAATACTTATGTGGATGCTTCGCTAAAGCTTAAGTGATTGTCCCACTCTTTCCAGACTTCTCTTTACAGCGCATTAACAATAGCTGTTTATTGAACATTGGTTGGCTTCAGAGGCATTATGTCTTTAAATTCTCCCTTGATGAAAGTGAAAGAGGAGAGTGAAAAGTTTGGCTTGAAGCTCAACATTCAGAAAACGAAGATCATGGCATCTGGTCCCATCACTTCATGGGAAATAGATGGGGAAACAGTGGAAACAGTGTCAGACTTTATTTTTTGGGCTCCAAAATCACTGCGGATGCTGATTGTAGCCACGAAATTAAAAGACACTTACTCCTTGGAAGGAAAGTTATGACCAACCTAGATAGCATATTAAAAAGCAGAGACATTACTTTGCCAACCAAGGTCCATCTAGTCAAGGCTATGGTTTTTCCCATGGTCATGTATGAATGTGAGAGTTGGACTGTGAAGAAAGCTGATCGCTGAAGAGTTGATGCTTTTGAACTGTGGTGTTGGAGAAGACTCTTGAGAGTCCCTTGGACTGCAAGGAGATCCAACCAGTCCATTCTAAAGGAGATCAATCCTGGGTGTTCATTGGAAGGACTGGTGCTGAAGCTGAAACTCCAATACTTTGGCCACCTCATGCGAAGAGTTGACTCACTGGAAAAGAGTCTGATGCTAGCAGGGATTGGGGGTGGGAGGAGACAGGGACGACAGAGAATGAGATGGCTGGATGGCATCACCGACTTGATGGACATGTGTTTGAGTGAACTCCAGGAGTTGGTGATGGACAGGAAGGCCTGGTGTGCTGTGATTCATGGGGTCGCAAATAGTCGGACACGACTGAGCGACTGAACTGAACTGAACTGAATGACCCTATAAGATGCATATTATATTCTCCCATTGTAAAGATAAGAAAACTGAGGTTCAGAAAGGGTAAGTACCTTAGGAAAAGTACACAATTGTTAAGAGGAGGGACCAAGTTGAAACCTACACCTCTGATACCACAGCATGTCATTCTAACCAATATGTGCTACTGTGTGTGTGTGTGGTGTTTAGTCGTTCAGTCAGGGACAAATCTTTGCAACCCAATGGACTATATTGCCCGCCAGGTTCCCCTGTGCATGGAATTTTCCAGGCAAGAATAGTGGTGTGGGTAAGCTACTCCCTTCTCCAGGGGATCTTCTCCACCCAGGGATCCAACTTGGGTCTCCTGCTTTGCAGGCAGACTCTTTCCTGTCTGAGAAGCCAGAGAAGCTCATGCTCTATTGTACGCTGCCTGAATTAACGGCTTCACTGGAGCTCTGACCCAGAGGCCACAGACAGCGTGGTTGGAGCTGCCTCTTCAAAAGCTTTAAATGGGAGATACACTACTCCTTGACCCTCACTCAATAGTAAAAACCCCAGGAAAGTGCCACCACCCAGGGAAGCCTGATCTCTGCACCTGCCCGTCTTCTTTAACTTTTTATTTTAATAACATTAAACTTACAGAAAAGCTGCAAAACTCATACAGAGAGTTCCCATATGCCCTTTAACTAGACGCCCCCAATGTTATATCTTACACTATCACAGTACCATTAATGAACCCAGAAAACTGACGTCGTTACAATACTATCAGGCTACAGACCCTACTTAAATTTTGTCAAATTAAGACAACACCATGTTAGTTCATGCTGTGCTTCTCACTGCGGTTTCTGCTGCTTCCTTCATCTTCTCCAACCTGTGGCGGCTCCTCCATCTCTGTCTTCACATTCTCGACACTTTGAAGAGCATGGGTCACTTTTGTTGTAGAACGGCCCTCAGTTTGGACTTGCTGGTCCTTTTGTCATGATGACCTTACTGTTGTGGATTCAGGCGCAGAATACCGTACAGATGCTGCGCCTTGCTAGTGTACTGTGTCAAGGGGTACACGCCGTTACTGTCTTATTGTTAGTGATCGTAGCCTTGAGTAAGGTACTGTCTACCAGACTTCTCTCCTGGAAAGTTACTATATTGTCACTTTGTAGTTAATAAGCATTTATTTGGAGAGGATGTCTTAAGATCATCCTGCCAGCCTTTCTAACTTTGACATATCAGCTTGTTAATTTTAGCATGTTCTTTTCAATAGGAATGGATTTTAACAGGTAATTAACATGGATTGAGGTATTTACTATAGACATTTACTGCATTGAACTTGAACAATCCTGACTATGTTTTAAAGACTATATATACACATACACGTGTGTCTTTGCACATATATATACTGAGATCTGTCGAGTGAGCAAGTTTTCTTTATTTGGTTTAAGTGCAGCTACCGTAATATTATGTTAGTTTCCGGTGTATAACACAGTGACTTGAGATCTTTAAAGATCATGCTCTATATAAATTTATGAAATGCTGGCTGTATTCATCGTGCTGTGCGTGACATCCTTCTAGCTCAGCTCACACCCACGCGTCTGCCCCTCTTAACCCGCTTCCCCTATGGGGCTCCTCCTCCCCTGCTGCCCAGTGGGAGCCACTAGTTCGTTCCCTGTATCTGAGTCTGTTTCTGTTCTACTATATTCGTTCATTTGTTTTTCAGATTCTCTATACAAGTGGAAACATTCGGTGTCTTTCTCCATCTGACTTATCTCACTAAGCTTCCAGGTTCATTCACGTTGCTGCAAGTGGCAAAACATCATTCTTTTTCATTCCATTGACTGTTGAGAAGACGATTGGGTGGACAAGCAAGGAACAGGCCTGCTCATCACTGAGAAGGAAGAACAGCCTTTGGGGGCTGGACGAGCAGCAGAGGGACAAAGTGCGGGCACTCAACAGAGAAGTGGAGCCCGGAGAGCCCTGGGAGCAGACCACGGACTGTCCTCAGCCCCGTTGCTCACGACTCCCTCGGCAATCCAACCCCCACTCATTCTCGAGCTTTAGCAAGCACACGACCTTCCCTCTCGAAACCACGTTCCGAGCTAGACGTGGCCCCATGACTAAGATTCCAAGAGTGGCATGTAAGCGGAAAGTACCGAGGGCACGTCACCAGAAGGACTCGTTCCGTCTACGATCTTGCCTTCTCCAATCTTGACCCTAGAACAGGACTTCTTGTCAATTTTGTATCGTGGACCAATTTGGCATGCTAGTGAACCCCCCAAAACCTTAACATGGTGATGCCTTAAATACATCAAGATACAAAGAGTTATAAAGGAAATTATACTGAAATCATAAGACTTATAAAGGAAACAATCAAAATGAAATATGAATAAAATATGAATAAATACATAATACCTTACTCTATGCATTTATAGACTTTATGTTTTTAAAGTGAGACATATAAATGGTAGTTTGGGATAACTGTATTAACTATAATGTTATTTGATAATACCTGTGCCTTCTATTGGTGACAAAGTCACTAGTCTTGCAAATATCACTATGGGTTGTTGCCTATGATTAAAGAAAACACTACTTTCTGTTAGACGTTTTCTAACTCATGTTCATAGACATGCTAAACTCCACCCAGAGACGCCAGATTAGAGGATACTAGAGCAAGAAGACAGAAGGAATCTGACCCTGAAACACTCATGGAACAGAGCCATTACTTGCAATGGACTCCTTCCCTATTGATGTCTTGACTATTGCTTAAAAAGAAAGAAATTTCTATATTACTTGAACCACTTTGCCATTCTTTTTTCTGTATATGATTCCCAGTTATGATAGCTCAGGTGTACTCCAAATGAGTGGTTCTCAAACCTTTCAGTCTTCAAACCCATTTACAATCATAAAAATTGTTGAGTACCTCAAAAAATTTGTAATGGGTTATATGTATCAGTATTTACCGCAGTAATTAAAACTGAAAAGTTTTTATTTTTTCATTCTTTAAACAATAGCAAACCCATTATTTGTTAACATCAATAGCATTTTTATGAAAGATAGCTGTATTTTCCACACAAAAAAATTAGTGAGAAGAAAGGTATTATTTTTCATTTATGAAAATTTCTTTAGTGTCTGGTCTAATAGAAGACAGCTGGATTCTCATATTTGATTCTGCATTAAATATGTTTTGCTTTTTTGTTTGGTTGAAGTAAGAAAGAAAATTGTAGTAATGAAGAAAATTCAGCTTCACACAGATATGTAATTGGAAGGGGGGCTTTTAATAGCGATATGAGATAATTGTGGGTATTTCTTTTTTATATTATATTAAAATTCAACAAGTGGTAGTTTCTTAAAAGTTAGTTATAGTCTAAAATCTGAAACCATACAAATGAGCTTTCATACTCTGTACATCAAAACCATTGGTCTGTCTTGCACTTTCAATGACTCTTCAGTTCAGATCAGTTCAGTTCAATCGCTCAGTGGTGTCCGATTCTCCGCGACCCCATGAATCACAGCACGCCAGGCCTCCCTGTCCATCACCAACTCCTGGAGTTCACTCAAACGCATGTCCATCAAGTCGGTGATGCCATCCAGCCATCTCATTCTCTGTCGTCCCCGTCTCCTCCCACCCCCAATCCCTGCTAGCATCAGACTCTTTTCCAGTGAGTCAACTCGTCTCATGAGGTGGCCAAAGTATTGGAGTTTCAGCTTCAGCACCAGTCCTTCCAATGAACACCCAGGATTGATCTCCTTTAGAATGGACTGGTTGGATCTCCTTGCAGTCCAAGGGACTCTCAAGAGTCTTCTCCAACACCACAGTTCAAAAGCATCAACTCTTCAGCGATCAGCTTTCTTCACAGTCCAACTCTCACATCCATACATGACCATGGGAAAAACCATAGCCTTGAGTAGACGGACCTTGGATGGCAAAGTAATGTCTCTGCTTTTTAATATGCTATCTAGGTTGGTCATAACTTTCCTTCCAAGGAGTAAGTGTCTTTTAATTTCATGGCTACAATCAGCATCCGCAGTGATTTTGGAGCCCAAAAAAATAAAGTCTGACACTGTTTCCCCATCTATTTCCCATGAAGTGATGGGACCAGATGCCATGATCTTCGTTTTCTGAATGTTGAGCTTCAAGCCAACCTTTTCACTCTCCTCTTTCACTTTCATCAAGAGGCTTATTAGTTCCTCTTCACATTCTGCCATAAGGGTGGTGTCATCTGCATATCTGAGGTTATTGATATTTCTCCCAGCAATCTTGATTCCAGCTTATGCTTCTTCCAGCCCAGCGTTCCTCATGATGTACTCTGCATATAAGTTAAATAAGCAAGGTGACAATATACAACCTTGACGTACACCTCTTCCTATTTGGAACCAGTCTGTTGTTCCATGTCCAGTTCTAACTGTTGCTTCCTGACCTGCATACTGGTTTCTCAAGAGGCAGGTCAGGTGGTCTGGGATTCCCATCTCTTTCAGAATTTTCCACAGTTTACTGTGATCCACACAGTCAAAGGCTTTGGCATAGTCAATGAAGCAGAAATAGATATTTTTCTGGAACCCTCTTGCTTTTTCCATGATCCAGCGGGTGTTGGCAATTTGATCTCTGGTTCCTCTACCTTTTCTAAAACAAGCTTGAACATCTGGAAGTTCACGGTTCACATATTGCTGAAGCCTGGCTTGGAGGATTTTGAGCATGACTTTACTAGCGTGTGAGATGAGTGCAATTGTGCGGTAGTTTGAGCATTCTCTGGCATTGCCTTTCTTTGGGATTGGAATGAAGACTGACCTTTTCCAGTCCTGTGGCCACTGCTGAGTTTTCCAAATCTGCTGGCATATTGAGTGAAGCACTTTCACAGCATCATCTTTCAGGATTTGAAATAGCTCAACTGGAATTCCATCACCATGAATCAAGGCAAATTGGAAGTGGTCAAACAGGAGATGGCAAGAGTGAACATAGACATTCTAGGAATCAGTGAATTAAAATGGACTGGAATGGGTGAATTTAACTCAGATGACCATTATATCTACTACTGTGGGCAGGAATCCCTTAGAAGAAATGGAGTAGCCATCATGGTCAACAAAAGAGTCCAAAATGCAGTACTTGGATGCAATCTTAAAAATGACAGAATGATTTCTGTTCATTTCCAAGGCAAACCATTCAATATTACAGTAATCCAGGCCCATGCCCCAACCAGTAACGCTGATGAAGCCGAAGTTGAACGGTTCTATGAAGACCTACAAGACCTTTTAGAACTAACACCCAAAAAAGATGTCCTTTTCATTATAGGGGACTGGAATGCAAAAGTAGGAAGTCAAGAAACACCTGGAGTAACTGGCAAATTTGGCCTTGGAGCACGGAATGAAGCAGGGCAAAGGCTAATAGAGTTTTGCCAAGAGAATGTACTGGTCTTCCAACAACACAAGAGAAGACTCTACACATGGACATCACCAGATGGTCAACACGGAAATCAGATTGATTATATTATTTGCAGCCGAAGATGGAGAAGCTGTATACAGTTAGCAAAAACAAGACCAGGAGCTGACTGTGGCTCAGATCATGAACTCCTTTTTGCCAAATTCAGACTTAAATTCAAAAAAGTAGGGAAAACCACTAGACCATTCATATATGACCTCAATCAAATCCCTTATGATTATACAGTGGAAGTGAGAAATAGATTTAAGGGACTAGATCTGATAGAGTGCCTGATGAACTCCGGACGGAGGTTCGTGACATTGTACAGGAGACAGGGACCAAGACCATCCCCATGGAAAAGAAATGCAAAAGAGCGAAATGGCTGTCTGAGGAGGCCTTACAAATAGCTGTGAAAAGAAGAGAAGCAAAAAGCAAAGGAGAAAAGGAAAGATATAAGCATCTGAATGCAGAGTTCCAAAGAATAACAAGGAGAGATAAGAAAGCCTTCCTCAGTGATCAATGCAAAGAAATAGAGGAAAACAACAGAATAGGAAAAACAAGAGATCTCTTCAAGAAAATGAGAGATTCCAGGGGAACATTTCATGCAAAGATGGGCTTGATAAAGGACAGAAATGGTATGGACCTAACAGAAGCAGAAGATATTAAGAAGAGGTGGCAAGAATACACAGAAGAACTGTACAAAAAAGATCTTCACGACCAAGATAGTCACGAAAACGTGATCACTGACCTAGAGCCAGACATCTTGGAATGTGAAGTCAATGACTCTTACCCACACACAACTTTGTAGCATGAATTGGTCCTTCTGAAAATATTGGTTCATTGAGTTATACAGATCTTCCAAGTGTTGACACAGCATTAGACGATATGCAAAAATCACACTGGTTAAATTCACCACAGAGTTCATCAAAACAAGTTCTGAAGTACTAGGGCACTGTCAGGCTCATGGTGATGGACACAAGCCTTTCACAATTCTAATTTTCACTTGAAAGTTCAAATACCGACAGTTATTTTCCTTCAAGTGACAAGCTTTCTGACTTCATTTCCAAGGAAATGCCTGCTGACTACTATAGCTTGTCTATCAGTCATTCTTTAAAATAAAGAAATGGTTTTCTATGAAAAAGAGGCTAATTTGGGAATTCCTTGGTGGTCTAGTGGTTAGGACTCCGCACTTTCACTGCTGAAGGTTATGGTTCAACCCTGGTCAGAAAACAAAGATCCCACAAGCTGCACAGCCAAAAAAAATAGAGGTTAATTCATCTCACAGCTCAAATAATACAGTGTGCACTCTTTCTTGAAACAATCTTCATAGTTCAGGACGGGGAAAGTACTTTACAGACACTTCTCATTTTGTGTTCAGTCGCTCAGTAATTTCCAACTCTTTGTGACCCCATGAACTGTAACTCACCAGACTCCTTTGTCCTTGGAGTTTTCCAGGCAGGAACACTGGAGCAGGTTGCCGTTTCCTGCTCGGGGGACCTTCCCCACCCAGGGATCAAACCCACATCTCTTGCATGTCCTGCCTTGGCAGGTGGATTCCCTAACACTGAGCCACAAGGGAAGCCCAAGAACATTAAAATATATGCACTCAACAGCTGAAATTTAATTAGGTTAATTTTATTGATTAATTTGATAAAAATTTCTACTTTTATTAATCGCCTTACAATGTTGTGATAGTTTCTGCTGTATGATGAAGTGAATCAGCAATAAGCACACATACATCCCCTCCCTTGGGAGCCTCCCTCCTGCTCCATGCCATCCTACCCCACTAGGTCATCACAGAGCACCGAGCTGAGCACCCTGTTCTACACAGCAGCTTCCAGGGTGGGACGAGTCGGGAGAGTAAGCTTTCTGTTAATATTTCTTTATCAAGGACATTTTTCAGTGAAACTGACTTTCAAAAGCATGTACTGTGAGGGCCTGGCAGTGATGAATACAATCGTTACTATATAGAATTTGAGTATCACAGTCTTGGCGCTGAGGCACCAGCAATTTTACCATCAATACAAATGGCAATACAGTGAAAAGGACAGATAAAACCTCAGTGTTACTGTGAAAATAGTTTGATCTGTACAGTGCATGAAATAGTCTGAGGGACCAGACTTTGAGAACTGCTGCTGTAACTATTATAATACAACTTTCAGGACCAGGATGGAGACCACTCAGGGAAAAGGGATACAAGGTGACAAGAAATGAATTAGTGTGAAGTTCAATGCTCTACACCATGACCATGGCCAAGACAATCACTTAGGAAGTATTATAACAGAGCAGGGCCCTATGGGGCCTTCCTGGGACGGACCCCCCCAACACCCATGGAATTCCACCTGCCTCTAGTCTGTAGAAAAAAATTAGCCGAAGAATAAACTTAATCTGAGAAACAGGGGGGAATGCAGAAGCGACGGAAAGCAGAAAAACAAGACAATATAATGACTTTAGCCTTTAAACAAAGTCAGAGACCTTCAGTTCTTCCTCAAGAGCTATCCATAACCTTCTGAGCCATATTCTTTCAGTTGATTTGCAGATACCAAAACCCCCACCAGATGGAAAAAGCTAACAGCATGATGACCAGACTGTAGCCAAGACATCAACTGCTCATCTTACACAATTCTGAGAACTGGCCTCAAGGAACTGGGAACAAACCAACCCTGGAAATGAAGACTAACTGCAGTCAGCACAATCAAAGTGATGCTGATCAGACTACGCATGACAAATCTCAAGATGAATGGTGGAGCTGGCGGTGTGGTTCTGCATGCAGCCCCTACGCTACCCCTGCCTGTGTACCCCCTGAAACTCCCCTTTAAAAGCTCTTGTCCCCTGATCATCAATGGGGAGTTGGTTCTTTGGGATATGAGTCTACCTTTTCCCCAAGATTGCCAGCTTCCTCAATAAAGATATCTTTTCTTCCACCCAACAACTGTCTGTCAGTATTGGATTCTGCAGGGATGCATGGTTAAACCCAAGTTCTGTAACAGTATGGACCTTGGTCCCACAGGCTGCCCCCAGGCAAACAGAAACCTGGGTTCCATTGACCTCCCTGACCACTCCCATCATGGCTATGCCCAGTCCATAAGGTGTCTCAGGTTCTAGGTTATTGAGTGATAGATGCTCAGTTTTGTCCAACTCTTTGTGACCCCCAAGGACTGTGTAGCCTGCTAGGCTCCTCTGTCCATGGGATTCTCCAGGCAAGAATACTGGAGTGGGTTGCCATTTCCTTATCCAGGGGCTCTCCCCCACCCAAGGATTGAACACAGGTCTCCTGCACTGCAGGCAGATCCTTCACCATCTGAGCCACCAGGGACGCCTTCTAGGTATTGCAGTCTGGTCATTTCTCTGGTTCTGTCCACGTCTTCCTGCACACCAGTTCTTTCCAAACTGCCTGTTTTCTGAAACAGCTCCCATCTCCACATCTGTCCAGGGGTTTTGCAGTGGATCAAGGAAGGTTACATCATGACCCAGCATTCAGGCTGCAGCTAATCAGTGCAGAGGTGGATACCAGACCCAAGCTGTGCCCATGACCCTTTGCTGAAAATTCTGACTCTGGGAGTGCAAATTGATCGGTGTTTCTCCAGATGGCTAAAACTATAAGATAAGAACCAATGGTCCTCAAACTATGTATGCATTAGAATGACCTGAAGGACTTGTTAAAATAGACTGCTGGGCCTCATCCCAGAGCTTCTGATTCTGTTGATTTGGGATGGGCCCTGATATTTTACATTTATAAGACGCTTACTCCTTGGTAGGAAAGTTATGACCAACCTAGATAGCATATTAAAAAGCAGAGACATTACTTTGCCAACAAAGGTCCATCTAGTTAAGGCTATGGTTTTTCCGTGGTCATGTATGGATGTGAGAGTTGGACAGTGAAGAAAGCTGATCACCAAAGAATTGATGCTTTTGAACTGTGGTGTTGGAGAAGACTCTTGAGAGTCCCTTGTACCACAAGGAGATCCAACCAGTCCATTCTAAGGGAGATCGATCCTGGGTGTTCATTGGAAGGACTGATGCTGAAACTCCAATACTTTGGCCACCTCATGCGACGAGTTGACTCACTGGAAAAGACTCTGATGCTGGGAAAGGTTGGGGGTGGGAGGAGAAGGGGACGACAGAGAATAAGATGCCTGGATGGCATCACCGACTCGATGGACATGAGTTTGAGTGAACTCCGGGAGTTGGTGATGGACAGGGAGGCCTGGCGTGCTGTGATTCATGGGGTCACAAAGAGTCGGACACGACTGAGCAACTGAACCGAACTGAATGATTTCACAAGTGAAGCTAATGCTGCTAGTCTGGGGGGCCACATTTGGAGACTGAGGTAACGTTCCAGAACTATCAGGGATCAAGGTTGTGGCCCCCACTTCACAACTAGAGAGGCTGAAGAAAATCTGTCTGGAGAGATGGAGAAAAAGAGATTGATAGACAAAGGAAGAGAGAGAGAAGTGGGTATACAGATAGAGGTAGAGACAGACAGCCTGAAATCAAAAGGTAGGCTTCGCAGATACTATCCAGGTAGCTCTCAAGGGCCATTTGCATTGGTTTCTTAGTCTCAGCCACATGCCTATCTTTGGGTTCCACAAAATCCTCTGCATCCTTGTGATATAATAAAACGTGATTTAAAATTGGGTTTCTACCCCATTAATCTCAATATCTTCTTTACAGGTATACGCTCCCAGAACCATTGCCTGAAATTCTATTTGGAGCCATAAACAAAGGCAATGGAAATAGAATGGATGTCATTAAGCTTCTCACAGACACCAAGACATCGGCCAAGATCTGTATCGAAGCTGCTAGTTGGTGAAGAAGACCCCAAACACCCACAGGATTCTCAGCCACAGCTCGGGGGATGGCATCATGGACATAAATGCAGACTCTGGTTGAGAGCACTTTGGTTTCAATCCGACTCTGCTCTTTGCCAGCTGCATAATCACGAGTCGGTTATTTAAACTCCCTAAGCCTCAGTCTCCTTATCCATAGGGTTTGGATGACAGTAAGACCTGCCTCAGAACATTCCTATGAAAACGAAATGGGATCCATAGGGTAAGCTTAGCACAGGTTCTGGCACGGGATGAGCTCTCAAAATGTTGATTTTGGTTATTATCACTTATTGTTTCTGTCTCTTCTCACTGCGAGCCTGGATCTGCAGACTCAAGTTCACAGACCCGGGACTCTGGTCCTCTGGGCTTGGCTTTGGTTCTGGACCTCTCCAGGCTGTGTTCTCCTGTGCACAGCTCCTCATCCTAGTTCCAGCGCTAACTGACATAGCTGGCAGTGCTCCCAGCAGATGATTTAGGCCTCCAAGTCATCATGGTTGTTAACTTCATGAGGTTGAGAGTCCTCAAAGTGTGCTAGCCCCAACCATCTATGCAAGAATTCCAAGACAAAACAAGGCCTGGGAATGTATTTCTGCAGGCTGGTAATAAGAGTCAGCTCATACGCTGGGCTGGAGGAAGCAGAAGCTGGAATCAAGATTGCCGGGAGAAATATCAATAAGCTCAGATATGCAGATGACACCAACCTTATGGCAGAAAGTGAAGAGGAACTAAAAAGTCTCTTGAGGAAAGTGAAAGAGGAGAGTGAAAAAGTTGGCTTGAAGCTCAACATTCAGAAAACTAAGATCATGGCATCTGGTCCCATCACTTCATGGCAAATAGATGGGGAAACAGTGGAAACAGTGGCTGACTTTATTTTTCTGGGCTCCAAAATCACAGAAGATGGTGATTGCAGCCATGAAATTAAAAGACACTCCTTGGAAGGAAAGTTATGACCAACCTAGACAACATATTAAAAAGCAGAGACATTACTTTGTCAACAAGGGTCTGTCTAGTTAAGGTTATGGTTTTTCCAGTGGTCATGTATGGATGTGAGAGTTGGACTTTGAAGAAAGCTGAAAGCCGAAGAATTGGTGCTTTGAACTGCGGTGTTGGAGAAGACTCTTCAGAGTCCCTTGGACTTCAAGGAGATCCAACCAGTCCATCCTAAAGGAGATCAGTCCTGGGTGTTCATTGATAGGACTGATTTTGAAGCTGAAACTCCAATACTTTGTCCACCTGATGTGAAGAACTAACTCATTGGAAAAGACCCTGATGCTGGGGAAAATTGAGGGCAAGAGGAGAAGGGGCCGACAGAGGATGAGATGGTTGGATGGCATCACCGACTCAATAGACATGGGTTTGTGTGGACTCCGGGAGTTGGTGATGGACAGGGAGGCCTGGCGTGCTGCAGTCCATGGGGTCGCAAAGAGTCGGACACAATTGAGTGACTGAAGTGAAGGAAGCAAGCTGGGGGGAAGAGTTCTGATCCTGGGTTCAGGTGTTATTGTGGCTTCCCATGGAGAGTCATGGATTTAGGCATGAGGATCTGATCTGGGGTCAGTGAAGAACCTGACAAGGGGGACAGATCATTTCTGTCAGCTGGAACAGCAGCGTCACCTGGCGCCTGCCGGACTGAAAACCAGCCTCTGTCTTCAGTTTCTCCTGGTTTCAGCTCGTTAGACCCTGTGTCCCGAGTCCAGGAGAGCCACCTGCTCTACAGCCAACTCCGAAAGTAAGCCAGCACTGAAACGCTAATAACGGGCAACACAGGAAACAGTTAAGCCAGGTTCTGTCCCGTTTGGATGCTTCCGTCCACGACCTTCACCTGCCATCCTCAGAAACGCTCTCTTGTCCTTCCTGTGCTTCAGCTGCCCCCTTCCTCCTCCTCCAGCTCACCTGGCTTCCCCTCCTGGCCTCAGTGTTCTCTGGGCTGCTCGCCCTACCTGAAACATGATCCTCCTCCCAGTCCAGGGTCTCCTTGACGACTTTCTCAAATTGAGGCTGTAGATTCTCCCATAATCACAGCATCTCGCGGCCTCTTCCAAAACCCCCTCCTCTGAGGCTTTCCCGTTCAGCCGTCTCATTCACGCCCATGTTTGAGTTGCTACCTATCTGAACTCCGGGAGTTGGTGATGGACAGGGAGGCCTGGCGTGCTGTGATTCATGGGGTCACAAAGAGTCGGACACAACTGAGCGACTGAACTGAACTGAAATCTTCATTTCCATCCCATCTTTCCCTCTGCTCACCAGACTGGTATATCTCACGGCCTTTGGAAATGTCTAAAGTAGTCCAGTTCAGTTCAGTTCAGTTCAGTCAGTCAGTCGTGTCCAACTCTTTGCGACCCCATGAATCACAGCACGCCAGGCCTCCCTGTCCATCACCAACTCCCGGAGTTCACTCAAACTCATGTCCATCGAGTCGGTGATGCCATCCAGCCATCTCATTCTCTGTCGTCCCCTTCTCCTCCTGCCCCCAATCCCTCCCAGCATCAGAGTCTTTTCCAGTGAGTTAATTCTTCACATCAGGAGGCCAAAGCGCTGGCGCTTCAGCTTCAATATCAGTCCTCCCAGTGAACACCCACACGCGTGTACAGGCTGTGCAGGGTCTCCGTTGTTGCACAGGCTCTTCTTAGTTGCAGGGAGTGGAGGCTCCTCTCCAGTTACGGGGCTCAGGCTGCCCACTGCAGTGCCTTTCCTACTGTGGAGCGCAGGCTCTCGGGCACACAGGCTCAATAGTTGCAGCACACAGGTTTAGTTGCTCCACAACATGTGGGATCTTCCCAGACCAGGGATCAAACCCGTGCCGCCTGCATTGGCAGGCAGACTCTTTACCACTGAGCCTCCAGGGAGGCCCTGCCCGGACAGCCTTACATCATGTCACACAGTCAGGTAAATAGCCCTGCTACCCCTTTTGCCATCAGATGTAACAAGCAGGGGAGTGACTCTCTCATCGTATCCACAGATCCTTCTCAAGATCAAAGGGAGAAGATTAGAAGTGATATGTGTACCAAGGGACAGGAGTCTTGGGGACCATCTTAGAATTCTGCCAACCACACTTAATCTTATATTTTTGTTTATTATGTTAAACAATTTTGTATAGCTGTATATATATATTTTTGAACTCTACCTCAAATATTTTCAAGAATAAGAAAAGAGACCACCTCACACTGCATGGTAGATTGATTCTAAACAGGGCCCACCCCAATTATTCGCTCCTTGGATCACTGCTTCATATCATGTGCCTTTGCAGCTCACTCCAGCGAGTCTCAGATGGGTGTATGTCTCTCTGTGGCCATAGACGCCAGCTGAGAAATCATGTGAGGGTATTGGGCCTGATCTTGAAGGGAGATTGATGCTCTTGCCCTCTCCCTCTTGGAACCACACCACCATGATAACAAGCCCAGGGTTGCCTGCTACAAAACAGTGTAAGCACCCATTGTGGCCAGTCCTGGATCCCTGGTGGGTCAGTTGACCACAGACCCATGAGGGTGCCTACCCAAAACCAGCCAAGCCTGCCCCAGATCAGCAGAAACTCCCTTTCAATCTACACATTTATAAGAAATAATAAACTATTATTGCTTTAAGGTACTACAATTTGTGATTGCTTGTTATACAGCAATAGCTAACAGATGAGGCTTCCCTGGTGGTCCAGTGGTTAAGAATCTGCCTTGCAATGTGGGGGACACCAGTTCTATCCCTGGGCCAGGAAGATCCCACATGCCCCGGAACAGCTAAGCCTGAGAGCCACAACTACTGAGCCTGTGCTCTAGGGCCTGGGAGCCGCAACTACTGAGCCCATGTGCCTGGAGCTGGTGCTCCACAGCAAAAGTCATGGCAGGGAGACGCCCACACACAACTGGACAGGAGCCCCGCTCGCTGCAACTCAAGAAAGCCTGCACACAACAAGGAAGACCCTGTACAGCCAAAGAAAAATTTTTAATAAACAAGTATTTTAAAAATAGCTAATTGATGCATGTGGGGAAATGCAGCAGAGGACTTGATCGTATAGCGGAAGTGAAGCATCCAAAAAGGCACAGTTCGTTCACAGCACTCTCAAACCTCTGTGCTTCATGTACTCAATCGCTACCGTGGAAGGTGGGATGTTTTCAACCTGTGCGTCTTCATCTTCATTCATAAGACTGATGTGTGACCTGGAGTCCTCTCTACAATGATTAGAGCAATAAAGAAATAGAAAAGTCAAATAGCAAGAAAGAAAAAAAGCGTTCTGCTATTATTCTAGACACAGCTGCCCTAAGAGAGAAATGTGCAGTTTCTACTTTTCTTGCAGCTTTTCAGTTCAGAATTCAGTTCAGTTCAGTTCAGTCGCTCAGTCGTGTCCAACTCTCTGCGACCCCATGAATCATAGCACGCCAGGCCTCCCTGTTCAGAATTACTTTAAAATAAATCCCAATGAAAGCAGTAATCAATTATGTCAAGAAGAAAACAAAGTTTGATCTGAAAATACCGACAGAATCTAACATTTTAGAGATAAATTACTGTGTCATGTCCTATGGCAATCTTGCATCAAATTGCGTAAAGATAAATGGTACAATCAGCTTCTGGGTATCTGTGTGTAGATTATCCTTTTTCAGACTAAAAGGACAAGCATTTAATTCTAGGTTTTTAATCCCTCTTCTTTTCAGTGACCACCTGTCTAACTACTATTAGTCTCGTTTGCTAGGGGGACCGAAATTGAGTGTAATATAGTAATAATTCACTTATATCGTGCAAAAATAAGGCATTCAATATAAGTAAATTTCCAACATGGCCTAAAAGCTACCCATGCATAAAAAAAAAAAAAAAAGCCCTACAACCATTCTGACATAAATTCTTCTAAAATGTATTTTACTTTTTTCTTCCATTGGAAACAGAAAGTGCTTTACTCCTTAAATAAACGTTTATTGTACAAGGTACTTTAGTAGATGTTGAAAGGATGCAAAGGTCAATCAAAACAGCATTCCAGCCTCTAGTGGTTTACAATTGAAGGAGGAAGATGAGCAATAAGACACGCACATAGATGAGTCCAGAGGTAAGGTCTCGAGAAAGGTAAAGAAATCTTTTCTGTGAATTCAAAGACACTTTCGAGTTCCTTTGGTGACCTGAGGGAAGGCCGTGTGAATTCGGTCCTCGAGGACAAGAGAGTGAAGCACGAGAGGCCCCTGCCCCGCGCGTAACATCCCCGTGGGCATCAAACGCTCAGCAAGCAGTGCGGGAAGCGGGTGGGAGGCCGGGGTGGGCAAACGCAAGCTGCTGTCTATGGACTGAATAGACAAGAGCCTGCTGTACAGCAAAGGGAGCCACACTCACTGCCCTGTGACGGACCGTGATGGAAAAGAGCAGACTTATATGTGTAGCTGAGTCGCTTTGCTGCACAGCAGACATTAACCCAACATTGCAAATCAGCCGTACTTCAATTAAAGAGAAAATATAATTCTGTTTTAGTGAAAAAACCCTCGGTAAACAAAATATGAAATATTTTAATGTATAATTTTTAAAGGTCAAAAATCAATGCAAAAATACCTGTGACGAGTTTTAAAGAAAAACTCAAAGTTTTAAATAAGCTCGAAGTTTTAAATAAAAACTACGCAACAACAGTACCATCAGAGTCTTATTGGGGTCTGAGGCAAAACGAAACACCCATAAAACAGTTTGATTTGGGGACTAGAAAGCCCACTATCTAGGAAGTTATGCTAGTTTCTAAAATTATAGTCTATTGTGAAAAATGATGGTCTGCTGCAAGGAATGATCATTTTTATAATCATTTACACCTTTGCACAGTTTGGAGTGCCATCCCCTCCCTCAGTGAGGAAATCACATGTGTGTTAATGATATGATGCCGAAAGGCTCAGCCTCTGCACTGGTGCCAGATCGCAGCTTGGAGACAGGATTTTGGGTAAAGTAGAAACAGATAGCTTCACTGGTTTGTCAGGCAAAGGGGGACACAGTGGGCCCTTGCCCTCAAAAACTGTGTGTCCCAATCGGGAAGGGTTTGATGAGGGGCTTCATAGCAATCGTTCAGGGCGGGTTGCTGACAAGACCAAAGTGTGTGCAGGGTCTGCGGTGACGGTCTCCTAGTCTTGGTGAGCGTCTCTGGCCCTTTACTCTGGCCTCAGGTGGTCTCTTGCTTGCTCCCCCTTGATTTGTTGTTGTTTAGTCCTTTCTGACTCTGCAACCGCACGGACGGCACCCTCCAGGCCTCCCTGTCCTTCACCAACTCCCGGAGCTCCCTCAAACCCATGTCCATCGAGTTGGTGATGCCATCCAACCATCTCATGCTCTGTCATCCCCTTCTTCTACTGCCCTCAATCTTTCACAACATCAGGGTCTTTTCAAATGAGTTGTCTCTTTGCATCAGGTGGCCAAAGTATTGGAGTTTCAGCTTCAGCATAAGTCCTTCCAATGAATATTCAGGGTTGATTTCCTTTAGGATGGACTTGTTGGATCTCCTGGAGTCAGTCCAGGGGACTCTCTCTTCTCCAACACCACAGTTGAAAAGCATTGATTCTTTGGCACTCCGCTTTCTTTATAGTCCAACACTCACATCCATACATGACTACTGGAAAAGCCATAGCCTTGACAAGATGGACTTTTGTTGGCAAAGAAATGTCTCTAACCTTTGGAACTCAGGGAAGGTCATGGGGGCTGGAGTCTTTCCTAGAAGAAATGGAGGGAAAAAAGGCTTTCATGCCCAAGAACCCCACAGGGTCCTTCTTAGTTTCAATAGGAGCAGATATTGGCTTCAGGTTTGACTCCTAACCAATTCAGATGATGAGATGGAATCTACAGCCTGATGCCAAACCTTCAAGTTGTGAGTCGGAATACTGGGCTGGAATTGTATTATTAGAGTAGTACAATTCCAGCCCAATATTCCGAATAATAACATTAGTGTTTTTCTCTACATGTTCTTCTAGAGATAGATCCCTAGGCAGCCTGAGGCATCCATCTGCCTTGAGGGGAATTAGGACAGTTATTTAGGAATGCAAAGAAAAAGAAAGCTACAGTTTAGCCTGTGACTTGGAAAATAGAATTTTCAAATGCAGAGCAAGACTTAAAAACAAGTCTCTATCAAAAGAAAAGGGGTTTCTAAACGACCTTGTCTCGGGCTCTAGCTCACCGATAGGAGCTGACTCACATCACAGGCTGTCTTCAGCAGTAAAGCTAAGTATCCCACCCACCCCTGGCCGTGGCCGAGGGGCCTGCCACCCTAGGTAAGAAGAGTGTGATACCCAGGAAGTGAAAAGCCCAGCTTTGGTTCTTCTCACAGGATTTAGAGAAGAGAGAAACACAAGAGGAAGGAGATGGCTTCTCTGAAAAAGGCACGTTTTGAGAATGGAGGAAGTGACCAGACCAGAGGAGATTTTCACAAACTCAGGTTTTTTAATTTTTAATTAAAGCATAATTGCTTTGCAATATTGTGTTGGTTTCGGCCATGCGTCAACATGAATCAGCCACAGGTACACACACACACCCACCTCCCACCCACCCCACGCCCCTAGGTTGTCCCAGAGCCGGGGGCTTGCGCTCCCTGTGACACAGCAAACTCCCCCTGGTGGTCCGTTTCACACGCGGTGAAGTGTGCGTCTCGGTGCTGCTCTCCCAGTCCGCCGCACCCTCTCCTTCCCCAGCTGTGCCCCAGGGCTGTTCTCTGATTTCGTCCTGCATTGCCTCCCTGCAAATTGGCTCATTCTTCTAGATTCCATATGTATGTCTTAATACGTGATATTTTTTCCTCTTTCTGACTTACTTCACTCTGTATAACAGGCTCTAGGTTCATCTACCTGATTGGAACTGATTCAGGTGCAGTCCTGCTTATGGCTGAGGAACCCTCCCCTGTATTACGGACCACAACTTCTTTCTCTATCCCTCTGTCTGTAGACATCTGGGTGGCTTCCATGTTCTAGCTATTGTAAATAGTGGTACAGTGAACACTGGGGTACATGTGTCTTTTTCAATCTTGATTTCCTCAGGGTGTATGCCCTGTAATGGGATTGTTGGGTCATAAGGTGGTTTTATTCCTAGCTTTTTAAGGAATCTCCAGACTGTTCTCCATAGTGGCTGTATCAATTTACATTCCCACCAACAGTGTGAGAGGGTTCCCTTTTCTCCACACCCTCTCCAGCACCTATTGTTTACAGATTTTTTGCTGATGGCCATTCTGATCAGTGTGAGGTGATGGCTCACTGTAGTTTTGATCTGCTTTTCTCTAATAATGAGTCATGCTGAGCATCATTTCATGTGCTTATTGTGATAAAAACTCTCCAGAAAGCAGGCATAGAAGAAACACTGTTGCTGTTTAGTCACTAAGTCCTGTGGAACTCTTTCGCAACCCCGTGGGCTGTAGCGCGCCAGGCTCCTCTGTCCATGGGATTCTCCAGGCAAGAATACAGGAGTGGGTTGCCATTTCCTTCTCCAGGGGATCTTCCTGACCCAAGAATCAAACCCACATCCTCTGCATTGCCTCAACATGATAAAGCCCACATATGATAAACCCACAGCAAAAAATATGCTCTATGGTGAAAAGCATTTCCGAAAACATTTCCTCTCAGATCAGGAACAAGACAAGGGTGCCCACTCCCACCACCATTATTCACCCTAGTTTTGGAAGTCCTAGATGTGGCGATCAGAGAAGAAAAAGAAATAAAGGCAAACTGGACTGGAAAAGAAGCAATAAAACTCTCACTGTTTACAGATGACATGATATTATACATAGAAAATCCTAAAGATGTCACCAGAAAATTACTGAAGCTAATCAATGAATATAGTCAAGTCACAAGATATAAAATTAATACACAAATCCCTTGCATCCCTATACATTAACAACGAAAAATCAGAAAGAGAAATTAAGGAAGCAACCTCATTCACCATTGCCACAAAAAGAATAACATACCAAAGACCTATACGCAGAGAACTATAAGACACTGATGAAAGAAATCAAAGATGACACAAACAGGTGAAGAGACACACCATGTTCCTGGATTGGAAGAATCAGTACTGGGAAAATGACTCTACTACGCAAAGCAGTCTACAGAGTCAATGCATTCTACCAAGGGTGTTTTTCACAAACCCAGTCTTAAGGCACAGGAACACCTTGCCTCCCAGGCTGCCCTGACTCCAAATTCAGGAACAGCCCAACTGGAACAGTAGCAGGCTTAAGAATTCTTCTTTAGGAATTCAGGTACGGCTTTATTAGGGCCCCTGCTGCAGCAAGGTGGACTGACAACAAACAACAGCCTTCCTTGCTTGCTTGCTGCCCGAATGGGGGTGACCTTGTTGGTTTTATGGGGTGAGGGGAGGGGTGGCTTAGGTGCTGTACCCACCCTTAGGTGATGTTGAGGGCAGGGGGCGTGTTCTTGAGTCCAAGTTAGGAGTGGACAGAACTAACTTTGGAAGCTCTCCCATGCCCCAAGGGGAAGAGGAAAGGTGAATGAGGTAAGAGTCCCAGGGTTTTGTGATGTTCACAGTGGGCAAGGGCGACGTCACCATGGAGCCAAGCCCCTCAGTAAACTGCCTAAGCCGGGGGGGCGTGGGGGAGGGTGCCCATGTGACCCATAGCAAGGTCTGTGCACGGGTGTGCATCGACATGCACAGGTTACACAAGACACCATCCCATGCTCTCAGTTATGCCAACTGCCGCCCCAGCAGCTTCCCGAATCCAGCCTGTTCCCTCGGCCCGTGTGGTAAGATGCAGCCATGCAGACAAAGGACAGTTCTACGGGGACCAGGGAGACCAGACGACGCCATGAGGTGGACGCTGCTGCTGCCCTGCCAGACGCCCGGGGTCCCTTTACAGGCTCTGTGTGCCTCCATCGCCTGCATTCAAACTCTTCTTTGGAGATATCCTTCGGGCCACTGGTTCGCTGCAATGCAGGAGACCTGGTTTGATCCCTGGGTTAGGAAGATCCCCTGGAGAAGGACATGGCAACCCACTCCAGTATTCTTGCCTGGAGAATCCCATGGACAGAGGAGCCTGGCAGGTTACAGTCCATGGGGTCGCTGAGTCAGACACGACTGAGTGACTAACACGTTCAAGCTACTCAAGGAAGGAAATAAGAAAACCGAGTCTTTCCACCTTAAGTCCTCAAGTGGGGACTCTGGGGAAACCCTTGAGACAACAGGCTTCCCTGCAGGACCGGGTCGAGACAACGGCCTACGTAGCTTTGCCTGAAACCACACCATTACTCGGACGGTTCCGCCTTCTCTTCTTTTAATGGTTCCTCTTATTCATTATTGTTCCTTTTGTTCTTTTGTGTTTTCTGAAGTGAAAGCGTAATTCACTTGTTTTTCTTTTCGCTGTGATAACATTTAATTGCCGAAGAATTGATGCTTTTGAACTGTGGTGCTGGAGAAGACTCTTGAGAGTCCCTTGGACTGCAAGGAGATCCAACCAGTCCATTCTAAAGGAGATCAGTCCTGGGTGTTCATTGGAAGGACTGATGCTAAAGCTGAAACTGCAATACTTTGGCCACCTCATGTGAAGAGCTGACTCACTGGAAAAGACTCTGATGCTGGGAAAGATTGGGGGAGGGAGGAGAAGGGGATGACAGAGAATGAGATGGCTGGATGGCATCACCGACTCGATGGACATGAGTTTGAGTGAACTTTGGGAGTTGGTGATGGACTGGAGGCCTGGCGTGCTGTGATTCATGGGGTCTCAAAGAGTGGGACACGACTGAGTGACTGAACTGAACTGAACTGAACATTTAAGTGTATGATGTTTCCTCTGAGTGTAGTTTTGGTGTGACACTGTGAGTTCCAATATAATACAAATATAAGCGTCATGTAGGTTATAAATATTATATTATTGACTTCTTCTTTTCTCTAAAAGATAAATTGGAAGACTGTTGTATAATGTGCAAGTGTTTAAGTTTCAATTTGGTTCAATAGAAATAGCTCTAAAAACATGTGTCCACGTAAAAGCCTGCACATGAATGCTCATAGTAACATTATTCATAATAACCAAAAACCAACCACACAGATGTCCATCAACTGATGAATCAGTAAACAAAATGTAGCACATCCATTCAATGGAATATTATTTGGCAATATAAAGGAATGATGTTTATAGGATATGGATGAACCTTGAAAACATCCTAACTGAAAGAAATGAAGTGAAGTGAAAGTTGCTCAGTCATGTCCAACTCTTTGTAACCCCATGAAATATATGGTTCATGAAGTTCTCCAGGCCAGAATACCGGAGTGGGTAGCCTTTCCCTTCTCCAGGGGATGTTCTCAACCCAGGGATTGAACCCAGGTCTCCTGCATTGCAGGCAGATTCTTTGCCAGCTGAGCCACAAGACGCCTGTCACAAATGACACACACTGTACGGCATGTGAAAAACAGGCAACTCCACAGAGACATAGAGCAGAGGGGTGGTTGCCCAGGAGAGAGGCGGAGGGGACGGGGAGGGACTGCTAACGGTAAAGAGTTTCTCTGGGGGACGGGAAAGTGAAAGTGTTAGTTGCTCAGTCGTGTCCGACTCTCTGCGACCCCATGAATGGTAGACCCCTGGGCTCCTCTGTCCATGGAATTCTCCAGGCAAGAATACTGGAGTGGGCACCTGTTCCCTTCTCCAGGGGATCTTCCCGACCCATGGATCGAACTTGGGCCTTCTGCACTGCAGGCAGATTCTTCACTGTCTGAGCCACAGGGGAAGGGGTGATGAAAGTGTTCTGAGACTAAATGATGGCAACGTTTGAACAGCTCTGTGCATATACTAAAAACCTGAGTCCTACATTTTAAGGGTTAATTTTATGTACATGAATTATACATCAATAATACTTATTTTTTTAAAAAGATATCATGGTAGAACAAAATACTTTTTTAAAAAGTTTGCCCTATTTCTATAAACTATATCCATAGGCTCCACATCCATACAGCCTATGTTCATAAATTGGTTGCTCCTATAGGTGGCTCAGATGGTAAAGAATCCACCTGCAGTGCAGGAGACACAGGATACACAAGTTCAATCCCTAGTTTGGGAAGATCCCCTGGAGGAGGGCATGGCAACCCAATCCAGCATTCTTACCTGGAGAATCCCATGGACAGAGGGGTCTGGTGAGCTACAGTCCACGGGGTCGCAAAGAGTGGGACATGACTGACTAAGCATAGCACATATCCATATCCAGAAAAAATAGAGCAGTGGAAATTTTCTCTATTTTTTCTTGTTTATCTTTTATATAGAGTAGTTTGTATCTGTTCATCCTCCTAATTTATCCCTCTCCACCCCTTGGAATTTTTTAATGTAGCACGCATGCATAAGTATGCACTAATACACACACAATTTGACAAATTTCCTAGTGACTACTGCACCAGTGAAACAGCTGTCTAGATCAGGATGTTAGCAGCACTCTGGGAGCCCTCTGGGAACTCCCTCCCAGCCACTCCTTGGGAGCATTTCTTTAAAGAATCCTCATCTCAGGGTCTACCTCTGGAAAACCCAACCTAAGACAATGTGGATACAAGGGTCCCTTCTCTCTGCCTTCCCCCAAACAGAAGCCATTTTTGAGGGAGCAAGAGGCTAAACTTTTACCTGAAAGAACCATTATGAGAGATTGTACTGTAACTCTCCTTACTGATTAAGTGAAGCTGAAAAAGACTGGAACAGTCGTTGATGAGTGGTCACGGCTGTCCCAGGGCTGTGGGAGCATGGGAAGGGTCAAAACAGGCAGAGAGACATCGCTCCTGCTGTTCCTTGCACACCAGATGCCAGGTGAGTCAGTCAGGAGACCCAGCCAGGAGGCTCACTAAGGAGATCGCGGAGCTAGGTAACAAGTAGCCAGGTCCATCAGAAGGGGATATTCTCCACGGTCTTGCACCAGAGAAAGTCATCTAGTCTCTCTTAGCCTCTGCATCCTCAGCTAGAAATAAAGGGGGGAAATGCTGAATTCCATGTGGTTTTCACATCAAGGGTAAGTTAATTATAACTGGTTCAAAGAACTTCCACTTGTTCACCAGAAAAGGCCAAGGCTCATCCTTATAAGAGACCAAGTACAACATGGGTTCCAGCCGTATAGGGTCTGGGATGAAGTCCCCTG
Organism: Moschus berezovskii; assembly: GCF_049115385.1. Lineage (NCBI taxonomy): Eukaryota > Metazoa > Chordata > Mammalia > Artiodactyla > Moschidae > Moschus > Moschus berezovskii. Next base: position 12,817,283 of record NC_142460.1, on the reverse strand, counting down.
TGACGGGCTTCCAGAGGGCAGGCAGACGGATCAAGTCTCCCTGTGGCCTTCAGCTGCCTGGGACTTTCAGGGTGACTTTTGAGAGGGTACATCATCCCTGATGGGGAAAATATGCTGTCCCCTTGACAATAAACAAATCCCCTAGCCTGTGGAAAAGTCTTGGACGTGGTCAGCTATGAGTCAAAAATTAAAGAGGACTGCTTTAAAAGTCCGATCATCTGAGACGCCGGAGTGAAGGGATTTAGGTAGAAAGGCCAGAGCTGATGAATATAATGCTGGTGAGAGTCTCCTGCAGCTGAGTGTTTAGTCCTGACAACTGTCAGATTCTCTAGGGTCGTAAAACCTACCTCAGTAGAGGGAGGAACTCGAAACGCCTTTGAGTGATGTTGGAGATTGCTCCTGATCTGGTTCAGGATACTCCTTCAAGGTCATTTCCCACCAATTCTGTTGGCGGTTGGGTGATTGGATGTTGCTCTGCTGTTTCCCCTAACCATCCCCTGCGTTTTTATACCTATTCTCTATTTTTTACTTTTTATACACTTTTATTCAATAATTCCAATTTCTGTTTGAGAGTCAGACTCACCTCACAGCCAGATGACCTGGCTTTCCTCGACGGCCCCACCAGCCGCCGCAGGCTGTGGGTCACCACCTCCCGGGGCAGGCCCGGCAGTTCTGTCTCTCCCGCTGATTCTGACAGAACCTGCCTCTTCACCCTTTCACGTGAGGACAGCACTTGGCCTTCAGACACGGGGATTTCTCTGTCTTTTTAAAGCATACGCTTCGTTTTGGGAGAAGGAGGTGTGCCCTAGTGAATCCAGCCGTGGGAAGTCTCCGCTGTGATTGGAAAGTCCTCCCCCATTCACCATGAATCTGTTGACGTGCTCAGTCGGTAACGACCTAGGGCTGTTTCTGCTTAACTTTCTCCTGAGTCACACAGGCAAAAACAGTGGCAGGGGACCAGGCATTTCACCAAAAGCACAGAAAATGCCCTCAGTTCCCTCTCCGCACCCAGGTTTGTGTCTCAGGGCAACGTGCTTCTCGCTGTTCTCAGGAAACCACTTCCTCGCCTCCCAGCATGAAAAAAAGTGAAGTGAAAGTCGCTCAGTCGTGTCCGACTCTTTACCACACCATGGCCTATACAGTCCATGGAATTCTCCAGGCCAGAATACTGGAGTGGGCAGCCTTTCCCTTCCCCAGGGGATCTTCCCAACCCAGGGATAGAACCCAGGTCTCCCGCACTGCAGGCGGATTCTTCACCAGCTGAGCCACCAGGGACACCCAGCATGAGTTCCCTCAACTAGAAACAGAAGATGCCCAAGTTCAGTGCTGACTGCTCTCCCCTGTCAGGAAACTCCTGTTCCTTCGCCCTCCCTGAATGCCCAGTGTCCTCAGCTGGCTCTGCCCCCTACCATTCAACACCAGCTTCAGAGTTTACATTTCTCCCAAGCAGCTGGAACATGCAGAGTGAACATGCCCCAGATTCCCCAACCATCCTGCCACCCTTACATCAGTATCGGGAGGCATCCGTCTGCCAAATCAGAGGAACCCAGTTATTTCCAGAAAGAAACTGCCCTTCCTAATATGTGCAGACATTTGTGTTCTGGATGCAGTCCTGGGGTATTTTTTCACTCGTTGAAAGTGAAGTTGCTCAGTCATGTCCAATTATTTTCAACCCCAAGGACTGTAGACCACCAGGCTCCTCCATCCATGGGATTTTCCAGGCAAGACACTGGAGTGGGCTGTCATTTCCTTCTCCAGGGATGGAACCTGGTTCTCCTGCATTGTAGGCAGACTCTTTACTGTCTGAGCCACCAGGGAATTCCTTTTCACTTGTTAATGGGGCAGAAAGTCAAACACTGCAGTAAGATGTCCCATGAAATAATTTGGACCATTGGAGAACCAGAATGGTCCAGTCAGGTTCAGTGTGGTGACATCCCGGTGCCTCTACCCTGGGTAAGCAGTAAAGACAGAGGGTCATCTAGTCATGAATGTTCCGGGCCAGGGCTGTGGAAACCGCCAGCTCCAAGCTCCAGGACTGGTCCTTCAGCGAGGAGGCCACCAGCTGAACGCTGCTGCTGCTGCTAAGTCACTTCAGCTGTGCCCCACTCTTTGCAACCCCATGAACTCCAGCCCGCCACGCTAGACGGATGGGATTCTAGTGTTGTATTCTATCCATGGGATTCTCCAGATAAGAATACTGGAGAATTCAGTGCTGCTGTGCCCTCCTCCAGGGGATCTTCCCAACCCAGGAATCGAACCTGCATCACTTACGTCTCCTGCTGTGGCAAACAGGTTCTTTACCACTAGCACCACCTGGGAAGCTCAGCAGCTGAATCCCACTATATAAAAAGCCACACTTCTGCTGATGCTGGTGTTCAGGGATCCAGATTGGTAGGTGAAGAAGAGTGGCTTGGGGCTGGTGTACTGGGATGAACCAGAGGGATGGGATGGGGAGGGAGGTGGGAGGTGGGGTTCAAGATGGGGAACACATGTACACCCGGGGCAGATTCATGTCAGTGTATGGCAAAACCAATACAATAATGTAAAGTAATTAGACTCCAATTAAACTAAATAAATTTTAAAAAATAAATAAATTCTTTAAGCATATAGAAAAAAAAAAAAAAAGAAGAGTGGTATGGAGGAGGAAATCGCAGTCCACTCCAGTATTCTCGGCTGGAGGATCCCATGGACAGAGGAGCCTGGTGGGCTATGGTCCACGGGGTCACACAGAGTCAGACACGACTGAGCATCCACAAAGCACCACCACACGCTTCTGAAATGATCACCACAGTGAAAGCGATGGTCTACAATCCCTCTCTCTCGCTCCCCTCAGCCTCCCATTCTATCCCTCAGACACAACAGAGCTGCTCTCTGCCCACGTGGATCGGTCTGCATTCTCCGTAGTTCTGTGTAAACCGCTGTGTCCAGTATACACTCTTTTTCTAGCCTAGCCTCTTTCACTGTGCATGAGACCCATCTGTGTGATGTGGATCAAGTTAATGTTTTTATTGTTGAGTAGTAGTCCGCAATCATCCCAAAACCATCCCAAATGATTTACAAGTGGTTTCAGAAAAGATGCATAGAAAGAGTATGAAAAAGTAAATGGAGCAAAATGTAAAATGTGCAGTTGATGAAACTGCACAAAGAATAGATGGGAGTTAATTGAATCATTTTTAAAAAAAGAAAAAAAGCTTTATTGAGATCAAACTCAAATACCGTATAATTTACCCCTTTAAAGTGTACAATTCAACATTTTTTAGGGAATTCCCTGGAGGTCCCCTGGTTAGATCTTTGTACTTTCACAGGCTCCAAGGATTAGAACAAGGGCATATTTGGGAGGGTCATCATTTTGCACAGCACAGTATCTATTCACTGCTCATTTTAAAATTACGTGTTATGATATATTTTGAACACAAGCCCCTGATCAGATACATGTTTGCATATCTTTTCTGCCATTCCGTGGCTCTTTCCATTTTCTTGACGGTGTCCTTTGAGGCACAAAGGTTTTATATTTTAATGAAGTTCAATCAACCTACAAAAAAGGAAAGAGTGGCTAATGATGTCAGGAAGACTCATTCTGTACCCGCCCGTTGGGGACTGCGGGATTCCAGGTACATCACTAAGCTTGGTTAGGTTTGCTGAGGAATCACGCTGACAGCCTACAGGTAGAAAGACTTTAGTACCTGCTCAGCAGCAGAAATAGCACAGGAAAAATGCAAATGAAGTCGCTCAGTCGCGTCCAACTCTTTGTGACCCCATGGACTGTAGCCTATCAGGCTCCTCTGTCCAAGGGATTTTCCAGGCAAGAGTACTGGAGTGGGGTGCCGTGCCCTTCTCCAGGGGATCTTCCCGACCCAGGGATGGAACACGGGCCTCTCACACTGCAGGCAGACGCTTTACCCTCTGAGCCACCAGGGACGCCCGGAAGGGCGCACAGCTAGAGACCCAACTATTCCAGAGCATAACTATCCCAGACCCCAACTATCCCAGAGCATAACATTCCCAGACCGTAACTATCCCAGAGCGGGAAGCACGTCTGATTGCTCCTCCACTGTCGTTGTTGATCAGGCGCTCAGTCGTGTCCGACTCTTTGAGGCCCCACGGGCCACAGCACACCAGGCCTCCCTGTCCCTCACCAATGCCTGGAGTTTGCTCAAACTCATTCATTGACTCTGTGATGCCAGCCAACCATCTCTTCCTCTGTCGTCCCCTTCTCCTCCCGCCTTCAATCTTTCCCAGCATCAGGGTCTTTTCTAATGAGTCAGCTCTTTGCATCAGGTGGCCAAAGTACTGGATTTTCAGCTTCAACATCAGTCCTTCCAATGAACATTCAGGACTGATTTCTTTTAGGATGGACTGGTTGGATCTCCTTGCAGTCCAAGGGACTCTCAAAAGTCTTTTCCAACACAACAGTTCAAAAGCATCAGTTCTTTGGTGCTCAGCCTTCTTTATGGTCCAACTCTCACATCCATACATGATCACTGGAAAAACCATAGCTTTCACTACAAGGACATTTGTCAGCAAGGTATTATCTCTGCTTTTTAATATGCTGCCTAGGTTGGTCATAGCTTTTTTCCAAGGAGTAAGCATCTTCTAATTTCATGGCTGCAGTCACCATCTGCAGTGACTTTGGAGCCCAAGAAAATAAATTCTCTCACTATTTCCACTGTTTCCCCATCTATTTCCCATGAAGTGATGGGACCAGATGCCACGATCTTAGTTTTCTGAATGTTGAGTTTTAAGCCAAACTTTTCACTCTCTTCTTTCACTTTCATCAAGAGGCTCTTTAGTTCTTCACTTTCTGCCATAAGGGTGGTGTCATCTGCATATTTTGATATTTCTCCCAGCAATCTTGATTCCAGCTTGTGCTTCATCCAATGTGGGATTTCACATGATGTACCTGCATATAAGTTAAATAAGCAGGGTGACAATATACAACCTTGACATACTCCTTTTCCTATTTGGAACCAGTCTGTTGTTCCATGTACAGTTCTAACTGTTGCATCCTGACCTGCATATAGGTTTCTCAGGTGGCAGGTAAGGTGGTCTGGTATTCCCATTCCTTGAATAATTTTCCACAATTTGTGGAAAGGGAGGCCTGGCGTGCTGTGATTCATGGGGTCGTGGAGAGTCGGACACGACTGAGCGACTGAACTGAACTGAACTGAACACAGTCAAAGGTTTTGGAGTAGTCAATGAAGCAAAAGTAGATGTTTTTCTGAAACTCTCTTGCTTTTTCTATGACCCAATGGATGCTGGCAATTTGATTTCTGGTTCCTTTGCATTTTCTAAATCCAGCATGAACATCTGGAAGTTCTCAATTCACACACTGTTGAAAGTTGGCTTGGAGAATTTTGAGCATTACTTTGCTAGCGTGTGAGATGAGTGCAATTGTGCGGCAGTTTGAGCATTCTTTGGCATCGCCTTTCTTTGGGATTGAAATGAACCAGTCCTGTGGCCACTGCTGAGTTTTCCAAATTTGCTGGCATATTGAGTGCAGCACTTTCACAGCATCATCGTTTAGGATTTTCATTAGCTCAGCTGGGATTCCATCACCTCCACTAGCTTTGTTCGTAGTGATGCTTCCTAAGGCCCACTTGACTTCACATTCCAGGATGTCTGGCTCTAGGTGACTGGTCACACCACTGTGGTTATGTGGGTCATGAAAATATTTTTTGTATAGTTCTCCTGTGTATTCTTGCTACCTCTTTTTAATATCTTCTGCTTCTGTTAGGTCCATACCATTATGGTATGGACCTTTATTGAGCCCATCTTTGCATGAAATGTTCCCTTGGTATCTCTAATTTTCTTGAAGAGATCTCTAGTCTTTCCCATTCTATTGTTTTCCTCTATTTCTTTGCATTGTTCACTTGCATAAGTGAAAGGCAAAGGAGAAAAGGAGATTCTATACTTACACACACACATATATATATATATGTTTGTGTGTGTGTGTATATATATGTATATATGAAAGTGAAATTCGCTCAGTCATGTCCAGCTGTTTGTGACATGGAATTGTTCAGGCAAGAATACTCGAGTGGGTAGTCTTTCCTTTCTCCAAGGGATCTTCCCAACCCATGGATGGAACTCAGGTCTCCCTCACTGCAGGTGGATTCTTTACCAGATGAGCCACAAGGAAAGCCCAAGAATACTCAAATGTGTAGCCTATCCCTTCTCCAGCTGATTTTCCCCACCCTGGAATCAAACCAGGGTCGCCTGCATGGCAGGCTAATTCTTTACAAACTGACCTATCAGGGAAGCCCATTTAAACATATATACGTATATGTGTGCTAAGTTGCTTCAGTTGTGTCCAACTCTTTATGACCCCATGGACTGTAGCCCACCAGGCTACTCTGTCCATGGGATTCTCCAGGCAAGAATACTGGAGTGGGTTGCCATGCCCTCCTCCATGGGATCTTCCCTACCCAGGGATCGAACCTGTGACTCTTATGCCTCCTGCATTGGCAGGTGGGTTTTTTACCACTAGCACCACCTGGGAAGTTCCCAGTATAGTATACATATGTATATATAAAATCAATATATTAATATATACGTATGATCAGTATATGGGCTTCCTTGATGGCTCAGATGGTAAAGAATCTGCCTGCAATGCAACAGACCTAGGTCTGATCCCTGGGTTGGGAAGATCCCCTGGAGAAGGGAATAGCAACCCACTCCAGTATTCTTGCCTGGAGAATTCCATGGAAAGAGGAGCCTTGTCTACAATCCATAGGGTCAAAGAATCGGTCATGACTGAGCAACTAACAAGCATGCACACATGATCAGTATATATGAGGTATATTTAACTGGATTAATAAAATGATTATGTGAGCGTATGTATTGTTTTTAACACTCCAGGTGATTCCAATGCACAGCCAAACTCCAGAATCACTGTTTAATAAAGTTTCTCTGAAAATCCCCACTCTGCCTCACCTTTGCTACTGAGAGTGTGAAGCAAATACCCAAAACCCAAATGGTTGTGACAGTGGTTTTATTCAGAAAAGGTTAAATGAGCTGGAGTGGCTGAAGATTTGTGACACAAGATCTAGTTTCCCCTCTCTTTACAAATATTGATAATTTCTGAGTGTATCAGTTGTTTTTTTAAAAGGTAAACAAAACTTTTCTTAGAATGACTCTCTGAAAATGACAATTGTTAAAACAATTTTAATAACTCTGGAAATATATTTTTAAAATGTATCTCCAACAAAAGTTGACAGTATTTTAATGAAAGAAAATGTGTCTAATGTTTGACTTCCTGACAAGCCAGAGGATGTTATTTAGGGAATGGAGAGCAGAAACCTCCTCAAAGTATCTCAGCCAGAGAGCTTGCCTGACTACATAAAGCCAGGCTTTCTCCCTTGCATTTTTCCTCCTAAATAATAGCTTATCTTTGAGTGCCTCATTCATAAGCAGCAGTTCTCACTTGAAACATTCACACTGGCTATAGCTCATGCAATGGAAGACTATGGCGTAATGAGAGTTGTTTTTTGCTTTGTTTTTAAATCTCTTTGTGCTTTAAAGTATCTCCTAGTCATAGCATCAGAAGAAATAGTTTGCAGAGAGTTTTCTTGTTTGCTGTTGAAGATAGTCGATGGATAAATAATATGTATTCAAGAACCCATTTTAAAAGTTGTGTTTTGTAGATAGAATCCACAAATTATCTAGGTTTTAAGTTATATACTTTGGAGATACTTATCTGGTTGTAGGAATGATTCTCACAAACATTTTTTCCAGCTTTTTTGAGATATAACTGGCATACAACATCATGTGTAAGTTTAAGGTATATAATGTGATGATTTGATACATGGATACATTGTGAAATAATCACTGTAAAAAGGTTAGTTAACACTTGTATCAGCTCACAGAGTTACCATTTATTTGTTTTTCTGCCTGGTAAGATTTACTCTCTTAGCAGCTTTCAAGCATATGACACAGTTAACTCTGCATTGTTACTCACAATAGCCATGCTGTACATTATATCCCCAGAATGTATTCACCTTCTATCTGGAATCTGGAACCCTTTGATCAATATCTCCCCATTTTGCCCACCCCTGATAACCACTGTTCTGCTCTGTTTCTATGAGTCTGGCTTTTTTATATTCCACATATATGACAGAAGACTTATTTTACTCAGCATAATGCCCTCAAGGTCCAGCCATATGGACATGAAAAAGAATTTCCTTCTTTTTTGTGGTTAAATAATAAACCACATATTCGTAATTCATCTATTTGTTGATGGACACTTGGGTTGTTTCCATGCCGTGGCTATCGTGAGTAATACTGCAATAAACACGGGGATGCAGATATCTCTTTGAGATAGTGATTTCATTTCCTTCAGATATATACCCAAAAGTGAGATTGCTGGATCGTATGGTAGTTAGTTCTATTTTTAATTTTTTCAGGAAACCACCATGCCATTTTCCATATGGGCTGTACCAATTTAAATTCCTACCAACAGTGCACAAGGGTTCTCTTTTTCAAAAAGTTTTAAAAATCTACTCTTTGTTGGTTTAAGGAACTTCATTAAACCCCTTACATCACATATAAAAATTAACTCAAAATCCATCAAACACCTAAATTAAGAACTGAAACCACAAAACTCATAGAAGAAAACATGGGAACAAATCTTCATGATTTTATATTTGGGAATATAATATATACCAAAGTACAGGCAGAAACTATAAAAAATAGGAAAACTGGACGTCATTCAAATTAAAAACTTTTGTGCATCAAAGGACACTATCAAGAGAATAAAAAGACAATTTACAGAAAGAGAAAAATTTGGGAAGTCACATATGTGGCAAGGGTTTAATATCTAGAATAAATACAGAACTCCTTCAATTCAGCAAAAAAAAGACAATTCTTTTTTTTTTTTAATGGGCAAAGAACTTGAGTAAACGTCTCTCCAAAGAAGAGATACAAATGGCCAATAAGTAGATGAGAAGATTCTCAATATCTTTCGTCATTGCTGCTGCTGCTGCTGCTAAGTCGCTTCAGTCGTGTCCGACTCTGTGTGACCCCATAGACGGAAGCCCACCAGGCTCCCCCGTCCCTGGGATTCTCCAGGCAAGAACACTGAAGTGGGTTTCCATTTCCTTCTCCAATGTGTGAAAGTGAAAAGTGAAAGTGAAGTCGCTCAGTCGTGTCCGACTAGTAGCGACCCCATGGACTGCAGTCCACCAGGCTCCTCTGTCCATGCGATTTTCTAGGCAAGAGTACTGGAGTGGCTTGCCATTGCCTTCTCCGATCTTTCGTCATTAGGGAAATGCAAATCAAAACCACTATGAGATAGCGCCTCAGTGTTGTTAGGATGGTTGTTAATAATAAATAAATGAATGAGCAAACAAACAGCAGAAAATAACAAGTGTTAAGGATACTGAGAAACTGAAACCTTATACATTGCAGGTGGGAATATAAAATTGTTCACACTGTGAAAAGCAGTTTAATGGTTCCTTGAAAAGCTAAATATAGAATTACTGTAAGACCCAAGAATTATTTTCCTAAGTATATGCCCCAAAAGAATTGGAAACAAGGACTCAAGTAGATACTTGCATGCCAGTGTTCATGGCAGCATTATTTACAATAGCCAAAATGTATAAACAACTCAAGTGTCTCTTGACAGATGAATGGATAAACAAAATATGATATATCCATACAATAGAATACGATTCAGTCACAAAAAGGAATTCTGGCATGTGCTAAAGATGATGAAAGTTGAAAACATTATGCTAAGAAAATAAGCCAAACACAAAAGGGAAAATATTGTGTGATTCCACTTGTATGAAACATCCAAAGTTCATAGAGACAGAAAGTTAGAGGTTCTCAGAGGCTGAAGGGAGGGATGCCTGGGGAGTTATTGCTCAATGGGTAGAGGATTTCTGAGTGGGGTTATGAAAAAATTTTGGAAATAGATGGTGGTGATGGTCGTTCTACACTGTAAATATAATTAGTGCCACATGATTACTATAGAAATGGTTAAAATGGCAGAGTTCATTTTATGTATGTTTTACCACAATTAAAATATGTTTTAAAAGAATCTGTGGAACCAACTCTGTCATCTATGGTCTTCTCTCAATTTACACTGTCAGATAAACGTCGCTGAAATTAATGGGGAAGGTGAAGTGCCTTTTCATAAGAACAAGGAATGGATTACTAATTTATGCCAGAGATTTGATACAGATGTTGTCATGGTATAAACATTACTACCATGTGGCATTACTTCACAGGACACTCAGGAGCCCGTCCTGAATCTGGAGCAAGGCTTCACAGACCACTGATCTAGAAGGAAATGTATTATAGAACATGTATGCCCTCATTCTAGAAAAACAGATTTCCTTTTCCCTCCTGATTTAACTAAGTTTCTCCATCAGTTCAGTCACTCAGTCATGTCTGACTCTTTGCAACCCCATGGACTGCAGCACGCCAGGCCTCCCTGTCCATCACCAACTCCTGGAGCCGACTCAAGCTCATGTTCATCGTGTCGGTGATACCATTCCTTAAAATAATCCCATTGTGTATGGATTTATTATAGTTGAGATTAGTTTTTAAAAAGAAAATAAACACAGAAGATAATGTGGTCTTTGAGTAAGAAAATCAATTTGTCATCATTCAGAACTAGTGTTTTACAGGAAAACCCCATAAATTCTAATCCTCTCATATTTCTATATTCTGAATCATGTAAAACAGATGATTTAGATATTGCCAAAGATTCCAGTAAAATTTTGGGAATACAGGTAGCAGTTTTTTGAATCACTAGTCTTTACGCTAAGTATATATTTGAGCATGCAAAAAACAATATATTTAGGAGCCCGTTAGAAATTTAGATAGACTCTCCTTTCATCTGATCATGTAGAAGTGGATTAATACAGATAACATGAACAGAGAAAGATAAAGCAATGCTATGTTAGATATTCAATAATCCATTACTCAAGGATAAAAGTTTTCTAATAGCCATTAAAAAGAAAATCAAAGAATATATAAATTTTAATTTAGCATAGCATTGCATCACATTACAGCTTATGGGAGGCTTCCGAAGCAGCTAGCAACAGATGGATTCCTGGTCATTCACTAAGATTTTGGAAATGCCAAAGGTAAAGAAATTTGGACTGCTTCAAAAAGATTTTAAATAAAAGGAATATAAATTCCCCATAATAAAACCCTTACGGAGAGCCGTTATGAATTTAGGCACTACTGAATAAAACTGCAGTTAAGAAAGCCAATTATTTTTATAGGGAAAATAAATTTTCCTATGATAATTCAGATAAAACTGGTAAATGGATAACTGCCTTAATAAAAAGGAGAGAGAAAGCTCAACATAACAGCAATTTATACAAAACAAGAAGTGATAATGAGGAAAGAGATAAGGAATATCTTTAAGGCACATTATGACAGTATGTAAATCTGAGAACCAAAAAAGTGTGGTAGATTTAGAAAGGTTGGGGGAAAGAAATTGAAATCTTAAATTTCTTCTTAAATGAAAAGTTTGGGGTTGGTTTTTAATAATTTTATTTAGCTAGTTATTTTATCTGTGACTGTGCTGGATCTTAGTTGCTGGGCAGGCTTTTCTCTAGCTGTGGTCTGCAGGCTTCCCAAGGCGGCAGCTGCCCGTTGCAGGGCACAGGCTCTAGGCGTGCAGGCTTCAGTGGTTGCGGCTCCCGGGCTCTCGAGCACAGGCTCAACAGTAGTGCTGCATGGGCTTTGATGCTCATGGATTAAGCACTGTGCCCTGCCCCCTTTCCTCCTGCTCCAGGATCACCCCCAAACTTGAGGAAGTCTAAGACAGGACCCACAGTTTCCATTGACACATTTCAACCGTATGGAGGAATCTATTCAATTTTGAAGTCACTGTATTTTACTGAATTGTTCCTAAATCAATTAAGAGGTGCTGTAAAAAATCATTTACCTGCATTAATCAGAGCTATCTTAATTGTAAATGACAAAAACTCACTCCGGTGGCTTAAACCAACTAGTAGGCTAGGTTAGTTAGCATAGCTGGAAAAAGATGCAGGCTTAGAGAAGCAGGAGCTGAGCTTAAGGATTGGTGGAATGAGTTTACCGCTGCCTGGATTCTGTTCCCTTCTTTTGTCCAGTTTCTGTTTGCCTCCAATGTCTGCATCCATCTTCAGTTCAGTTCAGTCGCTCAGTCGTGTCCAACTCTCCGCGACCCCATGAACTGCAGCACACCAGGCCTCCCTGTCCATCACCAACTCCCGGAGTCCACACAAACTCACGTCCATCGAGTCAGTGATGCCATCCAGCCATCTCATCCTCTGTCGTCCCCTTCTCCTCCTAGCCCCAATCCCTCCCAGCATCAGGGTCTTTTCCAGTGAGTCAGCTCTTCGCATCAGGTGGCCAAAGTATTGGAGTTTCAGCTTCAGTATCAGTCCTTCCAAAGAACATCCAGGACTGACTCCTTTAGGATGGACTGGTTTGATCTCCTTGCAGTCCAAGGGATTCTCAAGAGTCTTCTCCAACACCACAGTTCAAAAGCATCAATTCTTCAGCGCTCAGCTTTCATTATAGTCCAAGTCTCACATCCATACATGACCACAGGAAAAACTATAGCTTTGACTAGACAGACGTTCATTGGCAAAGTAATGTCTCTACTTTTTAATATGCTGTCTAGGTTGATCATAGCTTTTCTTCCAAGGAGTAAGCGTCTTTTAATTTCATGACTGCAGTCACCATCTGCAGTGATTTTTCAGCCCCCCAAAATAAAGTCTGTCACTGTTTCCACTGTTTCCCCATCTATTTGCCATGAAGTGATGGGACCGGATGGCATGATCTTAATTTTCTGAATGTTGAGCTTTAAGCCAACCATCTTTAAGCATCCATCTTCAGTCAGACAAAATAAAGTTGAGCCAGGACAAGCCAGGATTGAAGTAATTGGAAGCAAGAGAAAGAATGAGAGGGAAAGAGTGTTTCTATAGCAAGGGAGTTCCTGGTCTCAAACTCCAAGATTCCCCAGAACCAAACCAGTTCCTGAAACTCTTCCTCTGGTTTGTTAGCTTCTTGTTCCTTTTTTTTAAAGAAATATTTTACTTATTTAGTTATTTGTGTTTGGCTGTGCTGGGCTATTTACTTCGGTTGCTGTGTGCGGACTTTCTCCAGTTGCATCTAGTGGGGTTCCTTTTCGTTGCTGTGAGCCCACTTCTCATTGGTGGCTTCTTTTCTTTTGGGGCAGGGTGGGGGCTGTAGGCACACAAGCTGAGTTGCTCCTCAGCATGTGGAACCTCCCAGGGGAGGGATCGAGGTTTTAACCCGTGTCCCCTGCCTGGCATAGGCTGTGCTGGCATAGCCAGATGAAAGAGAGGTTAAAACACTCCAAATACAGAGAAGAAGGAAAGCAAAAGCACAGCAGTTTGTGAGCCTGATGTCTGCGCAACGGCAGGTTTCTGCCTGAGATACAAGGTCTGGAGGGTGGGAATGATAGAGATTGAAGTTTTTTTCTTAAAGAATGTATACTTAAATAAAATTAAGTAATTTCACCATATTATCCATATTTTTATGAGCATATACTACATTAGAGTCCGAAAAGATTTTTTTTAATTGAAGTATAATACTGCGCTCCAGATGCATCTATAGAGATTTTTTGGATCCTTTCCCATTATAGCTGATTACAAGATGTTGAATACAGCTCCTTGTGCCGCTGTATACAGTGGTGCCTGCTGCTCACCTGTTTTATGTGCAGTCCTGTGTATCTGTTTATCGAAAACTTCCAGTTTATGCCACCCCACTTCCCCCTCGTTGACCCTGGGTTTGTTTTCCATGTGTGTGAGTTCATTTCTAGAAAACAATTTCTACACAAAGCTTGGTCAATTGCATCAAATATTATAGGAGGTTAAAAAAGTGGGGAGGCCATTGGTCTTCACAACTAGATGATTATCAGTAACAGCTTTAGTAAAATAGTGACATATTTTGATATTATACATATTCACACATAAAATATTTAACAAATAGAACACTATCAAAACGGTTGGTGCTTTCGGTGTACTCTCTTCTAATAGCATTCCCCCTCCTTCCTGCACGAGGTAGAGATTGTTCAGAATGTTGTCCTCAAAGCCACTCTTTGGAGAGGTAAGTGAGCCGGTGGTAGGAGGCGGGGCTGGCGGCTCTTTCATGATGAGGTGGGAAGGTGGGGGAGAGTGAGAACGGTAGCTTGAAGCGGATGCAGGGCAGAGAGGTTTCAGTGCAGGATAGAGCAGAAGGGACAAGTTCCCAGCAGAAGTAAAGGCAGACACAGACTAAGCATGCACGAGGGGCAGGAACCTGTAACTAAGACCACTCACCGGCAATGGGGTAGAAATGTTTAAAACGGACACTTTGGAGTGACATTCAGCTACATCACAGAACGATCCATTCTGGTCACTAAGATAAATCCATTCATTCAACTTGATGCATTTATTTTCCTTGTCCTTTATGTATTCCTTCAGATAAAACACATGCTAACGTGACCATACATCTTTTTCAGGCGGACAAATCCCATTGGAAATTTTATAAGAGCAAATAAATGGTTAAAACTCAACAAAACACTAGCAGAACAGAAAAAAGGATGTTGCTGCAGTTCCTTGAAGAAGTGAACCCTCTAAAACAGAATATTTTTTCTTTTTTCTTTTAAATAGTGCCACATGCACAAATCAATTTGTGGTTCCATTTTTACATTATTATTGAAAATGAATAAAAGAGCTCCTTGACTGTTCAAGATGTTACTCTATTTTTCTCAACAAGATTATGTAATAATATCCAAATTCTAACCAACAGATTGAGTTGGGTTATGGAACAAATTATTCATAGAGATAGGACTCGCTTCATAAAAGGTAGACTCTCATGAAACAGTGTGAGCAGGGTCTGACTATTATTAGTTGCGCCCCAAATATTTCATTCCCAATCTGATGATAGTGAAATATACTAAACTAGCTTTTGATAGTATGAAAATTGCTACATGCTTTGGAAGGATTTTAAAGGATTTGGTCTCTAGAAACCATTTACAATTCAGTTGGTATGCTTCCTGAAGGCATATATCTTTGCAGGCATTTGTTAAAATTAAATCAGCATTAACCTGCATTCTTTATTTAAAGGATAGGGCGATCCAGAATAACATCTGTCTCTGTACCTATATTTGCCAGCAATTGCTTTTGTACATGTTTTAGCCAAATAATAAAGTATTATAAACTCAAGAAGCTTCTAACTTTTTATTGCTGAAAATTATTTACCACTAAAATTATTTTGAATTTTCTTTCATCTAAAAAACCCATAAACAGTATGTTTTGGTCTCTGAGAAATATTACACAGATATATATATATATAATTGAATCTCAATATTTTATGATTATAAAAATAAAGTCACAGAAAAGGTCCACAAATTTTCTTTCAAACTGACCCCTTTATTAATTAGACAGTGAATAGTACCCATATATAATTTTCATAACTTGTAAAAAACAACAAATTTTCGTGTGTAGAATAACATTATTACCATCATCTTGGTAAACAGTTGGGACATATTTCCAAAAGAGAAATGAAAGACCTTCTCTAAGGACTATCATTGCTCTTGGATAAGTTATTGAACCTCTGAGCTTACACTGGTGCCCATAAATGACTAGCTTATCTAGAGCTTATAGGTTCTGTGCATTGTCCCACTGAGAGATCATCACACTTATAGAAAAAACCCAGTCACCACTAACCAGCATGACAACTGGGCAAGGGCCCACTGTACTATTTGATAGTTTGAACTATGTCCTTTGATAAAGATAACAGTTGAATTAAAAAGAAGTAAAAATTTAAACTCTGGGTTAGAACAGAAAGTCATCTCTAACTGTGGTCCATGTATCCGTCCGAGTCCATCCTGGAAAACAAAACTCATCCTTTCAAAGAGTTGTTACACAGGCATTGAAAGGGTGAAAATGGGATGCTGATGTAACCTAGAGAAAACATCAGGAAAAGCTACCACATGGAGGGCTGGGAAAAAAAGTCGGAAGAGGTGGTGTCACCTTATAGAACCTGAAAGTTCTGTGGAATAGGAAGGGACACACTCATGGAGCTGACTTTTGTGCCAGTATCTCAGGAGGAGCATGGTCGGTTGGACACTAGAAGGTGCAGAAGGCTGGAAGGTAGTGAGGATGGGGTGCTGGGGAGGGACTGGCAGGGGACAGCGGATGGGTGGGAGTGGGGGGCGACAGTCCCTCCAGCCCCGTGGCTGCAGCATTTACTGAGGGGAGAGGGTCAGGGAGAGCTGGAGGGTGTAGCTGCAGCTGTTCCCTCCTGCTGGACGGATGCAGACGTGACCCGAAGACCAGGAGTGGCACATAACTTCCTCCTCCTGCCTTGGTGTGTGTGCGGTCTCCTCCGTCCTCCTAAGGGCAGAGTCCACCTGGAAGATGGAAGCCTGAAGTCTCAGTCACCACATCACAGCTCAGCCCGTAGACAGAGGGGTGTGGGCTGAGAAAAATAGGCACAGAACTGGCCCGCTAGCTGCGTGTGTTTCACAGTGAAAGCATGTTTTTGCCATCAAAAGTATCAGGAAAGTCTCATGGCCTCTGGGGAGACACGTTAGGAGACACTTTCCTCAGGATTCTCGTGTTTCTGCACATCTCATGAGCAGAAGCTCTTAAAATGAGCTATCCATTATTTTTTTCAAGAATGGTCACATAACAAATAGCTTCGGAAGATAGAGATGGTGTTTCTCTCTAGAATAGAGGGAAAGCTTGTTTGCTGTACAGCAAAATAAAGATACTATTTTCCCCAGGGAAAAGGTTGGAAAAGTTTGCATGAGGAAATTCAGTTCAGTTCTGTTCAGTCGCTCAGTCGTGTCCGACTCTTTGTGACCCCATGAATCACAGCACGCCAGGCCTCCCTGTCCATCACCAACTCCCGGAGTTTACTCAAACTCATGTCCATTGAGTGGGTGATGCCATCCAGCCATCTCATTCTCTGTCGTCCCCGTCTCCTCCCGTCCCCAATCGCTCCCAGCATCAGAGTCTTTTCCAGTGAGTCAACTCATCGCATGAGGTGGCCAAAGTATTGGAGTTTCAGTTTTAGCATCAGTCCTTCCAATGAACACCCAGGATTGATCTCCTTTAGAATGGACTGGTTGGATCTCCTTGCAGTCCAAGGGACTCTCAAGAGTCTTCTCCAGCACCACAGTTCAAAAGCATCCATTCTTCGGCGATCAGCTTTCTTCAGAGTCCAACTCTCACATCCATACACGACCACGGGAAAAACCATAGCCTTGACTAGACGGACCTTGGTTGGCAAAGTAATGTCTCTGCTTTTTAATATGCTATCTAGGTTGGTCATAAATTTCCTTCCAAAGAGTAAGCATCTTTTAATTGCATGGCTGCAATCAGCATCTGCAGTGATTTTGGAGTCCCCAAAAATGAAGTCTGACACTGCTTCCACTGTTGCCCCATCTATTTCCCATGAAGTGATGGGACCAGATGCCATGATCTTCGTTTTCTGAATGTTGAGCTTCGAGCCAACCTTTTCACTCTCCTCTTTCACTTTCATCAAGAGGCTTTTGAGTTCCTCTTCACTTTCTGCCATAAGGGTGGTGTCATCTGCATATCTGAGGTTATTGATATTTCTCCCGGCAATCTTGATTCCAGCTTGTGCTTCTTCCAGCCCAGCGTTCCTCATGATGTACTCTGCATAGAAGTTAAATAAGCAGGGTGGCAATATACAGCCTTGACATACTCCTTTTCCTATTTGGAACCAGTCTGTTGTTCCAAAGGAGATCGTAAAAGAGTGAGGTTTCCTCGGCAGTGACACAAACCTGCTGCATCGGCGTGACCCTGAGCTGTCTGCATCACCCTCGTGACACTTGAGAAGTATGAGGATCCTGAAGATGAAGCTCACCCTGCTTGTTATGCCGTGGGCAGCAAGCCCCCTTGTCTCTAACCCAGCAGTCCCATGTCTTCTGCCAATGTCCATGCAGCGGGCTAACCTAATTGCTTACAAGTAGGATAAAACCTTCGGAGAAGGCAATGGCAAGCCACTCCAGTACTCTTGCCTAGAAAATCCCATGGATGGAGGAGCCTGGTAGGCTGCAGTCCATGGGATCGCTATGAGTCGGACATGACTGAGCGACTTCACTTTCACTTTTCACTTTCACACATTGGAGAAGGAAATGGCAACCCACTCCAGTGTTCTTGCCTGGAGAATCCCAGGGACAGGGGAGCCTGGTAGGCTGCCGTCTATGGGGTCACACAGAGTCGGACACGACTGAAGTGACTTAGAAGCAGCAGCAGCAGGATAAAACCTTGGACCCTACGCGGTTGAGAGAACGTTCCATTTATTTCTACAGACATTTACTATGATACTAGTACCTAACCAACTTTCACAAACATGTCCGGGGTACACAAGATGAGCACTCTCAGCCCTCCAGCCATTCATAGTGTAGAAGGGAGGGAATGTGCTCCAGCAACATCTCCAACTCCATCACCGCCTCCATCACCAGCCATGGCACCTCCACCAACTATGACATCTCCATCAGCAGTCGTCACCACCTCCACACCATCATCACCACCATCACCATCACCTTTACCACCATTACCCCTCATCATTGTCACCACCTCCACCCCCACCTCCATCACCGCCACCAGAGGCTCTATCCCACAGAAACTCAGCAGAGTGGAAAAGCTGATATGAGTCAGTGCCTTGAGTCCCTCTGCTGTCAGTCTTCTAAGTATTGCTAACGGACTCCATCTGCCATTGTCTCCTTTCTTATTGATTTTGACATTTGCGTTTACTCTCTGCTGTACCTTTGGTGGAGTTTTAGAAGGGGAAAACCATCAGAGGTCTTCAACATGCTGTATTTAAACAACAGTCAGTAAACTTTCACTTTCTATCTGATGTGCTAGATATCTTTTTTGTTTATATGTATATGCATGACAGTGAACTCTAAACTTCAGGATGCTGCCTTGTCAAAGGGGACCTACTTTGATGTCACTTCAGGGGTGTAAATGGTGTATACATCTTCACTGATAAAATCTTTCTTCAGTAGCTTTATTCCCTTTAGAGGAAAATGCTTTCACCTGTTAACCATAATTAATATTGACATGGGTTTTGGGTCTTTCTGATAGGAAGAAAAACTGGAGGCCTCCATTTAGGATACTAAGTGATGATTTGCAAAGGAATATCTCCTAGAGAAAAGGATTTGGGCTAGGATTTGAAAAGATGACCAACTTCCTTTACAATTTAACTTCAGGCCAGCAGAATATTTTTTCACTGAGCTGAGATGTGCATCTCTACAAGTCTCTAACTTCCCAGGAAATAAATAATGTATTAAACCCAATCATCTCACTGAAGCTTCAGATAGCTCTCAGCCATCTTTGTAATGAAGAGACAAAGCACAGATTCTGCATGTTCTGCCAATTAAACGAGATTAGTTTACCTTTCCACCAGCTTAAACAAAACAGCAAGTCAATGGTCCTCCTAGGACCAAGCAAGTGAGAAAAGAGTGCGCTAATCAATGCTACTGCCAGGCGTAATAGTTTTCTGATATTTGGTCTAAACTTTATTGCTGTCTTTTGAGTATCTCTTTTTAAGCGATTCTATTTGCCTCTCAATTACGGGCATATGTTTCATATAATATACGTTCTTGTGGCAGAAGAGTAAGGGGGCACTGAGAATGTCATTGGTTATTTAGTTTTTCTCTTTATTACAATGATTTCTTTATGATTGCTCTGTTAAACTAAGCATTTATTAGGTTTTCTATTTTGAGTTTGGTGGTATTCGTGCTGCTGGCCACTTATCCCCATGTTCAGTATTTTCCTCCCATCTGATGAGAAAGTCAGTAAACGTCTTTTCATCAAGGTGTTTTCAAGATAATTTCTATGTTTTTGTTTAACATGGCTCAAAGAGCAACCCCCCCAAAAATTAAGATACAGATGCTGATTAAAACACATGACTGTCTGCTTCCCTGCATATTGGCCCGATGCCTGGAAGGATCACACACAAGCAGGTGGGTAGGATTGTGGATGATACACCTGACATGAGAATGGACTATAATGAAACCCAGGCTGCACTCCAGTAAAAATGAAGATCTTAGTCTTTGACTAAATCACTTCAGATCAAGGCCCTATTATGGCAGAACTAACTAATGGTTTCAAAATTAAAATCAGGAAGGACTTCAGTGTCATTATGTTCCCACATATTCAAGGAGTTTTAGGGAGATGGTGCTGTGAGGATGGAGGAGGAAAGGAGAGCTCCTGTGGTTGACGAACTGCAACGAGCGAATGGCTCCAGATCTCTGCTCTCTTTGCCCAGCACTCTGCAGGGCCTCTTTAGTCGGACCCTGGCTAGGTAAGGTGGCTTGCCCGAGCCACATTACCGAATACGTACAAGCAGAAACTTGAAAAAATGCTTATGTGTCTTAATGTGTGCTCCACCTCCAGCAAGAGAAAATGAGACAGGAATCCTGCTGGTAGATGAGAGAAAAATGCCCAGTCACCCTGAAACTGCACAGGGCTACGGAGCCTTCCTGGGATACGCCACGGCGTGTCCTCCACCTGCTTCTTGTTTGTAGAAAAATTGTAGCCTCCTAAGCCCTCGTAGTTCCGAAGAACAAATCTCATCAGAAAATTGAGAAAATGTAGAGACAAAGGAAAACACTCAAGCAGACAAAGTAATAACAGTTCAGTCATTAAACAAAGTCAAGGGTCTTCAGGTCCTCCTCAAGGGCTGTAGATGCTATTCTAGGAAATATCCTTGAGCTGTTCTGAGGACACTGAAATCCCCACCAGCTGGAAGAAGTTAATTGCATGCTGACCACGGGCACACAGATCCCAGACCAACTGGAACAGGAAGGTTGTTGATGCTGACTCCTGACCAGCAAGCAATCGGAAGAGTGTACACAAACTGATTACACCACCCTCTCCTTCTCCCTGTCTTTAATAACTTCCCCTAAAAGCCATTGGGGAGCTTGGGCCTTTTGAGAATTAGCTCCCCAACTCCTTGCTTTTGCTGTTGTTCAGTCACTAAGTCACGTCAAACTCTTAGCGACCCCATGGACTACAGCATTGCCAGGCTTCCCTGTCCTCCACTATCTCCCCGAATTTGCTCAAAGTCATGTCCATTGAGTCAGTGACCCACTTCATCCTCTGTCGTCCCCTTCTCCTCCTGCCTTCAATCTTTCCCAGCATCAGGGTCTTTTCCAGTGAGTCAGCTCTTTGTATCACATGGCTAAAGTATTGAAGCTTTAGCTTCAGCATCAGTCCTTCCACTGAACATTCAGGATGTACTGGTTGGATGGACTGGTTGGATCTCCTTGAAGTCCAAGCGTCTCCTCCAACACCACAGTTCAAAAGCATCAATTCTTCGGCACTCAGCCTTCTTTATGGTCCAACTGTCACATCTGTATATGGCTGGAAAAACCATTGCTTTGACTATACACACCTTTGTCAGCAAAGTGATGTCTCTGCTTTTTAATAAGCCATGTAGTGTTGTCATGGCTATTCTTCTAAGAAGCAAATGTCTTTTAATTTCATGGTTGCAGTCACCATCTGCAGGGATTTTGGAGCCCAGGAAAATAAAATATGCCACTGTTTCCATTTTTACCTTGTTCTATTTGCCATGAAGTGATGGGACCAGATGCCATGACCTTAGCTTTCTGAAAGTTAAGCTTAAGCCAGCTTTTTCACTCTCCTTTTTCACCTTCATCAAGAGGTTCTTTAGTTCCTCTTCCCTTTCTGCATATCTGAGCTTGTTATTTCTCCTGGCAATCTTGATTCCTGTTTGTGATTCATCCAGTCTTGCTTGGCACCTGTGATAAATGCCACATAAGTGATAAATGCCACATAAATGATAAATGCCATAAATATCTTTCATCACAACCCAGTGTCAACAGATTTGGCTTTACTGCACGTGGGCGAACAGACCCAAGTTTAGTTCGGCAACAACCCCTGTCATCTGGCAATGGTGAACCTACCATCTGATGAGTCCAGTCTGGACCAGGTGAACTACATACCAAGCCCAATCCAAATGGCTGAACCACGGCCTAAGGAGCTAAATATATGTCAATTAATTTAAGCCACTTATATTTGAGGTGGTGCCACTGAGCATCACCATGGTTCAGTTCAGTTCAGTCACTCAGTCGTGTCTGACTCTTTGCCACCCCATGAATCACAGCATGCCAGGCTTCCCTGTCCATCACCAACTCCTGGAGTTTACCCAAACTCATGTCCATTGAGTCAGTGATGCCATCCAGCCATCTCATCCTCTGTCGTCCCCTTCTCCTCCTGCCCCCACTCCCTCCCAGCATCAGGGTCTTTTCTAATGAGTCAACTCTTTGCATGAGGTGGCCAAAGTATTGGAGTTTCAGCTTCAGCATCAGTCCTTCCAATGAACACCCAGGACTGAGCTCCTTTAGGATGGACTGGTTGGATCTCCTTGCAGTCCAAGGGACTCTGGTAACTAATACTACCACTCTTCAAAGCAATAACCGTTCATTGAGAGACTAGCAGGCTCTTTGGTGATGTAAAGTTGAGTAAGGCCTAGTCCTTAAAGTGCTTCTACACTAGTGAGAGACAGACTTTGTAAATCTTCACGTAAACATCCATGTAAGCGTGTGTGTGAAGTCACTCAGTCATGTCCAACTCTTTGCGACCCCGTGGACGGTAGAGTACAAGGCTCCTCCATCCATGGGATTCTTCAGGCAAGAATACTGGAGTAGGTTGCAATTTCCTTCTCCAGGGGACTTCCCAACCCAGGGATCGAACCCTGGTCTCCTGCATTGCAGGCAGATGCTTTAACCTCTGAGCCACCAGGGAAGTAGTGCTAAATACACGCACACAGATCTTACTGTGAAGCATTACTCAGTTTCAATGATTAGAAAGAATGCTTACAATGTGAAAATTTATTACAAGTGAACACATATGTATACATTCTCATGCACAGTAAGGGACATGGAATCAGAGATACCCACTCGGACTCATGTAGTGAAGTGGGTGTTTCCTGGTTTGATGCCTAGAGTTCATAAGGTTCATGGATCTGCCCACTTAGGGCAGGGGAGAGGACTCCCTGGCATCCTGCGTCCCCATCGGGAAGTTACTTGTCATATCACTGGAAGGAAGTAAAATACCACTCACTTCCTCAAGGTTTGTGTGAAACATAAATAACAAAGAGAAAGTGTTGCAGGACGGGGGACCCCTTCCAGGGCCTGAGAGCGGGCTCTCGTCTAACACTAGGAATGAATTATCCGGGGAGACACGTGCTGACAAAGCAGGAGACTTCACTGGGAAGGGGCCCCGGGCGAGAGCAGCAGGGTGAGGGAACCCAGGAAGACGGCTCGCGGCGCGTGGTCTCGGGTTTGTGGTGAGGGGATTTGTTTCTGGGCTGTCTGTGGCCGATCATTCTGACTCAGGGTCCCTCCTGGTGAAGCATGTACCGCTCAGCCGACATGGCTTCCAGGAAGGAGGATTCTGGGAGTTGGTAGGACATGGGGTGTCTCCTTTTGACTTTTCCCAAATTCTTCCAGTTAGGGGTTGACTTGTTAGTTCCATGCTTCTTATCAGTATCTCCTGTCATAAGATAACTCACGCAAATGGTTACTATGGTGCCTGGCCTGGGTGGGTGGTTTCAGTCAGGGTTTACCCCAACAAAAGGGCACAGAACCAGCTGGCCAGAGAATACAGAAGGGTTCAATTAGAAAAGAGAGCTGAAGCATCTTTGTCTAGCACCTTGCTACTCAATGTGTAGTCAGAGGACCGGCAGTATCAGCTGTGCCAAGGAACTCATTATAAGTATAGATTTCAAGTCCCACCCCAGACATACTGAATCAGAATCTTCATTAAAACAAGGATCCCGGGTGATTCTTATGTACATTAAAGTTTGAGAAGCAAATGATTGCAAGGGAGTTTATTCAAGTACAAAGATATAGGGGCAAATGTAAGCTGTGGTCTTTTTATGGAGTGTATTTGAATATGTAATGAAGAGAAAATAAATATTATTTCAAAAAACAAAAGAAAAACATTGTATAATTGATATACAATCAAACAAAACTGAAAGAGGCTATTTCAAACATTTTTTCAAACTGAGAGATGAGACCTCCCAGAGGATTGTGAAATCAATTTAAATCTATGTTTCTTAAATTCTGGCTGCAGGTTAGAATCACAGAAGTTGCTTTTTAAGAGTCCCCAGACCCAGGTTATTCCGCAGACCAATTAAATCACAATCTTCAGCAGTGGGAATGGGGAGGGAGAGGGAATAAGGGGTACACCCAGGCATCAGGATTTTAAAGCTCCCTAAGTGGCCTTAGGGCTTCCCAGGTGGCCACTAGTGGCAAAGAACACGGCTGCCAATGCAGGAGACATAAAGAGACGTGGGTTCTGTCCCTGGGTTGGGAAGATCCTTGGAGGAAGACATGGCGACCCACTCCAGTATTCTTGCCTGGAGAACCGTGTGAACAGAGGAGTCTGGCGGGATACAGCCCATCGGGTCACAAAGAGCTGGACACAATTGAAACGACTTAGGACATATGGACACAAGTGACCTTAATGCACAGCTAGATCTGAGCACCTTACTTTGAGAAACAGTGATAAAGAAGGTCCCAAGTAGCAGTTCTTCTCATAACGAACGTAGAAGAGCGACACGAAATAGGACAGAAGGGAGTGGGATAGGAAAGAAATGCCAGTGTTTCACATACAGTCAGGGTATTATTTAGAGTCATTTTCCTTCCGTGTATATATGTGCGAGACCATATATGAAATGGATTATACTATAAAACACATTTCTGAGAGTCACTACCAAGAAATCATGAAATAAATACATAAGCTTGGAGAAACAGTCACAAACAAATGTCTTAATTTTTTTTTAAAGTTACATCCTGGCACATATGCAGGCAAAATAAAAATAGGTTAGAGACTTCCCTGCTGATCCAGTGGTTAAGAATTCACTTACCAATACAGAGGTGATGAGTTTCATCCCTGGTCTGGGAAGATGTGACATGCCACAGGTCAAGTGAGCCCATGCACCACAACTGCTGAAGTCCACACTCCCTAGAACCCATGCTCTGAAATGAAGAGTAGCTCCCACTTTCCACAACTAGAAAAATCCCATGACCAACTAGACAGGCATGAGTTTGAGCAAGCTCTGGGAGTTGGTGATGGACAGGGAGGCCTGGCGTGCTGTGGTTCTTGGGGTCGCAAAGAATCGGACATGACTGAGTGACTGAACTGAACCTTAATTACTTTCTCTGATGCTGGGAAAGATTGAAGGCAGAGGGAAAAGAAGGTGACAGAGGATGAGATGGTTGGATGGCATCACTGATATAACGGACATGAGTTTGAGCAAACTCCGGGAGTTGGTGATGGACAGGGAGGCCTGGTGTGCTGTGGTCAGTGACTGAACTGAACTTAACAGCTGAAGCAACGAAGACTCAGTGCAGCCAAAAAGAAACAAATAGGTTAGGACATAAGAGTTACCTGTAGACCTTGGCCAGACAGAAAACAGAGGAATCTGGAATGCACTGCACACAGACCATCCTTGACTGTTCTACGTACTCATGCCCTCTCTCAATATGGAGGAAAATATACACTGTGAAATTCCAGCAGTGAAAAATCACTCTCACATCATAGCTTATATGCATAAAGTCATTTCCACAGACTGTTAGAGCACTATGCGAAGCATGCAGGCACTGAAATTTAGGGGACCAAACCACAAAGAGAGCACTCCTTGTAACAACAGTTCTCAAATTTGGGTCCCTCTTGAAAGTGTGTTAAGAACAAAGAGACTTCTTTCATAAAAATACACAGATTCAGCTACACATAGAATTTTGCATGAAAATAAAGCCTAAACCCATGAACAGATCACTTTTTCACAGTGTTGAACTCCTAATTAAGAGTCCCTAAAAGAATGTGTTTTAAGAAAGCTTATTATGTGGGTGTGCTAAAAATTATTCAAGTATCCATTAATTGATGACAACTTGATATGCAGAGGTTTCATTTCTCAGAATTAATAAAGCACGGGACAGATTTAGCATATGAAGACTTGCAGTAATCAAAGGTGAGGTCCCTAAGGCCCAGTTCTAAGGTTCTGCAAGTGAGGCAGTTCACCTTGCTTGTGCTACATCAGTTCAGTTCAGTTCAGACACTCAGTCATATCTGACTCTTTGTGACCCCATGGACCGCAGCACGCCAGGCCTCCCTGTCCATCACCAACTCCCGGAGCTTGGCTCAAATGCCATCCAGCCATCTCATCCTCTGTCATCCCCTTCTCCTCCCGCCTTCAATCTTTCCCAGCATCAGGGTCTTTTCCAGTGAGTCAGTTCTTCTCATCAGGTGGCCAAAGCACTGGAGTTTCAGCTTCAACATCAGTCCTCCCAATGAACACCCAGGACTGATCTCCTTTAGAATGGACTGGTTGGATCTCCTTGCAGTCCAAGGGACTCTCAAGAGTCTTCTCCAGCACCACAGTTCAAACGCATCAGTTCTCAAGCGCTGAGCTTTCTTCACAGTCCAACTCTCACATCCATATACATAGCCATGTGCAATTTTTAAAAACCAACTAGAATCAAAAAGCATGTAATTTTGTATTCCTTTTCCTTTTACAACACCATATTGCATTGTTAGTGTTTTCTCAAGTTACTAAAATTCTTTGAAATGTGTATATAAAATTCCATTTCATGGATATATCATCACAAGTAATTTCCCTATTTTTTTGTTTGTTTTTTGATTGAAGTACGTGTTGTTCAGCTGCTCAATAGTATCTGACTCTCTGCAACCCCATGGACTGCAGCACACCAGTGTCCATGTCCTGCACTATTTCCCAGAGCTTGCTAAAACTCACGTCCATTGATTCGGTGATGCCATCCAAACACCTCATCCTCTGTTGTCCCCTTTTCTCCCTGCTCTCAATCTTCCCCAGCATCAGGGTCTTTTCCTGCAAAGTCAGTTCTTCACCTCAGGTGGCCAAAGTATTGGAGTTTCAGCTTCAGCATCAGTCCTCCCAATGAATATTCAGTGTTGATTTCTTTTAGAATTGACTGGTTTGATCTCCTTGCAGTCCAAGGGACTCTTAAGAATATTCTCCAGCACCACGGTTTGAAAGCATCAGTTCTTCAGCACTCAGCCTTATTTATGGTCCAACGCTCACATCCATGCATGACTACTGGAAAAACCATAGCTTTGACTAGATGGACCTTTGTCAGCAAACGCTTTTTAATACACTGTCTAGGTTGGTCATAGCTTTTCTTCCAAGGAGCAAGCGTCTATTAAGTTCATGCCGGCAGATACTGTCCACGGTGATTTTGAAGCCCAAGAAAATAAAGTCTGTCATTGTTTCCATTGTTTTCCCATCTGTTTGCTGGGAAGTGATGAGACTGGATGCCATGATCTCAGTTTTTTGAATATTGAGTTTTAACCCCACTTTTTCACTCTCCTCTTTCATCTGCATCGAGTGGCTCTTCAGTTCTTCTTCGCTTTCTGCCATAAGAGTGGTGTCATCTGCATATCTGAGGTTGTTGATATTTCTCCTGGCAATCTTGATTCCAGCTTGTGCTTCATCCAGCCCAGCATTTCTCATGATGTACTCTGCATATAAGTTAAATAAGCAGGGTGACAATAAACAGCCTTGACGTACTCCTTTCCCAATTTGGAACCAGTGTGTTGTTCCATGTTCGGTTCTAACTGTTGCTTCTTGACCTGTATATAGGTTTCTCAGGAGACAGGTAAGGTGATTTGGTATTTCCATTTCTTTAAGAATTTTCCACAGTTTATTATGATCCACACAGTCAAAGGCTTTAGTGTAGTCAATAAAGAAGAAGTAGATGTTTTTCTGGAATTCCTTTTGCTTTTTCCAACAGATGTTGACAATTTGTTCTCTGGTTCCTCTGTCTTTTCTAAATTGCATTACAAGCCTAAATGCAACTAAATCATGGCAGATTGTTATTTTGATATACCTGAATTCACTTTATTAAGAAATATCTTATGTTAGCTCTGGCTTTTGATCATTTTGCGTGTGTGCGTGCTAAGTCACTTAAGTCATGTCTGACTCTTTGCGAATCTACAGACTGTACCCTGCCAGGATCCTCTGTCCATGGAATTCTCCAGACAAGAATACTGGAGTGGGTTACCATGCCCTCCTCCAGAGGATCTTCCCAAGCTAGGCATCAAACACGAGTCTCCTTTGTCTCCTGAATTGGCAGGCAGGTTCCTTACCACTAGTGCCACTTGGGGAGACCTCGATCCTATTGCATAAGCAAAATTGTGTGTTAAGCTTTCTTAAGTTTTGTTACATTCAAAGTACAAAGTTATATTAGTTTCATAAAATTGTTTGGAAACTTTTCCAATAAATTTTCTATCTTATTTGCTCTTACATCCACTTTTTATAAAAACTAATATTTCTTTGCCTTTGTCTCTTTTTTTAAAGAAGCATGTCATGAATTTGCCAATTTTTTTTGTGTTTATTAATCTCTGCTTTTACGTTTATCAATTCCATGGTTCACTCTTTCTCCAGTTTCCCTGCTTGAGTTTTTTTTCCTTTTATTTTGGGGATTTTCTAAATGAACTATAATACACTTACACAGAGATGTATAAATATATGTATAAAGCTCGAATATGATCATCCAAGTCAATTCCATTTGCCTCTTGTAAGAAGAAAAAAAATAGTCAAATTGAACATTGTTCTATGGATAGTTGACGAGTTGACTCACTGGAAAAGACTCTGATATTGGGAAGGATTGGGGGTGGGAGGAGACGGGGACGTATGTGCTCAGTCGTATCCGACTCTCTGCGACCCCATGAATCACAGCACACCAGGCCTCCCTATCCATCACCAGCTCCCGGAGTTCACTCAAACTCATGTCCATTGAGTCGGTGATGCCATCCAGCCATCTCATTCTCTGTCGTCCCCTTCTCCTCCCACCCTCAATCCTTCCCAGCATCAGAGTCTTTTCCAGTGAGTCAACTCGTCGCATGAGGTGGCCAAAGTATTGGAGTTTCAGCTTTAGCATCAGTCCTTCCAATGAACACCCAGGATTGATCTCCTTTAGAATGGACTGGTTGGATCTCCTTGCAGTCCAAGGGACTCTCAAGAGTCTTCTCCAGCACCACAGTTCAAAAGCATCAATTCGTCAGCGATCAGCTTTCTTCACAGTCCACATCCAAACATGACCACTGGAAAAACCATAGCCTTGACTAGACGGACAAGAGAAATTCTGATGTATATATGTTAAATTAATCTTAATAATTATACATTTCAAAATATATTTGTATATATTCTTCTAATTATTTTAGAACTATTTTAGCTGCAAGTGAGTAATTCCCCATGAACATTCTTAGAAGAAAGGAAGATTCATTGGCTATACTGAATGGAATTCCTTTACTGGCAACCAAAAAATCTCTAAATTCACTATAAGGCATTCTAGGAAGATTCCTCAATCTGTCTTCCATGTTACTGGTGTATTTTTTTCTTTTGCCAACTTTGCCCTTTACTCACTTCTGTGTAGATTTTAATTCTGTGTATGCATTTTGGGTTTTTGTACATTCTTTTTTTTCTCATTTCAATCAGTTTTCTCCCATTCATATCTTTATGTTAGATGTCATTTCAGTTCTCTTCACAAAGAAATCATGTTCTTAGGTATCTTTTTGAATATTTCCAGCAAATATGTTACAAATTTTAATGTAGTTCTTAGCGACAACTTTTTTCCATAAACAGGAACTTCTTTTGAATATTAAAAAGTGGTATTCCTCTGCCGTATACTACAGCATTTTTATGTATCCAGAATTTTTTCTTTCTGACCACATTGGAATTTGTAGAACACTATTGTTTGAACCCTGGATTTTTCAATAGACTGAACAAATGTCCTTGACTATCTTTAAATCTAAATATAAAGGTCAAGTTAACCTGCAAGTCTCTAACACAGTGCATATTGACCAGGGAAGGTACCATTCCAGAAGGAGAATTTCATAATGTGGGGAGGGAACTTAGTTTGGTAGGCAGGCAGGCAGAAGAATGTCCCTTCCAAAGATGCCCATGCCCTAATCCTTGGGATTTATGAATTTATTACATTAAATGGCAAAAAGAACAGATACAATGAAGGTAAGGGTCCTCGAGATGGAGAGATTATCCAGGGTTATATTTAAAAGCAGAGAATCGTTCCATCTTTCCAAGCAGTAGTCAGAGAAGGATGTGGCGATTGAGGGACCAGAGGGATTGACACAGCAAGGACTCAACCTGTTGTTACTGACTGCTCCTTGAAAGGAAAGCTATGACAGACCTAGACAGCATATCAAAAAGCAGAAACATCACCGCTGACAAAGTCCATATAGTCATAGCTATGGTTTTTCCCAGTAGTCATGTATGGGTATGAGAGTTGGACCACAGAGAAGGCTGATGCTTTCAAACTGTGCCAAAGAAGACTCTTGAGAGTCCGTTGGAATGCAAGCAGATCTAACAGTGAACCCTAAAGGAAATCAACTCTGAATATTCTTTGGAAAGACTGTTGCTGTTGCTGAAGTTGAAGTCCAATACTTTGGCCACCTGATGCAAAGAGCTGACTCATTGGAAAAGACCCTGATGCTGGGAAAGACTGAGGGCAGGTGAAGGGGACGATAGAGGATGAGATGATTGGATGGCATCACTGACTCAATGGACATGTGTTTGATCTAACTCCGGGAGGTTGTGGAGGACAAGGAAGCCTGGCAATGCTGCAGTCCATGTGGTCGCTAAGAATCAGACACGACTGAGCTACTGAACAACAACAAAAGCAAGGATTATGGGGAGCTAATGCTCAAAACTAGTTTTCTGTGATTATGATTTCAGTGTGTCTGACCTCTGATGCCCTCTCACAATACCTACTGTCTTACTTGGGTTTCTCTTACCTTGGTCCTGGGGTATCTCTTCAGGGCTGCTCCAGCAAAGCGCAGCCGCTGCTCCTTACCTTGGATGAGGGGTATCTCCTCACGGCCTCCCCTCCTGACCTTGAATGTGGAGTAGTTCCTCTCGGCCCTTCTGTGCCCACGCAGCTGCTGCTACTTGGATGTGGGGTTGCTCCTCTTGGCCGCCGCCCTGACCTGGGGCATGGGGTTGCTCCTCTCGGCCACACTTCTGCGCCACACCCGGCGCACTTCTGCGAAGTCCGTGAACTTCCAGATGTTGAAACAGGTTTTAGAAAAGGCAGAGGAACCAGAGATCAAATTGCCAACATCCGCTGGATCATGGAAAAAGCAAGAGAGTTCCAGAAAGACATCTATTTCTGCTTTGTTGACTATGCCAAAACCTTTGACTGTGTGGATCACAATAAACTGTGGAAAATTCTGAAAGAGATGGGAATACCAGACCACCTGACCTGCCTCTTGAGAAACCTGTATGCAGGTCAGGAAGCAACAGTCAGAACTGGACATGGAACAACAGACTGGTTCCAAATAGGAAAAGGAGTACGTCAAGGCTGTATATTGTCACCCTGCTTATTTAACTTATATGCAGAGTACATCATGAGGAACGCTGGGCTGGAAGAAGCACAAGCTGGAATCAAGATTGCTGGGAGAAATATCAATAACCTCGGATATGCAGATGACACCACCCTTATGGCAGAAAGTGAAGAGGAACTCAAAAGCCTCTTGATGAAAGTGAAAGAGGAGAGTGAAAAACTTGGCATAAACCTCAACATTCAGAAAATGAAGATCATGGCATCTGGTCCCATCACTTCATGGGAAATAGATGGGGAAACAGTGGAAACAGTGTCAGACTTTATTTTTGGGCTCCAAAATCACTGCAGATGGTGACTGCAGCCATGAAATTAAAAGACGCTTCCTCCTTGGAAGGAAAGTTATGACCAACCTAGATAGCATATTGAAAAGCAGAGACATTATGTTACCAACCAAGGTCTGTCTAGTCAAGGCTATGGTTTTTCCCGTGGTCATGTATGGATGTGAGAGTTGGACAGTGAAGAAAGCTGAGCGCTGAAGAATTGATGCTTTTGAACTGTGGTGTTGGAGAGGACTCTTGAGAGTTCCTTGGACTGCAAGGAGATCCAACCAGTCCATTCTAAGGGAGATCAATCCTGGGTGTTCATTGGAAGGACTGATGCTAAAGCTGAAACTGCAATGCTTTGGCCACCTCATGAGAAGCGTTGACTCACTGGAAAAGACTCTGATGTTGGGAGGGATTTGGGGAGGGGAAGAGAAGGGGACGACAGAGACTGAGATGGCTGGGTGGCATCACCAACTCAATGGACATGAGTTTGAGTGAATTCCAGGAGTTGGTGATGGACTGGAGGCCTGGCGTGCTGTGGTTCATGCGGTTGCAAAGAGTCGGACAAAACTGAGAGACTGAACTGAACTGAACGCTCAAAAGGCCCAAACTCCCCTGGTGTGCTGCAATCCATGAGAGTCAGACAAGACATAGCAACTGAACCACCACCACAACTATATATATATATATATATGTGTGTGTGTGTGTGTGTGTGTGTGTGTGTGTATATAAATGTATATATATATAGGCTTGGCAGGCTACTGTCCATGGGGTCACAAAGAGTCGGACATCACTGAGTGCCACCCCCCCCACATACATGCTTTGATGTTTAACAGAAATTAACAAAATATTGTAAATCAAATATGCTTCAATAAAATTTAAAAAAGATTCAGTCCATCATCATCAATAAAACAGTTGAAATTTCACCTCGGCTTTAGCCACTATTCCAATATAAGTCTACAGGGCCAATATAAGTCTACAGGGCCCTTGCCGTTGTTTCTCCTTTACTCTATCTTTATGAACCTTTCAACAGCAATTTTTAAGTCAGCCAGTCACACATCTCTGGACAGTGCCTTTGTGAACCTAAATTGTATACTGCTTTTAAAGGCAATATTTTAATATAAGATATAGAAATTAAATGTGAGAGCAATCTTATGTATGGAGTTTAGCTCTACCCCAGCATTTCAGGTGTGCATTTTTTCATGTCTTAAGGCATATATATGCGGTCGCAAAGAGCCGGACATGACTGAGGGACTGAACTTAACTGAACTGAAGGCATATATAAATAAATTGATAATTCAATGTCAGAGTTTGTCTACAAATGTGACACTTTTTATGACACTACAGAATTTGGAAAGGATAGCATTATATTTGAAGGAATAGGATTATGTCCTTTATCTTTGATAGAATAGTATTTCAACTTATGGTGCTTTAATGTGAATTGTAAATTCAATGTAACGTCTAGTTAATTGTTTAAATACAGTATAACATCTAACATCCCTCAGATGAGCCAAGTTAAATGGCAAGCTGCATGTTATTCTATATTAATCATTTTTAACAACTAAACAATAGTTGAAAGCAGGTGATCTTTGAAAGATCTGTGAGTTAGAAAGTAAACAGAAGCATAATATGTCAATTTGCCAGCTTCATGAGGCCAACTCATTTATAAGGAATTAGATTCCAATGAAGACCCATCAGTTAAAGATAACTACTGAAATTTGAAACAAAAGCACAGGAATGAAATATTGGCACTATCCATAATATATCTAAGAAATGTTTCTTTTCATTGGAATACAACATTGTGGCAATTTGGAATGAAAATGACTCTATTCAGTCACCTATTAAACATTCGATCGTATTATGCTGTACATTACTTGAGGCTTCATCCGTAAGATAAAATTCCCAAAGTAATTTTTCTAACTGAGTCTATAACTCTTTCATCACCCTCATCCCTGAATATGCATGACTTCCCATTACTGTTTATAGTTAGGACTTCTGTCTTTGCAGTATATGGGCACAAAAAGCTATGTTATATTTGCCATGGGAACAATAATTTTTAAGGCCCCTGTGCTTGTAAAATCTTTACCTTTATTTTATTACTGTAATGTAGATTTTGGATTTTACAGAGGATTGCATATTGAGGGAGCACAGTGTTGTACCTGTGAATGGTCTGAACTGTTAGTTACATGATGCTGTGGCTTGTTAAAGCAACAGTTGGGGAGCTCATGCGTGTCACAGGCAATTGACCAGCTTCTGAGGTTGGCTTCCTTGTGCTTACCTTCATTCATGACTCTCCATTTTCTACTCTTTCCTTGTATTAGAATTACCTCCCACTAGAGTAAGCAACGAAGAAGGAAATGGCAACGCACTCCAGTGTTCTTGCCTGGAGAATCCCAGGGACAGGGGAGCCTGGTGGGCTTCCGTCTATGGGGTCGCACAGAGTCGGACACGACTGAAGCAACTTAGCAGCAGCAGCAGCAAGTAGAGTGTATTTCCACACTGTGTTGATACTGGACTCAGCCCTATTACTTGCCTTAGTCAATATAACATGGAAAGGAGTGCTGGTGTACCAGTTTTGAGCCAAAGTCTTAAGAATTATTGAATGTTTCTACTTGTTCTTCTTGTAATTTTGCCACCCGCATGACCAGACCATGAACTGTGTGCCCCCGTGTAGCTGCTGCTCTCAGAACGGAGATGTGTGAATAGACCTGAATCCAGCCCAAAGTCTGGAGTCCAGCCTAGCCAAGCTTGGCCAAGCTCAGCCCAAGCGAGAGCATGTGAACCACAGTCAATCTGCAAGTCCTACATGAGAAACAGAAATGCTTTTGTAAATCACTGAGGTATTGGAGTTGTTTGGTGTGTAGCGTTGTTGCAACAATGGCTCATTAATGTCTCTTCCATTGTTGATGGCTCTCATCATTTGTCTTCCCGTGTGTGTGCTTAGGGCTTTTGGCCGGCTGTCCAAATGGATGGAATCAACTGGAGCATGCCGAGGCCTACATGAGACAGTTTTGCTGAGAATTCCCAAGCTAGAAAGAGATGTTGCATACCTTTAATGTTCATATTTCAGTCATCATTTTGAAGGGCTTCCAGAAGGGCATTCAGCTTAAAAAGATGGTGATTTGGCATTGAACTATTCTCTGTTGATGAGTTATAAGTCACCCATTCAGATTGTAAGGACTTCGGTGAAATACTCTTCCTTTTCCAACATGCATCTGGAGCATTTACATATTTGAGCAAGTATCTGGACTTTCTCACTGGATTAGCATGTGAACCTAACTAAGCTTCTTCATTTGAGTGAACTAAGTACTCAGATCGTACACACACCAAGGCCTGCTGGTGGTGAATAGACTTTAGGAGAACCCCCAGTTATCCCTGCCTCCTGACACATGTGTCCTGTGTAATGCCCTCCCTTTAAGTGTGGAAGGGACTTGTCACATGTTTTTAACAAAAGACATATGTTAAAGATGATGGAGTATCACTTCCAGGATTGTTGCATAGGTTTGTGACAGCTGCTTGTTAGGACACCCTCTCTTGCTGACTCTGATAAATCAAGCTGCTATGTGATGAGCTGCCCTTTGAAGAGGCCCACATGGCAAGGAAATGAAGCCCTGGTCTTACATCTGGTAAGGAACTGAACTCTGGCAGCAAACATGTGAGCCTAGAAACAGATCTTTCCCCAATGAAGCCTTGAGGTGAGACCAAAGCCTCTGCCAACACCTTGATTTGCAAATGGGTGAGAGATCCCAGAGAACCTAGGAAAACCACTCACAGACTCGGGACCTACAGATGCTGTGAGATTAAGAATGTTTGTTGTTCTAAGCAGCTATGTTTGTGGTAATTTGTTACACTGCAATAAGATGAATAGAACACTGTTCAACCATGTAGCAAGATGATGATTTCCATAATGTGATACAGATTTACTTTTATTCACAGCAAACATTTATTGAATACCTGCCAGATGCGAAGCGCCTAAAACACTGCCAAAACAGAGATGAGTAAGACACACTGTTCGCCCTTGAGGAGCTCACCATTGAGGCAAGGTCAGACATTCAAACATCTGGTCATCACACAAGGCACAAACAGTGTAACAGGGATATGAACTAAACGATATAAGTCATGTTGCTTACTGACGCTTTTCTTGGCATATCCTAAGCGTGCACCTGGAAAAAAGATGAAAGGGTCCTGTATGGAATACAGATACCATAAACTCATGTTGAAAGGTGTGACCGTGGAAGCCTCTGCATGCACCTGACCAACTGCAGGTCATCCAATGGGCATCACCGCTATCACAGAGAACAAAGGCTTCAAAGGAATGGCCTTACGTGATTGTGATCATGATTCCTTCCGCAAAACAGCTGAAAATCAGCACTGATTATCTCCCTCCAATAAGTTCTTTCTCCTTATAGGATAATATTCTGGGATATGGTCCTTTCAAAGTAACAAAGTTAAGACCTTACTTTTAGTGCTATGCCATTTAGGCATAGATATTGGGGCAGTACAACAAAAATATCTTTGATTTTTGATGTCTGAAGTCCAGAATTTGCTGTTTTGTGCATGCAGACAATGAATCCCCATCATTATGGTTTTATCTAGAGTAATTAGATCTTCCTACAGTCTGCAGAATTTTTTTTCTGATGAAGACTCCAAATATAAATTAAAAAAATAATATCTATTTTTAATTGAATCATTAAATAGCTTATTTAACAGTGGATTATCTCAGTTAATGCTCACCACAACCTGATAAATTAAAGACTGTTATTACCCCTGCCTCACAGATGGAGCTGAGGTCGCAGAGACTGAGTGGTTTAAGCAACCTGGTTGAGATTACATTATTATCAGGCAGGGAGAGGGGGTATGAACTTGAATTGTTCTACTCCTGGTCCTAAGCACTTCACCTCCTGTCTATACTGCTTCCTAAACCTCTGACTGCTCTGAGATGTTTAAGGGCAACTTTGAGCATCGGTTCAGTTCAGTTCAGTCGCTCAGTCATGTCCGACTCTTTGTGACCCCATGGACTGCCGCATGCCAGGCCTCCCTGTCCATTACCAACTCCCAGAGTTCACTCAAACTCACGTCCATTGAGTTGGTGATGCCATCCAACCATCTCATCCTCTGTCATCCCCTTCTCCTCCTGCCCTCAATCTTTCCCTGCGTCAGGGTCTTTTCCACTGAGTCAGCTCTCTGCATCAGGTGGCCAAAGTATTGGAGTTTCAGCTTCAACATCAGTCCTTCCAA
This sequence comes from Moschus berezovskii, assembly GCF_049115385.1. Taxonomy (NCBI): domain Eukaryota; kingdom Metazoa; phylum Chordata; class Mammalia; order Artiodactyla; family Moschidae; genus Moschus; species Moschus berezovskii. The sequence continues at coordinate 12,780,362 of NC_142460.1, read as the reverse complement.
TGAACACTCAGGACTTTGAGCATGGGTGATAATAAAAAGCATAATGCTGCAAACATAGGCTTTGTAGTCTCAAAGTAGTTGATGTTCCTAATAGATCCATAAATGTTGACATCGTTTCCTCCAAGGGCGTGTGCATTGATCTATTTGTGTTTTAACATTTTATCCAGACAGACTTTCATGAGATTATCCCCATAACAATTTAGTTAACAGAATATAACGTTACATATTATATCAGGTATGCAGCTTTCAAAAAGAGATTTTAAAAAATTCAGTGGCTTCAATAAGGTAGAGGTGTCTTTACCTCTGTTTTAAAGGTCAAGGGTTAGTCAAGGCTGGGCAGGCAGTGCTCTGTGAAACAACTCAGGGATGCAATTTCCTTCCATCTTGCTGCTCTGCCCCTTGAAGTTTGGGTTGGCACCCCATCTGTGTGCCAACTGGCATAGAAGAGGCAGTTTAGGGCAAGGTACTTCCTTTAGGCAAGTATTGTGCAAATTGTACATATTATCACCTGTAGGCTCCACAATGAAAACAAAGCCACATGGCCAAACCCAGCCATGAGGCAGAATGGGAAATGTAGCCTTCAGACAGGTGGCCATGAGCCCAGCTAAAACTCAACTCCAGTGAAAGAAGTGGAAAATAATTTTGGAAGGAAAGAAGAACCAGCCGCTTACCATACATAGATATGTAGACCCTACATATAAATCAATTTCTGGTTTCTGCATTGGTGTGTGTGTGTGTAGGCTCTCTTTTGAATAATATCTATGATTAGAATGCAAGTTAAAATGACATTAAAGATTGATAGCTGATCAATTAATTTTGTGCGTGCTGATAATACTGCCTCTTTAACAACAGGGTTAGTAAATGGATAGTTGCTTTATATTAGGGGAGAACATTCTGAAATTATGTATAAGATTTGTTGAGTCACGGAAGGAATGCTGTGAGCATGGATTGTTCAGTCACCAAGTATCCCTCTCCCAATGTGATAAATGTGTGTGTGTATGCCTGTGCTCAGTCGTGTCCCACTCTTTTCAATCCCATGGATTGTAGCCCACCAAGCTCCTTTGTCCATGGGATTTTCCAGACAAGCATACTGGAATGGGTTGCCATTTCCTACTCCAGGGGATCTTACTGACCCAGGGACTGGAAGTGTGTCTTTTGTATCACCTGCATTGTCAGACAGATTCTTTACCACTGTGCCACCTGGGAAGCCCTCATCTGACAAATAGCCATGAGCTTCCCTGTTCCACCCCTTGTGGTTGTCAGTGGGTGAGGGGGCTACTTCACAAGTGCCTTCTAAGGAAAGCTACCTTAAGTAGTTCTCTCTGCATGCATCTACTCAGGCTTGGTGTTACCATGGTGTAGATTCTGTCTGATGACATCATCCCTGGGGCCCCAGTAACATTGCTGCCATAATCCGGGTTCTCTGGGCACTAATGCTGAATGGAAATATGGATACAGAGTTTTAGGAAAGAAAGAGAAGCTTCATTTCTTTGCCTGGTAAAGAAGGGACAAGCCTACTAGCACCTCAAGAACCCTGTCCCGCCCCCTTCCCTGGGGAATTAAAACAGGTTTTATAGTGGGGCTCATGGTCTGGGGTAAGTGATAATGATCAAAGTAATGAAGGTCTTACAATATTCCTCTTGCTGCAGAGTTTTGAAACTGCCACGATTGACGTCAGGCAACTTGGTGACTTGGTCTGTTGTCTCTGGGGTTATTGGCCCGCGACCTTCCTTCTGAAAGGAAGAATTCTAAAGGAGATTGTTACAAGGGCGTGCGGGGGAATGTGAACACCAGGTGCAGGATGTAACTCACACAGAGTCAGAGCGTGATTAAGGAAGTTTGTGAAAGGTAGGCCTTGCTGGTGCGCAGTGAATTGATAGTAGTTAAAATGACTGAGCGACTGAACTGAACTGAACTGAAAATGACACTAGGACTGCTTAACTCTTTCAGGCCTGTTGATGATGTTTCTCCAGCATGTTCATTGTTTCCTTATTTTCCTTGTTTATCAGAAAAGTCTCATTTCTAGTTTAGAAAAAGTCTCATTTCTATTTTTGCTGCAACAGCATGACGTGTGACTTCCTGTTTGTCCTCAGAGACTGGAGATGGTCTCTAGCCTGACCAGACCCTGACTGATGAGATGGCCCACACCACTGGGTTTTTACAATTTTAGCTATGCACGAAGACTAACTAGTTGCCTTTCAATCGCAATGCTCACTTCTCTCAGAAAAGAGAAACTGATTGGCCTTGTTCGTTTCAGGTTCTTGATGGGGATTTGAGGTGGGGAGAAGGGAGAGGTGAGGAACTACATGAACAGCCCCCATAGTATCTGCTACAGGAACACATGGGGAGGGGGAGACTCAAATGGCCCATGTTTAGTAATTTTTATTATTACCATAACAATATTATAGTCTCAATTATCTTTGTAGTCAAAATAACTGTTAATCTTTCTTATTTTCTTAGTAGCGAAAGGCTTTAAGCATGTTGTTATCCCTACCCGCGGTTAGCTGCATTTTAACAATGGGTCTGGGAGACGGAAAGGCTTTCAAAAAAGTGTGAAATACCACAGAATGAGAGAAGTTAGTTTTTTGAGATGATTCATATCTCTGACCTGCAGCTCCAGCCTGAGGCTGGGCCCGGTGAAATCCTAGAATGGGGGTAGGTTTCAGTTCAGGCCCTCAGGGAGGGAGACAGCAAGATGGGAGTGGATGGACAAAAATTTGAGAGAATACCCGAAGGATAAAAGGAAGCAAGGAGGGGCAGGGGGAGAGACCACGACGCAGGTGTGACACCCGCGAAGGTTCAAAGGGAAGGAAGGGAAGCTTAATTAAGAAAGCCCCAAGACTGCAGGCAGTTCTGAGACAGTTTGGCCAGACCCGTGGGGAGTCCTTGAGGCAAAGCTGCCTGTTAGGGGAAACGTGCCTTAGTTGCCATGCTATGCTGTCAGCGACTGACTGGGGGAGTGTGGTCCCATTAACACAATGAGGGCTCCGAGGTCAGAGAGAGTCTTATCTAAGTCATATGGGGGAAGGATTGTTCTTTGCTATAAGCCATTTCCCAGAATACAAACAGGTGGCGGGATTTCCTAATAGTCTCTGTTTTCCCTGAGTACAGGTTCTGGTAAATTTCAATGTTGTCACTGCAAAGCCTGTTTTTAAGGCCTAGACTTGGAACAGACTTTTTTTTTTTTTTTTTCCCTAATTGTTGAAAGCAGTGACAGGTCCAGCCCAGATCCAAGAGAAGATTACACAAAAGCATGACTCCTAGGGAGGCATGGTTCTGTGTGGGCCACCAAAATAACAGTGTTCCTCAGATGAACCTTGGACTAGACACAGTGAAATGTTGCTGGCATCACTGAGGTGGCAGCTGCAATTGATGGGTGGGCTCCATCCACAGGTGTATCCTCTGGAAGGTGCAGAGAAGAGCCCATCAACACTGCAAACACAGGAGAGTAGGCTGTGAATTTCCTGCTTCTCAGAAACCTGTGTTAACACTGTTACGTGTGCGTGTAGGTGTGTGTGTGTGTGTTTACGTGTGCATGTAGGTGTGTGTGTGTGTGTGTGTGTGTGTGTGTGTGTGTTTCCAGCTGCTCAGTCGTGTCTGACTCTTTGCAACCCCATGAAGCCCTCCAGGCTTCACTGCTCATGGAATTTTCCAGGCAAGAATACTGGAGTGGGTTGCCATATCTTATTCCATCAACATTTATCCCAACAGGGTTTCTGCTGCTGAACATCATCTCAATGTTCACTGTTTTAACAGTAATGATGACTCATCTAGGCAGAGCTACCAGTTAGTAAGTTTTTACATTTTATTTAGTTTCTCCTGAGTAAATCTGGCACGAGAAACTCACTTAACCTGTCCTGCTTTGACAACCAAAAGGGCCAACAGACAGTGGGGGACTCCCCTTAAGGGGAGGGTTTGTCTGTTCTCCAACAAAGGTCTTCCACCAGGGACCTTCCTCTGAAGCCAGCTAACCTTTGGAAATCCTACCTTTTTCTGCCTTGGTTTTCAGGACTCAACACTATCAATTTCCATTAGGCTCTTTGTGAAGATACATAATAAAAGACCATAAATCTCTGTAACTAGGTGAAGAATTTACCATTCTAATCAGCAATACGATTCCAAGCCTTTTCATTCAAAGGTTTTCAAATTGGGGAAACAAGCAAACAGCATTCCACTGTTTAAATCGTGACTAAAGGCAAGTGGAGGACAACAAAGCACAGGATTTACACGGTCAGTCCTCAAACCTTCGCGGAGATATCACAATGTTAAAGACATGGACTGCCCTAAGTCATGAGGTAACATAAAATCCAAGCCTAATACTGTGGTTTGTAAAAAAAAAAAAAATACCGTGAATTATTTCTCTACCGGTTATTCTAAAGTGAACAGTGAAGGGAAAGTCGCTCAGTCGTGTCCAACTCTTGCGACCCGAAGGACTGCAGCCCACAAGGCTCCTCTGTCCTTGGGATTCTCTGGGCCAGAACACTGGAGTGGGTAGCCTTTGCCTTCTTCAGGGGATCTTCCTAGCCCAGGGATGGAACCCAAGTCTCCGGCATTGCAGACGGATTCTTTACCAGCTGAGCCACCAGGGAAGCCCTATACTAAAGAAGGTATGCACAAACTACTGCTGACCCCCAAAGCAGAGTAGGGTACATCTCAGAGAGGAAGTGACATAGTGGCTGGGCACTGAAGCATGAATAGGAGTCCACTCAGATACAAGGACATGTCACAGGCCACAGGAAATGCAAATTCTCAGGCAGCAGGGCCAGCCTTTCAGACGGCCTCACGCTGGGAAGGTGGCGGTGAGCATGAGGGTCTGACATCCCGGGGGCGCATTCTGCAGCTGCGCGCCGACAAAGCCGGGCCGGGGTGCTGAAGGTAAAGAGGGCAAAGGGAAGGCACGGAAAGCGGAGAGGAACCGAAACGAGCCCTCCCGCGCATGCGCGCCGCTGCCCCGGCGGACGGCTCGGCCCGCGGCGGCCTCTGGGCCTCGCGCCTCGCGGGCCCCGCAGGACCCCAGCGCGTCGCGCGCGCGCAGTGTGCGGGCCCGGCGGGCGCATGCGCACGAGCGCGCGGGCGCCGCGCCGCGGGGAGCTGAGCGCTGGGGCGCGCCGAGGGCGCGCGGCGGGGGCGGCCGCCGTCACGGCGCGGGCGTGGTCACGTGGCCGCCGCCCCCCCCGCCCTGTTCCCTCTCAGGTCGGGGCAGGCGCGGCCGGCCCCGGGAGCGCCCGGCACAGGCTGAGGGGGAGAGAGAGAGAGGGGAGGCGGACTCGGGGCGCAGGAGCCGGGGAGCCCTCCGGCGCCACAGGTAACGCCACGGGACGGCGGCGCTGCCGGGCGCCCTGCGCGCCTCCGCCCTCCTCCAGTGCGGCCCCCGCGGGCGGCCGTGCCCGCCCGGCCTCCCTCGGCGCCGCCGTCCCCGGCCGGCCTGAGGTGTCGCCGGCGCGCCGGGGACCCCCTGCGCCCCGCCAGTGCGCGTCCCGGGCGGGGGCGGGAGTCGGGGCCCCTCGCCCCGGGGCGGCGGGCTGAGGCGCTGCGCCCGGCCTGCCGCCGCCTCCGCGCCCGCCGGGGTCGCGGCTGCCACCAGGCTGAGCGCCGCGGCCGAGCCGGGCTCCACTTCCTCCTCGGTCGGTTTCCTGGTACCTTTAGGCCCCTTCGCGGGCCGGAAGCCAGACGGGCTCGGAGCCCCCAAACCTTGTAAAACGCTCTAGAAGGGAGGAAAGCCTGCCCCCGTCTCAGGAGGGAAACGTGAGCTTGAACGACTTAAGTTTCCTTCACCTGTAGGACCGTGCAAGTTGAGGCCTTCAGGATGTGAGAAAAACTTTCCAGAGGGTGAACACTGATTTTTTTTTTTTTTGTAACACACTATCCCACCCACCTCCTTTTTCCTGGAGAAAGGAGCTCAGACCTCTACAACAATTTCTTGATTGTACAGGTGACCTAAAATTTGTTCAGTACTAGCTATTAAATAGTTTCGATTGTAGGATATATGTTTAAAGTTCATATCTTTTAGATTTTTGGGGGGGAGTTATTTTCTGGAAAGTTTAACTAGCCAACTCCAAATTCTAAACACCGAAATTTTACAGTGCGGGTTGCACAACTTTAGGCCCTACGGTCGTTGTATTCTCGACCAAGTCATTCGTTTTTATTCTTTGTCCCACAGTATACAGCCCCAATGTATTATCGTATAGTCACTATATATAATAATATGATCATGCCTGTTTGTACACAGATACTGACTTAGCATTAAATGTAGGCATCGTTGAAAGTAAACTTTTGAGCACCTTTGATACCAGTGATAAAGAGTTGAATTTATGTATTAATTGTCTTAAGGAACTTTTCTGATTCCATGTCTTGGTAGTTTTCATATTTTATCTCTAAATTCAGTTGTGAACGGGAGTATTTTTCTACAGCTGTTTCCTGTAGAGTCCTGTAGAGCAGTTCTTCTCAAACTTTAATGTGCCTGGGAATCCCTTGAGGCTCCTGTTTGAAAATGCAAATTCTGATTCAGTAGATCTGTGTTGCAGCTAGATACTTTGTGTTTCTTATAAACTACTTGCGGCTGGAGGAGGAACCATTCTTGAGTAGCAAGGATGTATATTGTTTGCTAAGAAATGACATATATCAGTGAATAAGTGCCTTATAATAATTCACTTTCGGTGTAGAGGTGAGTTGAGGTAAAAGACAGATGGCAGGATGGCCTGAGAGGGCTTGCTTTGGGAAATCCCTTCGCAGAAGAAGCCAAGTCCAGGTCCCAGGGGAGGGGATAGCAGAACTGGAAGAACTCCCTCAATTAGGAAGAGTGCAGGTACCCTCTGTGCATGCTGTGTGGTGCCTGCATCACCAGGCCTGCAAATATTCCACGGAAGCTTTGTGTACTTCTACCTGAAGAATTCCACTTGCTCAGCAGCGGGTGGTTGGGTTTTTAATCAACATAAAGACTGCATCATACTCTCTGGGTTGAAAGTTTCTTTTATTGGTGAACGAATTGAGTGTGTGCTCCTTCCGTCACTATTCAAATGCAGCCTCAGCTGAGTAGCACATGCCTGAGCCTTGGAAGCAAACTTGTGAAAAATTTGGAGTCTCCCCCTGTTGATTTTCCCTAAGTATTAAAAAATGAAATTGAAAAGTTTACATTAAAAAAAAGTAATTGAAAAGTTATAGTTGTCACAGGTAACTTCATATAGTTCATGTTCATAAAAATGGTTCTTAAGTTTAGAAAAACTTTATGGAAGTATAACATCAACTACTTTTAGCACTGTGATTTTTACAGTTTTCATTCTCGTCTTTACTGTTGTTTCTTGTTAAATATTATGACAGTACTTTTTTTCCTTCCAGTTTTATTGATATAATTGATAAACAGCACGGTAAAGAATATGCCTGCAGTGTGGGAGACTTGGGTTCCATCCCTGGGTTGGGAAGATACCCTGGAGGAGGGCATGGCAGCCTACTCCAGTATTCCTTCCTGGAGAATCCCATGGACAGAGGAGCCTGGTGGGTTACAGTCCATGGTGTTAAAAAGAATGGCTGAGTGAGTGACTAACACTATATAAATTTAAGGTGTTAAGGTGTAGTGCATAATAATTTGACTTACATCATGAAGTAATTATTACAGTAATTTTAGTGAAAATACATCATCTCATATAGATATTAAAGAAATAGAAAAAAAATTTTTAAATTGTGATGAGACCTCTTAGGATTTATTCTCAACAGCTTTCCTGTATAAGGTAAAACAGTTCTAATTCTGTTTATCATGTTGTACGTTTTGCCCTAGTACTTCTTTATCTTATAACTGGATGTTTGTACCTTTTGTCTGTCTTCATCCAATTCCCCCGTCCCTCTACTCCTGGCTCTGTTAACCACAAAGCTTGATCTCTTTTTCTGTAAATTTATTTTTGAAGTATAATTGACCCACAACACTGTTATTACCTGTTACACAATATCTAGTTGCAATATGTCACCCCGCAAAGATATTACATAGTTGTTAACGATATTGGTCACACTGTTAATTTAAGCGATTTTGCCACTGGAAACTTGTGCCTCTTAGTCTCTCTTCCTGTTTCATTCCTTTTCCCTCCTCCCTTGCAACCATCTGTTTGGTCTCTGTATTTTGTTCTCTGATTTTGTTAAAAATCAAATGTTTGCTCATTTGATTTTGTTTGGTTTGCTGATTTCACATATAAGTGAAATCATGCAGTATTTGTCTTTCTCTGACTCATTTCACTTAGTATAATACTTTTCAGGTTATTTTGAATGACACGATTCCTTTTCATGGCTCAATAATATTCCATTACTGTTTTTGTTTTCTTCAGATAAATATCCTGGAGTGGAATTGCTAGATCTTTGGTACTTTTAATTTTTTCAGGAATCCACAAGGGTTCCTTTTTTCCCACATCCTCACCAACACTTGTTATTTGTTGTCTTTTTGATTATAGCCGTTCTGACTGATGTGAGGTGATATTTCATTGTGGTTTTGATTTGTGTTTCTCTAATGATTAGAGATGTTAAACGTGTTTTCATTTTTCTGTTGGCTTTATCATCTTTGGAAAAGATATCTGTTGAGATTTTGTGTACACGTCTCGATCAGGTTGTTTGCTTTTAGATATTGAAGGGTATGGACTCTTTTTAAGTTTTGGGTATTACACCCTGTATCAGATATATGATTTGGAAATATTCCTGTCCATTAGGCACTGTTTTCATTTTATTAATACATGTCATTTTCCCCTCCCACCGTCTTGCTGGGGCCTCTCCTTTGTCCTTGGACGTGGGGTGTCTTTCTTTGGTGGGATCCACATTCTCCTGTTGATGGTTGTTCAGCGGTTAGTTATAATTTTGGAATTCTTACAGGAGAAGATGAGCCCACGCCCCTCCTCCATCGTGGTAGCTCTGGCTTATCTGACAGCTGGAGTGGTGGTATAGACCAAGAAGAGAAGGATGTAATAGAGGAAACTCTGGAAGACTGGTGTACTGGCATGGAAATCTGACAGATACTTGCCTGTCAAGCTAATCCCACAAATAAGGAGGGATCACACCTGGCCTAGAGCCACAGAGATTACCATCTCCCTGTTCAGCACTTTGTGGATCCTCTGGCGCACGCTGGCCAGGGATGAGGCAGACAGGCTCCCGCTGCTGCGCCGCTTCCCTTGGCCAGCAGGTTCTCGATGGTGGTCACATCATGGTTCAGTGAGGACCATCTCCACGGAGGCGTGGTGTGGCGGTGATAAGAACGTCTGTGCCTGGGAACTGTGTGGAGGACCCGGTCTGGAGGCCACAGACAGGGGAGGCGGTGCTGCTGGCCAGGCAGCGAGGCACTGGTCATGGCAGACACCCTCTTCCCACAGCACAAGAGAGGGCTCTACACAGGGACATCACCAGATGGTCAATACTGAAATCAGATTGATTATTTTCTTTGCAACCAAAGATGGAGAAGCTCTACACCGTCAGCAAAAACAAGACCAGGAGCTGACTGTGGCTCAGATCATGAACTCCTTATTGCAAAATTCAGACTTAAATTGAAGAAAGTAGAGAAAACCACTAGACCATTCAGGTATGACCTAAGTCATATCCTTTACGATTATACAGTGGAAGTGACAAATAGATTCCAGGAATTAGATCTGATAGAGGGTCTGAAAAGGGTCTGAGGGATGGAGGTTTGTAACACTGTACAGGAGAAGGTGACCAAAACCATCCCCAAGCAGAAGAAATGCAAAAAGGCAAGATGGTTGTCTGAGGAGGCCCTACAAATACTGAGAAAAGAAGAGACATGAAGGGCAAAGGAGACTAGGAAACATGTATCCATCTGCGTGAACTCCAAAGAATAGCAAGGAGGGAGAAAGATTTCCTCAGTGATCAGTGCAAAGAAACAGAGGAAAATAATAGAATAGGAAAGACTAAAGGTCTCTTCAAGAAAATTGGGGATACCAAGGGAACATTTCATGCAACGATGGACACGTTAAAGAACAGAAATTATATGGACCTAACAAAAGCCTAGATACTAAGAAGAGATGACAGGAATACACAGAAGAACTATACCAGAAAAGATCTTAATGACACACATAACCACAATGGTGTGATCACTCACCTAGAGCCAGACATCCTGGAATGTGAAGTCAAGGGGGCCTTAGGAAGCATCACTTCGAACAAAGCTAGTGGAAGTGATGGAATTCCAGTTGAGCTATTTCAAATCCTAGAAGATGGTGCTGTTCAAGTGCTGTAGTCAATATGCCAGCAAATTTGGAAAACTCAGCAGTGGCCACAGGACAGGAAAAGGTCAGTTTTCATTCCAATCCTAAAGAAAGGCAATGCCAAAGAATGTTCAAACTACTGCATGATTGCACTCTTCTCACACGTTAGCAAAGTAATGCTCAGAATTCTCCAAGCCAGACTTCAACATTATGTGAACTGAGAACTTCCAGATGTTCAAGCTGGATTTAGAAAAGGCAGAGGAACCTGAGATCAAATTGCCAATATCTGATGGGTCAGAAAAAGCAAGAGAGTTCCAGAAAAACATTATGCTGTAGCCTTTGACTGTGTGGCTCACAACAAACCGTGGAAAATTCTTCAAGAGATGAGAATACCAGACTTCCTGACCTGCCTTCTGAGAAACCTGTATGCAGGTTAAGAAGCAACAGTTAGAATTGGACATGAACAATGGAATGGTTCCAAAATGTGCAAGTAGTATGTCAGGGCTGTATATTGTCACTTTGTTTTTTAACTTACATGAGAGTACATCATGCGAAATAGTTTGCTACATGAAGCACAAGCTGGAATCAAGATTGCCGAGAGAAATATCGATACCCTCAGATATGCAGATGACACCAGCCTTATGGCAGAAAGTGAAGAGGAACTGAAAAGCCTTAATGAAACTTAAATGAAGATGAAAGATGAGAGTGAGAAAGCTGGCTTAAAACTCAGCATTCAAAAAACTAAGATCATGGCATCTGGTTCCATCACTTCATGGCAAATAGATGCTGGTAACAATGGAAAAAGTGACAGTTATTTTCTTGTGCTCCAAAATCACTGTAGATGGTGAGTGAAGCCACAAAATTTAAAGACGCTTTCTCCTTGGAAGAAAAGTTATGACCAACCTAGACAGCATATTAAAAAACAGAGACATTACTTTATCAACGAAGGTCCATCTAGTCTAAGCTATCGTTTTTCCATTAGTCATGTATGGATGTGAGAGAAAGCTGTGAAGAAAGCTGATTGCCGAAGAATTGATGCTTTTGAACTGTGGTGCTGGAGAAGACCCTTGAGAGTCCCTTGGACTGCAAGGAAATCCAGTCAGTCCATCCTAAAGGAAATCAATTCTGCATATTCGTTGGAAGGACTGATGCTGAAGCTCCAGAACTTTGGCCACCTGATGCAAAGAGCTGACTCACTGGGAAAAAAGAAGCTGACTCATGCTGGGAAAGATTGAAGGCAGGAGAAGAAGGGGATGACAGAGGATGAGATGATTGGATGACATCAACGTCTCAATGGACATGAGTTTTGGTAAACTCCAGGAGTTGGTGATGGACACGGAGGCCTGGCTTGCTGCAGTCCCTGGGGTCGCAGAGTCAGACAGCACTAAGTGACTGAACTTAACTGTTATCTTTGTCTGGCCTTGGTATCAGAGTAATGTTGGCTTCATGGGATGGGTTCACAAATGTTTCTCTCTGCAATTTTTTTTTTGAAACAGATTGTGAAAGATAGATGATAACTCTTCTGGAAGTTTTTAGAAGGATTCATCTGTGAAGCTCTCTGATCCTGAACTTTTATTGTCAGGAGTTTTTAAGTTACTGATTCAACTTCATTAGTGCTAATTTGTCTGTTTATATTTTCTATTTCTTTGTGTTTTGTTTGGAAATGATCCCCTTCTAAGAACTTGTCCATTTCTTTTCAGTTGTCCATTAATTGGTGTAATCCATTACGATTCTTTCTCTGGTATTGGTTATAACTTTTTTTATTTCTGATTTCCATTTGCACGGAGTAACTTTTTTCATCCTCTTAACTTTCAGCCTGTGTGTGTCTTTACATCTGAAATGAATCTGTTTTTAGGCAGCAGGTAGAGGAGTCCTATTTTGTGTCATTCAGCCACTCCTTGTCTTTGATTGGAGCATTTAGTCCATTTATATTTAAAGTTATTATTCATAGTTGTGTACTTATTGCCGTTTTGTAGTTTTCTATTTTTTCTATAAGTTTTTTTGTTTCTTTTTTTCTCCTTTTATTTGATGACTATCTTTAGTGTTATTTTTGTGAGTCTTTGCATGTGTATATAGAATAGACTTCTGGTTTATGAGTAACGTAAGGTTTATGTGTTTGTATCTATATATGTATACATTTTTATCATATATATATTTGATTGTTTTAGATTGATGATCTTTTAGGTTCTAATGCATTTTAACAACCTGGTATTTTTAACCCTCTCCCTCCAGCTTACTGTTCGTGGCGTTGACATCATGTTTTACACCATTCTGTTTTGTGTATCCCTTAACTATTGTGGTTGATTTTAACAATTTTTGTTCTTTTACCTTCCTACTAGCTTCATAAGTGGTTGATTGACTAAAACTCTGATGCTGGGAAAGGTTGGGGGCGGGAGGAGAAGGGGACAACAGAGAATGAGATGGCTGGATGGCATCACCGACTCTATGGACATGAGTTTGGATGAACACCGGGAGTTGGTGATGGACAGGGAGGCCTGGTGTGCTGTGGTTTATGGGGTCGCAGAGAGTCGGACATGACTGAGTGACTGAACTGAACTGAACTGAACTGTTTGCATTTACCAACAACTTTTCCTTTTGTAATTTCCTTCACGTGTTAGTTGGTAACTTTTTTTTTTTTGCTTAGTTGAGTCCTTGGAACATTTCTTGCAAAGCTGTTTTCAGTTTAGTTCAGTCACTCAGTCGTGTCCGACTCTGCAACCCCATGAATCACAGCACGCCAGGCCTCCCTGTCCATCACCAACTCCTGGAGTTCACTCACACTCAATGTCCATCGAGTCGCAGATGCCATCCAGTCATCTCATTCTCTGTTGTCCCCTTCTCCTCTTGCCCCCAATCCCTCCCAGCATCAGGGTCTTTTCCAGTGAGTCAACTCTTTGCATGAGGTGGCCAAAGTATTGGAGTTTCAGCTTTAGCATCAGTCCTTCCAATGAACACCCAGGACTGATCTCCTTTAGGATGGACTGGTTGGCTCTCCTTGCAGTCCAAGGGACTCTCAAGAGTCTTCTGCAACACCACAGTTCAAAAACATCAATTTTTCGGCGCTCAGCTTTCTTCACAGTCCACCTCTCACATCCATACGTGACCACTGGAAAAACCATAGCCTTGACTAGACAGACCTTTGTTGGCAAAGTAATGTCTCTGCTTTTTAATATACTATCCAGGTTGGTCATAATGATCTTAGTTTTCTGAATGTCGTGCTTCAAGCCAACTTTTTCACTCTCTTCTTTCACTTTCATTAAGAGGCTTTTTAGTTCCTCTTCACTTTCTGCCATAAGGGTGGTGTCATCTGCATATTTGAGGTTATTGATATTTCTCCCAGCAATCTTGATTCCAGCTTGTGCTTCTTCCAGCCCAGCGTTCCTCATGATGTACTCTGCATATAAATTAAATAGCAAAGTGACAATATACAGCCTTGACGTACTCTTTTTCCTATTTGGAACCAGTCTGTTATTCCGTGTCCAGTTCTGACTGTTGCTTCCTGACCTTCATACAGATTTCTCAAGAGGCAGCTCAGATGGTCTGGTATTCCCATCTTGTTCAGAATTTTCCACAGTTTATTGTGATCCACACAGTCAAAGGCTTTGGCGTAGTCAATGAAGCAGAAATAGATGTTTTTCTGGAACTCTCTTGCTTTCTCCATGATCCAGCGGATGTTGGCAATTTGATCTCTGGTGCCTCTGCCTTTTCTAAAACCTGCTTGAACATCTGGAAGTTCACGGTTCACATATTGCTGAAGCCTGGCTTGGAGAATTTTGAGCATGACTTTACTAGCGTGTGAGATGAGTGCAATTGTGTGGTAGTTTGAGCATTTTTTGGCATTGCCTTTCTTTGGGATTGGGTTGAAGACTGACCTTTTCCAGTCCTGTGGCCACTGCTGAGTTTTCCAAATTTGCTGGCATATTGAGTGCAGCACTTTCACAGCATCTTCTTTCAGGATTTGAAATATCTCAACTGGAATTCCATCACCTCCACTAGCTTTGTTCGTAGTGATGCTTTCTAAGGCCCACTTGACTTCACATTCCAAGATGTCTGGCTCCAGGTGAGTGATCACACCATCGTGATTATCTTGGTCATGAAGATCTTTTTTGTACAGTTCTTCTGTGTATTCTTGCCACCTCTTCTTAATATGTTTCGCTTCTGTTAAGTCCATATCATTCTGTCATTTATTGAGCCCATCTTTGCATGAAATGTTTCCTTGGTATCTCTAATTTTCTTGAAGAGATCTCTTGTGTTTCCTATTCTGTTGTTTTCCTCTATTTCTTTGCATTGATCACTGAGGAAGGCTTTCTTATCTCTCCTTGCTATTCTTTGGAACTGTTCATTCAGATGCTTATATCTTTCCTTTTCTCTTTTGCTTTTCTCTTCTCTTGGCTATTGGTAAGGCCTTCTCAGAGAGCCATTTTGCTTTTTTGCATTTCTTTTCCATGGGGATGGTCTTGGTCCCTGTCACCTGTACAATGTCACGAACCTCCGTCCATAGTTCATCAGTCCCTCTATCAGATCTAGTCCCTTAAATCTATTTCTCACTTCCACTGTATAATCATAAGGGATTTGATGTAGGTCATAAGCTGTTTTAGTGGTGCTGAACTCTTAGCTTCTGCTTGCCTGTAAAACTTTTGGTATCTCCATCGTCTCTGAATGAAAGCTTTGCCAGGTAGAGTATTGATTGTCCTTTTAACTATATTGTTCCACTTATTTATAGCGTGTAGAGTTTCTGCTGAAAAGTCTGTTGTAGCCTTATCAGACTTTTCTCATGTAACTTGTTGCTTTTTCCTTGCTGCTTTTAATATTTTCTCTTAATCATTAGTTTTTGGCATTTTAGATACAGTGTGTCTTCATATGATCCTTTTTGTGTTGATCCTGTTTAGGATTCCTAATGCTTCCTTAACTTTGATGTCTCTTTCCTTTCCCAGGTTAGGAAAGCTTTTAGCTATTATATTTTCAAACACCTTATTTTCTCCCTTCTCTCTTCTCCATCTGGGACCAGTTTACTATGAATGTTGATATACTTGATGTTGTTTTAGCAGTCTCTTAACCCTTCCTGACTTGTTTTTCTTTTTTCTCTTCACCTTCAGTGACTTCTACTGCTTTGACTTCCAGCTCGCTGATCCGTTCCTCTGTATCCAGTTAGTCTACTCTTTATTCCTCCTACTGTATTTTTCATTTCAGTTATTGTATTTTTCATTTCTGGTTCTCCTTTATATTTTCCAACTCTTTGTTAAAAAATTCTGACTTTTTATTCTGTTTATTTAGTTTATTCTGTCTCTGTGCTGAAGTTTATTCTGACTTTTTATTCTGTTTATTTAGTGGTCTCCCGATTTATTTGATCATTGCTTCCCTGGTGACTCAGATGGTAGAGCATCTGCCTGCAATGTGGGAGACCTGGGTTCCGTCCCTGGGTGGGGAAGATCGTCACTTAACTCTTCTTTGGGTAGGTTGCTTATCCTCACTTAGTTCTTCTGGGGTTTTATTTTGTTCCTTCATTTGGAACATACTCTGCTGTCACCTTATTTTGCCCAGTTTGCTGCTGCTATGTATCTGATAAGTTGGGTACAGTTCCGATCTTGGAGAAGAACCCTTTTGAAGGAGACATCGTGTGTCCCAGCCCTGCACTCCCTCTGGTCACCGGAGCTGCACGCTCCAGGTGTCACCTCTGCGGGCTGTGTGCATCCTTTGGTGATAAGCTGACCGCTTTTGGTGGTCTGGTAGCCACGACTGGCCCTGGCCTGGTTGGTGGGGCTGTGTCATGACACAGCTGGCTGTGAGTTCTTGGAGATTCTGCAGCTAGTGCTGATTGACTGGTGGGTGGGGTCCAGGGGTCCTAGCACTGGAGTCTGTTGGTGGGCAGGGCTGGCTCCTGACATGACTAGCTTTGAGGTCTGAGGTCTTCCAGGGTGCTGTATCACAGGGTGACTGGCTGAGGGGTCCAGGGTGTCTTGGAGCTTGGGTGAACCTGCTGATGGTGGCGTTGGGGACCCCAGGGGCTCCTGGGACCAGTCCTGTGCTATTTGTGGATGGAGCCAGGTTCTGCGTTCTCTGGTCGAAGGGCTTTGAGTCCAGGAACTGGTGTGCGCCCATCAGTAGGGGTGGGGGCAGTTTCTGACACAGCTCGCTGTGGAGTCTGGTTCGTTCTGAAGCTTCGACCTGCTGGAGGGTGGACTGGGGCCCAAGATGTCCTTGAGCCCCCTGGTGGGGGGTGAGTCCGGAGTTTGGGGTCAGCGCTGGCCTCCTTGTGGGTGGGTTGGTGTGACAGTACTCTGAAGTACTGTCTTGAGCACTTCATGTATCTTAATTCATTTGCCCCTCACAAGAACCTTGAAGGAAACTAAAGCAGAAAAAGTCATATACCAACACAGAGCTGGGATTCTGACCAACTCTAGAGTCCATGCTTTTAACAGTCTTTTCTTTGCTGCATTTTAGAAAAAAATAGATCAGTGATACTCTTTTAAATCCCCTTTTCCTAGTAGTACTGTTGAGAATTAAGAGGTTGGCTTTGATTTTCGTTTGTAGGTAACTTATTGTACTATTGAAAACTACGAGGATGACTTTCATTTTAAAACTCAAATTTGTCACACTTTTTTTTATTCACCCACTTCAAAATTAACTGCCTCAATGCTTGTGATTTTTCTTTATAAGATATTGAAATTTGCAATGGTTTGTGCTCGTTTGCCAGACTAGTCTCTTAAGTTTGTGTCATTGTTAAAAGTGAAAGTGGTATCTCTTTCCTTTTGAACCTGCAAGTTTTGAATCCTCATTTCCTGCCAATGCCTGCCTCCTCTCCCCAACCCCCATGTATACATGGTAGATTTATTATTCTGATATTGAAGGATTGACTGGGTTACAAACTTTTTAAGGTAAGAAGGACAACCCCAGAATAATGAATGACATTTCCAGTCGAGCAGCTTTTGTTTTATGGAGAAGCGTGTATCCTCTGTCCCTTATCCCTTTCTGTCTCAGGCCACTGAAAGCTGCCCCATGGCATCACTGGTCTGGGACGTGGTGCTTGTCCACCCGGCCGGGACACTTACATGGAGAGATGATTCAGGTGGCAGTGCTGGGCAGTGTGTGTCCTAGAGTTTGAGAACTGAGAGGTTGTGAATGGGCCCAGTTGTGGGAGGAAAAAGTAAAAGTGTGGGGAGAGGGTCTGTGGCTAATTCCAATGGTATTAATTTTCTGTAACTGGGATAATTGCGAGTTTTGAGAAGGAAATCAGTATAACAGCAAATCTGTATCGTGCATGTTTTTCCTCCGCTTGTTTTTTATAACGGTACCTCTCATAGTGCCCTGCTGGCCAGTTAACTTGGCTGGACAGAGCCTCACTTTTCTTATCTTTGAAGTGAGAGATAGAAGCTACCTTACAAAGTTGTTTTGAGGAATAAATGAGTATATGTGTGTTTATATGTGTGTGTGTGTACACATAAATTATGCAATATACGTGGGTTATACCTATGCTGTTCTTACATATGTAAATATTGTATATCATTGGCAGGGGATTGGTTCTGGGACCTCTCTGGATAACAAACTCTCTGAATGCTCAAGTTGCTTATATAAAATGCATAATATTTGCGTATAATATACACACATCTTCCCAGATACTTTAAATCATCTCCAGATTATGGATAATACCTAATACAATGTAAGTACTATGTAGCTGGTTGTCAGAATCCAGCAAAGTCAAGTTTTGCTTTTTTGGACTTTTTGGAATTTTTTTTCCCCCCTGAATATTTTTGATTTGTGATTGATTGGGTCTGCAGTGGCAGAACCAGAATATATGGAGGATCAACTGTATATACATAGAAATGCTTAGATAGCATCTGGCACGTGGTTAATGCTATTATATAAATGTTAGAAATTATATTCTGTTGTGGTTAACCTGCAGTGGTTGATAAATCCACATAGTCAAGACTGACTACTTGAGTGAACTTAATGGAAATTATATATGTATTTGGTATAACGTTGTGTGGGCCAAGAAAATAGACAGTTTGTACTTTCTGGATGAAAATACAAAATTGATATAGTAATGATTTTGTCCCTTTGGTGAATTAACTATGAGTAAAATCCTGGGTGTTCATTGGAAGGACTGATGCTAAAGCTGAAACTCCAATACTTTGGCCACCTCATGCGACGAGTTGACTCACTGGAAAAGACTCTGATGCTGGGAAGGATTGGGGGCAGGAGGAGACGGGGACGACAGAGAATGAGATGGCTGGATGGCATCACTGACTCAATAGAGGTGGGTTTGAGTGAACTCTGGGAGTTGGTGATGGACAGGGAGACCTGGCGTGCTGTGATTCATGGGGTTGCAAAGAGTCGGACATGACTGAGCAACTGAACTGAACTGAACTGAATTAAGGTTTGGCAGCTCAGATCTTCAAAAACAAGGGAATAAAACTGCAGAAATAATAAAGATGTCTTTGGTGGTGGTGTGAAAGGATCAATTTAAAATTTTCAAGTGTAGAGTTACGAAGCACAGAACAAGATAACCTTTTTCTGAAGGCTTCTCTGATAGAACTTTAGCTTCCTTGGTTGACTTGTCTGTTCCTTGATAAAACCCATCTTTCTTTGCGTGCTCCAAACCTGACCTGCAGTCCCTTAGCTGAGATCCATAGTGGTGTGTGTGTGTCAGAGTAAGTCTTTTAAATTTAGATGGTTAATTTTTTGCATATGCTGTATGTCTTGAAACCTCCTTTAGATAGGAACAGTCAGTCCATAATCATGCACATTAATTTTTCCAGCAAAATTACCAGTATGGGACCTGTGTGTTAGGGTGTCACGTCTTTAGTGTCTAGTACGCGGTCTGGCGTGCAGTGGGTGCTCGTTAAACCTGTCTCAATGAGAAGCGTCTGAAGAGAACATCACTTGGTCATTTTCTGTTTCCTGTGGTGTCTGTGGCTGACTCGGTTGAGATGCTCAGTAATTGCGGATTTCTTATCTTTTAGAAGACTCAGTTGCCTGAGAAAGGTGGTCATTGAATTAACTTTTTGAAACAAAATGATTTGAAATAGTCATTACAGATGATTGCAAATTCTCATAAATTTGTGTTGACAAGAATGCTGATCTTGACCTTTTATGGGTCATAAAGTCTACATATAGAAGAATGATTTACTTTTAAAAAATTGATTGGATTTGTTGTTTGTGATAATTATGATAAACTAGTTGTGGTGTATCTGTCTAAAGAAAGTGCTGTGGTGAGTGACTGCTTAGGTCAGATAATCACAGTATGATAATCTAGATGACCATAGAGAAAAGGTTCCCCCCCCCCACCCTGTTACAAAAAGTGATGCTTACTGTGGAAATTTTATAAAAATGAGTGATGAAAAATAATCCCCTGGGACCTTCCTGGTGGTCCAGTGGTTAAGACTTCGCTTTCTAATGTAGGGGTGCAGGTTCGATCCCTGGTTAGGGAGCTGAGATCCCACATGCCTTGCGGCCAAAAAACCAAAACATAAAACAGAAGCAGTATTGTAACAAATTCAGTAAAGACTTTAGAAATGTCCCACATAGAAAAAAAAAATCTTAAAAATAAAGTCACTTGGACTGTTGAATAATTCTTAAGTTCTCTTCAGAGTTAGGGTTATAGTGTTTTGAGAGAGGCTGGAAATTAAGTCAGGTTTGTAGCCCAAGTACTGTTTAGAAAGCCAAGTAACAGATGTTGATTAGTGGAAATGTTTGATGTTTTAGTGTTACTAAACATTTTGCCCCTAAGTAAGATAAAAAGGTTGAACTAAAAGTAATGAGGTCTGCACTTGTAAATAGTGGGTCTTCAGACTAATTAGAGGAGTGAGGAGTAAGCTCCCACTTCTCCTCGGGGAGGCACACCTGCCTTCCGATGGGGTTGATGGTGGTTTAGCACTGCGTGAAGACTGAGCCCGCTCACAAGCTCTGGCTGCCGAGGCATGCACTCTGTTTGCTTACAACCAGTGGGGACCGAGTCAGCCCCTTCAGAGGTTCTCAGGATGCTGCCTTTGAAGTTTCAGGAATCCAAGAGGAGTTACTGACACTGTGTCTCTTGTCGTCTTGGGTGAATAGTGGATAGATTGCCCTGGACCCTTGGTTGGATTTGGGAGTGAAAGTGGATTTGATAGGAGATGGAAGATGGTACCACTCTGTTGGGTTTTGCCTGCTGCATTCACTAAATTAGAGTTCTTTTTCTTTTTTTAACACTTTATTTATTTGTGTCTGGCTCTGATGAGACTCTGCTGCTGTGCAGGCTTTTCCCTAGCTGCGGTGAGCAGGGGCTGCTCTCTTGTGGAGTACAGGCTCTAGGGCCTGTGGGCTTCTGTCGTTTCGATCCCCAGGCGCTGGAGGACAGGCCCAGTAGGTGTGGCACAGGGCTAAGTTGCTTTGTGACCTGTGGGATCCTGCTGGATCAGGGATCAGACCTGTGTCTCCTGCATTGCCAGGCGGATTCTTTACCACTGAGCCACCAGGGAAGCCCTGGACTGACTTTTCTTTGTGAAGTCCCAGAGTCTTGTGATAAGAATGCTCATTCTGATAGGTTGGCATGTATGGTATAGGAAGGCTTGGGATGAATTGCCTCCTTTCTCCATTCTTCATTTCTCTTAACTAATTTAGGATTATTTTAATTTCTTTACCGTGTGTTGTGTGTATGTATGTTGTAGCTATACACAGATAAACAGGCATCAGTTCAGTTCAGTCGCTCAGTCATGTCCGACTCTCCGCGACCCCATGAATCACAGCACGCCAGGCCTCCCGGACTATCACCAACATACATGTAGATAATTCCCATTTTCTTTAACTAAAATGTAAAATGGTTCTTGCTATTCTGCTGCTTGCGTTTGTTTTTCATATAGTTTTTTATATTAGTGCTATAACTCTTCCACATACTTTTTGATCACTTCATACTCTCTCATTGTTTGAATGGACTGTAAGTAGCCCTCCATTCTTGGACACCTAGCTTCCCATCAGTCTTTCTGACAAAAAGTTATGCACTGAAATTACGTGTGCTCAGTCACTAAGTTGTACCCAACTGTGTGACCCCGTGGACGGCAGCCCCCCAGGCTCCTCTGTCCACGGGATTCTCCAGGCAAGAATCCTGGAGTGGGTTGCCATTCCCTCCTCCAGGGGATCTTCCCAACCCAGGGATCGAACCCATGACTCCTTCATTGGCAGGTGGATTCCTGACCACTGAGCCACCTGGTCACTGAACATTATTGTAGCTCATATCCCTCTGTGCCTGCACATTTTTGTTTATTTAGTAAAAAACTGTAGTGAGTGGATTAGCGGGTCAAAAGGTAATTTAACAGTTTTGTTACACTTTGTCAAATTGCCCACCAGGAAGGTTGGCCCACTTCACGTTCTACTCAGAACTGTCTGAAAGGCCCTGTGACTGTTGTGATTGTCTTGTCTATCTTGATAGCTTTATTTGGGTATAGGTGACTTTATCCCTGTTCCCCTTCTCTTGTCTTCTTACAGTTTCTAATATTTTATGTAGTTAGATCTTGCTCTTCCTTTATTTATCTTGTAGGCTTTTCCTACTTTATGGTTATACAGCTATTAATTTATATTTATCAACTATTTTCGTAGTTTAAATTTAAAATTTTGGGTTTGCAGTTATTCTGGAACATGTTGAATGGCATCGTGTGAAGTAGAGGGTACAAAAACTTCTAAGCTCTTTGATCAGCTGGTTTTCTCAGTACTCCTTAATGGGTGACCTGTTCTTTCTCCCTGCATATCAGAAACTTGGTCATTTGGTCTTCTATCCAGTCACACAGGTATTTTATTTTTTGTGGTTGTGCATAGGATCTCCCTGTGTGCCTGTGTGTGTCTTTCGAACCAGACAATTGCTGGTAGATAGAAAAGCTGTTGATGTTTTGTGTGTATGTGTTTTGTAACCAGTCACTTTCTGGCTCATACCACCATAGCAGCTTTTCAGTCGGTTCTCTTACCTTTTCCAGGTGGATAAACCATTTTGTAGAGAGATCAAACTGTGCATCACTGTGTTGGCTTGAGTATCAAGCACTGTGAGTTTCTTTTTTTCTGGTCGGTGTGTAATTTTCTACTCCTTACGGTGAGTTTTCTTTTCAAGCCACGATCTTTCTGTGGTATACTTAAAGTTCTCCAACCTAACGCCTGTGATTGTCCAAACCAAGTGTGGTGGAGGCCGCTGGGAAGTGATCAGCAGACCAGGAGGCAGCGAAGGCGGGGTTGGTGGAGAGGCAGGTGGAGTGGGAAAGCCAGCGTTGGGGCCGTGCCCCCACCTCTTCCTTCTCTGCCCCCTCTTCGTGGACTTCTTTTTGTCCTGATGATTTTCTGGCTTCGCATTTTACTCTCCGATGCACCTTGTTTTCTGTCTTTCATGGAGTAGCTCCCCCGGCCCCTTTTTGCTTTGATGCAGATGCGCGTGCCGTCGTGGGATCAGTCCAGAGCAGGCCCTCTCCTTGTCGTCACGAGCACTAGCACAGGGCACCCGCCATGCATCCTGCCTTGCAAAGGGTGCAGCAGGACTGTGATGAAACGGGTTTCCTCGTAAAGTCAGACCGCTGCTTTGGAAGGCTTGGTGACACGAAGGAGGCGCGTTTGTAGAGACAAATGGGGGAGAATTGTAGAGCTGTGTAGCTGGGCTGGGGATGAACTGCTTTGGAAGGCTTGGTGACACGAAGAAGGCAAGTTTGTAGAGACAAATGGGGGAGAATTGTAGAGCTGTGCAGCTGGGCTGGGGATGAACTGCTTTGGAAGGCTTGGTGAAATGAAGGAGGCACTTTTGTAGAGACAGATGGGGGAGAATTGTAGAGCTGTGCAGCTGGGCTGGGGATGAGGACTCCAGAGGATGCAGTGAGAGATGAGTGTTCTGCAGAGTCTGTTATTTTAGCTCTCCAACTTGATTTCTTACCTGAGCTTCAGACCTGGGAATCCGATTGCCTACTGGAGAACTCCATTTTGTGTGGCCCAGGAAAGCTCAGTTTCAGTATGTCTGGAACTGAATTTACCGTCTTGTGGAAGGTCTCCTCCCCCTCCCAAGTTTATTGACTCACTGGAGGGCATTGCTGTCTCTTTAGTTTTGATCAGCCAGAAACCTGGCTGCGGCTGCTGCTGCTGAGTCACTTCAGTCGTGTTCGACTCTGTGCGACCCCATGGACAGCAGCCCACCAGGCTCCCCCGTCCCTGGGATTCTCCAGGCAAGAACACTGGAGTGGGTTACCATTTCCTTCTCAAATGTGTGAAAGTGAAAAGTGAAAGTGAAGTCGCCTAGTCGTGTCCGACTCTTAGCAACCCCACGGACTGAAGCCCACCAGCCTCCTCCATCCGTGGGATTTTCCAGGCAAGAGTACTGGAGTGGGGTGCCATTGCCTTCTCTGAGAATTCTGTCTGTTATATTTTATTCCCCTTTCCGCAGTCCTCACATAAAGGCATCAGACTCTGTGGATCCTGCCTTTTGAGTGCACTGCCTCTCTGTCCCCAGTACTTCTACACTGGTGCACTGTCTCTTGATCTCAGATCATCTTCTCTGCCTGTTTCTGTGCAGTTTTCCTTTTGGTGTCCCCTGTGGCCGGGTGAGCTAGTCTGATTCTCTTACACTACAGCGTACACCCCTTTAATGAAGTGCTCTCAGTGTCAGTCCGGGATTGGTTCCAGGACCCCCGGCAGATACGCACGCTCACAGAGGCATAGGTCACTGGCAGTTGCCCTGCGGTGTCTGCGGATCCAACCTGCTGTGGGTGAGATGTGCAGAGAGCCCGCTTGTTCCAGGGGAGGGCAGGCTGTGCTCTCCGTCGCTTGTTTCTGGGTCTGTGTCTTCTCCTTCTGCTCCCCTCTACTCTGTGATTTCTTTGTCAAGTACTGAAATCTGCTTTTTTGCAACTGGTTATGATTTTGCTTGCCTCAGAATATTCTCTCTTAATCTTATGGACTCCAGTGAGGTCTCTGCTTAAATGCCACTGCTCAAGGAAGCTTCCTTAAACCACCAAGTCTGTGTTGTGCCCTTCCTGTTTGGCCAAATAACCTGTGCTATTCTATAACACTTATTGTGTGTTAGAATTGTCTTTTTACCTAATAGCCCGTGTCTCACTTTTGAGTGCTCCCTGAGCGCCAAGGCCACTCATCGTCTTTACTCCTACTCCTGGTGCCGTATCTATTAAAAGTAGATTCCTGTAACACGTGCTGCTCTAGGTGCTGAGAATAGAGCAGTGAGTAAGAGGCTGTTGCAGTTATTACTGCTGTATGAAAAGCTACTCCAGACCTGACTGGCTTAAGACAACAGTAATATTTGGAAAACTCAGCAGTGGCCACAGGACTGGAAAAGGTCAGTCTTCATTCCAATCCCAAAGAAAGGCAATGCCAAAGAATGCTCAAACTACCGCACAATTGCACTCATCTCACACACTAGTAAAGTCATGCTGAAAATTCTCCAAGCCAGGCTTCAGCAATATGTGAACCGTGAACTCCCAGATGTTCAAGCAGGTTTTAGAAGACAGTGGCACCAGAGATCAAATTGCCAACATCTGCTGGATCATGGAGAAAGCAAGAGAGTTCCAGAAAAACATCTATTTCTGCTTCATTGACTATGCCAAAGCCTTTGACTGTGTGGATCACAATAAACTGTGGAACATTCTGAAAGAGATGGGAATCCCAGACCACCTGACCTGCCTGTTGAGAAACCTGTATGCAGGTCAGGAAGCAACAGTCAGAACTGTACATGGAACAACAGACTGGTTCCAAATAGGAAAAGGAGTAAGTCAAGGCTGTATATTGTCACCTTGCTTATTTACCTTATATGCAGAGTACATCATAAGGAACGCTGGGCTGGAAGAAGCACAAGCTGGAATCAAGATTGCTGGGAGAAATATCAATAACCTCAGATATGCAGATGACACCACCCTTATGGCAGAAAGTGAAGAGGAACTCAAAAGCCTCTTGATGAAAGAGGAGAGTGAAAAGGTTGGCTTGAAGCTCAATATTCAGAAAACGAAGATCATGGCATCTGGTCCCATCACTTCATGGGAAAGAGATGGAAAAACACTGGAAACAGTATCAGACTTTATTTTTTTGGGCTCCAAAATCACTTCCACTCCTTGGAAGGAAAGTTATGACCAACCTAGATAGCATATTAAAAAGCAGAGACATTACTTTGCCAACCAAGGTCCGTCTAGTCAAGGCAATGGTTTTTCCCGTGGTCATGTATGGATGTGAGAGTTGGACTGTGAAGAAAGCTGATCGCCGAAGAATTGATGCTTTTGAACTGTGGTGCTGGAGAAGACTCTTGAGAGTCCCTTGGACTGCAAGGAGATCCAACCAGTCCATTCTAAAGGAGATCAGTCCTGGGTGTTCAGTGGAAGGACTGATGCTAAAGCTGAAACTCCAATACTTTGGCCACCTCAAGTGACGAGTTGACTCACTGGAAAAGACTCTGATGCTGGGAAAGGTTGGGGGCGGGAGGAGAAGGGGACGACCGAGAATGAGATGGCTGGATGGCATCACCAGCTCGATGGGCATGAGTTTGAGTGAACTCCAGGAGTTGGTGATGGACAGGGAGGCCTGGCGTGCTGTGATTCATGGGGTCGCGGAGAGTCGGACACGACTGAGCGACTGAACTGAACTGAACATTTATTTACTCATGATTTTGTAATTAGTAAAGGACTTGGTCGGGGAGGCTCATCTCTGTTTTTCCTGGTGTCTGCTCATTGGAGGTCGTAGTTTCCACGTGTCAGCTGGCTCTCTCACAGGCTGGCAGTTGATGCTGGCTGCTGTCTGGGAGCAAATGGAGGACTGTTGATCACAGCACCAGTGTGAGGCCTCTGTGTGTGGCCTGGTGTGACTGGTAGGCTCTGAGAGGGAGTGTCCCAGGAACAAGCTTTCTAAAAGGAAGGAAGTGCAAGCAGCCAGTGGTTTTAAAGATTAGGCTGAAAACGGGTGAGCGTTACTTCTCCTGTGTTCTATTGTTTAAATAGACAATAGTCCTGATTGAATGAGAGGAGAATTATACTCCATATCCTGGTGGAGAAAGTGACAAAAATTTCTGACCATGTTTAAGTAATCTGCTTGTTGTTGTCGTCGCCCAGTTGTGTCCAACTCTTTGCGACCCCATGGACTGCAGCACGCCAGGCCTCACCATCTCCCAGAGTTTGCCCAAGTTCATGTTCATTGTATCGCGGATGCTCTCCAGCTGTCTCATCCTCTGAAGCCTTCTTCTTCTGCCCTCAGTCTTTCCCAGCTTCAGGGACCTTTCCAGTGAGTCGTCTGTGGGCATCAAATGACCAAAATACTGGAGCTTCAGCTTCAGCATCAGTCCTTCTATTTAATATTCAGGGTTGATCTCCCTTAAGATTGACTGGTTTGCTCTCCTTGCTGTCCAGAGGGCTTTCAGGATTCTTCTCTAGCACCGCAGTTCAAATGCGTCAATTCTTTGGCGTTCTGCCTTCTTTACAGTCCAGCTTTCACAACTGTATGTGACCACTGGGAAGACCCAGTGGTCTTGACTATACGGACCTTTGTCGGCAGAGTAATGTCTCTGCTTTTCAACACGCTGTCTAGGTTTGTCATCGCTTTCTTGCCGAGAAGCAATCGTCTTCTGATTCATGGCTGCAGTCACCGTTCGCAGTGATTTCGGAGCCCAGGAAGAGGAAATCTGTCACTGTGTCTGCCTTTCCCCCCTCTGTTTGCCATGCAGTAATGGGGCCGGATGCCATGATCTTTGTTTTTTTTAAAGTATTGAGTCTTAAGCCAGCTCTTTCACTGTCCTCCTCACCCTCATCAAGAGGCTCTTTAGTTTATCATTTAAAAAATTTAATGAAGAATTATTACATTTTTGTGTAGTTACATATATTAGTCTTTTTCTTTATGATTTTGTTTCTTGGCAGAAATAAGATTGAACTCACTTCTCCTTATTTGTTATCTTTTTACATCTTTGGTCAATCTTCCAGTAGTTTCAAATACAGAATTTTTGTATATTATACTTATTGCTGGTGGGGAAAAATCAGTAGGCCAGTAAATTCCTTAGCAATTAAGTGTCTGGGGAATTAATCTCAGAATCATCTCCATCTCTTAATTGTCTTATAAAAAAATAGGATTGATATCTTTTAGAGTTTGTCAAATTCTGTCCTCAACAGTACCAGGAAGTCAGAGTGAATAAAGACAAGTGGCTCCTTGGCTTCAGTGTTACAGTTTCCCACAAAATGAAATTTGTAGTGATTGAAATATAAAAATATGAAACCTATGAAAACTGAAAACAGTATACTGTTCAGCTAGGTTATATGGGAACAATAATGCCTTGGAAAGAATTGGAAATGCTGGGAAATGGGTTTTTTACCTCCTTTTTAAAAGCTGACGTGAGAGTAAACAATTACCAGCTCGAGATCTTCACGAAAGTAGGAATCCTGAGAAATGAAGACAGAGCGTTAAAGCTCTTCTAGGGAGCTTTTGCTTTGATTTTGAAGGCCTCGTAAGGCACGGGGCATAGAAGTTAAATCCCAGACAGGCTGAAGGAGAGGAGTCTAATCTAATGGAAATTCTTTCCCTATAAAATTGATTCCTAAAAACTGTGTTTATAGAGTGTGGTTAAACCAAGATTAAAGTCCTTCCCATGCTCTTGCTCATAGGAGGGTGCAAGAACAGTTGCCTGGGAGCTGAGAAAAACACCTGTTCCTAAGAAGTCATAACCAGAGGTCTTCTCTCTTCTTGATTTGCAGCTCATATTCAGTGTCACCTGTGGTACAGACCTTACCTCGAGTTGTGAATTTAAAGTGGTTCTAGGTGCTTGGGAGAAGCAAATAAAAGATGTCTCATGTAGAATATATTTGAATCTTAGGTCCTAGGGATTCCCACACATAATTTTCCAAAGATTTAGCCCACAGTAAAGTATAACCAAGCACACCGGTGAGAAACAGCAGAAACAACTGACAGAAGTAGACCTTCAGAAACCGCTGATGCTGGAGTTATGAGACGGCAATGATGAAACAGCTGTTCCTTATGTTTGCAGAAAGGATGGAGAATAATCTGCAAGGAACGAGAAATCCAGCAGATCTGAAAAAGACCTGAACAAAATTTCTAGAAATATTATTAGTTACAATGAAAAACTCAGTGCGTTCACTGAATCTTCCAATAAATGTTCAGGACTGATTTCCTTTAGGATTGACTGGGTGGATCTCCTTGCAGTCCAAGAGACTCTCAAGACTTCTCCAACACCACAGTTCAAAAGCATCAATTATTCAGTGCTCATCTTTCTTTATGGTCCAACTCTCACATCCATATATGACTACTGGAAAAACCATAGCTTTGACTAGATGAACCTTTGTTGGCAAAGTAATGTCTCTGCTTTTTAATAGGCTGTCTAGGTTGGTCATAGCTTTTCTTCCAAGGAGCAAGCGTCTTTTAATTTCATGGCTCCAGTCACCATCTGCAGTGATTTTGGAGCCCCCAAAAATAAATTCTCTCACTGTTTCCATTGTTTCCCCATCTATTTGCCGTGAAGTGATGGGACCAGATGCCATGATCTTAATTTTCTGAATGTTGAGTTTTAAGCCAACTTTTTCACTCTCTTCTTTCACTTTCATCAAGAGGCTCTTTAGTTCTTCCCTTTATGACATAAGGGTGGTATCATCTGCATATCTGAGGTTTTTGGTATTTCTCCTGGCAGTCTTGATTCCAGGTTGTGCTTCTTCTAGCCCAGCGTTTCTCATGATGTACTCTGCATATAAGTTAAATGAGCAGAGTGACAGTATACAGCCTTGACATACTCCTTTCCCAATTTGGAGCCAGTCTGTTGTTCTATGTCCAGTTCTAACTATTGCTTCCTGACCTGCATACAGATTTCTCAGGAGGCAGGTGAGATGGTCTGGTATTCCCATCTCTTGAAGAATTTTCCAGTTTGTTGTGATGCACACAGTCAAAGGCTTTAGCGTAGTCAGTAAAGCAGAAGTAGATGTTTTTCTGGAACTCTTTCTTTTTGATGAATCAGCTGATGTTGGCAGTTTGATCTCTGGTTCCTCTGCCTTTTCTAAATCCAGCTTGATCATGTGGAACTTCACGGTGCATGTACTGCTGAAGCCTGACTTGAAGAATTTTGAGCATTACTTTGTTAGCGTGTGCAATTGTGTGGTAATTTGAACGTTTTTTTTGGCATTGCCTTTCTTTGGGATTGGAATGAAAACTGACCTTTTCCAGTCCTGTGGCCACTGCTAAGTTTTCCAAATTTGCTGGCATATTGAGTGCAACACTTTCACAGCATCATCTTTCAGGATTTGAAATAGCTGAACTGGAATTCCATCACCTCCACTAGCTTTGTTCGTAGTGATGCTTCCTACACACTCCAGGATGTCTGGCTCTAGGTGAGTGATCACACCATTCTGGTTATCTGGGTCGTGGAGATCTTTTTTGTACAGTTCTTCTATGTATTTTTGCCACCTCTTCTTAATATCGTCTGCTTCTGTTGGGTACATACTGTTGCTCTCCTTTATTGAGCCCATCTTTGCATGAAGTGTTCCCTTGGTATCTCTGTTTTTCTTGAAGAGATTGCTAGTCTTTCCCATTCTAGTGTTTTCCTCTGTTTCTTTACACTGGTCACTGAGGAATGCTTTCTTATCTCTCCTTGCTGTTCTTTGGAACTCTACATTACAGATCACCTTTAATGTAGCTGTGGCCATTTCACTGCTCAGGAGCTGAAATGGAAGTCAGAAAATACTGGGATGATATCTCAGCATGGTGGGGAAAAATTGCCATCTTAGTAATCTGTACCCAATGAAAATCCATTTTAAGAGTAAAGGTGAAATAATGACATTGTCAGACAGAATTCTATAATATTATTCTCTGATTGTAAAGAAAATGTATGGATAGATATTTTTCTGATTCTAGTGTTTAGAATGAAGGACTTTAGTAGAACTCAGCAGTTCTGAGCTCCACATAGTTATTTTATTCTTAGAAAATTGTTGTGTTTATACTTAATAAACAGATACTGTTTGCCAATATTTTTACTGATATAATACTTTAACTTTTTGAATTCTGCTCTGTTCAGAATCTTCAGTATTGTTATAGGAAAACTTCTGTGGTGATTAATGGCTACCTTTTAAGTCTTGCTGAATCAACAATGTAACTTTTAGTGTTCATATTTTAAATACTGAAAGCTAAGCCAAGAATAATTTGGAGAAAATTGGGTCTTGGTATTTTAAAAAATAATTCCTGGAAGTGACTTTATTCTCATCTCTCAGCCCCAAATACAAATTTCTGAAAAAACATAGTGGGAGTTTTTTTTTTTTTTTTGGAGGGGGAGTTTTTTTTTTTTTTTTAACCCATATAAGCTTAGTATAAATGAGAGTCTAGAATAGTGGGAAGAACAAATAGACCTTAAAGTTAGTCGAATGAGCCTACGTTAAAATCTGGCTCCATCATTTAGTAATGCAGTCCTCGTCGTGTGAGTTAACCCTTCTGACACTTAAGTTTTCTTAGCTGTATAATGAGGATAAGACTACCTTGCAGGTGTATCATGGGGAATATAGCATTGTTTGTAAAACGCCGAGTACAGTCCGTGATCTTAGGGGTTTCCACCCGCTACTGTTGAGTGAGAGAACAGTAAGTTGAATCTGGCAAGGAATTTGAAATTGTTTGTTGAACAAATGACATAGATAAGTTGATAATACTTTTCATGATGAAGAGTCATGGACACCGAAAGTAATGAAAATAAAAATTTTGAAGTTAAATTACCAGAATGTGGCTTCACCTGTTGAGTTGGTGGTTAATTTTGCATCATGTCAGCTGTGTCAGCTGCCTGCAATTTAGGCAGCTCCCATTCTTCATGGCAGGTAAGAAGGAAGGATCAGGCTTCCCTGGACTGATCTGATCTGGACTGAAGGATCTGATTGGGACTCAGATGGTAAAGATTCTGCCTGCAATGCAGGAGACCCGGTTCAATCCCTGGGTTGGTAAGATCCCCTGGAGAAGGGTTGGCTACCCACTCCAGTATTCTTGCCTGGGAAATCCCATGGACAAAGGAGCCCAGCAGGCTCCATGGGGTCGAAAAGAGTCAGACGTGACTAACACTTCCACTTTTTCACTTTCATATATTTATATGTGTGTCTGTGTATAAAATTTATCTGTTGATTTTCTATCTCCCAAAGTTAAATTTCACGGTGATGGCTGTGTGCTGTGCTGTGCTTAGTCACTCAGTCATGTCCAACTCTTTGTGACCCCGTGGACTGCAGCCCGCCAGGCTCTTCTGTCCATGGGATTCTCCAGGCAAGAATACTGGAGTGGGTTCCCATGCCCTCCTCCAGAGGATCTTCCCGACCCAGGGAGCGAACCCAGGTCTCTTCTGCCTTGCAGGTGGATTCTTTTATCGTCTGAGCCACTAGGGAAGCCCAAACTTTATGGCAAACCTGAAGATTTTATTAATTCGGTCAAAAGATGGTGATAAAATATGTGCTAAAAGCTTTATGCTTTGGTGTTCAGAAGTTAAATAAATTCACTGGCCTTCAATAGTTTAGAGTAAGAGCCCTCAGAGTACCCTGGTTACTGCTGTTTGAGTTGAGAAATCAAACTTCTGTAAGATATTTAGATCTAGATTTTCCCTTCTCTGCTTCTTTTTCTTTATAGTCAAGACATGAAATAGTCTTTTATAATGTAGAATTACTTGTACACCTTGAAAATTATTTTTGTGTTTTTTCCTTTATTTAATTTTTCTCTCATTTAGTAGTGATAACTTTGTAGAATGTACTAGTTGATTGCATTTTAAAACCATACACAGCAAAATTAAGAAATTTTATAATGATGACAATTCAGAAGTTTTTATTTTTGGAGTGTGACATCATTTTTAGAATGCTGGTTATGGTGATATATTTTATTTGTAGATTTTGAGTTTATTCAGGTTACAGAGACAGACTAAAAACAAATCAGACATTTCTTGTCTTTTATGAAGTTCTAGATTTTCAGTCAAATACTTTGAATATAAATTGGGTAACGATAATGGTACAATTAAATATATACATATGCTTCATATTAAGCATCCTAAATATTTTAATTTTCTTGATTTGCTTAGGACACTCATGCAGTGCAGAAGTTGAGCAGCAGCAAATTTTTGTGCAGTTATATCATGTTTTATTGGTTTTTGTGCAGGGCTGCTTTTGATCTTGAAGGTAATCCCTTTAATCATAAACTTTGAAGAATGTTAATCTTATACTTTCTAAACTGATATATTTTGCATTAGTAAAAATACACAAGATTAGAAACAACACTGTATGAAACTCCTGTAGACAGTTCTTTTCTTGTTTACATTTGACTTTATGTTTCATATTTGGTTGTTGATATTCTGTAGACTGATACTTTTTTCTTAACTAGAGGTTGTATGATGTGAAAGATTATAGGTTAAATTTGAATCAGCCCCTGTTGTGTCTTTTATCTTTTCCAGTCTTTTATATTTTGAAAATGAGTGTTATTTTGTGATATCAAACTCTGTGTGAATCAGAGTCATTCCTCATGACTAGAAAAATTACCACTATTGTCTGTAAAGTAGGTTTTATTCATGTTATTTCAGAGTACTCTAGTTTGACTTTTATGCTGCACTAGAGATTTTTAGGTACAATCATATCATCATTTTCTATAATACTATTAAGGTAGGTTAAACAAAAGCAATCTAGTTATAAGTTCAACTTGTAGTTCATTTGCTCAGTTGTGTCCAACTCTTTGTGACCCCATTGACTGCAGCATGCCAGGATTCCTTGTCCAGCACCAACTCCTGGAGCTCGCTCAAACTCATGTCCATTGAGTCGATGATGCCATCCAACCATCTCATCCTCTTTTGTCCCCTTCTCCTCCTGCCTTCAGTCTTTCTCAGCATCAGGGTCTTTTCCAATTAGTTCTTCCCATCAGGTTGCCAAAGTATTGGCATTTCAGCTTCAACATCAGTCTTTCCAATGAATATTAAGGGTTGATTTCCTTTAGGATTGACTGGTTTGATTTCTTTCCTGTCCAAGGGACTCTCAAGAATCTTCTCCAATACCACAGTTCGTAAGTGTCCATTTTTTTGTGCTCAGACCTCTTTATGGTCCAACTCTCACATCCATACATGATTACTGGAAAAACCATAGCTTTGACTAGATGGGCCTTTGTTGTCAAAGTGATGTGTCTGCTTTTTAATACGCTGAAGTCACTGTCTGCAGTGATTTTGGAGCCCAAGAAAATAAAGTATCTCACTGTTTCCATTGTTTCTCCATCTATTTGCCATGAAGTGATAGGACTGGATGCCAGGATCTTTGTTTTTTGAATGTTGAGTTTTAAACCAGCTTTTTCACTCCTCTTTCACCAGAGGTTCTTTCGTTCCTCTTCACTTTCTGCCATTAGGGTGGTATCATCTGCGTGTCTGAGGTTACTGATATTTCTCCCGGCAATCTTGATTCCAGCTTGTGCTTCATCCAGCTTGGCATTTTGCATGTTGTACTCTGAATATAAGTTAAAGAAGCAGGACAGCCTTGATACAGCCTTGAGACACTCCTTGCCCAATTTTGAACCAGTTCATTGTTCCACGTGTAGTTCTAACGTTGTAGCACCTGTTGCTTTGTGACCTGGGTATAGGTTTCTCAGGAGGCAGGTAAAATGGTCTGGTATTCCCATCTCTTTAAGTATTTTCCATGTTTGTTGTGATCCACACAGTCAAAGCTTTTAGTGTAGCAGACCGAAATGTTCTTCTGTAGCTCTCTTTGCTTTTTCCATGATCCATCGGATGTTGGCAATTTGATCTCTGGTTCCTCTGCCTTTTCTAAATCCAGATTGAACATCTGAAAGTCCTCATTTCATGTACTTTTGAGCCTAGCTTGAAGGATTTTGAGCATTACCTTGCTACCATGTGAAATGAGTGCAGTTGTGCCATTGCTTAAACCTTCATTGGCATTGCTCTTCTTTGAGATTGTAATGAAAACTGACCTTTTCCAGTCCTGTGGCCACTGCTGAGTTTTCCAAATTTACTGGCATATTGAGTGCAGCACTTTAACAGCATTATCTTTTAGGATTTGAAATAGTTTCTCTGGAATTCCATCACCTTCATCAGCTTTGTTCATAGTAATTCTTCCTAAGGCCCGCTTGACTTCACATTCTGGGATATCTGGCTCTAGGTAAGTGCTTGTACCATTGTGGTTATCTGGGTCATTAAGAGGTTTTTTGTACAGTTGTTCTATGTATTCTTGCCATCTCTTCTTAATATCTTCTGCTTTTGTTAGGTCCATACCATTTCTGTCCTTTATTATAACCATCTTTGTGTGAAATGTTCCTTTGTTAAATTCATGTGGTAGTCCATTTTTTAAAGGAACACCAGATAGTGAGACTTTTCTGTTTATTAATGATTGCTTGTATAAAATAAATAATACTATCAGGTTTTACTAGTTTACTTTTGTGGTGTTTTGCAGAGGAAACATTCCACTTAGGACACTAGGTAATGTTTTAGATTTTTAATGAAAAACTGTATTCTTTCCTTGGTGGCTTAGCAGTATTGGTAACTACTGTGGAATTCTACAGAAAGTTTTCAGTTGAAATATTGTGGTACATTTGATGTTGAATATTAATTATTTTTTATGTAATAGTTATGCAGGAAATTATTCAGAAATCATTGCTGAGTTGAGAAAATCAATGAAATTTGGTGACAAATATTTTTGATAATTAAGTTGAATATGTTTATAAAACTTTCATATTTGTTCGTAAAACTTCCATGATACTGAGAAATTAGTGTTAATATTGTTAGCTGTGATGACATTGTGGTTGTGTAAAAAAAATGTCTATAGTTTTTATATTTTTTAAATTAAGTTGGGGTAATATGATAGGAAGCTAGGAACTGGTGAATAAAAATAGCAAAATTAACTAGTTTGTTGAGCAGAAGTCATGTATGCATAGAGATTATTTTAGTTTCACTTTTTTCTATAGGTTTATAAAATGTTATTACAGAAATTAATTACAGGTTACCAGGGGCCAGGGAGAGGTAATAGGGAGTTATTGTTTTAATTGGTATAGAGTTTCTGTTTGGGATGTTGAAAAAGTTCTGAAAATAAATTGTGGTGATGGTGGCACATTGTGAATGTACTCTGTTGTACTGAATTTTACAATGAAAAATGGTTAGAAATGGTAAATTTTAACTTTTATTAAAAATAAATTTCACAATAGTATTAAGGTACATTAATGCAAATAATCCCATGAGCCATCATACTTTAGAGTAAACCCCTGGGACATGTGGCGCCTTTTCCCTTTCCTTTTCTTTTTCTCAGTAACTTTTCCTCCTCCAGTTTGGAAAGGAAGAGGAAGGAAAAGCACTGAGGTCATGTGAGCACTTCCTTACTGGGATTAGGTTATAGAGTGGTGTTACGATTGCATGGTAATCGTTTGTGAGGTCCATTTAGTGGGTTGTTTCCAGTATTTAAAATAAATTAGGAAATGTCCAGTGCATGCTGCACAGTGAGTGTAACTGTGGCTGCTGCTGCTGCTAAGTCGCGTCAGTCGTGTCTGCCTCTGTGCCACTCCATCGACGGCAGCCCACCAGGCTCCCCCGTCCCTGGGAGTCTCCAGGCAAGAACACTGGAGTGGGTTGCCACTTCCTTCTCCAGTGCATGAAAGTGAAAAGTGAAGTCGTTCACTTGCTCAGTCCTGTCCGACTCTTGGTGACCCCTGCAGCCTTCCATGGCTCCTCTGTCCGTGGGATTCTCTAGGCAAGAGTACTGGAGTGGGTGCCATTGCCTTTTCTGGTAAGTGTGGTTACCAGTACATGTTTGTCTTAGTTCTGTAACATGTGTATGTGTACTGGGTTGTGATGTGAAATGCATTCCTTCGATGGAATGGCTGTTTTGAAAAATGGAGTAATATGGAGGATATCAGGGACTGCATAGGGAATAGAGAGGAGGTGTCAACATTTGCATAGAAGATCTAGGATAATAACTCAGATTTTATAAGTTTTCAAACCCTAATCAGAAAACTAGGAGGAATAAATAACCAATGTCTGACAAGGTTGTTCTTTATTTTTTTGGGCTCCAAAATCACCATGGATGCTGATTGCAGCCATGAAATTAAAAGACGCTTACTCCTTGGAAGGAAAGTTATGACCAACCTAGATAATATACTAAAAAGCAGAGACATTATTTTGCCAACCAAGGTCTGTCTAGTCAAGGCTATGGTTTTTCCCGTGGTCATGTATGGATGTGAGAGTTAGACTGTGAAGAAAGCTGAGTGCTGAAGAATTGATGCTTTTGAACTGTGGTGCTGGAGAAGACTCTTGAGAGTCCCTTGGACTGCAAGGAGATCCAACCAGTCCATTCTAAAGGAGATCAATCCTGGGTGTTCATTGGAAGGACGGATGCTAAAGCTGAAACTGCAATACTTTGGTCACCTCATGCGACAAGTTAACTCACTGGAAAAGACTCTGATGCTGGGAGGGATTGGGGGCGAGAGGAGAAGGGGACGACAGAGGATGAGATGGCTGGATGTCATCACCGACTCGATGGACATGAGTTTGAGTGAATTGCGGTAGTTAGTGATGGACAGGGAGGCCTGGCGTGCTGTGATTCATGGGGTTGCAAAGAGTGGGACACAACTGAGCGACTGAACTGAATTGAACAAGGTTGTTCTATCAGCGTGTGATGAGAAATCATGTACAAAGCTAAGGGAGTGGGTTACATGGTGGCTCAGAGAGGCTTCTCATTTTAAGGCTTTTGTTCAGTGAGAAGTGCATGTTAATTGGTAACTACTTACAACCTTTCTGAGGTAATATCCTTGTGGTCTGTTTATGTGCAGAGCTTGCACACTGTGGATGCTTCCAAGCTCTCTTTATCTTTATTCAAGAAGTATTATTTATATTCCAATCCCAAAGAAAGGCAAGGCAAGAGAATGTTCAAACTACTGCACAATTGCACTCATCTTACACTCTGGCAAAGTAATGCTCAACATTCTCCAAGCCAGGCTTCAACAGTATGTGAACCGAGAGCTAGATATTCAGGGTGGATTTAGAAAAGGGAGAGTAACCAGAAATGAAGTTGCCAACATTGGTTGGATCATTGAAAAAGCAAGAGAGTTCCAGAGAGACATCTACTTCTGCTTCACTGAGTACACCAAAGCCTTTGACTGTGTGGATCACAACAAATGTGGAAAATTCTGAAAGAGATGGGAATACCAGACCACCTGACCTGCCTCGTGAGAAATATGTATGCAGGTCAAGAAGCAACAGTTAGAACTGGACATGGAACGATGGGTTCGTTTCAGATTGGGAAAGGAGTATGTTAAGCTGTATATTGTCACCCTGCTTATTTAACTTATATTCAGAGTACATCGTGAGAAATGCTGGGCTTGAGGAAGCACAAGCTGGAATCTGTAATCAAGATTCCTGGGAGAAATATCAGTAACCTCAGATACGCAGATGACACTACCCTTATGGCAGAAAGCAAAGAAGAACTAAAGAACTTGATGAAAGGGAAAAAGGAGAGTGAAAAAGCTGGCTTAGAGCTCAGCATTCAAAAAGCGAAGATCATGGCATCCGATTGCATCACTTCATGCAAATAGATGGGGAAACAATGAAAACAGATATTTTATTTTCTTGGGCTCCAAAATCACTACAGATGGTGACTGCAGCCATGAAATTAAAAGATGCTTACCTGCTCCTTGGAAGAAAAGCTGTGACCAACCTAGACAGCCTATTAAAAAGCAGAGACATTACTTTGCCAACAGAGGTCCATCTAGTCAAAGCTATGGTTTTTCCATTATTCACTATGGATCTGAGAGTTGGACCATAAAGAAAGCTGAGTGCCGGAGAATTGATGCTTTTGAACTGTGGTGTTGGAGAAAACTCTTCAGAGTCCCTTGGACTGCAGAGAGATCCAACCAGTCCATCTTAAAGGAGATCAGTCCTGGGTGTTCATTGGAAGGACTCATGTTGAAGCTACAATACTTTGGCCACCCAATGGGAAGAGCTGACTCATTGGAAAAGACCCTGATGCTGGGAAAGATTGAAGGCGGGAGGAGAAGGGGATGACAGAGGATGAGATGGTTGGATGGCATCATCAACTCAGTGGACATGAGTTTGAGCCAAGCTCCGGGAGTTGGTGATGGACAGGAGGCCTGTCGTACTCCTGTCCATTGGGTTGCCAAGAGTTGGAGATGACTGAGTGACTGAACTGATTATTTATATTAAAACCATGTGAAAGTTTGATAATACTGTTTCAGAGAAAGCAGGGAGCAACCAGACACTAGAGTCAGACAAGTCTAAACTTGACTTTTGCTTCTCTTGTTTGCTGCAGCAATTATGTTCCTTTTTGAGTTTCCCTTTCTTCATAGTGATAGCGTGTTAAGGGGTTTTAGGTAAAATGAGGTGATTTACATAAAATGCTTGACATTGCAGAGTTGCTTAGGAAATGCTTATTGGGTTTCCCAAGTGGCGCTAGTCAAAGAATATGCCTGCCAGTACAGGAGGTGTAAGAGACAGTGGGTTGGATCACTAGGTCAGGAAGATTCCTTGGAGGAGGGCATGGCAACCTACTCAAGTATTCTTTCCTGGGAAATGGCATGAACAGAGGAGCCTGGTGGGCTACAGTCTGCTGCTGCTGCTGCTGCTAAGTCACTTCAGTCGTGTCCGACTCTGTGTGACCCCATAGACGGAAGCCCACCAGGCTCCCCCGTCCCTGGGATTCTCCAGGCAAGAACACTGGAGTGGGCTGCCATTTCCTTCTCCAATGTGTGAAAGTGGAAAGTGAAAAGTGAAAGTGAAGTCGCTCAGTTGTGTCTGACCCTCAGCGACCCCACGGACTGCAGCCCACCAGGCTCCTCCATCCATGGGATTCTCCAGGCAATAGTACTGGAGTGGCTTGCCATTGCCTTCTCCGGGGCTACAGTCTATGGGGTCGCAAAGAGTTGGATATGACTGAGCACACATGCACACCCCTCTTTAGAGATCTCATTCTTTTAAAGTCTGCAACGTTAAATTGATATTTTGCTTTAAGACTGAGGATTGTTGTGCTGTATTATGTATTTTTCTGTGGCGATAAAGAACAAACTACTTCACTGATTAAGAAATACTGTTTAATAGTAGGTATTCTCTCTGCTGTAAAGTGTTTTCATGTTGAAATGTTTTGCGCATGGTGAGTTAGAGTGGCTCTGACTTCAGGAATCTCAGTCAGTGGTGACGGGAAGGGGGTCACGAAGCCCTGTACTCATCAGTTGTTAACACTGAACCGTTCACAAAGTGCGCGTTGCGCCTTACGTTTAAGCATCTCTTCTACTTCAATACTGTATGAGCGTCTAAAAATTATAGAACAAGATTAATGGTTAAAGGTTTATCTTTTGACCGGATTCATCTTTAAAAAGGACTGAATTTTGTGGATTTGAATGATATGTCACTGACAGGAGGTCTTTAACAATTTTTTCCCTTCGAACAGATGTCTTGGCCTGCAGTGACTCCAACTGCCATAATCTTTCCAATTTTCCCTTTACTAAATAAGTTTGTAAAAAGTGACATTTTTATTATGAGTGATTGACTTAAGTCAGGCAAACATTGCAGCTAAGGAAAGACCTCATTCCAGTGAGGAGCACTTTGGTATGAAAAAAGTGCAAGATTCTTTACTTTTAGGAATTTAGTACATGGTTCCTTTTTTTCCCTTCCTACCCGCCGTGACTGTATTTAGAATATTATTTTTATGTAATAAGATTTTTTTTTCTGGATTAAAAGTTTTTATTCTCTGGAATGCTGAGGTGCTATGCTGTTTGATACACATGTT
This sequence comes from Moschus berezovskii, assembly GCF_049115385.1. NCBI lineage: Eukaryota > Metazoa > Chordata > Mammalia > Artiodactyla > Moschidae > Moschus > Moschus berezovskii. The sequence goes on along the minus strand of NC_142460.1, from coordinate 12,740,485 downwards.
TAAATGACATTTTAAAACAGAATCAGTCAGGAGCCATCCAGAAAATAGTGACCACAGTGGGTCTTTCAAGAGGAAAGTTAATCCAGGAACTAGATGCAGGGGTAATTGGTGTGAAGCCAGAAGGGCCAGTTGAAAGATGTGAAGCACTCTGGAAGCGTATCTGATCCCGCTAAGACTGGAGGAAGGTGAGAAGAGGCAGTTGTGTCCTGGCTGGGAATGTGTGTGTGGAGCTGGAGCAGCCCTGGGCTGGGCCGTCTCGAGGAGAAGGGAGTCCTGGGAAAGAAAGCTTCTGTCTACCCTGTGTCAGGAGAAGCACTCTGCCTTTTCCCTCTTCTTCTGTTTAGTGCCCATCAGGGCCTCTCCACTGGGCCTCTCCAGATCTTCCCAGGAGCCAGAATGCAGTTGCCTGTGACACAGAGCAGCACAGGGTAATTAATTCTGGGGAGTGTGTCTGAAAGCATTTGGTTGGCCAGCTCAACACCTGTGTTGCTGTTGTGTGGTATTCATCAATACATCTCTGTGCCTGAGCATTCGCTAAGAAGACTTTGCTAAACAACAACCCTCCTACCCCCAAAAAACCCCCAAAAAGAAAACTGAAACTAAGCAAAACCCTCTTGTTTTTGTTTTGTAGAAAATGGAAAGAAATAATTCCTTTAAAACTAACATTAAGATCAGCATTTTGGTTTAGTTAAAACATTTCTTGAGTGGCACTGTGTTAAGTAAATGAACTATAAAGTTGGAAACACTTGGTTTTGTGGCATAGTCTACTGGAAGAGATTTTTCTTTTAAAGGATACTTTCATTTTAAAATTTCAGTGAAATGTGTGGTGAATTACAGAGGGGGACATGCTTTTTTAGAAACTTGAGGGAGGCACTGAGGAGCCCGGTGGTCTACAAGTCCATGGGGTCACAAGTCCGTTGAACACAACTGATCAACTGAGCACATAGGCAGGAGCTGTTAATGTGGTCCTGTGGTTTATGGACATTTTCATGAGTTGGGAAGCTTGAGCTGAGCTCCGAAGGATTGTTCAGAACCCATAGTATGAGACAGAAGGGACGTTGCTGGGCGAAGCTTGAGCAAAGGCTCAAAAGTCTGAAAGCTTGACGGACGTATGGAAAATTTCAGTCAGTGTTGCCAAGCATCAAGTCAAGCTCATAAAATGGTCCTGGAGAGCCGGGGGAGCCCAGGTTATTTTCATTCTCAGGCCGGCAGGGAGCTACTGAAGTTGGAGTGGAGTGGCCTGATGAACTTTGTGTCAGCTGTGTGTGTCCCTCGGTGCGTTGAGGAGGGTGGTGTGTAGAGGGAGGAGGCCTGGTGAGAGGCTGTTATGCTGGCCCAGGCCACCGAGGAGCACGTAAGCTCTCTGTCATCTGTATGTCTGAAGGTCATGCAGACTCGTTTCATCCAGGTTCCTCTTGCTGTCCCAGTTCTTAATCCATGTCCCATTTAGATATGCCCTTCTTTTTGTTATTTAAAGATTCAGAATAAGTAGTACAATGTTTAAACAAAAGAACAAACCGCTGTTTTATTTTCAGATTACACATACCTCCCTGGATATTATGTTACTCGTTCTCCTTGAGACTCCCAGGGCTACAGACAGGAGCCAGTCACAGACCTTGCTCTCTGGAAGCAGGCCAGGGAGCCACCCCTGGCCTGAGACCCGGTTGCTCTGGAGTGCCTGGGGGCACTTTGCCCTCCTAGAGCCAGGCCGTGATTTCCTGTGGAGGTTCCCTGGAGAACAGTTTCCTATACTCTCTAATGTAGCTTCTGATACTGAAGAGTGACAGATTTGCAGTGTGACATTTCATTTTAGTAAATATATCTTTTAAAATACCAAAATCCTGCATTTGAATAAGATCCACTTTACACATTGATTTTAATGTATATTCTCTAATTTATTCTGCTAATAAATGTGAGATAGGTGCCATTAGTGCTGTTTCCTTCCTGTACACACTGTAGTCTGTATTTTCTTACTCAAACTTCAGTGAAATTTCTACTGTGTCATAGATGGGCAGCATGGAAATTTTGTTCTCAAGAAGGCTGTAACCTAATAGGGGTCGGCAGACATTAAGTCATAATACAGAGCTGAAGAGACAAGTTAAATAGAAATAGAGTCACTGTACTGAGGGAATTTAGAGGCGGAAGGTACTGAGTCTGGGCTTATATGTTTTCCACATTCTAGCGTCCCTAAAATGGGCAGATGTCTTACAATTTGATGACATCTTAGACTTGATGATCTTAGCCATCTTAGACTTTGAGAGAAAAAGAAAGACACATAGGTCCTGGAGGGTGAGGACCTAAGTAGAGAAAGTTTAGGAAAAAGCTCATAGGGGAGAGAGCCATAGGATGCTAAAGGGAATAATGAGCCCTTTTGGAACGCTGATGTTTAGGGCTCAAGAATGACGTGAAGTGACACTGAGGTGGTTCAGATACACTTTATAGAGGATTTTGAGAATCAGCTTGTGGAGCGGTAAATTTTATTCTTCAGCAAGTGCAAGTTATTGTAATGTCTGGAGAAGGGAAAAGGAAGGCCACACTCAGCATCTCAGCCTCAAGCCACCATGGCTTTAAACTGCTTTATCTTGATTTATTTTCTGCGTTAGCAAGATGTGTCCTAAGGTAATTGGTTTTTTGCTTTGCACCATTTTAGCTTATGAAAGCTTTCATGGGAATGATCTGCTTGTGGATAGTGGGGGAAACCTGTACTGTTCTTAATTTCTTTTTTAGGTCATTCATTGCAGATATATAGAAACACAACTGATTTTTGTGTGTTGATCTCGTACCCTGCAACTTTGCTGAAATTAGCTTTAGTGGCTTTCTTGTGGATTCTTTCAGATTAAAAAAATTGTGTCTGATCATTTCACTGAAGAGCGATAGTTTTACTTCTTCCTTTCCAAACTGAATGCCTGCTGTTATTTTCTTGTCTAATTGCTCTGGCTAGAACTTCTACTATATTGCTGAATTACAGTAAAAACGAGCGCCCTAGTCTTTTTTCTGATCTTAGGGGGAAGGAATTGTCTTTCTTATGGAATATGCTCTTACCTCTGGATTTTCTGTATATACCCTTTATCAGGTTGAGGAAGTTCCCTACAACTTCCAGTTTTCTAAGTGTTTTTGTCATGATAGATTGGTCTGGATGCTGTTAAATGCATTTTCTGCATCAATTGATATGATTTTGTATGTGTGTGTGTTTTCCCTCTCATACTGTTAACGTGTATTTCATTGACTGATTTGCTTATGTTGAATCATCCTGGAGTTCTTGGGGTAAATCCCTCTTATTAGTAGTATGTAATCCTTTTAATATGCTGTTGAGTTGAGCTTGCTAGAACTTTGTTGAGATTTTGTGTTTATATTCACAAAGGGTGTTGACCTTCAGCTCTTTTTCCTGTAACGCCTTTGTCCTTGGTGTCCGGGTCATGCTGGCTTCACTGAATGAGTTAGGGAGTCTTCCCTCCTCTTTACATTTTTTGGAAGAGTTTGAAAAGGATTGGTGTTAGTTCTTTATAAATGTTTGGTAAAATTCACCAGTGAATCCATTTCTTCTTAGACTTTTCTCTGTTGGGAAGTTTTTGGTTATTGATGCTACTTCTTTAGTAATTCAGGTCATTGAAGTTTTTCTAGTTCTTGAGTTAGTTTAGGTAATTTGTGTGTTTACTGTCTTGTCTTTGTGTTTAATTGATGTTTGGGGTGAACTGTTTTGATTCTCTGCTCTTTCCCTACATTTTTAGTTATTTTCTTTGTGGTTACTGTGAGGATGACTGTTAGCATCCTCAATTTCTAACAGTCTAGTTCACGTGGATCCCAGCTTAGTTGCTGCAGCTTGTATGTCTGTGCTTCTACACCACTTCGGTTTTCCCATTGTTTGTGTTGCTGTTGTCACAGATTAAATCTTTATGTTGAATACATTGTTAGTCAGTAACATAAATACAGAATTAAAAACATGTATTTGTCTTTAAATTGTGGAGGATATAAACAGTGAAGTTTGTTGTTCAGTCGCTCAGTCGTGTCCGACTCTTTACGACCCCTTGGACTGCAGCACGCCAGGCTTCGCTGTCCTTCACTGTCTCCTGGAGCTTGCTCAAACTCACAGCCATGGAGTTGGTGATGCCATCCAACTGTTCTGTCCTCTGTCGTCCCCTTCTCCTTCTACCGTCAGTCTTTCCCAGCATCAGGGTCTTTTCCAGTGAGTTGGCTCTCATTTTCTAACAGTGAGGTTACAAATCAATGATACAATAATAGTGGTCTCTGTGTTTGCCCATGTTTTTCCTTTCACTGAAGATCTTTATTTCTTCATATGGCGTTGTTACTTTCTAGTTTTTTTTTTTTTCATTTAGACTTAAGGACTTCCTTTGGTTTTACTTGTAGGATAGGTCTGGTAGTAATGAACTCTGCTAGCTTTTGTTTATCTGGAAATGTCTCTGTGAAACTGCAAGTGTCAGTTCCTCAGACATGTCCAGCTGTTCATGATCTCATGGATTATAGCCAGCCAGGCTCCTCTGTCTGTGGCATTCTCCAGGCAAAAATACTGGAGTGGATTGCTATTCCCTTCTCTAGTAGATCTGCCTGATTCAGAGTCTCCTGCTTTGCAGGCAGATTCTTTACCATCTGAGCCCAGGGAGGCCCCTGAGCCAATGTCTTTATTTCTCTCTTTTTGAAAGGCAGTTTTGCCAGGTATAGGATTCTTGCTTGACAGTTGTATCAAGCAGGGTTTTCCTGAGGAAAAAAACCAATAAAGTGTGTAATGTATGTGTGATTATATAACACAGATATATATATATAGGAAGAGATTTGTTATAAGGGATTGGCTCATGCAGTTATGGAGGTTGGAAAGTCCTAAGATCTATCCTCTGCAAGCTGAAGGTGGAAGACAGCCAGTAGTGCAGTTCCAGTCTTACTCTGAAGCCCTGAGAACCAGGAGAACTGGTCATGTGACTTGCAACACTGAAGGCTGACAAACCTGAGGTCTAAGAAGAACCATTGTTTCAGTTTGAACCCAAAGGCAGGAGAAGATTGAAGTCCCAGCTCAACACAGTCAGGCAGGAGGAATTCCTTCTCACTTGGCCTTTTTGTCTGTTTAGGTCTTTAGTTGACTGGATGAGGCTTACTCACATTTACGGAGGGTATCTGTTTTACTCAGGCAACCAATTCAGATGTTAACCTTGGCCAGAAACACCCAAAACACCCAAAACAACATCTGACCAAATGTCTATGTGTCCTGGAGGCCAGATAAGTTGACATATAGATGAACCATTACAAGATTTTTTCTTTTTTAAAGATTGATGTATAATTGACTTACAACATTGTTAATTTCTGCTGTACAGTAAGGTAGCTTATTTATACACACACACTCTTTTTTAAATATTCTTTTTTTCCATTATGGTATACCAAAAGATATTGAACATAGTTCTTGCTATACAGCAAGATTTCTATCCATTCTGTGTTTAGTAGTTTTCATTCGTTACTTCCACTTTTTTCTTTCAGTACATAAGCATGTCCTCTGACTACCTTTTGTCTTCCTTGCTTTCTGACATGAGATACCACCTTTTTGTCTTCTTGAGGATTTCCTTTATTTGGCAAGTCCTTTCCCTCATGCAGCGTTCGGATTTCTCTCTCTGTTTGCACATCAGCAGTTCGATTATAATGAGTTTATCTCACCTAGAGTTTATGGAGGGTTTTGAACTTGTGGATTCTTGGAATTCATCTCATTTGGGAGGATTTTTGACTTCTTCAAATACTTTCCATGTCCCTTTTCTTTTCTCTTCTTTCCTTGAAATTCCCCTAATGTCTCTGTTGGTCAGCTTCGTGGTGTCCCACCAGGTGCCTTAGGCTTTGTTTAATTTCATACCTTTTCCCTTTGCCTCAGATTCAATAATTTCAAATGTCCTCTTTAACTGATTTTTCGTCTGCCTGCTGAAATCACTCTTGAGCCACTCTGGTGCTTTTTTTTTTCATTGTAGTTACTGTAATTTTCAGCTTCAAAATTTCTGTTTGGTTCCATTTTATAATTTATATTTCTTTATTGATACTTTATTAATTTTGGTGATACATTTTTTTTTTCTTTTTCATGTTTCATGTTTTTTGCAAGCTTTTTTGAATGTATCCTTTGCCCAATAAGCATGATGTCTGGAGTTCCTCAGGGACATTATAGTAAATTAATTTTTTCTTTGAATGGGGAATACTTTGCTGTTTCTTTTTATGTCTTACGATGTTTTTGTTGTTGACATCTAAACATGAATATTATAATGTGATAACTCTGTGAATCATATTCTCCACTTTCCTCAGGGTTTGATTTTTTTTTCCTTGATTGTTAAAGGATGTAATTTGTTTAGTGATTTTCCAAAACCATTCTTTGCAAAGATGATTCCTTGTCATGTGTAGTTGGTACATTTTCTATTCCTTTGCCTGTGTTCAGCTAGTTTTGGACAGATTGCTTTGAGTGACAAGAGCTGACTCAATTCCACCTTCCCCCCAAAGTCTTAAACAAACAAATAGAAGAACGTCTCTCCTGGGCTTTGTAGATCAGCCCTGTTCTGGGGCAGTCTTTCAGTCCTTAGCCAGGCTTGCATGGAGCTCAGTGATAAATGCAAGGTAGAAGCTTAGAGTTGTCTCAGGTGTTTTTTGAGGTTGCATCTTGCTGTGGACATGTATATTGTCTTCTGAATTACAATCTGTACTTAATCTGTCAAAGAGGACCCCCTCCCTAGCTTTTGCTCCTCGTCTAGGTGATCTGTTATATGTTCAGACTGTAATCTTTTGTCACAGGCATCTTTCATTGTCAGTTCTGCTCTCCGTGTTTTCAAATGACTCTTGCTTTTCCAGCCCTAGTTTCACGTTAGGTGAAGAAGAGCTGAGTGCCTTCCGTTAGTCCTTCAGGGGGTCCCCAGACAGACGAGAGCAGACACACTCACTGTGAGTAAGCTCTGTTATGCCCTCTGTGGAGCCCAGGACCCAGGCTGCAGATGCCAGTGAGGGCTGCCGCTGTGTCACCGAAGGGATGGAGCCCAGGTGCGGAAACTCCGCAGAGCTGTCCTACTGGTGTGAAACTGCCTTTTCCTTGATTCTGTTTTTATTTGGCTGTTGTAAACCTTTTGCTGTTTTCCATAGTTTTAACAGTGTTGTTTCTGACAGTTACTACTTGGTTTTTTTGTGTGTTTCTGTCAGAGAATGTGGAGCCTCCCTACTTTACCATTTTGCTGACTTTTCATTGTCGTTTTGATTTGCATTTCCCTGATGGCTAATGAAGTTGAACGTCTTTCTTCATATGCTTATTGGGCATTTGTATATATTTTTCAGATTTGGCCAAATTTTAATTGGGTTATTTGTCTATTATTGAACTGTAAAATTTCTTTACATATTGTATATTCAGGTTCCCTATACATGATTTAGAACCATTTTCTCCCATTCTGTGAGTTGTCTTTTCTGTTTGTTGAAGTGCCAATTTGTCCTTTGAAGAATGAAAATTTTAGATTTTGGTGATGGCTAATTTATGTTTTTTTTTTTTTTTTTGTTACTCATGCTTTTGGTGTCATAGCTATGGGCTATTTATCTTTAAAGAATGGGCAGAAAAAAACGAGTGAGTAAGGAAACCGAGAGATCAGAAAAGAACCAGGAGACGATTTTGCCAGATAAATCAAGAGAGAGGTTCAAGTTAAGGATAGTTAGGTGCATCATATACTGCAAAGAGAGTTTAATAGGAGAACCATAAAAGGCAGTAACTTTTGGCCCTGAGAGTAGAGGATGAGGTAACGCTAAGCTGGTATCTGCTCTCAGAATGACTACTGGGTACTTTATTTGCACATTTCACTTTTGACTGCTGATGACAGGAGTCAGCGAGCTGTGGTGTGGAGCGAGGGGTAGGTTTCTTACAGTAGTAGGAGTAGTGTTAGTCGCTCAGTCGTGTCTGACTCTCTGTGTTCCCACAGACTGTAGCCTGCCAGGCTCCTCTGTCCATGGGATTCTCTAGGCAAGAATACTGGAGTGGACTGCCATTCTCGTCTCCAGAGGATCTTCCTGACCCAGGGATCCAACCTGGGTCTCCTGTGTTGCAGGCAGATTCTTTACCGTTTGAGCTACAGGGAAGACTTTAGGTTTCACTCTATTATTTGTTGTTCAGTTGCTCAGTCATGTCTGACTCTTTGCAACCCCATGAACTGCAGCACACCAGGCTTCCCTGTCCTTCATAATCTCCCGGAGTTTGCTCAATATCATGTCCATTGACTTGGTGATGCCATCCAACCATCTTATCCTCTGTCGTCCCCTTTTCCTCCCGCCTTCAATCTTTCCGAGCATCAGGGTCTTTTCCAATGAGTCAGCTCTTCTCATTGGGTGGCCAAAGTATTATAGCTTCAGCATCAGTCCTTCCAATGAATATTCAGGGTAGATTTCTTTTGGTATGGACTGTTTGGATCTCCTTGGAGTCCAAGGGACTGTAAGAGTCTTCTCCAGCACCACAATTCAAAAGCATCAATTCTTTGGTGCTCAACACTTTTTATTGTCCAACTCTCAAATCCTTACATGAATACTGGAAAAACCATAGCATTGACTATATGGACCTTTGTAAGCAAAGTAATGTCTCTGCTTTTTAATACACTATCTAGGTTTGTCTATTTTACATGTCAGTGGTTTCCCTTGGTGGTGGTTTCAGAAGTTTTCTGTGATGCCCGCTTGGCTGAGGTCCCTTGTGTCTGAGAAGTGGTTACTCTATTTCATGAGTGGACCTCTGCAGCTGTGTTGGTAAGTGGGACCCTCACATTCCTAATACATGGCTGTTGTATCCAGGGGTAGACCTCTGTGCTAAAGTGGGCTAAGAAGTTTTTCAACATTTTGTAATTGTTGGAAGGCAAAGAGGCAGGGTGAATTTCAATGGGCTTGTCTTCTAGAAAGATGTATAAAATTGCACTTGGGGCAGCCTTGCTTACCCGTGGTGATATAGATCCTGGCAGAGGGGACTCGTGTGTGCAGAGCAGAATGAACCCTCTGCCAGGGACAGACTGACTCACTTGCAGAGACAGTGTGATCCCAGGGAGGATGAGTTGCTTTATTTCTGGGCAGCTTTGTGGTTCCTGATTTCCAGACCCAATTATAATAATGCCTGTTCATCAGTGCTGTGAGATACCTTTCTTTGTTTTTTTTCTTACATTCTTTTTAATGTGAGTATTTACGTGGGGCTAAGCCTTGAAATTAAAAGACTCTCAGTCCTTGGAAGGAAAGTTATGACCAACCTAGACAGCATATTAAAAAGCAGAGACATCACTTTGCCAACCAGGGTCCGTCTAGTCAAGGCTATGGTTTTTCCCGTGGTCGTGTATGGATGTGAGAGTTGGATGGTGAAGAAAGCTGATCGCCAAAGAATTGATGCTTTTGAACTGTGGTATTGGAGAAGACTCTTGAGAGTCCCTTGGACTGCAAAGAGATCCAACCAGTCCATTCTAAAGGAGATCAGTTCTGGGTGTTCATTGGAAAGATTGATGCTAAAGCTGAAACTCCAATACTTTGGCCACCTCATGCGACGAGTTGACTCACTGGAAAAGACTGATGCTGGGAGGGATTGGGGGCAGGAGGAGAAAGGGACGACAGAGAATGAGATGGCTGGATGGCATCACCGACTCGATGGACATGAGTTGGAATGAACTCCAGGAGTTGGTGATGGACAGGGAGGCCTGGCGTGCTGTGATTCATGGGGTCGCGGAGAGTTGGAGACGACTGACCTGAACTGAAGCTTTGTACAGGTTTCTGTTTGTTGGCACACAGAGAATCTTGTCTAAGACAGTGTCACTTTGATATGAAAATGCCCACTGAGAAGAGAAAAGAGGAAGGAGACAATTTTGTGGAGATGTTCATATGATGTTACCTTGTGATGCTGGACAGTGACAGATGGTGATGATTGTTTTTAATATGGATTTGAGTACTTACCTGTGATTCAGATTTAATTAGGCATGTGTTTTACATTGTCTGTGTTCCATTGTACTGGCTTTCTAAATCTGTTTTTTGGCCACGCTGCATGACATGCAGGATCTTAGTTCCCTGACCAGGGATCGAACAAGTGCTCCCTGCAGTCAAAGTGCAGTGTCTTAATCCTTGGACTGCCAGGGAAGTCCCTGGTTATTTAACTTAAATAGTGTCTTTGAAAATAGCAAAGTAAAAATAATTTAACATTATCTGTGAAATTAAACATGCATGTAACCTATGACAGTTTTCCTGGATATGTTAGAAAACTTCTTGGGTGTGTGCACCAGCAGATGTGTTCAAAAATGTTTTCTGGAAGCATTGTTTGTAACAGCAAAAACCTGGAAATACTCAAATATACACTTGTGGTAGAAAGATGAATAAGTTGTGGCATATTCATACACTGAAGTCTGTTTAGTACTGCAAATGAATGGTTTACAGCTTCATGCTTATCTTAGAAACAGGATTTAGTGAAAAAACGTTTAGTGTTCACAGAAAATATACATAGCGTAGAGCTATTTTTAGTATTTAAGTATTTAGAGACTTCAAAACAAGTTAAAAACTAATCATATTGTTTAATTGTACATAGAAGGTAAAGTATTATGAAAGAGGAAGGGTATGATTGAAGGAAAATACAGGGTAATAATTTCCTTTGTCAGATGTGGGGCAGAAGGTTGACACGAGGAGAAACACACCAGGAATTTAAAGACATTGGTGACATTTTGCTTCTTAGGCTCAGAGACGAGTTCATCAGACTCATTTTGTTACTCTGCTTCACAACATGTATTACATGTATTCTTGTACACATCTCAAGTATTTCATAATGCAAGGTTAAGAACTGTTACAAATTTGTTTGCTTTAAAAGTGCTTTTATTTTTACATAAAATTAAAACTCACAGGACAAAACTCATTTTTCAAGCTGAAATAATCACGTATTTTAACATATACTATACTACCCAGACTTTTTATTTACCTCGTGCTACCTTCTCAGATCCAAATTCTTAGGATTCCTTTTGACTTCCTTTTCCTCAGGTTAATTTAATAATGTTGAGTGCTAGTGATACAGTAACAAAGCTTACAATAAGTATTTTCTGAACAAATGAATGAAGTAGTCTTTTTCTGCATTCAAATGGCTATATCTTTCCTTTTCTCCTTTGCTTTTTGCTTCCCTTCTTTTCACAAAGGAGAAAGGAGAAAGCAAAGGAGAAAAGGAAAGATACACCCATCTGAAGGCAGAGTTCCAAAGAATAGCAAGGAGAGATAAGAAAGTCTTCCTCAGTGATCAGTGCAAAGAAATAGAGGAAAACAATAGAATGGGAAAGACTAGAGATCACTTCAAGAAAATTAGAGATACCAAGGGAACATTTCATGCAAAGATGGGCTCGATAAAGGACAGAAATGGTATGGACCTAACAGAAGCAGAATATATTAAGAAGAGGTGGCAAGAATACACAGAAGAACTATACAAAAAAGATCTTCACGATCCAGATAATCACGATGGTGTGATCACTCACCTAGAGACAGATATCCTGGAATGTGAAGTCAAGTGGGCCTTAGGAAGCATCACTATGAACAAAGCTAGTGGAGGTGATGGAATTCCAGTTGAGCTATTTCAAGTCTTGAAAGATGATGCTGTGAAAGTGCTGCACTCAATATGCCAGCAAATTTGGAAAACTCAGCAGTGGCCACAGGACTGGAAGAGGTCAGTTTTCATTCCAATCCCAAAGAAAGGCAATGCCAAAGAATGCTCAAACTACTGCACAATTGCACTCATCTCACACGCTAGGAAAGTAATGCTTAAAATTCTCCAAGCCAGCCTTCAGCAATACATGTACCATGAACTTCCAGATGTTCAAGCTGGATTTAGGAAAGGCAGAGGAACCAGAGATCAAATTGCCAACATCCGCTGGATCATGGAGAAAGCAAGAGAGTTCCAGAAAAACATCTATTTCTGCTTCATTGACAATGCCAAAGCCTTTGACTGTGTGGATCACAATAAACTGTGGAAAATTCTGAGAGAGATGGGAATACCAGTCCACCTGACCTGCCTCTTGACAAACCTGTATGCTGGTCAGGAAGCTACAGTTAGAACTGGACATGGAACAACAAACTGGTTCCAAATAGGAAAAGGAGTACGTCAAGGCTGTATATTGTCACCTTGCTTATTAAACTTATATGCAGAATACATCATGAGAAACTCTTGGCTGGACGAATCACAAGCTGGAATCAAGATTGCCAGGAGAAGTATCAATAACCTCAGATATGTAGATGTCACCACCGTTATGGCAGAAAGTGAAGAAGAACTAAAGAGCCTCTTGATGAAAGTGATAGAAGGGAATGAAAAAGTTGGCTTAAAGTTCAGTGTTCAGAAAACTAAGATCATGGCATCCGGTCCCATCACTTCATGGGAAACAGATGGGGAAACATTGGAAACAGTGTCAGACTTTATTTTTGGGCTCCAAAATCACTGCAGATGCTGATTGCAGCCATGAAATTAAAAGGCGTTTACTCCTTGAAAGGAAAGTTATGACCAACCTAGATAGCATATTAAAAAGCAGAGACATTACTCTGTCAACCAAGGTCCATCTAGTCAAGGCTCTGGTTTTTCCCGTGGTCATGTATGGATGTGAGAGTTGGACTAGCAAGAAAGCTGAGTGCCGAAGAATTGATGCTTTTGAACTGTGGTGTTGGAGAAGACTCCTGAGAGTCCCTTGGGCTGCACGGAGTTCCAACCAGTCCATTCTAAAGGAAATCAGTCCTGGGTGTTCATTGGAAGGACTGATGCTGAAGCTGAATCTCCAATACTTTGGCCACCTGCTGTGAAGAGCTGACTCATTGGAAAAGACCCTGATATTGGGAAAGACTGAGGGCTGGAGGAGAAGGGGACGGCAGAGGATAAGATGGCTGGATGGCAATACCGACTCGATGGACCTAGGTTTGGGTGAACTCCGGGAGTTGGTGATGGACAGGGAGGTCTGGCGTGCTGTGGTTCATGGGGTCAGAAAGAGTCTGACATGACTGAGCTACTCAACTGAGTCTTTATCTTTTTCTCTTGCATAACATCAAGTCATTCAACAAGTGCTTTCTAGTCTTAAAAGTTACGTCTAGGCTGATCTGGGTTTTCTGTTTATAGTCTCTGGCTGGGTTTTGGGCCCTCACAGGCCTGTGCTGTCTCCCACCTGGCTGTCCTCTCAGTGTTTTTCCCTCTAGTTAGTTTATCCATCTTACTGACACAGGGTTAATTTCCTGAAGCATTCATTTGATCATTTGTGCAGTTCCTCTGAAACTTTAATGATGAAGTGTTGAGGTACATATTCTTCAGGATGGGCTCCAGGCCTCTATAATTGGTGTTAACCAATAGCCCATTCTCACTACTCCTGTTCGGGGTAACGGCCTCTCTTACTGGCTGCCTTGCTTTGGGGTGTGGGGATGAGGGGTGTGGGGAGGCAGCCTGCCTGGACGTCCTTATTCTTGTAGCCTTCAGAGTCCCTCTACCTTCAGATATCAAATAACTGTATTTGGACGACTCTCAGAGAGACTTGTATTTTGCAGCAGTTGGACTAGGTTCTTCTTCTTTTTTAAAGTTCAGTTAAAATTATTTTGTTTTCTATCTTTCTGGTATTCATTCTTAGTTTCTGGTGTCCTTCTGGTTTTCCATCTAGTTTTGCTTGGAATCATTATCATTTTAGTGTGCAACTCTCTTAGACTAGTTTCTCTGGATGGCAGTGATAGAAACCTATATGAGATGGCTTAGCTCAAAGGAGAATTTGTATTAAAGAGCAATAAAGGATGGATTAAAGACTTGACTGTGAGACCTGAAGTAACCATTGGTGGTAATCTCCTTGACATCAAGCTTGGCAGTAATTTTTTGGATTTCACAGCAAAAGCAAAAATAAACAAGTGAAACTAAAATGCTTCTGCACAGTGAAGGAAACCATCAGCAAAATGAAAAGGCAACCTACCAAAAGGGAGGAGGTATTTCCAAATCTTATTTCTGATAGGATAATGTCTGAAACATGTAAAGAATTCATTCAACAACAACCTGATTAAGAAATGGGTGGAAGATGTGAATAGACATTTTTCTAAAGAAGGCATACTGTTGGCTTATAGGTGCATGAAAAGATGCTCAACATCATTAATCATCAAAAAGTACAAATCAGAACAATGAGATATCACCTCAGGTGAAATAAATTAGAGAAAGACAATATTGTAAGATCTCACTTATATATGGAATCTTAGCAATCTTATAGATACAAAGAGCATGCCGTTTTGCTAGCATTGAGGGTGGGCAAATGGATGAAGGGAGTCAAAAGGTACAAACACCTATTTAGCTATAAAGTAAGCAAGACGTGAGAATGTGAGTTATAGCATGGCAGCTATAGTTAATAATGCGGCATTGCATATTTGAAAGTTTCTGAGAGAGTAAACCTTAAAAATTATCAACACAAGAAGCAATTCTGTAACTGTATAGTGATAATGTTAACTAGACTTCTTGTGGTGATCATTTCGCAGTATATGCAAACAGTGAGTCATCATGTTGTATATATATGTCAGTTATACTTCAGTTAAAGAATAATAAAGCCATCTCGTAGAACTGAGCATAAACTGCAGCTGATGTTTACAGGAGGAAGAGGAACTACGAGAGGAACTCCTGGAAATCAGGAACTACAAATTCCAGCCTGAACTTCTGTATGTTTGGTATGGGGTATGGAGGCTTGCATGTAAAGTCCACCATTTTGCTTCATTCTGATTTCAGTTTAAGAATCAATTTGCTTAATGTAGATTCTTTCACAGATAGGGAGTTTGGTGATAGATATTTCCAAAGTGTTTCTCTAGCCTAATTTTGTATTTAGAGACCAGCAATTTGTAAGAGTGATGAACCTTCTATAAGTTTTGACATCAGTTAAAATACTTAAAGTTGTTTGAAACTCTGTGTGTGGTCTTGAAAGTTTGAAGAAATGTGGATCAGGTGTGATAATTTTGAAGCTTCTCAGGAAAATAAGTTTTAAACGTCAGACTTTACATGCTAATAGCGTGCATCAATGTCAAGAAACAATCGCGTACCAGAAAATGGCAAAGCAAATGAAGAGAAGAGATCAAATGCAGGCCACTTCCTCCACTGAAGCATTGAGGTGTCGTAGCTTCTCAGGATGGCACATGGGCACCACTTATTCCTGAAATTAATAGTTAAAATGGCAGTCTCCTTTTGGAAAATTAATGATTTATTTTATTGGAGCAATTTAAACCATCATACGTTATCATGTATTGACAAGGGTGTTTGGAGACTAGTGGTATCATGTGTAAAAGTTGCTACGGCTGTTTGGAGAACAGTTGGGCTATACGTAGTAAAATGGAGAATGTGCTTATATCTCAGAAAGTTACCTCATACAGACCTTAGGGCAGTGATTCTCAACCAGGGAGTTTTATCTTCCAGGGACACTTGACAGCGCCTAGAAATGGTTTTCGTTGTCACATCTGGGACTATTGACTCTGGTGGGTGAGATCAGGAATTCTCTAGATATGCTGTAATTCACACGACAGGCTGTCACAGCAAAGGATTACGAGTCCTAATTTTGTAGAGTGTGGAGGCTGAGAAACCTGGCTTTAGAGAACACAGTTAACATGTTCTTGTATGTGAACATAGAGACTTTTCCAAGAATGCTCGTAAAACATTGTAATTGTGCAAAATTGGAAACAACCTGAATGTCTATCAGTGGAGGAAAGGATAAAATAAAATGTGATAGGCCTATGGGATTCATTACCTTACAGCAGTTAAAAGGAAAAATTATGTCTATATATTAGTAGATCTAAAAAGTGAATGAAAAAGATGCCAGGTACTTTCAGTTTGATACCGTTATGAAAAATTAAAAAAAAAAAGCAACAACTCTGTTAATCCAATATGTAAATGAAAATGTAGGAAGTGAATTAGAAGGCTTTGTGGAAACCTCACTCTACAGGCTGCTCCTGAGGTGGGAGGAGGCTAACAGCACCAGAGTGGTCAGCCGTGGCTTTACCTCTAGTTGTTCTTTTATATCAAACACAAGGTGAAGCAACTGTGGTTTTATGTTTGTGTGAATTGAATGCAGAGTATTAATGCCATTTGTTATAAATTTTGGCTAGAGGGACTTGCATGTTTGTAATAGTATTATTATTTTTTTTTATAGTTCTAGTATTTCTCAAAAACTCGTCCATGAATTCCATTTACAGCTTTATCTGCATTCAGATTTCGTAGCACACAGAATATCATGCACTATCTTTTTTCAGTTCTTCTTGTCCAGGAAGTTAGTCTTCTTATAAAGTGAAGTGTAACTATTTTTTGGTATTCGTTATTTATTTACTTTATTTGTATAGCTGTGGAGAAGATGTATTTATTGACTGGCATTAACCCCTGTTTGTGCTTTAATTCACAAAAGTGAAAGGCATCATAAAGAACTCCCAACAATTATTTATTTTACCAATTTTTTTTGCATTAGAATATATAGAAATAATTGGATCTTGAACAGGAACAAAAAATATTTCTCCTATTGACACTTTGTTGCATTGATTTTTTTAAAAAAATGTTGTATAAATATTTGATTACAGTAGTTTAATCTTTTCAGTAACTATTTCAGTTCAGTTCAGTCGCTCAGTCGTGTCTGACTCTCTGCGACCCCATGAATCACAGCACGCCAGGCCTCCCTGTCCATCACCAACTCCCAGAGTTCACTCAAACTCATGTCCACAGAGTCGGTGATGCCATCCAGCCATCTCATTCTCTGTCTTCCCCGTCTCCTCCCGCCCCCAACCTTTCCTAGCATCAGAGTCTTTTCCAGTGAGTCAACTCGTCGCATGAGGTGGCCAAAGTATTGCAGTTTCAGCTTTAGCATCAGTCCTTCCAATGAATACCCAGGATCGATCTCCCTTAGAATGGACTGGTTGGATCTCCTTGCAGTCCAAGGGACTCTCAGGAGTCTTCTCCAGCACCACAGTTCAAAAGCATCAGTTCTTCCGCGATCAGCTTTCTTCACAGTCCAACTCTCACAGCCATCCATGACCACGGGAAAAACCATAGCCTTGACTAGACGGACCTTTGTTTGCAAAGTAATGTCTCTGCTTTTTAATATACTATCAAGGTTGGCCATAACTTTCCTTCCAAGGAGTAAGCGTCTTTTAATTTCATGGCTGCAATCAGCATCTGCAGTGACTATTTAGGAAACTGAATTTAGGTGTCTAAGTGATTCTATGAACTTTACCCATAAAATATATTTAAAATCTTATCTAATGTTTTCTGAATAAGTTTTATTTTTTAAAGTTTTTATTTATTTATTTTTTATTGGAGGCTAATTATTTTACAATATTATATTGGTTGGTTTTGCCATACATTGACATGAATCCGCCCCGGGTGTACATGAGTTCCCCCTCCTGAATAAGTTTTACTTAAAAAATTTTTGCAACTACTATTGAGAAGAAATGGATATAATGTCAGTCAGTATATTCTTTCTCAGAACACAAGGATCAGTTTTCATTTGTGATAAATACATTGGCAGTAAAAAATGAAGTGGAAATAACACATGGCCTATAATTTTTTTCATACAGTGATGTAAAAAGTAAGTGTCTCAAATACAGTGTAATTAAATGTTATAATAACTATTTAAAATATCTTTGATTATGTCAAATTAAATAAGTTAGATTAAAACTGCATTCATAATTATATAGAAGATCATAATTTTTACACAAAAAAGCGTTTACCAAAAATTATTCCAAAGTTTAGAAAACTCACTAATTTAAATTTAAAAACTTAAAATAATTTTTAGTTAATGGAATTTATTTACCTTTGTTAGAGAGGGCTTATCTCTTTAAATGTAAATGTCAATCCAATGAAAAGGTGACTGAAAATTAATGACTTTACTTAAAAAAATCAGGTTCTTAAAAGTTTAGATTAGATCTAATTTTTTTGTTAAAGGATTTTATACAAATTATAAAAATAGCTTAATTATAAAAATCATGAAGGTAATTTTAATTCAGAATACTTAATTTAAGATAATTTAAGCTCAAATGTATAATTATAAAGTTATGACTCCTAACTATATAGAATTTGAAATAAGTCATACAACCTTTCTAGATATTTTTCATAGTTAGGTGAAAACAAGGCACGAACTGTCTCCATTTGATTTTCTGGCTAATGCTTGCAGTTTATTACTAGAGTTAATCCGTAATTGCTGAAAAAAGTTGTCCCATGGTTACCCATATTTTTTCTGTGATACAGTATGGAATAAATTATAAGGGTGCATATTCAAGAAAAACTGTTGGTGAACTTTTTTTTTTTACGTAGATTTTGAGTGTCTTTGCTGTTGTTCAGTTGCTCAGTTGTGTCCGACTCTGTGACCCACAGGCCTCCCTGTCCTTCATAATCTCCCGGAGCCTGCTCAAACTCATGTCCACTGAGTCGGTGATGCCATCCAGCCATCTCATCCTCTGTCGTCCCCTTCTCCTCCTGCCTTCAGTCTTTCCCAGCGTCAGGGTCTTTTCCAGTGAGTCAGACCTTCGCATCAGGTGGCCAAAGTATTGGAGTTTCAGTATCAGTCCTTCCAATGAATATTCAGGACTGATTTCCTTTAGGATTGACTGGTTTAATCTCCTTGCAGTCCAAGGGACTCTCAAAGTCTTCTCCAACACCACAGTTCAAAAGCATCAATTCTTTGGTGCTCAGCATTTTTTATGGTCCAACTCTCAGATACATACGTGAATAATGGAAAAACCATAGCTTTGACTAGATGGATCTTTGTTGGTAAAGCAATGTCTCTGCTTTTTAATACACTGAGTAGGGTTGCCATAGCTTTTCTTCAAAGGAGTAAGCATCTTTTAATTTCATGGCTGCAGTCACCATCTGCAGTGATTTTGGAGCCCAGGAAAATAAAATGTCTCACTGTTTCCATTGTTTCCCCATCTGTTTGCCCTGAAGTGATGGGACCAGATGCCATGATCTTAGTTTTCTGAATGTTGAGTTTTAAGCCAACTTTTTCACTCTCCTCTTTCACTTTCATCAAGAGGCTCTTTAGTTTTTCTTCACTTTCTGCCATAAGGGTGGTGTCATCTGCATATCTGAGGTTACTGATATTTCTCGCGGCAATCTTGATTCCAGCTTCTGCTTCATCCAGCCTGGCATTTTGTATGATGTACTCTGCATGTAGAGTGACAATGTACAGCCTTTACGTATTCCTTTCCCAATTTGGAACCAGTTGTTCCATGTACAGTTCTAACTGTTGCTTCTTGACCTGCATACAGGTTTCACAGGAGGCAGGTCAGGTGGTCTGGTATTCCCCATCTCTTGAAGAATTTTACGCAGCTTGTTGTGATCCACACGGTGAAGGGCTTTAGCATAGTCAATGAAGCAGATGTTTTTCTGGAATTCTCTTGCTTTTTCTATGATCCAGCAGATGTTGGCAATTTGATCTCTGGTTCCTCTTCCTTTTCTAAATCCAGCTTGTACATCTGGAAGTTCTCGGTTTACGTACTGCTGGAGCCTAGCTTGGAGAATTTTGAGCATTACTTTGCTAGCATGTGAAATGACTGCAATTGTGCGGTAATTTGAACATTCTTTGGCCTTGCCTTTCTTTGGGATTGGAATGAAAACTGACGTTTTCCAGTCCTGTGGCCACTGCTGAGTTTTCCAAATTTGCTGGCATATTGAGTACAGCACTTAACAGCATCATATTTTAGGATTTTCGGTAGCTCAGCTGTAATTCCATCACCTCCACTAGTCTCTTTTGAAATGATCCTTCCTAAGGCCCAATTGATTTTGCCCAATTGATTTTGCCCACTTAATTGCTGAAAAAGGAGTTTTCCCATGGTTACCCATTATTTTTGTATATTACGGTATATAATAAATTTTAAGATATTTTATGGATATTCAAGAAATAGTGTTTGTTAAAAATTTATTTTTAAATGTATAGGTTTCGGGTATACAGCATTGTAATTTGACATCTGTATATACCACAAAGTGGTCATGATCACAAGTTTAGTTTACCATCTATCACATCTGCTTTACTCCCTTCACTTGTTTTGCTCACCCCTAACCTCCTTCTGGTAACTGCTAATCTTTTCTCTGTATCTGTGAGTTTTTGTTTTATTTTATTTGTTTACTTTTTTATTTTTTTTAGTTTCCACATTTGAGTAAAATCATATGGTATTTGTCTTTTTCTCTCTGATTTCTTTTACTTAGCACATTATTCTTAAGGTCCATCTATGTTGTCTCAGATGGCATGATTTCATTCTTTCTTTGATTAAAAAAATTTTTTTTAGGATTTCATTCTTTTTGTGCCTGAGTGGTATTCCCGTGTGTGTGTGTGTGAGAGAGAGAGAGAGAGACGTCTTGTTCATCCTTTCAGCTGTCAGTGGCCACTTTAGTTGTTTTCCTATGTTGGCTGTTATACATGATGCTGCAGTGAACATAGGGATGTGCATATCTTGTTGTATCAGTGTTTTCTTGTTCTTCAGGTAAATGCCCAGAAGTGGAAGAGCCAGGTCATACGGTAGTTCTGTACTGTCTTTCTGAGGACACTGTGTTCTGTCTCTGTAGTGACTGTACCAGTTTATAGTCCCACCAATAGTGTATGAAGATTTCCTTTTCTCCGTATCCTCTCCAACATTTATTATTTCTTATCTTTTTGATAATTGTAACACCTGTGAGTTGGTAGTTAATTGTTTTTGATTGGCATTTCTGTAATGATCAGTCATGCCGAACCTTTTCATGTACCTGTTGGCTCTCTGTATGTCTTCTTCAGAAAAATGTTTTTTGAGATCTTGTTAGGGAAATGAAATGAATAGTCTTGTTTAGACTTCTGAGGCAAAGCAGAGCAGGCCTCTGACCTTGTTTCTTACCTGCCTGGACACTGCCCTGACTGCTAGTGACTGGGAGTAATGACCTGGTGTGAGTGGAAGGCTTGGAGCACCTTAGATAAGATGGGGGAGAAATCTTGAGACTGTTGAGACCTGGAGGGGGCTGGCCAACCAAGCCCCAAGCTTAACTGCATTCTAGTTTACACAACAAAACAAACAGTATTAATAGGAAACCAAAGCTGTGGTTTGGTCACAGATGGAAGATGATGTCAGTTTGTGACCTCCCTGGGATTATAAGGGGGAACCCCAAACTGCAGTCTTTGAACTTTCACCCATTGAGTGGACATGCTGCCTGGGACCGTTTCCCGACTGGGCTCCAGGTGTGCTGTGACACAGGACTTCCCAGCACAGATTAAGTCTGGACGTTGATTAGAACCCAAATTGGTAATGTATTCTCTGTCCTTTCTATTTCTCTTTTCTTTTAATGTTAGTACTTTGAAAGTAAGCTAGATAGTTCTCTGACAGAAATTTGTATTATTTATTTGTATTTAACAAGTGGCTTCTTTTGTTAACAAATCCTTTGAACCTGAGACGAGTGAAAACTTTGGGCAAAACAGATCTTTTGCCTATTTTTTAATTGGGTTTTGTTTTTTGTTTGTTATTTGGACATGCCATGCTGTGTGTGGGATCTTTTTCCCCTGACCAGGGATTGAACCTTGCAGTGGAAGTGTGGAATCCTAACCACTGGACCACCAGGGAATTACATGGTTATTTGTTTTTGCTGTAAGAGTTCTTTATATGTTTCAGATATTATCCCCTTCTCAGAAATATTGTTTGGAAATATCTCCTCCCATTCAGTAGGTTGCCTTTTCATTTTGATGGTGGTTTCCCTCACTGTGCAGAAGCATTTTAGTTTGATGTAGTTCAAAAAGTTTTAAAAGCAAAAGTTTCTAATAGTCTATATGTGTTTGTATGTGTGTATAACGGTAGAGTCGATTCCTTGGTAGATCCAGTGTTTATGAAAAAGAATAGCAGAATAAACCTGGAAAGTTACTAGAATTATCTTTCCCTCTGGTATGAAGTATGTGGTCCTCCAACAAAGGTATGAAGTTCTGGTTTGAGCAGAAGGATAAGATCCTTTATTTCCTTCTTAGTGCTGGATATGTGAAGAAGCAGTATAAACATGATGTATTCTTTTCAAGTTGAATTTTACTGGGATATTGTATAATGGAAAGAATTAACACAGTCACTTAAAAATAACAGTGCCAAAGAATGTTAATGGTTATTGATAACAATTTTGGGGTTCCATTCCCAGACTCCCATATATATGAGTTCATTGTTTACTAGGGTACACTTATTAGGCATGTCTCGGTGGGAAAATTTGTGACTGTGTGCCTTTGGATGTTAATCTTCAGGTTTCAGTTAATCTTCAGACTCAGATGCTATTTGAGTCATTAGCGTTTCCCTGTGAGGAGCTCAAGTCCTTTTTTGACGGATACAGGAGTATACTGCTTGCCTTTATTTCTCCCCAGTTTTAGCCATTTGCAAAGTTTGTGATGATAACTTTTGATCTTTGTAGTTTTCCTTTACTAAAAAGTGTATTCTTCAAGGAAGTGCATTAAGCTTAAAAGTTTGGTTCCTCACTGTCATGTTTTCAGTCAGGATCAAGAAGCACCAGTGAAGAGTTTGCCATCACGGGGGCAGTTTTCCATGGATGCGTATATGCATGTAGGTGTGTTTTTAAAACCTGCCTTTCTCTCTCTACAATGAAGACTTAAAGCAGCTAAGGAGAGAATACAAAAATGTGATTACGAATAACTTTAAATAAAAACTCAAAAGACACCGTGGGATATTTCATTTTTTGTTCTTCTTTATATTGGTTAAGCTTGGTGTAAGCTTTCAGAATTTTAAATTATAAGGCTAAATATTTTCATTGCCTGATGTTTATGTCTAGCTGAAATGCATTTAAAAAAATAAATTTCACTGTAAATTTCCAGCTTAAATCCATTTTTATTATAAATTACCAAATTAAAATATTGTGTGTCTTTTATATGCTTAGGCTTTGAATCAAGACAGTTGTAGAATAGTTTGGTGAGAATTTATTATGTAAGGACCTTGCCCCTGAGCTTTTCTGAATGGCTTGAACTTTTGGTTCTTCATGGTTAAGTATGGATACCCTCTCATGGATCACAGTCTTGTGGCAAAGGGGCTTGCAACACTCAATGAAAGTTTGAGCCATGCCTTCAGAGCAACCCAGGATGGGTGGGCAAAGAGACCCAGGTCATAGTGAAGAGTTCTGATAAAACGTGGTCCACTAGAGGAGGAAATGGCTACTCACTCCAGTATTCTTGCCTTGAGAACTCCATGAACAGTATGAAAAGGCAAAAAGATAGGACACTGGAAGATGAACCCCCCCAGGTCGGAAGGTGTACAGTATGCTACTGGGGAAGAGCAGAGGACAGTTACTAATAGCTCCTGGAAGAACGAAGCAGCTGGGCCAGAGTGGAAATAATGCTCAGTTGTGGATATGTCTGGTATTGAAAGTAAAGTCTGATGCTGTAAAGAACAGTGTTGTGTAGAAACCTGGAATATTGGTTCC
Source organism: Moschus berezovskii (assembly GCF_049115385.1). Taxonomy (NCBI): domain Eukaryota; kingdom Metazoa; phylum Chordata; class Mammalia; order Artiodactyla; family Moschidae; genus Moschus; species Moschus berezovskii. The sequence goes on along the minus strand of NC_142460.1, from coordinate 12,717,123 downwards.
TTGAATCAGGGTAAATTGGACATGGTCAAGCAGGAGATGCAAAAATGAATATCAGCATCTTATCAATCAGTGACTAAAATGGATGGGAATGAGTGAATTTAAATCAGATGACCATTATACTACTGTGGGCAAGAATCCCTTAGAAGAAATGGAGTAGCCCTCATAGTCAACAAGAGTCTAAAGTGCAATACCTGGGTTCAGCCTCGAAAATGACAGAATGACCTTGGTTTGTTTCCAAGACATACTATTCAAGATCACAGTAATCCAAGTCTGTGCCCCAACCACTGATGCTGAAGAAGCTGCCATTGACTGGTTCTGTGAAGACCTACAAAATCTTCCAGAAATAACACCACGAAAAAAATGTCCTTTTCCTCATAGGGTGTTAGAATGCAGATGTAGGAAGTCAAGAGATACCTGGAATAACAGGCAAGTTTGACCTTGGAGTACAAAATGAAGAAGGCCAAAGGCTAACAGAGTTTTGTCAAAAGAACATGCCAACATCCTTTTCCAACAACCCAAGAGAAGACTCTACATATGGACATCAGCAAATGGTCAATACCCAAATCAGAGTGATTATGTTATTTGCAGCTGAAGATGGAGAAGCTCTATACAGTCAGCAAAAATGAGACCTGGAAGTGACTGTGGCTCAGATTATGAGCTCTTTATTGCAAAATTCAGGATTTAATTGAAAAAAGTAGGGAATACCACTAGGCCATTCAGGTATGACCTAAATAAAATCCTTTATGATTATACAGTAGAGGTGATGAATAGGTTCAGGGGATTAGATCTGGTAGACAGAGTGCCTGAAGAACTAATGATGGAGGTTCCTAACAGTATACAGGAGGTGGTGACTGAGATCATCACAGCAATAAAGAAAAGAAAGAATGCAGAGTGGTTGTCTGAGGAGGTTTTAAATATAGCTGAGGAAAGAAGAGGAGCAGAAGGCAAGGGAGAAAGGAAAAGATGCTCTCAGCTGAACGCAGAGCTGCAGAGAACAGCAAGGAGAGAGAAAGAAAGCCTGCTTCAATGAACAATGGGAAAGGATAGGGGAGAACCATAGAAGGGGAAAGACTGTCTCTTTAAGAAAACTGGAGACATGATGGGAACATTTCAGGCAAGGATGGGCATGACAGAGGACTAGGGAAGGAGCCGACAGCAGCAGCGGAGATGAAGACGAGGTTGTACAGAGATGGTTTTAGTAACCTGAGTAACTGCGATGGTACAGTCACTCACCTAGAACTGGACATCTGGGGTATGCGGTCAAATGAGCCTCAGAAAGCATTAGTGCGAGCAAAGCTAGAGGGAGTGCCGGGATCCCAGCTGCACTGTGTAAATCCTGAAAGATGATGCTGTTACAGTGCTGCACTCAATGTCTCAGCAAATTTGGAAAACACAGCAGTGGCCACAGGACTGGAAAAGGTCAGTTTTTGTTTTAATCCCAGAGAAGGGCAAGCCAAAGAATGCTCAAACCGCTATGCAGTTGGGCTCATTTTACGTGCTAGCAAGGTGATGTTCATATCCATTAAACTAGGCTTCCGCAGTGTGTGAATGGAGAACTTCCAGATGTACAGGCTGGATTTAGAAAAGGCAGAGGAGTCAGAAGCCAAATTGCCAGCATTCACTAGATCATGCAGAAAGCAAGGGGATTCCAGAAAAACATCTACTGCTTGTTCATTGACTATGATGAAGCCTTTAACTGTGTGGATCACAGCAAACTGTAGAAAATTCTTAAAAGAGATGAGAGTACCAGACCACTTTACCTGTCTCCTGAGAAATCCATATGGGGGTTAAGAAGCAGCAGATAGAACTGAGCATGGAACAGCTGACTGGTTCCAAATTGAGAAAGGAGTAAGAGAGGCACTAAAGCCCCTCTTGATGAGACTGAAAGCGGACCGTGAAAAAGCTGGCTTAAAGCACAGCACTCAAAAAACTAAGATCATGGCATCCAGTCCCATCACTTCATGGCAAATAGATGGCAAAACAATAGAAACAGTGACAGACTTTATTTTCTTAGGCTCCCACATCACTGCAGATGGTGACTGCAACCATGAAATTAAGAGACACTTGCTTCTTGGAAGAAAAGCTATGACAAATCTAGACAGCATATTAAAAAGCAGAGACATTGCTGACAAAAGTCTGTCTAGTTAAAACTATGATTTTTTCCAGTAGTCATGTATGGATATGAGAGTTGGACCATAAAGAAAGCTGAGTGCTGAAGAATTGATGCTTTTGAACTATGGTGTTGGAGAAGACTCTTGAGAGTCCCTTGGACGGTAAGATCAAACCAGTCAATCCTTACAGAAATCAATCGTGAATATTCGTTGGAAGACTGGTGCTGAAGCTCCAATATTTTGGCCACCAGATGCAAAGAGCTGACTTATTGGAAAAGACCCTGATGCTGGGAAAACTGAAGACAGGAGAAGAAGGGGATGACAGAGGATGACATGTTTGTATGGCATCACCGACTCAACGGACATGAGTTTGAGCAAGCTCTGGGAGTCGGTAAAGGACAGGGAAGCCCAGTGTGTAGCAGTCTATGGGGTCGCACGGAATTGAACACAACTGAGCGACTGAACTGAAGACAAGGCTGTATTGTATATTGTCACCCTGCTTATTTAGCTCATATGCAGATTACATCATGCAAAGTGCCAGGCTGGATGAATCGCGAATAGGAATTAAGATTGCTGGGTGAAACGTCAACAATCTCACATATGCTGGTGATACCACTCTAATGGCAGAAAGCAAAGAGGATCTAAAGAGCCTCTTGATAAGGATGAAAGAGGACAGTGAAAAAGTTGGCTTGAAAATCAGTGTTAAGAAAGCTAAGATCATGGCATCTGATCTCATCATTTCATGACAAACAGAAGGGGAAAAAATGGAAGTAATGACGATTTTATTTTCTTGGGCTCCAAAATCACTGGGGATGGTGACTGCGGTCATGAAAGTAAAGGACACTTGTCCTTTGGAAGGAAAGCTGTGACAACCTAGACAGTGTATTAAAAAGCGGAGACATCACTTCGCCAACAAAAGTCCATCCAGTCAAGGCTATGGTTTTTCCAGCGGTCATGTATGGATGTGAGAATTGGACCATAAAGAAAGCTAAGCACCAAAGAATTGATGCTTTTGAACTGTGGTGTTGGAGAAGACTCTTGAGAGTCCCTTGGACTGCAAGGAGATCAAACCAGTTAATCCTAAAAGGTTTCAGTCCTGAATATTCATTGAAATGACTGATGCTGAAGCTGAAACTCCAATACTTTGGCCACCTGATGCGAAGAACTGATGACTCATTGGAAAAGACCCTGATGCTGGGAAAGATTGAGGGCAGGAAGAGAAAGGGGAGACAGAACACAAAATGGTTAGGTAGAATCACGACTCAATGGACATGAGTTTGAGCAACTCCAGATTATAGTTAAGACAAGGAAGGCTGGCATGCTGCAGTCCATAGGGTCATAAAGAGTTGGACATGGGTTTGTAACTCAGCAATAAGAGCAACAAATATATGATTGACAATTTTTGCCTTGCTAAGCCTTTTGTTATAGTTACTTTTACCTGATCTAGTTTTAACTACTCAGCACAGTTTTTTTTTTTTTTTTCTGTTTGAATTCTTTTCCCATAACCTCAGAGGTAGCACTATATGAATCTTACTCAGATCAAATAAGCAGTTATATTAAATATCTTGCTAAATTTTTGAATTTAGTGACACTGAATCAAACAGGTTAATACATCACTTTGTTTGATTTATATGCTATGTCTGCCCAATGATTGTCCTTTCAATTTCATGTGATGGGGAATGATGCTAAGAAGCAGCCTTTGATTAGATTTTGGTTATCTTTTTCTCTATATATTGTTATATTCAATTTCTATGTTTTTTCTTATATATTTTTGATGCTGTTCACCATGTTCTTTACTTGGCAAGCTTTCACCATTATTATATTTGTTTTATGAAACCCATAAGTGTATCATGCTTCAGTTATTTGTGTGTCAAATATTTGAAAAGTGACCACAGATGTATACAGATATTAGTTATGACTCTTTCTCAGGAGGTGTGATACCATAGTTCCCATTTTGCCATGTAGGTATGAATTTATACTTGGTTTGTGGTAGATGTTTGAGCAGGGTATTTTAAATGAACTGCGTTTAGAAATAATCCGTTATGATTAGAGGATGTAATAGGTAATGTATGCTGAAGCTCGCCTCACATTCGGAGGAACAGTTAACGGAATTGGAATCCTGTTCATTTCCATATAATTGAAAGCATTTTCAGTCTCTGCTAATGTAAGTTTGGATTTTTTTTTTCATACAGTTAGTTACACATTAGAAATAACTCTTATGAAGTAAACACAGTTTGAGAAGTATGGACAGTGTTTCCTCTCAGTATGGACTGAGAGGAAATCACTAAGTCTTGAAACTTGATCTCTGATAGCTTTCTTTACTATGTCCAGTTGTCTTTATTTTTGTTTATTTAGAGTACATCTTGAGCTTGATTGAGTCCTAAGAGTTTAAAAAAAAAATGATAAAAATGCTGGTTTGGAATTCTGTTGCAGTGACTTGTGGTAGGTGTAGCCCCTACACTGATTAGGAGTTACCCACATATTTACATATATCTTTCCTGTTTTTTCTTTCATTATGGATTCTTCATTTGTACCTTCAATTAGTGTTGAAAATTTTCATCATCTATTCGAATGGCAGCTATATTTTCTTTTGTCTTTTATATTCTTTTCTGTTTTTGATCTATTTATTTTAGATTGTTGCTACTCAAAGGCGACTTCAGGTCAGTGCTGGTCTGCAAACTGGTGTCACTGGTATTTAATGAATCAAGTAAATTCAGTGTAAATAGATGCTTTTAATAGCAGGTTGCCATTATCATGCCATCTAAGCATATGATTTTTAAAGAAATTCACTTTTACTGTATTTTACAGAAGCTTAGTCTGCAGTAGATCGGCTGTTTAAAAAATGGCCCTTCATCACCAATAGTTTCAAGTGTTTTGTCAGACCTCCTGATTCTGTTCTTTGTTCTGCTCTTATGTATTTTATTTTCTTTCTTTGTCTTTCTGAACTGTACTTTAGATAGGTTTTAAAAATCTTTCCATTTACTAATTCTGTTTGTATTGATTCTACTGTTTAACTTTTTCACTCAGTTGAAAATTTTACCACTGTTTTTTATTTCTTGAGATTTTATTTAATTCATATCCATATTATAAGTGTTTCTGTTACTTGTACCATCCTTATTGTATAGTGTTTCGAATAATTGAAATGTGTGTCGTCTAATTATTCTATTTCTTATGTTGGCCCTCATTGATTGTGTCTTATTTTGTGATTTTTTTTTAATTGAATGTTTTTGAAAGTTACTGGATTCTTTGAGGCCTGATTGAAGTTACTTTATTTGAGAATTTATCTATGCTTTCCCCAGTGTCTAGGGATACTGACCATTTAAGATGCCTTTAAATAGGTCTTCACATGAGATTTATTGGATTATGCAGGTAGTGTGAATTCAGTCTGAGAACCTTTGTGAAGGTTCCACTTTGAGGTTACAGTGTCAAGAGAATTGATAATACATTCTTGAAATGACAGAATTATAGAGATGGCTCGTAGATTAGTGATTGCATTCAAGATAATGCAAGATAGTTACAAAGATATGAGAAGGATATAATTTCTGTTAGATGAATCTATTTTATAATAGAGTGGAGTAGAACTAAGAAAAATAGAAATGTAAAAAGTGGAGGGATTTGTAGTGTTGGAGAGGACTCTTGAGAGTTCCTTGGACTGCAAGGAGATCCAACCAGTCCATCCTAAAGGAGATCAGTCCTGGGTGTTCATTGGAAGGACTGATGCTAAAGCTGAAACTCCAATACTTTGGCCACCTCATGCGAAGAGTTGACTCACTGGAAAAGACTCTGATGCTGGGAGGGATTGGGGGTGGGAGGAGAAGGGGACGACAGAGGATGAGATGGCTGGATGGCATCACCGACTCGATGGACATGAGTTTGAGTGAACTCCAGTAGTTGGTGATGGACAGGGAGGTCTGGCGTGCTGTGATTCATGGGGTTGTAAAGAGTCGGACACGACTGAGCGACTGGACTGAACTGAACTGAAAGTAAAAATGACTAGTTGTACAGAATGAGGTGAACACAGCAATCACTATGGTGGGATAGATTCTTAGGGGTGATGAATATAGCATTTGCTTTGGAGTGAGCTGTGCAAAGCTGACAGATGTGATGTGTGTGTGTTCGTAAGTTGGAAACAAGCTGGGCGTAAAAGAAGCTAGCTTCTTCCCACCAGCTCAGGAGAAACATGTATATTTTGCCCCTGTTGGGAAAAGTACAGTGCAGCTATAGATTTCCTTCCTCCTCTTTTTGTTATTATGAAATCCCAAGTAGCAAATTAAAACGTGAATCTAATTGCCTTTTTAAGGTGGTTTTCTTCATCTAGGCCAAAATCTTCATGAAAAAAATTCTAGGCATAGTATGTGTCCATTGTAGAAAACTTAGAAAGCAGTGAAAGGTGTGGGGAAAATGGAAGCCCTTGCTTCCCCAGCCCAGACCACTGTACCATTCACTTCTGTCCTCTCGCTCTTCACGGGGCCTCCGTCTCTCTCTGTGTGCGCTTTGTCGCTCACTGAGTTGAATTCTTTGTGACCCTCTGGTCTGTAGCCCACCAGGTTCCTCTGTCCATGGTTTTTTCCGGGCAAGAATACTGGAGTGGCTGCTGTCTCCTTCTCCAGGGGATCTTCCTAATCCAGGGATTGAACCTGTGGCTCCTGCATTGCAGGTGGATTATTTACCTGCTGAGCCATGGGGGAGACCTCTGTGTATGTATACATAGATACAAAGTGTGCCTCTATGAATATATCAGTATATACTGTGTACAGAGCTTCCCAGGTGGCACTGCTGGTAAAGAACCTGCCTGCCAGGGCAGGAGAAATAAGAGATGTGGGTTCAGTCCCTGGGTTGGGAAGATAGGGTCAACCCACTCCAGTATTCTTGCCTCCCACGTACAGAGGAGCCTGGTGGGCTAAGAGTTGGACACTACTGAAGCAACAGCATGAATGCATACTGTGTGTATTTGTATGTACGTATATTTATTTAAATAGGGACTATTTTATATGAAATGTTTGATAGCCTGTTCTTTCATATAATATTGTGAACATTCCTCTGTATCTATAAAATTGTTTGATGTGGTATTTAGTATCTATATAGCATTCTGTTTTGAGATTATCCTCAAATCTATTTAACCATTCACTTATTGTTAAACATTTATATTTTCTTTCATTAATATATATACGCACATACACACGTGTACATGTTTGTATTTGCTGTGAACCACTCTAATGAAAAGTTTGAGTGCATCTCCCATTTTCTTTAAAGTGTTATCTCCACCTCAATCTGCCTCTCATAGTTACCATGCAAACTTTCTTTCTTAATAAAAAAAATTCCAGTGATTTTTAAAGAGTTATTTACTTCTTTGGGCTGTGCTGGGTCTTGATTGATGCCGTGGGCTTTCTCTAAATGCAGCAAGTGGGGGCTTCTCTCTAGCTGTGGTGTGTGGGCTTCCCATTGTGGTGGCTTCTTGTGACAAACAGGCTCTGGAATGCCTGGGCTCAGTAGTTGCCTCTTGCAGGAGTCAGCACAGGTGCAGTGGTTGTGGTACTGGGGCTGAGCTGCCCTGCAGCACATGGAGTCTTCCTGGACAAGAATGGAACCCATTTCCGCCGCACTGGCAGGTGGATTCTTGATGACTGGGCCACCAGGGAAGTCCAAGAATCTCAGTTTTGTAGATGAGCATTATTACCACATTTGGCTATGGTTTCCTGTCCCCTCAAGTGGTTGAATGTGGGCAGAGGGAGTAGGTTATAGTTGATGAGCTGTAAGGTGAAACAAAGATCATGGCATCTGGTCCCATCACTTCATGGGAAATAGATGGACAAACAGTGGAAGCAGTGTCAGATTTTATTTTTTTGGGCTCCAAGGTCACTGCAGATGCTGATTGCAGCCATGAAATTAAAAGACGCTTGCTCCTTGGAAGGAAAGTTATGACCAACCTAGATAGTATATTAAAAAGCAGAGACATTACTTTGCAAACAAAGGTCTGTCTAGTCAAGGCTATGGTTTTTCCCGTGGTCATGTACGGCTGTGAGAGTTGGACTGTGAAGTAAGCTGATCGCTGAAGAATTGATGCTTTTGAACTATGGTGCTGGAGAAGACTCTTGAGAGTCCCTTGTACTGCAAGGAGATCCAACCAGTCCATTCTAAAGGAGATCGATCCTGGGTGTTCATTGGAAGGACTGATGCTAAAGCTGAAACTCCAATACTTTGGCCACCTCATGCAACGAGTTGACTCACTGGAAAAGACTCTGATGCTGAGAAAGGTTGGGGGCGGGAGGAGAAGGTGATGACCGAGAATGAGATGGCTGGATGGCATCACCAACTCTGTGGACATGAGTTTGAGTGTACTCCGGGAGTTGGTGATGGACAGGGAGGCCTGGCGTGCTGTGATTCATGGGGTCCCGGAGAGTCGGACATGACTGAGTGACTGAACTGAACTGAAGGTGAAATATGACCGTTAAAGAGAATGGGATGGGCCTTTCTTCCCCTTCTTTCTTTGTGCTACTTGCGAGATTGTGGTAGTAACATAGCCTTCTTAGAGTACAAGGTGACTTTTAATATAACAGTAAATGGTAGAGCAAAAAGAGGGAAGGAATTTGGACCCCTGATACTTAGAGCTGCCACATCAGCCTTTGATTGTCCACTTCAAGACGTTTACATGGGAGAAATTCTCTCCCTCAGTTTTTTTTCCTCTCATTTAACTCATAATTACTAAAAATTTTTTTGGCTAGGAAAGGATGTAATCTAATCCTCGCTGAAAGGATACCATTGTTTGATTCTTTGTGTCGTAATGTAATAGGTCCAATACAAGGAAACACGTGTTGTATCAACTCTGTTTGGAGATTATGTGTGTGCATGCTCAGTCAGTCGTGTCTGACTCTTTGCAGCCGCATGCACTGCAGCCTGCCAGGCTCCTCTGTCCATGGAATTTTCCAGGCAAGAATACTAGAGTGGATTGCAGTTCGTCCTCCAGGGGATCTTCCAGACCGAGGGATGGAACTTATGTCTCCTGCATCTCCTGCATTGGCAGAAAGAGTCTTTACCATTAAGCCATGAGATTGGAGAGAGGTTAATTGGTATTGAATGGAAAATTAGTTGATGCGTATTTTCTGGAGTTCTTTGATGACTATATTAATGAATTTTGTTCTCAAATGATTTTAATAATTACCACAAATATTGCAGAAAACATATGATGACTTTTAGGCAAAATCACTAAATTAATTGTAGTATATTAAAGTAATCTTCTACAGCCCTTTGAATTTGTAATACTTTTAGACATCGGCTAGTCACTTAGACAAGGTTAGGTCATAATTGTGACTTTTAATGGTCTCATTAACTTTGTTGGGAAAATTTTGACAAATTTAAATTGTTTTTATAACTTTAGATGTATTTTGGGAGTATTGATTCTAAGACAGTTATTCATAACTTTTCAGTTCAGTTCAGTCGCTCAGTCGTGCCCAACTCTCCGTGACCCCATGAATCACAGCACGCCAGGCCTCCCTGTCCATCACCAACTCCCGGAGTACACTCAAACTCATGTCCACAGAGTCGGTGATGCCATCCAGCCATCTCATTCTCCGTCGTCCCCTTCTCCTCCCGCCGCCAACCTTTCTCAGCATCAGAGTCTTTTCCAGTGAGTCAACTCGTCGCATGAGGTGGCCAAAGTATTGGAGCTTCAGCTTTAGCATCAGTCCCTCCAATGAACATCCAGGATTGATCTCCTCTAGAATGGACTGGTTGGATCTCCTTGCAGTATAAGGGACTCTCAAGAGTCTTCTCCAACACCACAGTTCAAAAGCATTGATTCTTCGGCGATCAGCTTTCTTCACAGTCCAACTCTCACATCCATACATGACCACGGGAAAAACCATTGCCTTGACTAGACGGACCTTGGTTGGCAAAGTAATGTCTCTGCTTTTTAATATACTATCAAGGTTGGTCATAACTTTCCTTCCAAGGAGCAAGCGTCTTTTAATTTCATGGCTGCAATCAGCATCTGCAGTGATTTTGGAGCCCAAAAAAACAAAGTCTGACACTGTTTCCACTGTTTTTCCATCTATTTCCCATGAAGTGATGGGACCAGATGCCATGATCTTTGTTTTCTGAATGTTGAGCTTCAAACCAACATTATATCTACTACTACTAAGGAATCCCTTAGAAGAAATGGAGTAGCCATCATGGTCAACAAAAGAGTCTGAAATGCAGTACTTGGATGCAATCTTAAAAATGACAGGATGATTTCTGTTCGTTTCCAAGGCAAACCATTCAATATTACAGTAATCCAGGCCTATGCCCCAACCAGTAATGCTGAAGAAGCCGAAGTTAATCGGTTCTATGAAGACCTACAAGACCTTTTAGAACTAACACCCAAAAAAGATGTCCTTTTCATTATAGGGGACTGGAATGCAAAAGTAGGAAGTTAAGAAACACCTGGAGTAACAGGCAAATTTGGCCTTGGAGCACGGAATGAAGCAGGGCAAAGGCTAATAGAGTTTTGTCAAGAGAATGCACTGGTCATAGCAAACACCCTCTTCCAACAACACAAGAGAAGACTCTGCACATGGACATCACCAGATGGTCAACACCGAAATCAGATTGATTATATTCTTTGTAACCAAAGATGGAGAAGCTGTATACAGTTAGCAAAAACAAGACCAAGAGCTGACTGTGGCTCAGATCATGAACTCCTTATTGCGAAGTTCAGACTTAAATTGAAGAAAGTAGGGAAAACCACTAGACCATTCAGATATGACCTAAATCAAATCCCTTATGATTATACAGTGGAAGTGAGAAATAGATTTAAGGGACTAGATCTGATAGATAGAGTGCCTGATGAACTCTGGACTGAGGTTTGTGACATTGTACAGGAGACAGGGACCAAGACCATCCCCATGGAAAAGAAATGCAAAAGAGCGAAATGGCTGTCTGAGGAGGCCTTACAAATAGCTGTGAAAAGAAGAGAGGCGAAAAGCAAAGGAGAAAAGGAAAGATATAAGCATCTGAATGCAGAGTTCCAAAGAATAGCAAGGAGAGATAAGAAAGACTTCCTCAGTGATCAATGCAAAGAAATAGAGGAAAACAACAGAATAGGGAAAACAAGAGATCTCTTCAAGAAAATTAGAGATTCCAAGGGAACATTTCATGCAAAGATGGGCTCGATAAAGGACAGAAATGGTATGGACCTAACAGAAGCAGAAGATATTAAGAAGAGGTGGCAAGAATACACAGAAAAACTGTACAAAAAAGATCTTCACGACCAAAATAGTCACAATAACGTGATCACTGACCTAGAGCCAGACAACTTGGAATGTGAATTCAAGTGGGCCTTAGAAAGCATCACTAAGAACAAAGCTAGTGGAGGTGATGGAATTCCAGTTGAGCTATTTCAAGTCTTGAAAGATGATGCTGTGAAAGTGCTGCACTCAATATGCCAGCAGATTTGGAAAACTCAGCAGTGGCCACAGGACTGGAAGAGGTCAGTCTTCATTCCAGTCCCAAAGAAAGGCAATGCCAATGAATGCTCAAACTACCGGACAATTGCCCTCATCTCACACGCTAGCAAAGTCATGCTCAAAATTCTCCAAGCCAGGCTTCAGCAATATGTAAACCGTGAACTCTCAGATGTTCAAGCAGGTTTTAGAAAAGGCAGAGGCACCAGAGATCAAATTGCCAACATCCGCTGGATCTTGGAGAAAGCAAGAGAGTTCCAGAAGAGCATCTATTTCTGCTTCATTGACTATGCCAAAGCCTTTGACTGTGTGGATCACAATAAACTGTGGAACATTCTGAAAGAGATGGGAATCCCAGACCACCTGACCTGCCTCTTGAGAAACCTGTATGCAGGTCAGGAAGCAACAGTTAGAACTGGACATGGAACAACAGACTGGTTCCAAATAGGAAAAGGTGTACGTCAAGGTTGTATATTGTCACCTTGCTTATTTAACTTATATGCAGAGTACATCATGAGGAATGCTGGGCTGGAAGAAGCACAAGCTGGAATCAAGATTGCCGGGAGAAATATCAATAACCTCAGATATGCAGATGACACTACCCTTATGGCAGAAAGTGAAGAGGAACTCAAAAGCCTCTTGATGAAAGTGAAAGAGGAGAGTGAAAAGGTTGGTTTGAAGCTCAACATTCAGAAAACAAAGATCATGGCATTCATAACTTTAGTGAAAGAATATATTGTTCAGTCGCTAAGTCATGTCTGACTCTTTGCAGTCACATGAAATGCAGTACTCCAGGTTTCCTTGTCCTTCGTTTTCTCCTGGAGTTTGCTCAAATCAAGTTTACTGAGTCAGTGTTGTTATCTAGCCATCTCATTCTCTGTCGTCCCCTTCTCCTCTTGCCCTCAATTTTCCCCAGCGTCAGTGTCTTTTCTAATAAGTCAGCTCTTCGCATCAGGTGGCCAAAGTATTGGAGCTTCAGTTTCATGCCTTCCAATGAATATTAAGGGTTGCTCTCCTTTAGGATTGACTGGTTTGATTTCCTTGCTGTCCGAGTCTTCTCCAGCACCACAGATTGAAAGCATCAATTCTTCGGCACTCAGCCTTCTTTATTGTCCAGCTCTCACATCTGTACATGACTACTGGAAAAAACCTATCTTTGACTAGTTGGCCCTTTGTTGGCAAAGTGATGTCTCTGCTTTTTAATATGCTGTCTAATTTTGTCACAGCTTTTCTTCCAAGGAGTAAGCGTCTTTTAATTTCGTGGCTGCAGTCACAGTCAACAGTGATTTTGGAGTCCAAGAGTATAAATTCTGCTACTGTTTCCACTTTTTCCCCATCTGTTTGCCATGAGGTGATGGGACTGGATGCCCTGATCTTAGTTTTTTGAATGTTGAGTTTTAAGCCAGCTTTTTCACTCTCCTTTTTCACCTTCATCTAGGGGCTCTTTAGTTCCTCTTCCCTTTCTGCCTTTAGAATGGCATTATCTGCATATCTGAGGTTGTTGGTATTTCTCCCAGCAGTCTTGATTCCAGGTTGTGCTTCATCCAGCCCTGCGTTTCACGTGATGTGCTCTGTGTTTAAGTTAAATAAGCAGGTGGCAGTGTACAGCCTGGACGGACTCCTTTCCCAGCGTTGGGCCCGTCTCCTGTCCGTGCCTCCTTCTGACTGGCTTCTCGTCCCATGCACAGTGTTCTCAGGAGGCAGGCAGGGTGGTCTGGCATACCCATCCCTGTAAGAATTTTCCCATTTGCTGTGATCCACATAGTCAAAGGCTTTAGCGTAGTCAAACAGAAGTAGATTTCTTTCCCTTTTTTTAAAAAAATAAATTGGTTTGCCTTTTCTGTGATCTAGTTGATCGGCAATTTGATTTCTGGTTCCTCTGCCCTTTCTAAATCCAGCTTGCACATCTGGAAGTTCTTGGTTCACGGATTGTTGAAGCCTTGCTTGAAGGATTTTGAGCATAACCTTGCTAGCATGTAAAATGTGCACACCTGTAAGGCAGTTTGAACATTCTTTGGCATTGCCTTTCTTTGGGATTGGAATGAAAGCTGACCTTTTCCAATATCGTGACCCTTTGCCGAGTTTTTCAAATTTGCTGGCATATCAAGTGCAGCACTTTCACAGCATCATCTTTTAGGATTTTCAGTAGCTCAGCTGGAATTCCATCACCGCCACTGGCTTTGTTCATAATAATGCTTCCCAAGGCCCACTTGACTTCACCCTCCAGAATGTCTGGCATTAGGTGAGTGTCACACCAAGTTGGTCCTCTGGGTCATTAAGACCTTTTTGTAGGTTCTTCTGTGTATTCCTGCCCCCTCTTGTTAGTCTCTTCTGCTTCTGTCAGGTCCTTGCCCTTTTTGTCCTTCACTGAGCCCATCTTTGCATGAAGTGTTCGCTTGGTGCCTCCAGTTTTCTTGAGGGGATCGCTGGTCTTTCCCGTTCTGTTGTTTCCCTCTGTTTCTTTGTGCTGTTCCTGTGAGAAGGCTTTCTTATCTCCCCTTGATATTCTCTGGAGCTCTGCATTCAGTTGGGTGTATCTCCTTCTCTTCTGCCTTTCACTTCTCTTCTTTTCTCAGCTATTTGTATGGACTCCTCAGACAATCATTTTTCCTCCTTTTAGTGCTTTTTCTCGGGGTTGGTTTTGGTTAGTCTCCTCCTATACAGTGGTACGATCTTCTGTCCATAGTTCTTCAGGAACTCTGTCTACCAGATCTAATCCCTTGAATCTATTTGTCACCTCCACTGTATAATCATATGGGATTTAATTTAGGTCATACCTGAATGGTCTAGTGGTTTCCCCTACTTCAGTTTAAGCCTGAATTTTGCAGTAAGGAGCTTGTGATCTAAAAGTACTGAAGAATACATATTTAAAAAGTTAATAAACTTTTTTTTTTGAGAAATTTTAGGTTTTCATTATAAAAGAATTAGCAAGTACAAAGAGTTCCCATATACACATTGTCCACAGTATGTGCATTTTTATCTAGGGTATCCCACTACATACAATGTTATACATATAAACAAAGACTACATCCCTGAACAAAATGTTATTTTATTTATGCAGTAGGAATACCACATAGTGCTTATGGACATTTTACTCTAAGCTAGAGTCTCCCACCCTCAGCACTATTAATATTTTAGGCCAGATAATTCTTTGTTGTAGGAGACTATCCTTTACATTTTAGGATGTTTAGCAGCGTCCCTGATCTCTGTCTACTTGTTGCCAATAAATATTCTTTTTATTGGACATGCCAATAAATGTCCTCTGGGAGCAAAACCATTACTCTGATGAGTTTACAATGCTTTAGGATTTGCTGTGTTTTTAAGGGTAGGCTCAAATTGAAGGAGTCTGTAGTTCACCGACCCTTCACATGAAGTTGTATAGGCAGTTAGACTTCCTGCCAGCTGGGGATCACAGGCAGTATATGAGTCTCATTTTCCCTGATTATGAAATAGATAAAATGTTACCTATCTTGATTGGAAAATTCATTGAGATAAATTATAGAAAATACTTGTAGTTTCCTTCTGTCCGGATGTTGTGTTATACTGTTTGGATTTTTTTCCTTAAAAGTGTCAAACACTCATTACAAAGTTCTTATTTCTGTGGGGTAGGCTATCACAGCTTGGGATCTGCTGTTTATGGACTTCAGGAGCCCATAATGCTGTGGGTGGGTAAAAACCTGAAATGTTAAGTGCAGACGGACGTATGAGGTCAGTTGTGTTTTGACTGTTCGTGGTGCTCTCATTCGGGTGTTAACCACATTCAGATCTTAGCAGTTAAGTGATCTCCTGTGTTCTTTCAAGGACCGTGAGCCTCTCAAAATGTTGATAGCATTACATGTCAGCCAGTCTCTTTGTCCTTGGAAGTTTTTGTCTTCACATCTGAAATCCCGCCAATTGTAACAGATTGTGTGTCAGCTCCAATAGAGGAAGCTGGCCTCTGTCAGCTTGTGTTCAGTCCACTAAAGACTTCTCAAAACTTGATAAAGTTCGCAACTACTAATCTCCACTTCCCACTGCTACTTTGTAGAATTAAAAAGCATTGTTCACTAGTGAATGAAATGCCATCTATAATAATTAAGGTTATTCTTATTTTTCTACCCCTGCAGAAAATTTCCAGAGACTTGGTGAAGATAGGAAAGCTATCAAAAAGACCGTAGGACTATTGTACTGTAAGTATTGCTCTGAAAAAGAACTGTAAATTATGAATATTTTAAGTATCCAGTTGTTTGGGGGAAATATGTTAGGCAGAGATATTATATGTAAAATGTAGAGAAGGATATATTATAATTGTGTTAATAATTTATAAGAACTAATCCTGCGCAGTCTTTTAAAAATTGAAAATGTGTTCTTATGTACTGAGATGAGGATTTTACCAATAGCATTGAAAAATATTTCTAATTCTAACAAGGATTGATCTAGTTTATGTACATTTGCTTATTTAAAACTATCAGAATCCAAAGAATCATTGTAGTTTTGTAGGTTTGTGATTTGTTTGGGTGACTTATTGTTTAGGTTATTTTGCAGAATTATTTATTTGCTGATTTATTTATGTATTTCATTATTTATTTATTTGATTATTTAGTAAATTATTTATCTGATGAATTATTAATACATCTTCATGACATGCTTTAAATTATTTATAACTTAATTTTGAGTTTATTGCTTTTAGACGCTGCATTGTTACTGACTAGTTTTGATTTTTTTCTTTGTGGTTCTTTAAAATTAAAGTATTAGCTCTAAGGCAAAAGTATATTCATTGCAGTGCCCAGGGATTTTTTTTTTTAAAGTAATTTATGGTAGTTATAAAAGTTCAGTTATGTTTTGTTTAGCTCTAAATTTACCTGTTTAGGGTTACTGCTGATAGAATATTTGTTATGTGGATACTCATTGTAGAGTCACTTACAGATTAATGGTATAGCCTATAGTCCATAAACTGAGACAGAACATGTAAACTTCAGTCTTCATTATCCTTGGTATCTCTAAAGAGCAGGTCGGTTGATTTAGAATAGATAATGGAGTTTAATGGCAAAGCTGTTTTACTACTGAAATATTTTTAGGAAAGTTCAGAGAAATGATGTCCAACTTAGATTTGGATCCCTAAGATATAAAGTTGACTGATGTAGGGTTTGTTCTTTTTTTTTAAAATCCTGTTATATGTGTATTTGGAAAGCAGCATAATGTTTATATAGATTTTTATATCATTTTTCGTGACATATTTATTTTATATCGTATCTCTTGTGGAAAGTTTTAAATCCCTTTATTTTAATGAGCTAAAAATGGACAGAGGTCTTTATAAGTGCAAACTATAGTTTCTCTGACTTTGCCTAGTGATTCTCATATGTAAAGTTTCTATTTTTCACCAAATATTTCTTCTTAGTTCTGATGCTGTTTCATAATCATAAGATAGAACATGTTATATGTGTTCTCTTTTTGAATGGGTTTAATCAATAGGTTAAAGTAATTGTTTGGGTTAAAGGGTATCATGTACACAACATGGTCTTCCTCCTGGGTTTGCTTGCAGTGAATTACTGTGTACTTTACAGTTTTAATACTTCAGAGGGACGCAACATTGTACATTTTGAAACATATGCTGTGAAATATGGGGAAAATGACCTCTGTAGAAAGGTTTCACTGTAGAATTGTAAAATGTGCATATGTAAACCCAGAATTCTTATTCTGAAATATTGACTGTATGAATATTTACTTGGGATATTGCTTTAGTGCCTTCATATGCTTGCCTTAAAGGGAGTGTCTTCCTTTGATTTATATTCGTGGATTTAAGATGTGTGTATTATACATATCTTCGACTCTTCTGTTCTGGAGATGAACAACTACAGATATTGTTAGATATGGAATTTTATTTTAAAATGTGTTTCAAGATGCCACTGTGGACTTCTTTCAGAGACCAAAACTGCCTTCTCCAGTGTTGAGTAAGATCTCTAATACTAGTGTAATATTCCACAGTATACCATGTATCTGTGAATACTAGCTGTGTCATCCAAGTGATTTTTAATAGAAAATTTCAGATACATGTATGTGTACACACCCATGCACAGGTGTGTGAAAATGCCTCCTGAATAATCTCGTAGGACTTGTTTTTGAAAAGAGCGAGCGATGGAAATTGTCATCATAATAGGTAGCATTTATTTAGCACTTACTTTGTGCAGGCACAGTGCTGCACAAAGTGCTCGTATCTTTTACATGAATTACTTGTCACTCTTCCAAGTGGGAAAAGTATGGTTATTATCTTCATTTTATGAATGAGGAAACAGACTTAGGAACTTGCTCATTGCCACACAGCTGACAGTAAGTAATGGTGCTGAAACTGGTACTCATTTAGTCTGATTCCCAGGGTCCTTCTAAGCCCATTACAGTTCTGAATGTATAGTTGGTATAATGTAGTTTTTCACTTGAGTTGCTTTTGTTTGTTGTTTTTAGAGGCTGTGGTTGTTTATATCTCTGATACTTGCCAAGTATATTCACTTCGTACTACATTTGGTCATCTTTTTTAAACCAGTAGGTAGTACTTGAGCTTCTTTAATTTTCTGATTTGATTTTTCTTATAATCATGTATAGTGGATCCAGGAAGATTGAATGTTTGCCTGCTAGATATTTAATGCTCAGACTACTTCTTTTGACTCTTAAGCCCAGGGCCATTTCCAGGGCTCTGTTAAGTCAAATCTTGGGTGACAGTGTGAGTACCATAAATAACTGCATTTGTATGAAGTGCCAAAATAGTAGGTGTAAACTAGTACCATCCTGGGCGAATTGAGACCTGTGCTCACCCTAGTAACGTCTCAGATTCTTACTGAGTAGTTATAGTGTTGATAATGCATATTTAAGAGAAGTCCTAATTCATGTGTAATATTTAAAAAAATATTTTATGATAAAACACACTTCTGTTATGGCCAGCATTTATGTGTTTTTGTTAACCAACTTAGGCAGTTTGTGTTTATGACTTCTATAAAATGTGATTCTGATGTTTTATAGCTTTTGGAGCCAATGAAAAAAAAATAAAAAACCTTAAAAGGTGGAAGTAAAGAGGTATTGCTACTGGAAACAGAAACATGAGTATGGAAAACATGGTCATGGTAGAAGAGATAGTTTTTCTTCATAGCTTACATTATGGGATTTTTTAAAACATAATTTCATTTATTTATTTTTGGCTGTGCTGGGTCTTCACTGCTTTGTGGGCTGCTTTCCGCTCTAGTCGTGGCGAGTGGGGACTACTCTCCAGTCGCTGCGCAGGCGTCTCGCCCCCGCGGTCTCTGGTTGCAGAGCACGGGCTCGAGAGCGCATGGCCTTGTGTAGCTGGGGCCGTGGACTTGGCAGTTGTGGCTTGAGCGCTCGAGCACCAGCCCAGCAGTTGTGACTCAAAGACTTGTGTGGGGTCTTCCCGGACCAGGAATCGAGCTAGTGTCTCCTGTATTAGCCAGTGGGTTCTTCACCACTGAGTTACCAGGGAAGCCCCATGATAGGACTTTTAATACTTGTTTTAGCTTTGTAAATCTTCTGATAAATTTGACATTGAATGGAAAACTATTTCTGTTTGTTATACCTTCAGAATTTATAATTTTTTTATTTGATCCAGTAGTCTTTTTTTCCTTAAATATATTACATGTCATTTATATTGATAAGTTGGCTGTTTTGCCAAAACAATGAATTTCTGAAAACAACTGTATTCCTTGGTGAAATCCTGTGTGGGGAAATGGGAATCTGTAGAAGAGAGTTGCTGAAAGTTTTTATTTTTTACATAGTTTTCTTTTTAATTCCCCGTTGACATGTGTTTAATAAAGTCATTACTAGATATTAAACTTAAATTTCTAGGTTTTTTTTTTTGGCATTTAGAGTATAGATGACTTGTTAGGTTGATCCTAGATAACCACACTGGCATATTTGTGTTTTAATGTATATTGAAAAGAAAAAATTCTCATGTGATAGTTCTTATTCATACATTCATCACTCTTTTTGTTCAGAAAAGCCTATTATGCCTTGTAACAAAGGTAAGAGCTTCCATATATTCTGTCTGAAGCTTGTCACAGTATGAAGTGCTTGGTAAAATAGTACTGTAACTATACAAGTAATAACATAGCCTGTGTGTTGGCTCTGAGAATAGCTCCTTTATAACAAGTGAAAGTACAGCCAAAGGTCATGTTAAACACAGAATTCCTTTCACACCTCATCCATTTTGTGGGTAGCATGTGAAGTAGTTTGAGTCCTGCACTGATATTTTAAGACAGCAGCCTAAGGTTGTTCCCATGGAAGTGTCTGAAGTATCTTTCCCCTACCTCCCATGTGGTTGCAAAATTTGGCATGAATACAGTGTATTTGAATTCTGCACTAATTAAATAGAACCTTATTAAATCTAGAGTTTGCAGAGTAAAAGGGGCCTCTTGTCCTCCAGGGATTTCTTTTTAGGGCACTAGATAGTATTGACACATAACAGTCTTTAATAATACGGCATCCTATTCTGACTCAGTGCATTGTTTTAGTATTGATGCTGTTTAGTGAAACACTAAATACCAGACAACACTGCAACAGCAAAAACAAAATAAAAGCACACAAATGAACCTGTGGAAGCATCGTATGCCTGTGCATGTCCAATCTAATGATTAGATTCTACTTTTGACTTTAATTTAGCTAAGTAAAAGTTGAAATATTGAAAAGGCCATTATATAGGAAAGCTTTCTATTCAAAAGCTTATATAGATAGAAAATGCATAGTTCTAGAGTGGATAACAAATCTCTTTGAGTTAGCCTCAGTACACCATACCAAAAAATATAGTCTGAAGAAAGAATGTTTGGAAGAGGACAAACTCGACAAGTTATAATGTTCAGTTGATGAAAGTGTTTCCTTCCGTGATTGAGGCACGTTGTTTGATAGTGTTGCACTACCAAACTGTAGCACTCTTTTTGCTATGAGACTGTTACAGTGTGATTTCCGAGCAAGGGTGGTGTAGGCTGAGGAGGAGAACTTGGGCAGTTAAGGAGGGGTGCTGTCACTTGTCACAATAATTGTGGGAGTGCTTCTGACACTTAATGGTTGGGAATCAGGGATGCCGGGTGTCCTGCCACGCGTGGGACAATCTCAGACTACAGAAGATTGTTCTGAGTACCACGAAGCTTTGAATATCTGCTTGGTTAAACTCTCTTCAAAGATAAAGCAATAATACTTTAGTCTATAATATTGCTGGCAGTTGCTTTGCAAGATGTTATGTGAACAGTTTTGATACTTAGGGGAAGTTTGTGTGGAGGGGAAGCTTAAGTAGAGTGAAGAAGTTCTCTCAAAATTGTACTTCACGCATTCTTTCCACTTCCTGATTTATAGCATTTCTAACTAGATATCTAGTTGAAAAGTTTTTGGTTCAGCAATGCAGTTTCCTGGAAGCTCTGATTGCGGATATGTGATAGAGAGTGTTTAAGACTCTTTTAACAACAAACTAAATTTAAAATTAGTGAATCTAAATGCATTGAATTTTATTGGTTGATAGGGAATGTTTAAAAGATGTTTCATGATTGCCGTCCTGAATGTTAAATTTTGTTTTTAGAATGATAAATACATTGTTAAACGTACATTTTAAAATTCTTTGTTGTTATGTTGTATGTTTGTGTTGTGCCAGTGTTACTTTGGTACCACCTCCAATAAGCAATCTATCTAACTTTTATGTAACTTTTTATATTTCTTACTTATTCCACTGGTTGTTCTATATTTTAGGGGTATATGATCTGTTGCAGTATTTTTAACTACTGGAGACTTAATAATGGTAGGTTTTCTGGGGTAGGTTGTAACTGCAGTGTAACAACCTTAGCATAGGTATTAATAATTATTTTGACACTACACTTAAAAATAAAACCAAGGTAGTTGCACTAATACCACATTTCATAGTTTTCTCCTTTTAACAGTATATAATTTATCTTGACATTTCAGTCATTATTTCATTGAAGCTTATTTCTTTCTTGTCACCTTCAATTTAATTTTTGTCTATAATCACTTATCTCAGTACTAATTTTTATTCTAGGGTTCTCCTATACCTCTCTTCTTTTCTTTTTTTGTACTTTTTATAGAGAATAACTTGTGATCTTTTTCCTTTTTGAGTCAAACTTATTATATATAGGTACAAATATGTGATTGCTTTATTCCCTCTTGAATAGTTATGCCTAAGCATTTCTTGTGGTTAGGAATTAGTACTGATTTTTTGAAAAATATTCTGTATGTAGTTAGATTTTATTAACTCTGAATTTCAGTTCAAGATAGTTCAGGGAATGAAAGGGACTTTGGGTTTGTGGGACTGAGAACCGTTGTTTTGGAAATGTGCACTTATTCTTTACAGTTCTAACTCTTAAGCTTAAGAGATACTTCCAGATTACATTGGAGGTTCTTATATGGATAAAAAAATGTCAAAGCCAACAATTCACAGAAAAATAGCAAAAACACTTGTCTAGTGAGTAATATAGGGGCTTACTCTGATTTCTTTGATGATTTTGGCAACCCACTCCAGTATTCTTGCCTGGAGAATTCCGTGGACAGGGGAGCCTGGGAGGCTATGTCATGGGGTCACAAAGAGTCGGACATGACCGAGCGACTAAAACAACAACAAACGTGAAAATTAGCTGCATATAAAACATGCATAATAGTGGGGTTTAAAATGAGGCACTGTCTACAATACAGAATGAGCTTACTTTTTCACTTAAAATCTGAAAAATAACTCATGATAACCAACCAGTTACGGGGGAGTGGTGTGACTCTGAAATAGATAGCTGATGTGATCATTGACAGACATTTTGAGCAGTTGCTAATACGTGAAAATCATTTCCTTGCTTAATAGAAACTATACACTGATTTTGTTGGCTTTTTAAGTGAAACCAAATTATAAAATAATACAATTAAACCATATCGGGTAAAAATGTGTGTGTACCTGTGTTTTTGTTTAGATAAATGATTTTGCTTATCTTCAAAGTGATAACTGTTTATAGTGCGTATGAACATAACTTGAGAGATAAATGTGTAACAGTTTTCACAGTCATTTGATACTGGTTTAATGTAGAGACTGTTAACCTGCAGAATAAATCATTGTCATGGGAGTTCCCTCTAATCTCAGTGGCAACTTTGGTCAAGGAATACTTGCTGCTTTTAATTTTTTTAAAAATTGAAGTGTAGTAGGTATATAGTGGAGAAGGCAATGGCAAGCCACTCCAGTACTCTTTTCTAGAAAATCCCATGGATGGAGGAGCCTGGTAGGCTGCAGTCCATGGGGTCGCTAAGGGTCTGACACAACTGAGCGACTTCACTTTCACTTTTCACTTTCACACATTGGAGAAGGAAATGGCAACCCACTCCAGTGTTCTTGCCTGGAGAATCCCAGGGAAGGGGGAGCCTGGTGGGCTGCCGTCTGTGGGGTCACACAGAGTCGGACACGACTGAAGTGACTTAGCAGCAGCAGCAGCAGGTATATAGTACCAAGGGAACTTTCATGCAAAGATGGGCTCAGTAAAGGACCTAACAGAGGGGTATGGACCTAACAGAAGCAGAAGAGATTAAGAAGAGGTGGCAAGAATACACAGAAGAACTTTACATAAAAAAATCTTAATGACCTGGATAACCACAATGCTGTGATCGCTCATCTAGAGCTAGACATCCTGGAGTGTGATGTCAGGTGGGCCCTGACAGGAAGCATTACTATGAACAAAGCTAGTGGAGGTGATGAAATTCCAGCTGAGCTATTTCAAATCCTAAAAGATGATGCTGTGAAAGTGCTGCACTCAATAATGCCAGCAAATTTGGAAAACTCAGGAGTGGCCACTGGACTGGAAATGGCCAGTTTTTATTCCAGTCACGAAGAAGGGCAGTGTCAAAGAATGTTCAAACTACTGCACAGTTGCACTCATCTCACATGCTAACAAGATAATGCTCAAAATCCTTCAGGCTAGGCTTCAACAGTAGGTGAACCGAGAAATTCCAGATATACAAGCTGAGTTTAGAAAAGGCAGAAGAACCAGAGATCATTGCCAACATTTTTTGGATAATAGAAAAAGCAAGAGAATTCCAGAAAAACATCTACTTCTGCTTCATTGACTACACTAAAGTTTTTGCCTGGGTGGATCACAACAAACCGTGGAAAATTCTTGAAGAGATGGCAATAGCAGACCACCTTATCTGCCTCCTGAGAAACCTGTATGAAGGTCAAGAAGCAACGGTTATAACTGGACATGGAACAACAGACTGGTTCCAAATTGGGAAAGGAGTATGTCAAGGCTGTATATTGTCACCCTGCTTATTTAACTTCTATGCAGAATACATCATGAGAAATGCTGGGCTGGATGAAACACAAGCTGGAATCAAGATTGCTGGGAGAAATATCAATAACCTCAGATATGCAGATTACACCACCCTTATGGCAGAAGGCAAAGAAGAGCCTCTTGATGAAGGTGAAAGAGGAGAGTGAAAAAAGTTGGCTTAAAACTCAGCTTTCAAAAAACTAAGATCATGGCATCTGGTCTCATCACTTCATGGCAAACAAATGGGGCAAAAATGGAAGCAGTGACAGACTTTATTTTGAGGGGCTGCAAAATCACTGCAGATGGTGACTGCAGCCACGAAATTAAAAGATGCTTGCTCCTTGGAGGAAAAGCTATGGCCAACTTAGACAGCATATTAAAAAGCAGAGACGTTACTTTGCGGAAGAAACATCCGTATTGTCATATCCAATAGTCATGTATGGGTGTGAGAGTTGGACCATAAAGAAAGCTGAGCGCCATAGAATTGATGCTTTTAAACTGTGGTGCTGGAGAAGACTCTTGAGAGTCCCTTGGACTGCAAGGAGATCCAGCCAGTCCGTCCTAAAGGAAATCAGTCCTGGGTGTTCATTGGAAGGACTGATGCTGAAGCTGAAGCTGCAGTACTCTGGCCACCTCATGCGAAGAGCTGACTCATTTGAAAAGACCCTGATGCTGGGAAAGATTGAAGGTGGGTGGAGAAGGGGACAACAGAGGATGAGATGGTTGGATGGCATCACCGACTCAATGGGCATGGGTGGTTAAACTCCAGGAGTTGGTGATGGACAGGGAGGCCTGGTGTGCTGCAGTCCATGGAGTCGCAAAGGGTCGGACATGACTGAGCGACTGAACTGAAATGATTTTCACTGCCTTCCCCCTCCCCCATTTTTTAATGTTGATTTTATTTTTCCATTTCTTGTGTTTGGAGATTCAGCTCCAGGGTATTAGACGTGGGTGTGTGGGTTGAATGTTCCTGGGATGTGGGCAGAAGGGCTCACCTTTTCCTCCATTTCTTTTGTAAGTTCTCTTATGAGGTAATTCCTTTGAGAAGTTACTCATTTTCCAAAAATAAGATCTCTTTTGTGTTTGGGGAGGAAGAAGAAAATAAGCCCATGTGGTTAATCTTTGTTAAGTCAATCTTTTTATGTGCTGTTCACTCCTTACCTCTTTCGTGGCTAACTCAGCCTGCAATACACAGCTTTTGAAAGCTTCCCCTGATTTCTCAGTGATGTCTCCTCACCTACACACCTTTGGAAAACACTTATTATACCATAGTGTAATAATTAGTTCATTGCTTATCTTTGTAATAAAAACAGGAATTGTCTTATTTTTACCAGTGCCTGTGTGCAAGGCATTGTGTTCCTTGAATGAACACATACAGAAATGAAGTTGATAATAGGTAGCAACAGTACCAATTTTTTCAGAAGGTATATTGAAAATAAAACTTAATGGAGATTTACCTTTTTAAATGTAAAATATTGTTAGTTTCCTAGAGTAATCAAAAATGTCTTTATATTGAAGCTAAGTTAGCGTCGTCATGAGGATTTTGATTTCTTTATGCATTTAATTAAAAATTAATCTTTAAGATACTAAAAAATGGATGACTAGTGGATAGTTTTATGTATTAAGGGTAACATGACAAAATCGTAGAAATGAGATGAGAATGGAGAAAAAAGTTTTGCCATCTTTGGTTAGCAAAGCATTCCAGTAATTCCAATTGAAAATTCTAAGAAAATAGGATGTACTTGTTTTGTGAAAACATGCCATATCCACAGACAAAAGGAAAACATGTGAATTAACACAAGATTATGTCGAGAAACTCTGTCACTGTCTTGGGGTAAAGTTTCACCAGCAGAATTATCTGTTGTCTCTTTCTGGGAAGTTTTCCTTCAATCATGTTGTTTTGTTTTATTTATTTTAGCTTTAATGGTAGAGCGTGAAATTGTTGTAATTTAAACTATATGACTCATGAGTCTTGTTTTCATATAAGTTGAGATAAATCCATCAGCAAATATGTACTGAGTATGTGTGATTGGTATGAAGGGAAGTTGAGGAGGTACTGCTTCCGAGGGAAGATGTGTGCACGGCAGGAGTGGCCAGGATAGAGTTCAGTAGGAGGAGACTTGTCTCAGCATTGCCTGTAATTAAGGGTCAGTGAATGGCCCAGATGGAGTTTATTTTATAATAATAATTTAGCCATCATTAGTAGAATATTCACATACTCTTAAGTTGTGTCTTAGTCACAATGATATAAATCAATAAGGATCAATGGCTTGAAGTTACTTAACAGTGTCCTAAATTTTATTTTTAATATTTCTTTCTCATTTTAGTCTGTTTACCCCATGTATCTTTAGGGCCTAGTCATTTTTATCCTTGAGTTCACTTGCTAATTATAAGTATTTAAAATATTACCTAGAGGTACTTTGGGGATATCGTATTTTTCACCTACTAACTTATATACATACTATTATAATGTTTTCATAAAAAATCATTTAAGTTTCAAAAATGAGGAATTTCGCACCAAAAAAGTTGGTGGCAAATTTTGCTGTACAGTAGTGTTTGAATCCATAAAGCATGGTTTGAATTCTGTTTTATGTCCATGTATTTTTAATTAATTCAACATTCATATATTTTCAGTAGTCTCAGGATAAAGTTAGATCATAATTTTTTTTTCAAATGAATTTATTTTCTTCTGTCTTGATACCTTGTGATTCATTTGGAATTTTGTTAAAATATTTTTGGAGTGTTTGAAGTTCATACTTCAACCATTTCTGTCATTAAATCTCTCACACTTCCTCTATCTCTATTCCTTATCTTTTCTCCGAATCCCACTGAACCTAGTACAGAAACAAAACTTTATGGAAAAGCTCAAGTGAGGTACAGAAAAGTCTTATGGAAAAAAAATGTAACTATGTTATTGTATAAACTTTTAAAATGTTGTCTAGCAAACTAGACTGCTTAACAGATGTGATTGCTGCATTGTTTCAAATTTATGCCAATCAGAGTTGATAAGATTTGATCACACTCTAGTAGATTTATGAGATAAATTACAATATTGCATGACACGCTTCAAATAGAAAACATCAATATAAGTTGAATATGATTTCTTGTTTAAGATAACAAGCCAGTAATTCTTTAAATCAGATGGTTGCTACTTTGAGAGAATATTGATCAGTTTTTGTGAAAATTAGCAGTATCTTTAATGTTTCCTTCATGGTGACATAAAGTGTATTAAACTTTTGTTTTCTTGTACAAATATAATTGTAAATGGGAGGCAACTTGTTTCTGTGTAGCTGTAGATGACCTGTCATATTTCCAAAGGCCTGTCAAGAAATGAGGCTGAACTGAAATTCGACCACAAGTAACGTTCATACAAGTTAGAAAGCTTGTCACTGTGGTTCTGATTTCTTTAGAGTAAAATTTTATTAGATACATGTAAAGACTTAAACTAGGAATGTGTATATATATTTAAATAGAAGCTGAATACCTTCTATAAACAGAGAAAATGAGAAGGAGCATACTAATGAAGTGATGGGTTCCCACTGGGGATTTAGAACAGAAGAGTAGAGTCAGGCGCTGCAGCCTGTTTGCTTTACGACAAATGATGGAACCAGTTATTCATAGCCCCCCAGGAAGAATGTTTTTAACTTACTTAGGAACTCTCCGTGGTGAATTCTTTCAGTCTCATTTTGAAATAAAACCATGGAGTCTCCTGAGAACTAATGATCTGAAATTGGTACTTAGCCAAATCACTTGTCAAAAGAAGATAGAATTTTTAGTGTTTTATATTGGAATTTAAAAATTTTTGAATATGAAGACCAACCAAAGCCATGATTTTTAAAAGAGTAGACCCTCATGTTTTAGGTAAAACATTGTAAAATTCTCTTTAATTTTTTTTGGGAACTAATTATGTACATTATGGGTTAAGTTTAAAATATTTAAGAAATCATTTAAATATTCACAGAAATACAGAGGATAAATAGAACTGGCAATCTTGTGTTGACATTTACCATGCAGAATTCATATGCTAATATTTGCTGTATATATTTGTAAAAAGCATTTTAAAGTTCTTCCTTTCCTAGAGATAACCACCATCCTGGAATTGGTTTATATCTTTCCTGTCCATGCTTTTAGGCTAGCATTCTTGTGTTCATTCAGTGTTCTTACTAAACTGAAACATTCTATTAGTCTTTATGCAGTTTGCCTTTTAATATTTTTTACCCAGCCTTGTTTCTGAGCTATTCTTTGCCTTTGAAACATCTAGTTTATTGATTTTTATTGGTCTTTAATATTCCATGGTAGCACAACATCAGTACCACAGCTTGGGTCTCTCTTTCTCTTTGGATGGGTGTTTTGAAGCGTCAGGAGACTGCCCAGACCTCCAGCAGATAACCCCCATTGCTCTGCAGGCCTCAGGCTCTGCAGCACATCAGACCGGCTGCCATCCGTTCTTGTGCCACAGTGTCCAAGTGTTGGCATTAGGCAGCATCCTTGGGCCGTTTGGTGCCAGCAGACTGTGCACTGCCCTATCTTTTTTTGCTGAAGTTCCTCTGACATTTAAAATCAATAGCACAGAAGCCTGCCGACCTTGTCCTGCTGCTCTTTTTTAAAAATGTCCTTCTATCCTTCCTTACCCCTATGAGAAAACATAGTATCTCTATTGTATCTTTTTGATATTTGTTTAAAAAAGATGCCTTTTGTTTTATTTTCCAGTTTTAACATTTTTATTTTATCTTAACCTGTGGGAGGCTAGGACCTCTGCCATCTGGGGGTTTATTTTACCTAGCAACAAGTACACTGGTCTGTGTGTAAATATGACATGGTTTGACTTGATGTAAACAATATGTTTTTGTGCCCAGGTCATTATATAATTGTTTCAGTTAATGACAGTAAAGTATTGAGTCTTGAAAATGATGTACTCTTGTTTGTGAACATTTTTGAGTTTTTTAAGAAATTATTTGAAAATTTTATCTAAATTCCATTCTTTTTTCACATTTATAATTTTCATTAGTTGGACTTATTTTAATGTATTTCATATTTTGGTGGAAGTCATATATTCAAACATATATGAAGCTTTGTATTACACATTAAAATTTGAATTGTGTTTCTCTCTCAAACTAAGAGAAAGCTAATACTCTTTGAGATTCGTTATGTGTTCACCAGCTTGATGTGCTTCATAGAATGCCAGATATTAGAATATTAATGTTGTTAACCCTTTCACTGAGAGTACTTCTTGGAATAAAAAAAGATTAGGTCCATATCACTTCTTATGTATCAGTAGTTTCAGAAAGCTGAAAAATGTTTATGCTATGCGATAAACAGATGCTGCTCTAACAGTGTAATACATTATGTACCAAAAATGATCTCTCTTTTAATCATAGATAGTGATTTAATGAGACTAGACTAGCGTACATCAAAAGTGGATTTAAGATGTAATTTTTCTTTTATTTTTTGTGTTTTTTCTACATAATTAATAGCCTTACCTTTTACCATCATTGTCAAAATTTCTGGAGTATTTATTTCTTTGATTTTTGCCTGTGTTTTCTTTTTTGAATTTCAAGGGGTATGTAGTTGTCTCATAAACTCATTCAAGATAGCTACTAAAATATTTTAAAGAAGCTGCCCTGTATTAAGTCTATTTTGCATGAAAAAAATCCCGTGTGTTCATGTTTTAAAGTTTCGGTCTTTTTGAGGGAGAACTGTGTATTTTCTATAAAACTTAGGGGTGTTTTAGGGGAGACAGTAGTTAGTGAATTGTCTGTGCTCATGGTTGACAGTCTCCAGCGGCAGTGTGCTTAGGTGGCTGCCCAGGTCTGCTGTCCAGCATCCCTGGGGCTGCCCTCAGCAGGAAGAGCTCTCTCCCGGGCTCTGCTTTCCTTTCTTCTTCTCTTGCCTTTATTCCCTCCAGCTCCCCTGCAATTGCTGACTTTGAGCCCTGGGATTCTTCTTCACTGGATTGTACATTTTGAGTGACAAATCTGTCTTTTCATATGGTCAGATAGTTCTGTATTTGGAAAAATATTCCTGTTGTATGTTTTATTCCACTGAACCCAGCAGAGTTAAATGCAGTTTGGATGCATAGGGAAGAATTAATGACTGGAAGATACAGAGTTGGTAAATTATTTATTCTGGCCCCGAGGAAGCTGAAGAGCTGAGTGAAAGACTAATAAATCATTTGTGGTGGTGCTGGTTGTCACTTCCAATTATTTTAGACGGTTTTGTGATAAACGGCAGCACCTGCTAGATGTGTGCACGCCCTCCCTTGGTGCTGGCGCTGCGGTTTGTTTAGTCCATGGGCAGAGGCAAGTTTGCGTAAAGTCTATTCAGTTTGGAGAGGAAGTTACTCTTTTTAAACTCAGTTTTGTTGCCCTTTTTTATTGTTTTCAGTGCTATAGAACTATTCCTGTGACGTGGCAGGGAAACTGGAACTTACATACCACTTTAGCCAGGGATGCTGTCTTTATTTTTTGTTAAATATTTGAAGAATTGAGCTTTTTATTATCCCCAGACTTAAAAAAAAACCCTACTACTACTGAGATGATTAGCATGCTAAAGATCAAATCATCATTTTGATACAATACCTTTTAACAGAGAACCGCTCTTGCTCTTGCCGTTTGACCAGCCCCCTTTCACCATTCTTTGTTTTTAATGGCCTGGGTTTTGAAATGCACCCCTAAAAGGCTGTGAGGGTCTTCCTTGCACTGTTCCCTGCAAGCTGCTGAGATCCTTGAAGCCGTAAAAAGACCTAGCAAGAAAGCTTAATCTAGACTGGTCTGGTTCTAACATCATAAAATAGGGCTACTGTAATAAAACTTCAGAAATAAATTATACACATCATATAATGGGCATGCTTAGAATTATGGTCAATTATTTTATTTCCATCAGAGTTCAGTAATTATTTATGTTCAAACCCAGAATATGAAATTTGTTTTTCACTCAGATTTTCAGCTTTAGCATAAAAATATGGGATTTTTGAGGGGATCCTTAAGATTGTATACAAAGGAAGAATCTTGATAAGTTGTGTTCATTCAGTCACATTTTTACTCACTTATTTGTCTTCACAGACATTTATTAAGCCCATGTGTGCCTGTTCTCTGAGAGCAACTACTGCTCCTATTAGGTTACAACTAATTCTTTTCTAGAGCTTATTAGTATATGCCATATACCATTTTAAGCATTTTACAGATACTTTAATACAACAACCTTGTGACTGTAAATAACTACTCTTCACTTATTTTGGGCTTCCCCTGCAGCTCAGATGGTAAAGAATCTGCCTGCAATGCGGGAGACCTGGGTTTGATCCCTGGGTTGGGAAGATCCCCTGGAGAAGGGAAAAGCTACCCACTTCAGTATTCTGGCCTGGAGAATTCCATGGATTGTGTAATCCATGGGGTCACAAAGAGTTGGACATGACTAGGTGACTTTCACTTTCATTTTATGCCTGCTATAGAATTCTAAGGAAATAGTGATTTCCCTTTTTCTTTAGAGTCTATGGAATCTAGGGAGATAGTATTTATGTTACATGTTAATTAGGTTTAGAATTTCAATCCAGATAGTGCAGTGAAAGTGAAAGTTGCTTAGTCGTGTCCCATGGACTCATGGAATTCTCCAGGCCAGAACACTGGAGTGGGTAGCCTTTCTCCTCTCCAGGGAATCTTCCCAACCCAGGGATCCAATCCAGGTCTCTTGCATTGCAGGCAGATTCATTACCAGCTGAGCCACCAGGGAAGCCGAAGAATACTGGAGTGGGTAGCCTACCCCTTCTCCAGGGGAAATTTCCAACCCAGGGATCGAACCCAGGTCTTTTGCATTGCAGGCAGATTGAGCCACTAAGGAAGATGGTGGTGGTTTAGTCACTGAGTCGAGTCTGACTGTAGCCCGCCAGACTCCTCTGTCCATGGGATTTTCCAGGCAAGAATTCTGGAGTGGATTGCCATTTCCTTCTCCAGGGTATCTTCCCGACACTAACTATCATTTATGGAACATTCAGTTTTGTGTTTGGTGTTCTATACCTTATTTCACTTTTTAACAAACCTTGATAGTTAAACATTATCCTGTGCTTTGTTATGATGGAGAAATTGAACCTTAAAGAAGTTAAACCACTTGTGTGCAGTTAGGCAGCTTGGAGGTGGAGGAGCTGGGATTTGAATCAAGATCTGATTGTCTCCACACTTTAATTTTGGATTACGAACATTACTTCTTATAGTTTGTGGATGTGGCCTGTGAAAGACGGTTTGTACCCTTTTCTTATTGCCTTCAGTCAAATTCATTTGGACCAGGAGGTTTTCCTTCTAACGTCATTCAGTGGAAAACTGTTAAGAGTCTTTGAAAGAGTATTAACAGGAGAGTATTAGTTTCATCTTATAGGGAGATTAACAGACTAGATGAAACATAATTGTGTATTATTTCAGTTATCCTGTACATTTCATGAAGCTTTACAAATGAGTTTTAGCTGGACTTGAATTTCAAGCTACCATGGGATGCTACTAATTTAAATACAGTCTATAGCATAGAGCATAAAATCAAGGAATAAAAGAGTCAAACTAGAATTGTGAAAAGCTAAGCTGGTATTAAAATATGTAAATGTTTATTGAAACTCTCTTCATGTTTTGCCTCTGGAAGCAAATCCCTACTCATACATTTCTTTTCCTATGCTGTGAATCATGTGGAGATTTAAGATACGTTTAGTTTTTCACTGAAATGCCTTTATCAGATAACAGGTAGATTAATGTGTGGAATATTGTGACTTTTAATACAACTCAATGCAGTTTGTCAAAGTCCTTTATTTATATGGAGTGTTACTCGAGTGGCAAAGTTTTAGTGAATGGGAGACTGAAGTAAAAGTCAGTGGTTTGTTAAGTTTCATTAAATATTTTTGTGTTACTTAAAATATAAAATATCCCTGGAGACAACTTAGTGTCACTTAGTAATTGTTTAAAAAGAAAATCGGACTAATCAGTTATTAGAGGGTTCATCCTCAAACCTAGATTAAAGACAACCTAATAATTATTACTTGCAGATTCACCATTTCAAAATAATTTTTCTTAATGGATTTTCAAAAGTGCCTTATAAGGAAAGACATTCCTTCAAAATCAATAGCTCTTTCAAAAAGAAGGGCTTAATAAATTAAGAAATCTTTAGTGTGTCCTTTAGATTCTTTATGTATTATTTAATATAAATAAAATACTTGTTAATTTTTCTGTTATAAATTCAAGTGTTTTGACATAGTATTTCATTTAATAGTGTTCAGTTATTGTTCAGAGCATGGTGTTAAACATTTTACTGTCTCTTTTTCATCGGAAAGATGATATGTTACAGAAAAATTGCAGAGAATTACAGAAAAATTGGAAAATAAAAAGCACACATGAGCCCACCCCATAGAAACAAAGGAAGATTATGGAGCTAATAATTATTCCTAGATCTAAAGATGTACCTGTTCCCTTATGTCATAATTAGTTAATGAAAATGTACTATGTTCAGATTTGTCAAGTAAACTTAATTTGAAGGGTAAATTTTGCTACATTGGTTTCTATGTACAATATTAAAATATTAAAAACTGGGAAAGAAATACTAACTTATTGGAAGGTTTATAATTCAGAGTAGCATGGGAAATTGAAGTAGAAAATTCTTAGATATGGTAGCTCTAGCATGGTAATCTTTAGATAATAGGTAATTCGTATTGCTCGAGGTGATTAGGTCTTTAGAGGTTAATCTTGTCAGTAGGAAACTGAAATTTTGGAATATAAATAATTGAACCAAGGTTATAAGACTGCAGTGTACCTCAAGCTCATAACTAATGTGTGTGTAAATATTCTTTGAATGAGTAAATTAAATGTCTTACATGCAGGAAGTTGTTGAAAATTTTGCCATGCTTTAGGAAAGTTATTGCAGAAAAATTACCATAAATTTATATATTAAAAAACAATGTTTGAATTTCTTCAAAATATTGATACTTGGAAGTGAAGAACTTAGAAGACATATGTACTTCTAAAATTCCACAGACAGAGGCGCCTGCCAGGCCATAGTCCATGGGGCCGCAGAGAGCTGGACACGAGTGAATGACTGAGCATAAGCACAATGTAAGTCAGGAGAGATGAAATAGAATAGGTTCTAGTTAGCTTTGTTTCTAGCAGCGCTTTGACTGTATAATTGGAAGGTATCCTTAGATAAGCTTTATGGAAACTTTTCAAGTTGGAAGAAGATTTCAGCTGGAGGGTCTAAAGGGTCAGTTGGAAAAAAAACAACTCTCTATATTAAAATAAAATGTGTCCAGGCTTTTAAAGAAAAGATCTCAGAGTTTGCAGATGATCCTAAAATTGGAGCTAGAGGAAATAATGAGGAACAATGCAATCAGATTCAAAAAGATTTGGATTGTTTAGGTGATTGGGCCAGCAGATGGCAAGTGCAGTTCAGTGTAGACAAATGTAAAATAATTATCTTCGGAACAAAGAACCAATCATACAGCACAGTGATCAGGAAAAAATGTGTGGGTTATTGTAGGAAAACCATTGAAACAGTTAACCCGGTGCACAGCTGCAGCAGACGGGTGGAATATAAAGCGAGAGGCACTACTGATAGTGCACTGAGAGACTCGCTAGACCCCATCTGAATTACTCAGTCTTGTACTGGTTGATAGAATCACTTTGGGAAGGGTAAATTTTTCCCTTTGCCTTGAGAATAGATTGGGAATTATAACAAGCAAATCTAATAAAGAGATTTGAATGAATTTTTATGAACTTTCAATTTGTGAACTTCTGTAGATTAGAGCAAGATGCTGTGTCAGAGTAAATGCACTTCAGGTGTGACCGCTATCAGACCTTCATCTTCGTAGAGGACATTGTGGCTTCAGCTGCCTGGGGCCTCACCTAACGCTGTTTCCAGTTTAGGTAGGAGGCTGCCTGTCACCTCCCTTGACTAAAGACCCTTAAAGGCTGCCACATGGTCCTTCTGCATGCTAGACAGCTGCATCTGGAAAGATCATGGGCATGAGATCCAAGGGCTGCTAATGAGGTTTTCCTTCCTGGCCTGTGACTCTTGATGCAGTAACACATGTTGTGGGCTTCATTCTAGGCTGTGGGGGAGGACTTTGTGACCTGCCTTCCTTGGTTCCCCTGTAAGTCTGATTCTCCAGCTATGACACAAGCTTTTGGGCCACCCAGTGCCCAGCCAGTAAACTCCTTTTGACTTAGACTAACCAGAACGTGTCTGTTGTTTCAAATCGGAGCCCCACCTGATACCGTGTAGTGTTCTGGTCCTTCAGGTCTGGCCGCTGCATTGTTTTGTTTCTGTTCCTCAGTGTGTTTGCTCTGTTTGGAGTGCTGTCTCACCAGAAATCATTTTTTCTGGACGAGAAAATCTCCCTCTTTCTCACACCATCTTTGCCGGTGTTTCAAAGAAGCATGAAGTGTTTGTCCCAGTGCTATCAGCATCTGTAATCCTCTTGAAAAGTTTAGCTTTATTCATGTAAGCACATAGTGTCACTCGTAAAAATGGTGTTTGGTAGTCAGCCTGATTGTCAGAAGAGAGTATAT
Organism: Moschus berezovskii; assembly: GCF_049115385.1. Classification (NCBI taxonomy): domain Eukaryota; kingdom Metazoa; phylum Chordata; class Mammalia; order Artiodactyla; family Moschidae; genus Moschus; species Moschus berezovskii. The sequence continues at coordinate 12,681,769 of NC_142460.1, read as the reverse complement.
TTCTCTACATGTTATATTTGCTGTATCTGAAAATCCTTTGTTTAGGAGGAGATGCAATGTATGATTTTCTTAATGTCACATGAGTAATAGGTGGTAGAGTGAGGGATAGTGTTCACAGTTTTTTGCTTTTATGTTACTGTTGACTAGCGGATATTTGTTAAATGAAATATTTTGAAAAATACCACTTGAAAATTAGAAATATGGATTATATTTTAAATTTGTGTTGATGGATTAGTATTTAGAATTGATTGTTATCACAAGCTATGTTTTAAGTAGTGGTTAGATTTTCCATTTTCACATATGTCATATTGACTTGTTTTCAGCTAAATTATAGAAGTTCTGTATTTTTTTTGAGAGGTGGCATGCAAGGCTGTTTCTTGGAAAATTTGAAATGGAACCTTCTCGATAGAAAGATGTCTTTGAGTCCATTACTCATGTGCCTGTGGATTGCCAGCATTCTTATGTGTCCTGGCCTGTCTTCTAGATGACCTATTCCTGATTCACTTATGAAGCCTCCCCTTGACACCCTTAACCCATGTCATTAGCTTTTGAATGGTTTGAGAGGGAAAGCTGCATGACTGAACTGTTTCATGTATCTTTATGAATAGGAGAAAGCCCTTTACTTCCTTATAGATTATTCTTTTATAAAAAGAATGCCTGTTTTTTGACATTTTGATTATTAGCATGTCTCAGTGAAGGGAAAATGATCATGTAGCAGTGTTTAAGGAAGTGTCTTTGGTCTTGCTGCCCAGGTGGGGACTGCCTATATATATATACACACACACATATATATGTGTGTGTATGTCTCTGTAATAGAGAACAGCGGTAGACTTGGAAAATTATCTTAAGAAGGTGAGTGTTAAGGGTGGTTGAGGTTTACATTCGAGTTTTTAAATTGCTTGAGACCTTTGTGAAATGGAGCATTGCTTCAGATTGTTTTCACTGCATTATGGTGGGCCGTGGGGCTGAGCTACACAGCAGATGCTTGTCCCCTGCAGTTGGTGGGCCAGACGGCTGAAGATGAATCTCCCTGTCTGCACGGAGGCATAAGGGTCCTTTGAGGAGTAAAGCCGAGACCCAGTATCCCGGCCTCCTCCCTCCTCTCAAGAGGAGTTGATTTCATCTTCCTTGTCTGCAGGCAGCTCCCTCTGTGAGCAGGCTCTGAGGCCAGCCCTTTCTGTTGTGACTTGGCCCTGAGCCTGGGACTGCTGCTAACGCCGCCACTGCCTCACAAGGGGGCCTTGTGAAGGTCAGTTCCTGGATAAAAAGGCAGGCTGTTTCAGAGTCCTACCCCCACTTTCACTTTCACGGAGGGCCAGCAGGGTGGCCATAAGGTCTGTGGCTAACGCCTGCTCTGAACCCTACTGGTGGATGCTCAGGGCTGCTTTTTCCTTGCCAAAAACTTTTTTTCCCCTTTAGGTCCTGCTAGTTTTGGAGTTCTTTCAGAAGGCCAGTGGCTGTGGATGGCTCACCTTTGCAGTCAGGTTTTCCTACATTTCCTTTTGGTTGTCTGCTTGCCTCTTTTTTCTTTTCCTTCTCTCCCACTTTCCCTCATTTCTTCTCTTTTTTCTTTGTGATGATTTTAGTTGTTTCTTCTTTAAAGAAAATGGTCATGTTAGAAAACTCTGTGTGAAAATTATTTATTAGTACAGAGGGATTAAATGTGTTTAAGAATTTTTAAATATAAACATATGTTCTTATACATCTAGTACTTTTTTCATTTAACTGTATATTATGGGCAAGAAATGCAGATTTACATTATCTTTTTTAATAGTTGCATAGCATTCTATTCTATGGATATACGATAGTTTATTTAACCGGTTCTCACTGATGACTCTATGGGTCATTACAATTTTTCACTATTAAATATAATACTACATTCAAAATACTTTTGATAGTGTTTATATTATTTCCATAGGATAAATTCTGGAAGTAGACTCACTGGATGTAAGGGTAATTATGTTATGAAAATTTCTGAATCTTACTGCCACAATCTACATGTTTCACTCAAATCAGTGATTTTTGTGATGGTTGGTTTTTTTTTTTTTAAACATCAACAGCAGGTGTTAATATTTAAAAAGAAAACATCTTTGCTGATTTTTGTACATGAAAAGTAGTATCTTGCTCTAGTGTACAATTTTAATGCTATTGACCATTTGTGTTTATTTTATAATTGTTTCCTTAATATCAGTTATCTGTTATTCAGGTATTTTCCGTCATATTTAAGTACTCAATTATATGTTAGGAAGATAGACCCTTTTCTGAAATATTGGTTGTATTTTTGTTGTTGTATTTCATTTTTATTTTTACTTATCTTTAGCTACTAAGTTGAGGTTCTGCTTTGTCTTTGTTTCTTTTTTTTTTGGCCATATAGACATTTTAACTTTTTAGTTAATCAAATACGTCTTTTTTTACATACGTTTTTTTCACTTTTAGTGTTAAAATTTTTAATGTAAAATTCTAATCAATTTATGGGCTTCCCTGGTTACTCAGATGTAAAGAATCTGCCTGCAGTGCAGGAGACCAGGGTTCTATCTCTGGGTCGGGAAGATCCCCTGGAGAAGGGAATGGCAACCCACTCCAGTATTCTCCCCTGGTGAATCCCATGGACAGAGGAGCCTGGTGGGCTACAGTCCATGGGGTTGCAAAGAGTTGGACACAACTGAGGGATTAACAGTTTTATAATCAATTTAGGATTTTTAAATGTTAATTTTTCAGTTTGGATTCTGTGCTTTGTGTTTCATTGGTTTTGTAGACATTGATGTGCACACACACAGTCAGGAATGTAGAGAAGAGTTGCCAACTGCTGTGACCTCCAGCCTCTGCCGCTGCGCCTGCAAAATGAAGATGTTGGCCTAGTACAGGGATGTTCATACAGTTATTTTGTTGTTGTTTTTTTTTTATCTGTAAACATAGCACTTTATTAACAAAATGTTTACACTCACCTCACAATACAACAGACTTTGTAGTGACTTAGCATGTTATACTCTATAAAAGTTTAGTACAGAATATTCAAGCTGAAACAATACAGTTTAGAAGTATGCCAAATCAACCACCATTTGCAAATGATCTACTACCAGCCTAAACATAAAAAGAAAAATCTTACAGCAAAAATCAAAAGATCAAGTTTTCTTTCGTCAGCATCTACAAACAATACAGACACCATATGGTTTATATATAGACTTAGGTCCAGCCCAAGGTTATGACTGCAAAAATAAAGTCTTCAAACATTCATTCAAGCTTGGCAAACCATCATTACGTTTCATCACAGGTAGTCAAGCAATGCATCATGCAGGGGAGCCATGGCTATGAATCTGGGCTGCTTATAGTGCAACAAAGCGGTCTAAACTGTATATACAGTTATTTTGTTCATGCACCACAGTAAGAAAATTTAAATCATAGCTTAGTACGCACACACACAAAGTCATATACAGATGGGTCTGTGTGTGTCTGCTGCATATGCACACACTGCCACCTGTGTTCTCCTTTTTGTGTGGCATGCCATATCATGCATGCAGTGCCCGGTTATAGGGGGAAACACCTGCCAGGTGCAACTTACCAAATTGCTTTCATTGTGCATAAAAGTGGTGTTACACAGTTTCTCAAACACTGATGTAGTTGACTGGACACTGAGCTATCTTCTAAGGCTACCAGATAGCAGATGCAAATACCTTGCCAATGTAGCAAATCAGAGGGCCTGGGTTGTATCTAAAAGCATCCAAATTAAAACGAAACTTTCTCAGTCAACAAAACTATTTTCAGGTGGAATTCAGCCTGCTAACTTGGGCCCCTACCAAAAACCAGAGACGTAAAGTGCAAGTCCCTCACCCTGTCCATGGCTGTCAAATGTTTTAAACAAACAAGGCATGCTCCCATCAGTGGGCCATGGAGTCTTGAGTGGTACTGGTCTAAATGTTGGTCTTTGGGTTCTTCTTAGTACTTTCAGTTCAGTTCAGTTCAGTCGCTCAGTCGTGTCCGACTCTCCGCGACCCCATGAATCACAGCACACCAGGCCTCCCTATCCTTCACCAACTCCCTGAGTTCACTCAAACTCATGTCCACAGAGTCGGTGATACCATCCAGCCATCTCATTCTCCGTCGTCCCCTTCTCCTCCCGCCCCCAACCTTTCCCAGCATCAGAGTCTTTTCCAGTGAGTCAACTCTTCGCATGAGGTGGCCAAAGTATTGGAGTTTCAGCTTTAGCATCAGTCCTTCCAATGAACACCCAGGATTCTGGGCCTGTCTGACAACTTCTGGACATGGAAATGAGATAAAATGGCCTCATTCAGTTTTTCTAATTTGATAAAAAATGATGCCTGTAATAGGGTCTGGGAAAGAAGCATATGAGGAGAGTGTTCTAGATACCTGAATTACTTTGCAAGCTGATTAAGAGGGGAGGCAAACATTGTCCTTTCCATGTCAAGCAAAGGTCACGACAATACCCAGCAACTATGTCCAAAATCAAAAGATGTTACTGGATAACCAGTAGCAATCAAGTAAGTTGAGTGTTACTGAAAAATATAGCAGCATTTAGATACTTACTGAATCTTGCATGTGGTATGTGTAGATGTATGTATATATGCATGCATACACACAAAACTATTTTGGGACCTGGTTTTCTAGTTTGGGGGCAAAGTGTATACCTACATGAGAGCTTCTGTGAGGTACAACCATTAAGACTCACTTTGGTACTTGGGTAATTGTAATGGAACCGTGGAGCCATTAGGCTCCAGATGGAACTTTAATCTGGCTTCTGATTGAGCCAAGTGTCCTTATAGAGTCTCTAAGCATCTGTTTTGGAAATATATGTGACATTATTCAAAATTTGTACAAATTAAGCCACCCTTGGGTTATAATTCAATTTTTCTTTATTGAGAAATGTATTGTAAACAGTTTTATGCAATCAAGCAAAACTAGCCTATACCCATTATTTATTTGCCTGTTAGCCAGCCATTTATATTTTTGTGATTAAACTCTTAATTGATTTAAGAAGGCTTACATTATATTTCTAAAGTTGTAATTTGTATATAAAATATGAAGCGTTGTTTCCTAGTTTCAAATAGCTTTCACATAGGTACTTTTTTTTGAGACGATTTAAAAACTACTTAAAATTTTGGTGATTTCACCTTTGAATGGAAGACACCCCAAGTAATTTGCCTTGTTCCAGAATGAAGTTCGTTTTCTCCCATAGTGGACGTTGCAGAGGGAGGGGAGGCTCCAGGGTTGGTCTGTGAGCATCGTGTGGGCAGGGCACCCGCTTGGGTTCCTGTGTCTCCGCTTGTCTGCAGGCTTCCTTCACTGTCACTCAGAAACAGACAGCTTCGGTTCCAGCAGAGAGAAAGCGAGGGCTTTTCTTTCTCCTCATCACAGACTACAAGTTCTTTTCTTGAGTTTTATTGGCCCTGTATAGACCACATGGTTTTAATTAATTATTCTCCTATTTACAGAAACACAAAGTTAGAATCATATTGTGGGAAGAAATACTAGTTAGATATTTTATAGTCCCTTTGGCTTTTCTTGTTGAGACTGGAAAATTACTTTTTATTTGTGGAAGGAAAGCTATGACAAACTTAGCGTATTAAAAGACAGAGATCCCGCTTTGCCAATGAAGTTCTGTTTAGTCAAAACTATGGTTTTTCCAGTAGTCATACACAGATGTGAGACCATAAAGAAGCCTGCCCACTGAAGAATTGATACTTTTGAACTGTGGTGCTGGAGAAGATTCTTGAGAGTCCCTTTGACAGCATGGAGATCAAACCAGTCAATCAAACCTGAATATTCATTGGAAGGACTGATGCTGAAGCTCCAATACTTTGGCCACCTGATGCGAAGGTCTGCCTCATTAGAAAAGACCCTGATGCTGGTAAAGATTGAAGGCAGGAGGAGAAGGGGACGACAGAGGGATGGATGGTTGTCCATCACAGACTCAGTGGACATGAGTTTGAGCAAATTCTGGGAGATAGTGAAGGACAGGGAAGGTTGGTGTGCTGTAGTTCCTGGGGTCGCAGTGAGTTGTATATGACTTAGTGACTGAATAACAAGAATAACAAACATTCCATAGACCAGCTAAAGTGTGAGGAGATTGCATTATTAAATAAATGTCAGTGATGTTTTCTGAGGATAGTGTGATACATGTTATCCCTATACTTGTCCCTTCCCCCACAGTAATACTTTACAGTTCTTTGGACCCATGGTCGTCAGTGGCTTGCCTTGGTATGTATGACTAAGTTTCATTTTTAAAAAATATTGTAGTATATTGTTTTTGAAATATAAAAATGATACAAATAAATTTATTTACAAAACAGAAGTAGATGCACAGACATGGAAAACAAGCTTACGGTTACCAAGGGCTTCCCGGTGGCCCAGGGGCAAAGAACCCACCTGCCGATGCGAGAGGCTCAAAAGATGCCAATTTGATCCTTGGGTCAGGAGGATCCCCTTGAGGAGTAAATGTCAACCCACTCCAGTAGTCTTGCCAGGAAAGTTCCATGCACAGATGAGCCTCATGGGCTACAGTCTGTGGGATCGCAAAGAGTCAGACACGACCGAGAGACTGAGCACAGCACAGTGGTTACCAAAGGGGATGATAGTGGGGGAGAATGGGAGGGAGAGGTAAATCAGGAGACTGGGATTGACATACACACACTACTGTACATGAGTTCTGAGTTCAGTTGCTCAGTCGTGTCCCACTTTGTGACCCCATGGACTGCAGCATGTCAGGCTTCCCTGTCCTTTACCAACTCCCGGAGCTGCCTCAAACTTCATGTTCATCGAGTCAGTGATGCCATCCAACCATCTCATCCTGTCATCCCCTTCTCCTCCTGCCTTCAATCTTTCCCAGAATCGGGGTCTTTACCAATGAATCAGTTCTTCCCATCAGGTGGCCAGAGTATTGGAGTTTCAGCTTTAGTATCAGTCCTTCCAATGAATATTCAGGGTTGATTTCCTTTAAGATCGACTAGTTGGATCTCCTTGCAGTCCAGTTCAGTTCAGTTCAGTCGCTCAGTCATGTCCGACTCTTAGCGACCCCATGAACCACAGCACGCCAGGCCTCCCTGTCCATCACCAACTCCCGGAGTTCACTCAAACTCATGTCCATCGAGTCGGTGATGCCATCCAGCGATCTCATTCTCTGTCGTCCCCGTCTCCTCGCACCCCCAATCCCTCCTAGCATCAGAGTCTTTTCCAGTGAGTCAACTCGTTGCATGAGGTGGCCAAAGTATTGCAGTTTCAGCTTTAGCATCAGTCCTTCCAGTGATCACCCAGGATGGATCTCCTCTAGAATGGAATGGTTGGATCTCCTTGCAGTCCAGGGTACTCTCAAGAGTCTTCCCCAGTACCACAGTTCAAAAGCATCAATTCTTCAGCGATCAGCTTTCTTCACAGTCCAACTGTCACATCCATACATGACCACTGGAAAAACCATAGCCTTGACTAGACGGACCTTGATTGGCAAAGTAATGTCTCTGCTTTTTAATATGCTATCTAGGTTGATCATAACTTTCCTTCCAAGGAGTAAGCGTCTTTTAATTTCATGGCTGCAGTCAGCATCTGCAGTGATTTTGCAGCCCAAAAAAATAAAGTCAGCCACCGTTTCCACTGTTTCCCTATCTATTTCCCATGAAGTGATGGGACCAGTTGCCATGATCTTCGTTTTCTGAATGTTGAGCTTCAAGCCAAACTTTGCATTCTCCTCTTTCACTTTCATGAAGAGACTTTTTAGTTCCTCTTCACTTTCTGCCATAAGGGTGGTGTCATCTGCATATCTGAGGTTATTGATATTTCTCCCGGCAATCTTGATTCCAGCTGGTGCTTCTTCCAGCCCAGCGTTCCTCATGATGTACTCTGCATAGAAGTTAAATAAGTCCCTTGCAGTCCAAGGGACTCTCAAGAGTCTTCTCTAGCATCACAGTTGAAAAGCATCAGATCTTCGGGGCTCAGATTTCTTTACTGGTTTGAACCCTATGTTGGTCTTATTTAGACTTCCAGTGCCATAAGATTCATGTGATGCATATTCTTCTTCACTTTGCTTTTTCTTTTAAATAGGGTTATCATAACACTTTTCTACATGAACACCAAGATCCTCACATTTTATTTTTAGAGCCTCGTGGTATTTCAAAGTAGGGATGTATAGTGTACAGTATCAAGATAGTCTTTCTTGATGCCAGATCTCATACATTATTCTTGTGAAAAGTCCCCCTCTCTTTTCCTACAGAGGCAATTCTTGGGGCAGGGAATATTCACTTCCCAAGGATAGGTAAATCTGAATCTTGTGTTTGTTTTTTAAAATTCTGTCCCTACAATTTTGATATTCTTTCTTGGTTGAAAACTTCTCTTGTAAAAAGAACTGTAACTGTTTCTGATACCAGAGATGACAGAAGTTGTAATTTTCTTAGCCATCATCTTCTTGCCCCCTGCAATCTAATAATTTTGAATTTCTTGCCCTTTCCTTGGCTAGGAATCTTCTGTTTCCTGTTCTCTTTTCCTTCTTTTGCATTGATATGTTTTTGCATTGATACATATGTTTACCCCATTTTAATCCACTTTACTTCTTGTACTGTTCCTCTTGAAGCTTTCCCCATGAGATTCCCCTCTGGATTATTACATTGCTGTTAAGCTATTTACTAAGAGCACTTGTAATTTCTTTTAAACTTAACTTTCTTCTCACTTGTAATTTCTTTTAAACTTAACTTTCTTCTACTGGATTTTGAACTCCTTACGGGCAAAGTGGTAGCACAGGTTTTCTATTGTTGTGTGCGGATAGTGTATATAGTAGTACATACAGTAGCATAGAGTACACACATGTATGAACTGTCTGATTATATGAATGAGTTTCAGGGAATAAACATGGAACCTGTTTAAGTCTATTTATGTTTTTATATTAAACAGCTAAACAGTCAATATTTAAAGTTGCTGCATATGTATTTATTATTGGTAATAACTTGGAGTTGCAGAGAGGCTTTAATCACACACCTGGTAATAGGCAACAAGTTAAAGTAAAAATCTGCAGAGGGAGGAGCAGAGCAGATAGGCAGACTCTCTGAAGAGGAAGAATGACTGAGGGGTTTGCAGTTCTGGCTGCTTCCTGACTGACTTGTGTGGATGCGGCTGTAGAAGGAGCATGGCCATCGGGGTGGGGGAGTAGACTGGTCTGCCGTCTCTGTGGAAGGAAAGGCCCAGAAGCTGACGTTGGCAGCACCCACCCCAGAACCAGCTGGGAGGTTTTTAATGTTCTCGTTTCTGACTGTCTATAAGATAAAGGTAAGTATGTATGCAGATAGTCCGTGTTTTCTTCACAGGCAGACTGGCAGTGAGCAGAGACTCGAGCGCCCGGGTTGAGACGACGGCTTTCTTCCTTGCTATCTGTGCGTCCTCAAGCACATCGCACCCTCTTTGTGTGGCAGGCTGTTCGTCTGTAAAACGGCGCTGGGGATACTACCTGCTTCACAGAACTGTGCTGAGCTTAGCTGAGAGGATGTGTGCACGCTTCCTGGAACTCCTCCTGTTACAGGTGTTCGGTGTTAGGAGCTGTTTGGTCTTCATGCTTGCTTCTCCTGTCGTTTGTTCTAAAAAGTCTGTACTTGTTTCAGTTAGTCAACCATCTGTGAGGTCAGAACCCCCTTTCTAGCCAGCGTGGCTAAAGGCCAGCTCTCTGGAGCCTTTTAAACCCTAGGGCAGTGACCGCTCTTGCATAGCACCTTGTGAGAGCCAGTCATCATCGTGTTACTCTGAGAAGTGTACGCTCCGCCTCAGTGGCACTCTGGGTCCAGGTGCTGCAATGTTTCCCTACTTGAACATGGTTATGTGTGTGTGTGTATGAGATATATCTGTGTGTTTGATAATAACTGAACTATCCAGTTCATCCTTTTCTGGAAAAATCAGTTAGGATATAAAATGCATTCAGCATAGAAGTATACTTTCTTTCTTTATTTTTAAAAAAGTATTTGACATGTACTAGAATGAACTCCCAGAGAGTGGGGTCTGGGTTGGGGTGTTTATTTCTGTTTTTCTTTGGATTGTATTTGCAAGGGGTGCCTGAAATTAGCTCAGGTTTAAAAGATGCTTGCACAGCAGGAAGGGAAGTAGGGCTTTCATGGAAACCTAAGAACAGGGCTTGCTTTTAAGTTTATAGGAAGTTATTTTGATTTTAAGGAAGGTAACAAAGCAAACCTCTAGCTTTTACTCTGTTTGGCATCTTCCTGTCTGGCTACCAGCAGGGGTTTCTGCTTCCACATCGTTTTAGCTTGCATTGCTGCCTTTTCTGCTGCAGGAGCCAAGGCAGAAGGTGGGGTTTCCTTGGAGAGTCCTGGTTCCCGCAGTTAGAACAGCGCCGAGAGCCTGAAGCAGCCGTTGTTTGAAGCCAGGTGGCGGTCCTCCTTTGTGAGGAGGCTGCTGCCCACCTGAGGGCAGGCCACTGCTGCTGCAGGGCTGTGCAGCCATGCCCCCGGGGCTGGTTTCAGGGGAGCTTCTGGTGGACAGCGATGTGGCCGCCATGTCAAGTAGAGTATGCTCGTCTACAGTGGCTGAGAGGTTGGCTGACTTTGGTCTGAATGCTCTTTCGCTGAAGGCTGTTGTGTGACTGCAGGGATACACTATTTTATTGGCTGCCCGTTAGCTGTATTTGTTTCCTAGGACTTCCAGAACAAAGTACCACAAGTTGGATGGCCTGCATTGTAGACATTTATTATCTCACATTTCCACAGGCTAGGAGTCTGAAAGCAAGGCGTCAGCAGGGTTGGTTCCTTCTGAGCACTATGAGAGCATGTGGCTCTTGAATCTTGATTATTTATTTAAATGTCAGTATCTCTTCAGTTAAATAAGCAGGGTGACAATATATAGCCTTGAAGTACTCCTTTTCCTATTTGGAACCAGTTTGTTGTTCCATGTCCAGTTCTAACTGTTGCTTCCTGACCCGCACACAGGTTTCTCAAGAGGTAGGTCAGGTGGTCTGGTATTCCCATCTCTCTCAGAATTTTCCACAGTTTATTGTGATCCACACAGTCAAAGGCTTTGGCGTAGTCAGTGAAGCAGAAATAGATGTTTTTCTGGAACTCTCTTGCTTTTTCGATGATCGAGCGGATGTTGGCAATTTGATCTCTGGTGCCTCTGCCTTTTCTAAAACCTGCTTGAACATCTGGAAGTTCACAGTTCACGTATTGCTGAAGTCTGGCTTGGAGAATTTTGAGCATTACTTTACTAGCATGTGAGATGAGTGCAATTGTGCGGTAGTTTGAGCATTCTTTGGCATTGCCTTTCTTTGGGATTGGAATGAAAACTGACCTTTTCCAGTTCTGTGGCCACTGCTGAGTTTTCCAAAATTGCTGGCTTATTGAGTGCAGCACTTTCACAGCGTCATCTTTCAGGATTTGACATAGCTCAACTGGAATTCCATCACCTCCCCTAGCTTTGTTTGTACAGATGCTTTCTAAGGCCCACTTGACTTCACATTCCAAGATGTCTGGCTCTAGGTGAGTGATCACACCATCGTGATTGTATTGGTCATGAAGATCTTTTTCGTACAGTCCTTCTGTGTATTCTTGCCACATCTTTTTAATATCTTCTGTTTCTGTTAGGTCCATACCATTTCTGTCCTTTATCGAGCCCATCTTTGCATGAAATGTTTCCTTGGTGTCTCTAATTTTCTTGAAGAGATCTCTAGTCTTTACTATTCTTTTGTTTTCCTCTATTTCTTTGCATTGATCGCTGAGGAAGACCTTCTTATCTCTCCTGGCTATTCTTTGAAACTCTGCAGTCAGAGGCTTATATCTTTCCTTTTCTCCTTTGCTTTTCGCTTCTCTTCTTATCACAGCTATTTGTAAGGCCTCCCCAGACAGCCATTTTGCTTTTTTGCCTTTCTTTTCCATGGGGATGGTCTTGGTCCCTGTCTCCTGTGTAATGTCACAAATCTCCATCCATAGTTCATCAGGCACTCTATCAGATCTAGTCCCTTAAATCTATTTCTCACTTCCACTGTATAATCATAAGGGATTTGATTTAGATCATATCTGAATGGCCTAGTGCTTTTCCCTCCTTTCTTCAATTTAAGTCTGAATTTGGCAAAAAGGAGTTCATGATCTGAGCCACAGTCAGCTCCTGGTCTTGTTTTTGCTAATTGTATAGAGTTTCTCCATCTTTGGCTGCAAAGAATATAATCAGTCTGATTTCGGTGTTGACCATCTGGTGATGTCCATGTGTAGAGTGTTCTCTTGTGTTTTTGGAAGAGGGTGTTTGCTATGACCAGTGCGTTCTCTTGGCAAAACTATTAGCCTTTGCCCTGCTTCATTCCATACTCCAAGGCCAAATTTGCCTGTTACCCCAGGTGTTTCTTGACTTCCTACTTTTGCATTCCAGTCCCCTGTAATGAAAAGGACATCTTTTTTGGGTGTTCGTTCTAAAAGATCTTGTAAGTCTTCATAGAACCGTTCAACTTCAGCTTCTTCAGCATTACTGGCTGGGGGATTGGCTTGGATTACTGTCATATTGAATGGTTTGCTTTGGAAACGAACAGAGATCATTCTGTCGTGTTTGAGATTGCATCCAAGTACTGCATTTCGGACTCTTTTGTTGACCATGATGGCTACTCCATTTCTTCTAAGGGATTCCTGCCCACAGTAGTAGATATAATGGTCATCTGAGTTAAATTCAGCCATTCCAGTCCATTTTAGTTCACTGATTCCTAGAATGTCGACGTTCACTCGTGCCATGTCCTGTATGACCACTTCCAATTTGCCTTGATTCATGGACCTTACATTCCAGTTTCCTATGCAATATTGCTCTTTACAGCATTGGACCTTGCTTCTGTCACTGGTCACATTCACAACTGGGTATTGGTTTTGCTTTGGCTCCATCCCTGCATTCTTTCTGGAGTTATTTCTCCACTGGTCTCCAGTAGCATATTGGGCAGCTACCGACCTGGGGAGTTCCTCATTCAGTATCCTATCATTTTACCTTTTCATACTGTTCATGGGGTTTTCAAGGCAAGAATACTGAAGTGGTTTGCCATTCCCTTCTCCAGTGGACCACATTCTGTCAAACCCCTCTATCATGACCTGCCCATCTAGGTAGAGATGGCCCCGCATGGCATGGCTTGGTTTCATTGAGTTAGACAAGGCTGTGGTCCGTGTGATCAGATCACCTAGTTTTCTGTGATTTTGATTTCAGTATGTCTGTCCTCTGAAGCCCTCTTGCAACACCTACCATCTTACTTGGGTTTCTCTTACCTTGGATGTGGGGTATCTCTTCATGGCTGCTCCAGCAAAGTGCAGCCGCTGCTCCTTACCTTTGACAAGGGGTATCTCCTCTTGGCTGCCGCCCCTGACCTCGGGTGTAAGATTTACTGAAGATGGTTGTCTTAAGTTTTCGTATTATAGTAAATACAGTATTTGGATTCCAGGATATAAAATGATTAATACCATTGAAATTGTTGGTGCATTTCATTTAAAAAATTGATCTCTTTGGTCAGTGTATACATTTTCAATAGAATTGTTTTTCATAGGAAGGGGCCTCCTACATAATGGATGGGCAGCTAAGAGTTTTTATGTCCAGAGAAACTGATTTAAATTAATTATATAGAAAATTTCTTTTTAATCTTTTGTTGCAATGAATCTAAAGAGACAGTTACAGATTTAAAGTAAAATGACATCTGATTAAATTATCAAACTGATTTGTTAGTATTCAAATCATTCTGCTAAAATAAACGTGCTTTCTTCCTTTCTATATTGCATTTAAAATGTAGTTGTGACCTATAGGAATTAAAACAGTGTTTTAGCATTTTCCTTTGACTTTGAATGTTTTAATTTTGAATTCTTCTGTTTAGAATGTCAATATTAGTTGAAATTTTATTTAACCTAATTTCTTAAATTTAATTATTCCAACTTGATTGTTTGAGAAATTTACTTCCTCCCACCAAAATAAACATATGTTTGTTAAGCAGATAGGAATTTTATGAATTGTCTTACCATTAGAAAAAGCCCTCAATTTTTAAATTCATTTAATGTATTTCAACATTTTCCTAATGTAGATGTTCATGGAGGAAGTTAAAGTTGGTTGCTAAAAGAAGCTCTTCTCTCTCTCCCTCCCGTCTTTTTATTTTGTTATTTATTGAGCACTCCTTATAGCATGCAGGATATTTCCTCAAACAGGGACTGAATCTGTGCCTGCTGTACTGGAAGTGCAGTCTAAATATTGAACCATTAGCAAAGTCTCCTTAGTCCTCTTTTTGCCTTTTATTTTGAAATATTTTAGACTTTCAGAAGAGTTACAAAAATAGTGCTTATCACCCAGTTTCTCCGAATGGAAACATTTTTCTGTGCTGTGCTTAGTTGCTCAATCGCGTCCGACTCCATGTGACCCCACGGATTGCAGCCCACCAGGCTCCTCTGTCCATGGGGATTCTGCAGACAAGAATACTGGAATGGGTTACCATGCCCTCCTCCAGGCAACACTTTATATAACCCCGTATAGTATAGTTTCCAAAACTATGGAATTAACATTGATATAGTCCTGTTAACTGAATTACTGATTTTATGCAGGTTTCACCAGTTTTTCTCCTAAGTCCTTTTCTGTTTCAGGACCCAGCCTCAGAACTCACATTGCATTTATTGCCATGTCTCTCTAGTCTTCCCTCAAGTGTCCTATTCTTCAGTCTTTCCTTGTTTTTAGTGACCTTGAGGCTTGTAGAGAGTACTGATCATTAATGTAGACTCTCTCTCAGTTTGGGCTTGTTTTGGCCTGGAGAATTCCATGGACTGTGGGGTCACAAAGAGTTGGACACGACTGAACAGCTTTCACTTTAGGCTTTCTTATGATCAGGTTGTGGTTAAGCATTCTTGGGAAGGACACTGCCGAGGTAGTGTCAGTGTATCCTGAAAGTGGTCCATGTTGTCTTATTACTGGTACGGAGACTGCTTATTTATTTACCATTTAATTTTTAAGTTCAGGTGAGAGTCCCGTACATGAAATGAACTCTTTTGAGTGACAGTTCAGTGGCATGTGGTCCTTTTGATAGTGTTGTATAACCCAGCACCTCTAGTTTTGAAGCGTGTTCATCACCCCAAAGGGAACCTGCACCCATTAATCAGTTGCTCCCAGTTCCCAAACCCCACGCCCAATCTGCCTCTCTGGTTTACTGATTCTGGATATTTCATATAAATGGAATCATGCAGTAAGTGTTCATTTCCGGCTTCTTTCGCTAGTGTAGTGTTTGTCAGGTTCATCCGTACTTTAGCGTTTATCTAGCACTTTTTTTCTGTGGTCGGGCAGCACTTCACTGTGTGTGTGTACACCAGTTTCTTTGTCCATTCGTTGGCTGATGGATGTCTGTCTCTTGGTCTCTTCTGGCTCTTGTGAATACTGCTGCTGTGAATAAACACGCACGTACATGTAGTTATTGAATTGTTGGATCATATGGTCATTCTGGCAAGCTTTCTGGTTCAAGTATTCTTTAATTTTACTGATTTTCATTTGATTGATTTTTATATTCTTATAGAACAATAAGTTACCACAAAATTCAGAGTAAAAATACTCTGTCGATTTTACATGTCAGAGTGAGTTATGTATCAAAACCTGGAAGTATTTGTCATTCTGATTAAGCTATTTTTTCTGGATTTGATTGTTGACAGACTTTACCCGTTTTTCCCATTTGTAATAATAACAAGATACAGTGCTAGATTCCTAGAGTTTTGTTGTATCTTATGTATTATCAGGTGATGTTGTATGCTCTGTCCTTATGTTGGATAATTTATCTTGCACTCTACAGGAAATTTACTAGTTTAAGGAAATGCCTATAACAAATACCCTGTATTACAGTGTATGGGGGACTTCTCTGGTGGCTCAGACAATAAAGAATCTGTCTGCAATGTGGGAGACCCAGGTTCGATCTCTGGGTTAGGGAAGATTCCGTGGGAGAAGGAAATGGCAACCCACTCCACTATTCTTGCCTTAGGAATCCCGTGGATAGAGGAGCCCAGTGGGCTGCAGTCCATGGGGTCGCAAAGAGTCAGATATGACTGAGCAACTATCTCTAACACAGTATATGGAAGCTTTTTATACTTTTAAGTATATTTTTAATTTCACATTTGAGACTTTTATATAGTTTTGAACCTTCTTTTGTAATGATTTGTTTTCACAAAATAGCTAAAGGTAATGTCTTGATTTTTTAAATTGCTTTATACTTTTCCATATAGATAAAGGAGCAATGATAACTCTACTTAAAAGTTGATAAGATGATGAATGAGAAAGGAAAGTCCTTTATTTAAGAATAGAAGAGATCTATAAAGGATGGTCTTTAGTCCAGTTTTTGTTAATCTTGAGTAACTGGGAAACTTCAAAAACATCAATTCTTCAGCTGTTATGGTAGAATTTTACCAGAAATTAATAAGATTTGATGAAGTGAATGGTAAGAAGTCAGGGAGGAAAAAACAAAGGTAAATCCTGAGTGTTTATGCTTAACTGAGTAATTTCTGATGCCACTGGAAAGAACAGGGTGAAAGGAGAAGGACAGTTTGCAAGCGGAAGAGTGGGGAGGGAGTGAATCTGTTGTGGGCCTGTTGGGTTTTTCAGTGAGGCTGCAGCTGCGTTGCTTCTTGACCTGATCATAAACCAGAGAAGAGATGTTCACTGAGATAATAGCTTTGCCATAAGAATGTCTGGTTCTCTCAGAGCCAGAGGCTGGAGGGGGAGAGCTTGGTCTGAGAAGGAAGGTGAAGACAGAGTTGTTTTGTTGAAATGGACGCCTTCATCCATTGTAAGAAACAGAAGTGTCATGAGAAGATCTCTCTCTTTACTCTAAATGTCAAGTCTACACAGTGGATTTAGTAGCCGATGTGGTCTCTGCATGAACAGAAGTAGAGTTACCAGTTCCTGACAGCTGCGAGTCAGCCTCTGGGCATCTTGCTAAATTCTCAAATATAATTATATAGTAGACTTCCTTTAACAAATTCTGAGTCCCCAGCTATAATTATGACTGCTTTTCCTGCCTGTAGTCTGTTCTTTGTCTTCCTAGTCTCCTCCTCATCTCCCCCTGCTGGTTAGAATTACCCTCTGGTCCTTTGGGATCTGAGCAAAGGGGAAGCTTTGATTGCAGTTTTCTTTCCTAAACATAGACCTAACCAGTGCACACCAACTTTCGTCTTTCCACTCTAGGCTAAAATACATTTCCAGTTTTAGGAATAATGTTTTAAAGCACAAGCTAGCAGTCTTATCTATTAAAGTAATTTTTATTTTCAAAGAATATGAAGAAGAAAATGACCACTACAACTTATTCAGTGTTCCATGTAATAGTCAAGACTCTTAAATTAAATCTTGTTCATGGCAAAGCTTTAGACCAAGGGTGGTGGTGGTGGTTTAATAAATTAAGGTTTGTAACAAAAAACGAAGTCATGCAAAGCCTACCACTATAATCCTGTTGCAATAGTTTCCACGACTCATCATGACAGTAATTTGTAAAATCAAGAATATGTGTGAGGTTTCCTGTTTTCTCATCTCTTTTTATCATCCAAATATCCATTGTGTAAGTAAATCACTTTAAAGTATGATTCATTGTCCTTTACAAATATAATGCAGTTTTGGGGGGATAAACTTCAAGGATGTATTGCCATGTCATTTAGACTATATTCTAAGTCATTTTCATGTCTTTCCTAAGAAAGAACTAAAATGTATAGATTTCTGAATGTGCAGAAGAAGAAATATGTTTGACCTTCTAGCTTGCAGTGAAAGTAGTCCAGAAGGAATTATGGATGTGTATCAATTATACATTGTATATGAATTGTTCACCACTAAGTTACTCACTAAAGAATACGTGAGTATTTGTTATGTGTCAGCCACTCCTTTCGTTGCCAGTTTACTGGGGTTTTAGTATGAAAAACTAGATGATAAGAAGTACTCTTATACAATAATTGGTTGACATTTCTTTGATCTTAGTGTAAGACTGCCATATTTAATGAAGATGCAAGGAGAATAAGTTTTGATAAATAGGGCATCTCCTGGAAACTTTTAGAAATAAGCTTGAAGCCTGTTAGAATGAAATTGACAGGTGTTCCTTTTGTGAAAGAGTAAGTGAAGAAGGTTCTGTTTTCATAGTGGTCGGTGCTCGTCCTATCACAGGAATAATAGTCTTGAAAAGCAGAGTTTTGGAATTCACTGTTTTGAGAGATATCTCCTTACCAGAGTAATTTGATGTTTTATGTGGGTGGCTTCAGAGGAATGAGATTGGTTTGCAGGGGCAGAATATTGTGCTGTCCTTGTTGCTTTGGTTTCCAAGGAATGCTTACCCCTTAGCGTCAAATGTGCTGTGGTATTAGCTACTTCAGAACAGATTACTCAAGACACTTTATTTGGAAAACCTTAAATATGCATCATGATGCATTACTTGTGATAAAAAATGAGGCTACAATTATATGAAACAAAACACTACAGCTGCTGACAGATGTCATTAACAACTTAAACACGGATCCTTCAAAAGGAACTGCTTGACATCTGATTCATTGAGTTAAGGTCATTAACTTAAGACAACTACTGTTGTCCACTACATTTATTGTTTTTGTTTTTTTGGCTTTATTTTTGACCTTGATGTTTGAAATAGTTTAAAAGCTTTTCTTCGGAATCACAATTAATAAATGTAGAAGGAATGAGGGAAAAAGTAAACCACCATGGTCAACACCACAGTGGTAGCGTTACAGGCAGGGTCCGTTCATGGACGCCACCAACAGGGGGAGGGCTTGAGGAGAGACAGGATATCTAGTGGTCTAAGTGTAGTAGCGTTACAGGCAGGGTCCGTTCATGGATGCCACCAGCAGAGGGAGGGCTTGAGGAGAGACAGGATATCTAGTGGTCTAAGTGTAGTAGCGTTACAGGCAGGGTCCGTTCATGGACGCCACCAGCAGAGGGAGGGCTTGAGGAGAGACAGGATATCTAGTGGTCTAAGTGTAGTAGCGTTACAGGCAGGGTCCGTTCATGGACGCCACCAACAGGGGGAGGGCTTGAGGAGAGACAGGATATCTAGTGGTCTAAGTGTAGTAGTGTTACAGGCAGGGTCCGTTCATGGACGCCACCAACAGGGGGAGGGCTTGAGGAGAGACAGGATATCTAGTGGTCTAAGTGTAGTAGTGTTACAGGCATGGACGCCACCAACAGGGGGAGGGCTTGAGGAGAGACAGGATATCTAGTGGTCTAAGTGTAGTAGCGTTACAGGCAGGGTCCGTTCATGGACGCCACCAACAGGGGGAGGGCTTGAGGAGAGACAGGATATCTAGTGGTCTAAGTGTAGTAGCGTTACAGGCAGGGTCCGTTCATGGACGCCACCAGCAGAGGGAGGGCTTGAGGAGAGACAGGATATCTAGTGGTCTAAGTGTAGTAGCGTTACAGGCAGGGTCCGTTCATGGACGCCACCAACAGGGGGAGGGCTTGAGGAGAGACAGGATATCTAGTGGTCTAAGTGTAGTAGTGTTACAGGCAGGGTCTGTTCATGGACGCCACCAACAGGGGGAGGGCTTGAGGAGAGACAGGATATCTAGTGGTCTAAGTGTAGTAGTGTTACAGGCATGGACGCCACCAACAGGGGGAGGGCTTGAGGAGAGACAGGATATCTAGTGGTCTAAGTGTAGTAGCGTTACAGGCAGGGTCCGTTCATGGACGCCACCAGCAGAGGGAGGGCTTGAGGAGAGACAGGATATCTAGTGGTCTAAGTGTAGTAGTGTTACAGGCATGGACGCCACCAACAGGGGGAGGGCTTGAGGAGAGACAGGATATCTAGTGGTCTAAGTGTAGTAGCGTTACAGGCATGGACGCCACCAACAGGGGGAGGGCTTGAGGAGAGACAGGATATCTAGTGGTCTAAGTGTAGTAGCGTTACAGGCAGGGTCCGTTCATGGACGCCACCAGCAGAGGGAGGGCTTGAGGAGAGACAGGATATCTAGTGGTCTAAGTGTAGTAGCGTTACAGGCAGGGTCCGTTCATGGACGCCACCAACAGGGGGAGGGTTTGAGGAGAGACAGAATATCTAGTAGTCTAAGTGTATCTCTCTAAAATGTTTAACAATTACAAAGAGGAAAATAGTAACTTTACAGAGGATAGAGCTGGCAGTGTTGAACCAGTGTTAATTTTATGGTTTTGATAATTGTACTGGAGTTATTACATATGATTTAGCATTAGGGGAACCAAGGTGAACAGTATATGGAAACTCGACTATATTTGCAACTTTGCTGTAAGCATAAAATTATTTCAAATAAGTTTTGAAAAGCCCATTCTTCTGGAACTCTGATAGTGTGCTCTCACACTTACCCCGTGAAACCATAAAAAAATGCTCCTTTATTGTAAGGAAGTCTTTTTGGTTTTAGAAATAATTTTCTTGGGTGAAGTTCTGGGTAGACGTATATTAGAACATGTTTTGCTCAGTACCTTGTTGCTGACTGCCATTTGTTATGTTTCTCCTGCTCATCTTTTAATAACAATCACAGAAATAATGCACGTTATGCCAGTTGTATCGAGTTATCGATCAGTCTCTGCTATAGTGGACTAGTTTATGGAAGAATTTGAGGACCAGAAACAGATGAAATCTAACAGTGACAGTGAAGGTAAATAAATGGGGTGTCTGGGTTCTGTGCCATCGTGACCTCACACACACATACACAGATGTGGCCATATTTCCAAGGTGTAAAATGTAAGTTATGCAGTGTTCCAAACATTCACCCTTTTTTGTACAAACTATTTTAAATGGGTTTCAACTATGAGAGAAGAAATATCTGGGAAGTGGGCCATGGAATGAACTTTCTGTTGTAATTTGTAAGTAATAGATCACTTGTCATCCATTTGAGGTTAGAGTCACATGGTAGACTTTCTCAATAAAAATCTATCATGCCGCTATCTGTATATGGAACGCCATCAGTTATAGTTGCAAAGAGGAGGAGGAGGTTTATGCCTACTGCTGTAAATACCACCAGCAAACTAAACTTACTGAGGTCAGTGGCTCTGTTTCTTTAATAGAAACATTTTCATCTAGGATAGTACCTGATGTTAGGTTAGTACTGACTGAGCGTATGGATGAACACTGAAGACTAGGTGAGGGGCATTTCCACAGTAAATGTAAAGTTTAGGTCTACAGTCATGCAGCTGTAAGGCTGAACATTGAGAATCCAAGCCATCATAGTGGCCGTTTTCTGGAGAATTGACTCCTTTCTACAAATCTGCACTTGCTATAAAGGGCATCTCAAATTTCACATTTGGCAATTTAACGATACTATGAATTTTTCCGTACCTGGGTTTGTTTCATTGTGCTTAGAAGCAGGTGAATTCTGGTGATGGCAGGGTCTGCATAGCCCCCAGAACGTCTCTTGGAGAGTTGACAGTTGGGTTTTTCCTGGGAAGTTGAGATAGAGGAATAGAGAGAGTGAGGGAAGCACACTCCTGCTCCATTAATTCTTGGCCGTTTTGCTAAAATTATTCTAGCCAGAAAACCTTTCCAAAATAGAGTTATTAGCATTATTTGTGAATCCATGTTAAAAAATAGATTTCGTTAGCCTACTCGTTACTCTTTGGAGAAGTAACCATGTGCACTTGACTGGGAAAAGAAGGGAAGGTTGATTTTTTTCTGGCTTTGAGTACTACAGAATACCCACAGGAAACTGAAATTGCTTCGTCTCATTTAATGTCTTAACAGTTTTTGTAACGTCTAAAGGAACCATTAATAATAGGTGGAAGAAAGTATTTGTAATTTTAATTTGTTTTCTATGAGGAACATAGGCTTTATATTAAGAATACGTGGTTTTAATGTTACATGATAAAAGCATTCGTCTGGTTTAAAACCTAGGGCAAATTGGAAACTTATGGGGGTTTGGTCCTAGCTCTGCCAGATACCCTCTTTGCTCTCAAGTCAGTTTGTCTTTCTGAATCTTATTTGTTTTTTCATCTGTGAAATACTGAAGTTAAGGATAAGGATTTGTGAGGATTGCATCATCTGAACATAATAATATATCTGTGATGACACCCAGCACCAGGGCCAGTTGCCTGGCCTGACTGCACTTCAGATTTGAGGACACCGCCTCCCGGAACACAGCGGTCACACTCAGCTGGCTCTGATCTTCTGATGAAAAAATGCCTGTGAAACGGTATTGTGAGTTGTAGTATTAAGTGAAAGTCGCTCAGTCATGTCCGGCTCTTTGCGACCCCATGGACTATACAGTGCATGGAATTCTCCAGGTCAGAATACTGGAGTGGGTAGCCTTTCCTTTCTCCAGGGGATCTTCCCAACCCAGAGATCGAATCCAGATCTCCTGCATTGCAGGTGGATTCTTTACCAGCTGAGACATAAGGGAAGCCTATTGTAGTATTGGAAAAACAGAAATCTAAAAAGTATTTAAATGTTAAAATACGGTTCACCAAATAGCTGCAGTTTTATATCACAAACCTCAAATCTGTACAAACGAAGTCATTGTGATCTTACTTAATAATTAATACTACCTGATTTTGAACCAATAAAAAAAGTAATGCCGTGTAATACTGTTTGCAAGCAGTGGATTTGGGGCTATTTCAGATCATTTCTTTTTATTCTTTTTTTGTGGGGGAGAAGTCATTAGTCTGCATTTATAATCAGGACTAGCTTCCTGTAAAATTATTTATTTTAACTTTTTATTTATAGATTTTGAAATTTACAATTCTAAATACAGCAATACTAAGGCACTGCATTTTTTGCAGGAAACAAAAAGCACAATTAACATAAAGTCAGAGCCAGCCACAAATAAAATATTCCAGCAAACTGTGTAAGGGGGAAAAAATGCTCTGGGAAGCAGATGCCTAGAACTGTTGCAAAGGTGGCCTTATTGCTGTGGGAGAACAGAATACAGACGGGTTAGTAGTGATGGGAGGGGGAAGGAGGGAGGTGGAGCACGTATAGTGTTGAAGGAGTGCTCCCTCAGTGTCGGCACTGTTCTGAGCACCTTCTGCGGGTTCTCACATCTGATCCTCCCAGCCACTTTATCAGTTAGGTCCCCACTGTACAGATGAAGTAGCTGAGATGCAGAGAATGTAAAGTAAGTTTCCCTAAAACATAGTTGCAGAAACTGTGAGGTAATGTTTCCTGAAACATCCAGCCAGGACACAAAGGCAGGCTGCTGGGCTCTGGAAGTCATGCTCGTACCTGGTCTGTGGCCTGCATCACCACCATCTGCTCACACTGTGGATGATGCTCAGAATGGAGTTTGTGAAAAATCTTTTAATGGTATAATGCTCTTCTCTTGGACCAAGGCTACTGATTTGGCCCTTTAAAGAAGTAGTCAGTGCAGTGAGTGATCCCTGGTATCCTCAAAAATAATAATTCCCTCAAGAATACCTTAGTGGTAGGACCTTAACTGTCTTTCTAAACGGGTTTTTTTAAGCCATTCCCTCCATGTATGCATAAAGTTTGCTCTTACATATGATTATTTCATTTACATATTCTAACTTTAATAATTGTCAATGTAAGTAAATAAAGGAAAGAGAGGCATAGGAATGGTGAAGTGTGAGTGCAGGACTGTATAACCAGTGTTTGAGGCTGAATTATTTATGAGTTTCTGTTTTTTCTGGCAGACTATCCTGTGCCTAATGGGAGTTACTGTATTTCTTTATGAGAATCTCACCTTCAGTTCAGTTCAGTTCAGTCGCTCAGTCGTGTCCGACTCTCCGCGACCCCATGAATCACAGCACGCCAGGCCTCCCTGTCCATCACCAATTCCTGGAGTTCACTCAAACTCATGCCATCGAGTCGGTGATGCTATCCAGCCATCTCATTCTCTGTCCTCCCCTTCTCCTCCTGCCCCCAATCCGTCCTAGCATCAGACTCTTTTCCAATGAGTCAACTTGTTGCATGAGGTGGCCGAAGTTAAGGTTGTATATTGTCACCCTGCTTATTTAACTTATATGCAGAGTACATCATGAGGAACGCTGGGCTGTAAGAAGCACAAGCTGGAATCAAGATTGTGGGAGAAATATCAATAACCTCAGATATGCAGATGACACCACCCTTATGGCAGAAAGTGAAGAGGAACTCAAAAGCCTCTTGATGAAAGTGAAAGAGGAGAGTGAAAAGTTTGGCTTGAAGCTCAACATTCAGAAAACGAAGAGAATCTCACGTGGTAGGGGCTTAATACCTAATTGATTGCATTATCCTAGGTATCAGTTCAGTTCAGTTCAGTCGCTCAGTCGTGTCCGACTCTTTGCGACCCCATGAATCACAGCACACCAGGCCTCCCTGTCCATCACCAACTCCTGGAGTTCACTCAAACTCATGTCCATCGAGTCGGTGATGCCATCCAGCCGTCTCATCCTCTGCCATTCCCGTCTCCTCCTGCCCTCAGTGTTTCCCAGAATCAGTCTTTTCTGGTGAGTCAACTCGTCGCATGAAGTGGCCAAAGCATTGCAGTTTCAGCTTCAGCATCAGTCCTTCCAATGAACACCCAGGATCGATCTCCTTTAGGATGGACTGGTTGGATCTCCTCGCAGTCCAAGGAACTCTCAAAAGGCTTCTCCAGCACCACAGTTCAAAAGCATCAATCCTTCAGTGATCAGCTTTCTTCACAGTCCTAGGAATAATGAAACTCCGATAATTGTTTCTTTACGAAAAAATTTTATTTAAAAATATTTCCTTTTTGTTTGACAAAAGAAAATTGAATTTTTGCTTTAAAGAGAAAATTATGAATTTTTGTTTTATTTTTTAGCCGGAACTGTGGTGGAATCAAATGACAGATAGTTTTTGATGACTGACATGTGTTCTTTTTTAAATGCAGAATTCTTCAAAAGGTGTAATGACTGAATTATCTTAATATTAGATATTATGTTTTCCTTCTTTTTGTCTTTTAATTTTCATAGTGCTCTCTTTTATTGCATTACCGTTCTCAGCCCCAGAACTGTAACATTAGCCAAATTCTAAAAGAGGTCCAATGTGAGAGGAAATTTTAGTTGGAAGATTTTGACCAGATCTGAGATTTCCTATCATAATTAGTTACCTTAATTCAGATGCTGGTTTGCTTTTGGAGGCTTCCCAGGTGGCTCAGGGGTAAAGAATCCACCTGCCAGTGTAGGATCTCTGGATTCAGAAGATCCCCTGAAGAAGAAAATGACAACCCACTCCAGTATTCTTGGCTGGAGAATCCCATAGACAGAGGAGCTTGGTGGGCTGCAGTCCATAAGATCTCAAAGAGTCAGCTGTGACTGAACACTCATACATACACCTTAATTCAAATAGCTAATTCTGGATTATTTTTCTCTTCAATGAATAATGTTACATTACCTATCTTCTATGATCTATTTGTGTGTGCTCAGTTGTGTCCAACTGTTTGCGACCCCATAGACTGTAGCCTGCCAATCTTCTCTGTCTGTGGGATTTGCCACCTGATTTAATGAGAAAATTCTAACTCTGTAAAGTGCAAAAGTCAGAAGGTATGCTGTCAAAGTGTGGAATTTGCTGTTATGGTATGGTCTGGGCTCAGCCTTCCTCCTTACCTCCATACATGTGTCCCCTGTGTTATAAACCCTGCCATGGTCCAGAGGAGAACCAGTTGTGTAACTTGGCTCTCAGCAGAGTGCTCCAGAATGTAGAATTGGCAGATATGTATCTTACATGCATCCCCTTTTCTTTGCTTATTGCAGACATCAGTTCATGGTATTTGTTCTTGCTTAGCCATAAGACAGTTCCGTAATGTTCTTTAGTTTAGGGAGCAGTTACTGGCCAATCAGAGTTACCATGTGAGAAAACCCATCTGCTGTTGCTGGAATAGAGAGTTTAGGATGTGTACTGAAATTTCTGTATCTTCTCTCTTCATGAGTAGTGTTTGATGTAACCCAAGATAAAGAGATTGACTGTCTTAGAATGGTATTTGTGTTAGCATGTTAGTAACCTACTAAGTATGGTTAAACACACTTGAACTTAGCATAACAAAATTGACTCCCCTCCAATAAAAACATCCTTTTTATGAAATATTGTTAGGAAACCTTCTTTAGATACCACTGTGTTTCATTTTTGGACAGCTCTTTTTATAAATATACACTCAAAAAGTTATCTTTGGTTAGAGATGGGAAATCGGCTATGATCTAACTCCAATTCATTGATCAGGTTGATGTATTAGTCAGATTTACCTAGAGAAATAGAACTAATAAGCTCTGCATATGTGCACGCGCACGTGTGTGTATATAGAAAGAGATTTTAAGGAATTGACTTGCATAACTGTGGAGACTGACAAGCCCATTATCTGTAGGGTATGCTAACAGGCAAGAGCTGATGTTACATTTTAAGTCCCAAGGCAGTCTGCTGGCAGAATTTCCTCTTCTTCGTGGGAGATCAGTCCTTTATTTTAAAATAAAGGACTAAAGCCAGTTTGATCAGGCCCACCCGTATTAATTCTGGTAATCTGTTTTACTTTGGTTCAGTTCAGTTGCTCAGTCCTGTTTAACTATTTGCGACCTCATGGACTGCAGCACGCCAGGCCTTGCTGTCTGTCACCAACATCTCCAAACTAAGTTCTGTTTTACTTAGTGTGTTGATTTGAATGTTGTTGTTGTTCAGTCACTAAGTAGCCTCTGATCTTTGCGACCTCACAGACTGCAGCCTTTAGACTTTCCCTGTCCTTCACCGTCTCCCGACTCATGTGCATCGAGTCGGTGATGCCATCCAGCCGTCTCATCCTCTGCCATTCCCGTCTCCTCCTGCCCTCAGTGTTTCCCAGCATCAGTCTTTTCCAGTGAGTCAACTCGTCGCATGAGGTGGCCAAAGTATTGCAGTTTCAGCTTCAGCATCAGTCCTTCCAATGAACACCCAGGATTGATCTCCTTTAGGATGGACTGGTTGGATCTCCTTGCAGTCCAAGGGACTCTCAGGAGTCTTCTCCAACACCACAGTTCAAAAGCATCAATTCTTCGGCGATCAGCCTTCTTCATAGTCCAACTCTCACATCCATACATGACCACGGGAAAAACCATAGCCTTGACTAGACGGACCTTTGTTGGCAAAGTAATGTCTCTGCTTTTTAATATGCTGTCTAGGTTGGTCATAGCTTTTCTTCCAAGGAGCAAGCGTCTTAATTTTGTGACCACAGTCACTATCCACAGCGATTTTGGAACCCACGAAAATAAAATCTTTCACCATTTCCACTTTTTCCCCCTTTGTTTGCCATGAAGTGATGGGATCAGATACCGTGATCTTAGTTTTCTGAATGTTGAGTTTTAAGCCAACTTTTTCACTCTCCTCTTTGACTTTCATCAAGAGGCTTTTTAGTTCTTCTGCACTTTGTGCCATAAGGGTGGTGTCATCTGCATATCTTAGGTAATTATATTTCTTCCAGGAATCTTGATTCCAGCTTGTGAGTCATCCAGCCTGGTGTTTTGCATGCTATACTCTGCATGTAAGTTAAATAAGCAGAGTGGCAATATAGCCAATAAAAGCCAATAAAGCTTTGACAGTTTTCCTTTCCCAATTTTGAACCAGTCGGTTGGTCTGTGTCTGGTGCTAACTGTTGCTTTTTGACCTTCATGCAGGTTTCTTAGCAGACAGGTAAGGTAGTCTGGTACTCCCATCTGTTTAAGAATTTTCCAGTTTGTTGTGATCCACATAGTCAAAGGCTTTAACATAGTCAGTGAAGAAGTAGATATTTTTTGGAATTCGCTTGCTCTTTCTGTGATCCAGTGGATGTTGGCAATTTGATCTTTGGTTCCTCTGCCTTTTTAAACCCAGCTTGTACATTTGGAAGTTCTCTGTTCATGTACTGTTGAAACCTAGCTTGAAGGATTTTGTGCATTACTGTGCTATCGTGTGAAATGAGTGCAATTGTCTGGTAGTTTGAACATTCTTTAGCATTTCCTTTCTTTGGGATTGAAATGAAAATTGCCCTTTTCCAGTATAGTGTTCATTGCTGAGTTTTCCAAATATTTCCAAATATTGCTGGCATATTGAGTGCAGCACTTTAACAGTATCATCTTTTAGGATTTGAAATAGCTCAGCTGGAATTCCATCACTTCCACTAACTAGTTCCTCGTCCTGCTTCCTAAGTCCCTCTTGACTTCACACTTCAGGTTTTCTGGGTCTTTGTGAGTGATCACACCTATGTTGTTATCGGGGTCAGTAAGAGCTTTTTGTACAGTTCTTCTGTTTATTATTGCCAACTTTTCTTAATCTCTTCTTCATCTGTTAGGTCTTTGCTGTTTCTGGTCTTTATTGCACCCATCTTTGCATGAAAATTTCCCTTGGTGTCTCCAATTTCCTTGAAGAGATCTCTCAGTTCAGTACAGTTCAGTCGCTCAGTCGTGTCCGACTCTTTGGGACCCCATGAACCTCAGCACGCCAGGCCTCCATGTCCATCACCAACTCCCGGAGTTTACCCAAACCCACGTCCTTTGAGTTGGTGATGTGTGTGATTACTGAGTACCTAAATGGGCTTCCCTTGTGGCTCAGAGGTTAAAGCGTCTGCCTCCAATGCAGGAGACCCAGGTTCAATCCCTGGGCTGGAAGATCCCCTGGAGAAGGAAATGCAACCCACTCCAGTATTCTTGCCTGGAGAATCCCATGGTCGGAGGAGCCTGGTAGGCTACAGTCCCACGGGGTTGCAAAGAGTCGGACACGACTGAGCGACTTCACTTCCAATATGAACCAGTGAGTCAACTTGTCGCATGAGGTGGCCAAAGTATTGGAGTTTCAGTTTTAGCATCAGTCCTTCCAATGAACACCCAGGACTGATCTTCTTTAGAATGGACTGGTTGGATCTCCTTGCAGTCCAAGGGACTCTCAAGAGTCTTCTCCAACACCACAGTTCAAAAGCGTCAATTCTTCGGCGATCATTGGGGATGGGAAGAGACGGGGGCGACAGAGAATGAGATGTCTGGATGGCATCACTGACTCGATGGACATGAGTTTGAGTGAACTCCGGGAGTTGGTGATGGACAGGGAGGCGTGGCCTGCTGTGGTTCATGGGGTCGCAAAAAGTCAGACACGACTGAGCGACTGAACTGAACTGAATATGAGCCAGGTTCTGTGCTAGATATTGGAGGACCTCAGCAGGTTTAAAAAGAGAAAAAGTCAGTTGACAATTTTTTTTTCTTGTCATCTAATGTCAGAAATAGAAATTAGTAATGTTTGTAAGTATTCTTGCCTGGAGAATTCCATGAACAGAGGAGCCTGCTATACTCCATGAGGTTGCAAAGAGGTGGACACAACTGAGTAAGTAATACTGTCTTTTGCTTTTTCTATGCTGTGTACAAAAAGGAAGCTACTTCTTAAAGAATATGTAATGGAGGAGATATGTACAATGTCCAATAATTTTATATTTAATTTTAAATTGAATTTAGTGACAATTACATTGAGTTTAAAAAATGTATATTCAGTTTCACAATGACTATTCTTAAGTAGATTATTCCAGAAATAGTCTTTCAAGCTTAACAAAATGCAGATCTCTTTAGGAGTAACTTGTGTTGAAAGAGAAGATACTGTTTTTTCTGGACCTCTGGTTCCTTTTTCTCAATGATAAAGAACATTCTTCTATTTTTATTTCTTTTCTTGTTTGTTAATGTTTATGCATTTTTCTCATCTTAAAGTAGAGGCTAAGTTTCAGTCTAACGCTTCCCTCTTCCACTGATACATGTTCTCTGACCTCCCCTGGCTAAATTAGTGAACGAGTGTTTTATTGTTTTGTTTTTTTTTAATAGAATCATAACATGATGAGGAAAGGGAACTTTCCATCTCTGTTTTAGTTCATTGTGAATTGTTACTAGTGATAGGAAGTTTTTTATCAGGAAAAACAAAAGATATGATACAGAATGAAATAAATTAGTAGATGTTGGTACTTGAAATGTGTCACAAGTATGAAAGTGAAAGTGAAGGTCACTCAGTCATGTCCGAGTCTTTGCAGCCCCAAGGACTGCACAGTCATGGCATTCTCCAGGACGGAATACTGGAATAGGTATCCTTTTCCTTCTCCAGCGGATCTTTCCAAGCCAGAGATCGAATCTAGGTCTTCCACACTGCAGTCGGTTTCTTTACCAGCTGAGCCACAAGGGAAGCCCAAGAACACTGGAGTGGGAAACCCATCCGTTTTCCATCGAATCTTCCTGAACCAGGAATCGAACCGGCCTTTCCTGCATTGCGTGTGCATTCTTTACCAAATGAATTAAAAGCATTTGGTTTTTCCAGTAGTCATGTATTGATGTGAGAGTTGGACTCTGAAGAAAGCTGAGCACCAAAGAATTGATGCTTTTGACTTTGATGTTGGAGAAGACTCTTTTGAGTCCTTTGGACAGCAGGGAGATCAAACCAGTCAGTCCTAAAGGAAGTCAGTCCTGAATATTCATTCATTAGGAAGGACTGATGCTGAAGCTGAAACTCCAGTACTTTGACCACTTGATGCAAAAAACTGACTCATTGGAAAAGACCCTGATGCTGGGAAAGATTGAAGGCAGGAGGAGAAGGGGATGCTAGAGGATGAGATGGTTGAATGGTGTCACCAACTCGATAGACATGAGTTTGAGTAGACTCTGTGAGTTGGTGAAAGACAGGGAAACCTGGCGTTCTGTAATCCATGGGGTCACAGAGTTGGACATGACTGAGCAACTGAACTGACCTGAATACTTGAATTGACATTTTAATTTTCCTGGGGAATAAACATACTTGATGACTATTTGCAGCTTCTTGTGGGGTTTCTTTTCTGGAAATTAGTTAAGACTTGTTAACTAAATATGATTTGGATTAAAATTTTCATTGATATGCTAGAGGTTTG
Organism: Moschus berezovskii; assembly: GCF_049115385.1. Taxonomy (NCBI): domain Eukaryota; kingdom Metazoa; phylum Chordata; class Mammalia; order Artiodactyla; family Moschidae; genus Moschus; species Moschus berezovskii. The sequence goes on along the minus strand of NC_142460.1, from coordinate 12,651,047 downwards.
AGTTCTTTATTGGATAAAATGATTCTGTTCAGAAACATGTATTGGTGAGTTGTTGTGCTTGCAGGTGCAGCTGTGCAGTGGGTGATCACAAGCCCAGGTTGTCTGAGACGGTCCTTGAAGCCTGCTCTGTGTGTGTGTGTACATGTGCATGCGTGCATGTGTGTACTCGACCCTGTCACTCTTTGCGACCTCATGGAGTGCAGCCTGCCAGGCTCCTCTGTCCATGGGATTTCCCACACAAGCATACTGGAGTGGGTTACGGTTTCCTACTCCAGGCGATCTTCCTGACCCCTGACTCAGGGATCGAATCTGTATCTCTTGTGTCTCTTACATTGGCAGGCGGATTCTTGACCATTGCACCACCTAGGAAGCCCATGGAGTGCCTACTCAGTCAGGTCAGTCGCTCACTCGTGTTGACTCTGTGGCCACATGGACTGTAGCATGCCAGAGTTCCTTGAGCTTCACCAACTCGCAGAGCTTGCTCAAACTCATGTCCATTGAGGCAGTGATGCTGTATATACATCTCATCCTCTGTCGTCCCCTTCTCTTCCTGCCTTCAATCTTTCCCAGCATCAAGGGTCTTTTCCAAAGAGTCAGTTCTTCCCGTCAGGTGGCCAAAGTATTGGAGTTTCAGTTTCAGCTTCAGCATCAGTCCTTCCAATGAATATTCAGGACTGATTTCCTTTAGGATGGACTGGTTTGACCTCCTTATAGTCCAAGGGCCTTTCAAGAGTCTTCTTCAACACCACAGTTCAAAAGCATTAATTTTTAAGCACTCAACTTTCTTTATAGTCCAACTCTCACATCCATACATGACTACTGGAAAATCCATAGCCTTGACTAGATGGACCTTTGTTGGCAAAGTAATGTCTTTGCTTTTTAATACCTGTTAGATTGGGTCATAGCTTTTCTTCCAAGAAGCAAGTGTCTTTTAATTTCATGGCTGCAGTCACCATCAGCAGTGATTTTGGAGCCCAAAAAAGTAATATCTTTCACTGTTTCCACTGTTTAGCCACCTATTTGCCATGAAGTGATGTGACCAGATGCCATGATCTTAGTTTTCTGAATGTTGAGTTTTAAGCCAACTTTTTCACTCTCCTCTTCCCCTTTCATCAAGAGGCTGTTTAGTTCCTCTTCACTTTCTGCAATAAGGGTGGTGTCATCTGCACATCTGAGGTTACTGATATTTCTTCCAGCAGTCTTGATTCCAGCTTGTGCTTCATCCAACCCGGCATTTTTCATGATGTACTCTGCATATAAGTTAAATAAGCTGGTTAACAGTATACAACCTTGACATATTCCTTTACTGATTTGGAACCAGTCTGTTTTTCCATGTCCAGTTCTAACTGTTGCTTCTTGACCTGCATACAGATTTCTCAGGAGGCGGATAAGGTGGCATGGTATTCCCATCTCTTGAAGAATTTTCCACATTTTATTGTGATCTACACAGTCAAAGGCTTTGGCATAGTCAGTAAAACAGAAGTAGATGTTTTTCTGGAACTCTCTTGCTTTCTCGATTATCCAAAGGATGTTGGCAATTTGATCTCTGGCGCCTCTGCCTTTTCTAAAACCTGCTTGAACATCTGGAAGTTCACGGTTCACATATTGCTGAAGCCTGGCTTGGAGAATTTTGAGCATTACTTTGCTAGCATGTGAGATGAGTGCAATTGTGCGGTAGTTTGGGCATTCTTTGGCATTGCCTTTCTTTGGGATTGGAATGAAGACTGACCTTTTCCTGTCCTGTGGCCACTGCTGAGTTTTCCCAGTTTGCTGGCATATTTAGTGCAGTGCTTTCATAGCATCATCTTTCAGGATTTTCAATAGCTCAACTGGAATTCGATCACCCCCACTAGCTTTGTTTGTAGTGATGCTTGCTAAGGCCCACCTGACTTCACATTCCAGGATGTCTGGCTCTAGGTGAGGGATCACACCATCATGGTCATCTGGGTCATGAAGATCTTTTGTATTGTTTTTCTGTGTATTCTTTCCACCTCTTCTTAATATCTTCTGCTTCTGTTAGATCCATACCATTTCTGTCCTTTATTGAGTCCATCTTTGCATGAAATGTTTCCTTTGTATTTCTGATTTTCTTGAAGAGATCTCTGGTCTTTCCCATTCTGTTGTTTTCCTCTGTTTCTTTGCACTGATCACTTAGGAAGGGTTTCTTATGTCTGCCTGCTATTCTTTGGAACTCTGCATTCAGATGGTTATATCTTTGCTTTTCTCCTCTGCCTTTAGCTTGTTTTCTTAGCTGTTTGCAAGATCTGCTCAGATAGCCACTTTGCCTTATTGCTTTTCTTTTTTTGGGGGGATGGTCTTGATCACTGCCTCTTGGACAATGTCTCGAACCTCCATCCATAGTTCTTCAGGTACTCTGTCAGACCTAATCCCTTGAATCTATTTGTCACTCCACTGTATAACTGGACGGGATTTGATTTAGGTCTGAATGGTCTAGTGGTTTTCCCTACTTTCTTCAATTTAAGTCTGAATGCTTACTATCCTGCCTTAGTTATCTTTAGCATCCCTGTATTTGGTTTTTATTGTTCCCAGGTAAATTATTGCAAAGTTATTGTTTTAAGACTACACCCATTTTTAATTTTATGGTCGTATAATTCAGAAGTCCAGTATATGTCTCCCTAGACTAAAATCAAGGTCAGAGAATCTGTTTCCTCTTCTTTCAGTGTGTTGGCAACACTCACTTCCATGTGATTGTAGGACCTAGGTCTCCATTTTTTTGGTTGTTTCCCGTGCTCCAGAAGCCCTTTCCAGCTTCTTTGAGAGCTACTTCTTGGCTCATGGCCCCCTCCCTCCAGCTTCAAAGCCAGCAACAGCTATTGGGATCCTCCTTTATACCTTTCTGACCCTTCTCTCCTTGCATCTTTCCTTTTGACTCATGTGATTAGATTCGGCTCCCTAAGATTATCTAGGATAATCTCTCCAGCCCAAAGTTTGTCAATAATCATTTCTTCAAATGACCTTGTGAAGTAACAGGTCTAAGGGATTAAGACACAGGCTTCTTTGGAGGGATTGGTGAAGTGTTTTGTCTTCTACAAGGTCTTTTAACTCGTAGGAATGTTGTAATTTGGCCATTAAATTGTTCAATTCAGTCGCTTAGTCGTGACCGACTCTCCGTGACCCCATGAATCATAGCACGCCAGGCCTCCCTGTCCATCACCAACTCCCGAAGTTCACTCAGACTCATGTACACAGAGTCGCTGATGCCATCCAGCCATCTCATTCTCTGTCGTCGCCTTCTCCTCCTGCCCCAAACCTTTCCCTGCATCAGAGTCTTTTCCAGTGAATCAACTTGTCGCATGAGGTGGCCAAAGTATTGCAGTTTCAACTTTAGCATCAGACCTTCCAATGAACACCCAGGATCGATCTCCTTCAGAATGGACTGGTTGGATCTCCTTGCAGTCCAAGGGACTCTCAAGAGTCTTCTCCAGCACCACAGTTCAAAAGCATCGATTCTTCGGCGATCAGCTTTCTTCACAGTCCAACTCTCACATCCATACATGACCACGGGAAAAACCATAGCCTTGACTAGATGGACCTTTGTTGGCAAAGTAATGTCTCTGCTTTTTAATATGCTATCTAGGTTGGTCATAACTTTTCTTCCAAGGAGTAAGCGTCTTTTAATTTCATGGCTGCAATCAGCATCTGCAGTGATTTTGGAGCCCAAAAAAATAAAATCTGACACTGTTTCCACTGTTTTTCCATCTATTTCCCATGAAGTGATGGGACCAGATGCCATGATCTTTGTTTTCTGAATGTTGAGCTTCAAGCCAACCTTTTCACTCTCCTCTTTCACTTTCATCAAGAGGCTTTTGAGTTCCTCTTCACTTTCTGCCATAAGGGTGGTGTCATCTGCATATCTGAGGTTATTGATATTTCTCCCAGCAATCTTGATTCCAGCTTGTGCTTCTTCCAGCCCAGCGTTTCTCATGATGTACTCTGCATATAAGTTAAATAAGCAAGGTGACAATATAAAGCCTTGACGTACTCCTTTTCCTATTTGGAACCAGTCTGTTGTTCCATGACCAGTTCTGACTGTTGCTTCCTGACCTGCATACAGGTTTCTCAAGAGGCAGGTCAGGTGGTCTGGTATTCCCATTTCTTTCAGTATTTTCCACAGTTTATTGTGATCCATACAGTCAAAGGCTTTGGCATAGTCAATGAAGCAGAAATAGATGTTTTTCTGGAACTCTCTTGCTTTCTCCATGATCCAGCGGATGTTGGCAATTTGATATCTGGTGCCTCTGCCTTTTCTAAACCTGCTTGAACATCTGGGAGTTCTCGGTTCACATATTGCTGAAGCCTGGCTTGGAGAATTTTGAGCATGACTTTACTAGCATGTGAGATGAGTGCAATTGTGCGGTAGTTTGAGCATTCTTTGGCATTGCCTTTCTTTGGGATTGGAATGAAGACTGACCTCTTCCAGTCCTGTGGCCACTGCTGAGTTTTCCAAAGTTGCTGGCATATTGAGTGCAGCACTTTCACAGCATCATCTTTCAAGATTTGAAATAGCTCAGCTGGAATTCCATCACCTCCACTAGCTTTGTTCGTAGTGATGCTTTCTAAGGCCCACTTGACTTCACATTCCAAGATGTCTGGCTCTAGGTCAGTGATCACGTTATCATGACTATCTTGGTCATGAAGATCTTTTTTGTACAGTTCTTCTGTGTATTCTTGCCACCTCTTCTTAATATCTTCTGCTTCTGTTAGGTCCATACCATTTCTGTCCTTTATCGAGCCCATCTTTGCATGAAATGTTCCCTTGGAATCTCTAATTTTCTTTAAGAGATCTCTTGTTTTTCCTTTTCTGTTGTTTTCCTCTATTTCTTTGTATTGATCACTGAGGAAGGCTTTCTTATCTCTCCTTGCTATTCTTTGGAACTCTGCATTCAGATGCTTATGTCTTTCCTTTTGTCCTTTGCTTTTCGCCTCTCTTCTTTTCACAGCTATTTGTAAGGCCTCCTCAGGCAGCCATTTTGCTTTTTTTGCATTTCTTTTCCATGGGGATGGTCTTGGTCCCTGTCTCCTGTGCAATGTCACGAACCTCCGTCCAGAGTTCATCAGACACTCTATCTATCAATTCTAGTCCCTTAAATCTATTTCTCACTTCCACTGTATAATCATAAGGGATTTGACTTAGGTCATATCTGAATGACCTAGTGCTTTTCCCTACTTTCTTCAATTTAAGTCTGAATTTGGCAAAAAGGAGTTCATGATCTGAGCCACAGTCAGCTCCTGGTCTTGTTTTTGCTAACTATATAGAGCTTCTCCATCTTTGGCTGCAAAGAATATGATCAGTCTGATTTCGGTGTTGACCATCTGGTGATGTCCATGTGTAGAGTCTTCTCTTGTGTTGTTGGAAGAGGGTGTTTGCTATGACCAGTGCGTTCTCTTGACAAAACTCTATTAGCCTTTGCCCTGCTTCATTCCGTGCTCCAAGGCCAAATTTGCCAGTTACTCCAGGTGTTTCTTGACTTCCTACTTTTGCATTCCAATCCCCTATGATGAAAAGGACATCTTTTTTGGATGTTAGCTGTAAAAGGTCTTGTAGGTCTTCATAAAACCATTCAACTTCGGCTTCTTCAGCGTTACTGGTTGGGGCATAGACTTGGATTACTGTACTGTTGAATTTTTTGCCTTGGAAACGAACAGAAATCATTCTGTCATTTTTAAGATTGCATCCAAGAACTGCATTTCGGACTCTTTTGTTGACCATGATGGCTACTCCATTTCTTCTAAGGGATTCCTGCCCACAGTAGCAGATATAATGGTCATCTGAGTTAAATTCACCCATTCCAGTCCATTTTAGTTCACTGATTCCTAGAATGTCTATGTTCACTCTTGCCATCTCCTGTTTGACCACTTCCAATTTGCCTTGATTCATGGACCTAACATTCCAGGTTCCTATGCAATGTTGCTCTTTACAGCACCGGACCTTGTTTCTATCACCAGTCACATCCACAGCTGGGTATTGGTTTTGCTTTTGCTCCATCCCTTTATTCCTTCTAGAGTTATTTCTCCACTGATCTCCAGCAGCATACTGGGCACCTACCGACCTGGGGAATTCCTCATTCAGTATCCTATCATTTTGCCCTTTGATACTGTTCATGGGGTTCTCAAGGCAAGTATACTGAAGTGGTTTGCCATTCCCTTCTCCAGTGGACCACATTCGGCTGTGGTCCATGTGATCAGATCGACTAGTTGCCCGTGATTATGATTTCAGTGTGTCTGCCCTCTGATGCCCCCTCACAATACCTACCGTCTTATTCGCGTTTTTCTTACCTTGGGCATGGGATATCTCTTCACAGCTGTTCCAGCAAAGCGCAGCTGCTGCACCTTACCTTGGACGAGGGTTATCTCCTCAAGTCCGCCCCTCCTGACCTTGAAAGTGGAGTAGCTCCTCTCGGCCCTGTTGTGTCCGCGCAGCCACCGCCTTTTGGACGTGGGGTAGCTCCTTTCTGCTGCTGGCGCTGGCCTCAGGCGTGAGGTAGCTCCTCTTGGCCGCGCCTCTTTGTGTGGTCGGTTGCGCCGGGGCCGGCGTCTCTCGCTTCTGCACCGCTGGGGTTAAATTGTAGGGTTATCCAATTTGAGTTTCCAGTTGAATTTACTTAAAATACAAATAAAACCCCAAACTCAACTTTCTTCTTCCCTCTCTTTTAAATTTATGTTTCAGTTCTTTCCTTTTCTGTTCCCTTTCCTGGTTCCCTTTGACACTTTTACAATGGTCCTGAATCGTTTCCCTGACTTAACTTGTCAGAAGTCAGCAAGGAGGAAATGTATGTTGTTTCTTTTTTGCCCGTTTGTTATAGATAAAGGAGCCACATGTTTAGTGGTGTGATGACTGCCATCACTGTTTTAGTCTTTGCCTTTGAATTCTGCCATACTCTTGTTCCTCAGTGTTTAGTGGCAAGGCAACTCAGGAAGTTTTGTCCAAATTTGTGTTGTTCCTTGTGATGCTGTCCTTAGACCACTGCATGGAAAGAGGAGGGATTAAGACCCGCTCTCCCCCCAGTGCCCACTCCCCATCTTTAGACTTTATATCAAAGAGGTCCCTGGGCATTGCATTCATTTAAATAGCTTCTGATTTTTTTTCAGAGGGTGTGGTTTTTATATTATAGAAACAGATTTTGTTATCACTGCTGCCTTTTTGTCAGACTCTTTGCGACCCGTGGATTAGTCCACGGGATTCTCCAGGCCAGAATACTGGAGTGGGTAGCCTTTCCGTTCTCCAGGGATCTTCCCAACCTAGGGATCTAACCCAGGTCTTCTGCATTGCAGGCGGATTCTTTACCAGCTGAGCCACAAGGGAAGCCCTTTTAATAAAGTAAGTAGTTGAGTATTTTTGTTTCACATTTTTGAGATTTTTAATTTTGTAGACTAAACTACATTAATTGAAGAAAACAATCATGTATTTTATGTGTGTCTAGAGAGCAAATTGCCATTTTTGTCTACTCTTCAACTAAGTTTGTCATCTGGAATTTTCCCCAAAGCACAGAATATAATTTTGTATTCAAATAGATTAATTTGTTCTTTGGACAGTCTAAAAAAGAGCAATTTGTGATTTTTAATCCTTTATCTTATTTTAATTAGATATTGGATACTTGGTAATTTATAGATAGTTGAGTCTTTAATAGTGAATCCTTCAGAGTTTAGACTTACTTAAGTAATGCCTAATACCTAAAACGCAGGCTCCACACCTCTAAAGTTAATTTCTTTCTTTTCCGTTTACAATGCCAGTTTTACACTCCATTTGCTGTTGGTGGAAATGTAGGCGGCAGACACAGCACGTATTTATCATCGCCGAGTTCACTATATCATACAGGAAAAGTGCATTAATATGCCGTACAGAAAGCCTAACACACATAAACACCCACTTAGCGTTTTTAAGAACATATCTGACGTATTGATTAGCTTAAATATCTTCTAGTCGAGCGTGACCCCCACGTGGCCTGCATACATGCACCTACTCATATCGGAGCAAGTGCTGCTTGGGCTGATGAATGAGCGTGTCTCCGCTTTCTGTATCACAACAACGATCAGACCTTAGAGAGCTTTTCTCTACCCATCAGAGTCCCTAAATCGTCTCACAGTTAAATTTTTCTTGGGCTTCTTCAGATAACGTGTTCTCTGGAAGACAGCTTTTAACAGCCTTGTTTCGCATCAGCATCTCCGTGTGGTGTTCTGAGTGGGGAGGAGGGTCTGTCTTGATCCCTCTTTTCCTTGTGTTTCTCCTCTCTCTCATGCTCTTGTGTGAACTCTGCCTTGTAAATTAGCCTCAAAGTAGGTTGTGTGTGTGTGTTGTAAAAGTATGTACAATACCTGTTAAATTTCTCATTGAAATATTTTATTGAAATTGGTAATTATCAAAGCATAATACCTACTTTATGTAGATAACTGAGCAAAACCTCAGAAAATAAAATACAGAAATAAGCAGTAATATAGATATGAAACAATGAGGGGTGTGCTGTGGTTTATATAAAGGGTAAAGAATAGATGAGGATGTTTTTGTTTTTGGCCTCTGTGGGCATTTATGTGCATTCTAGCATTTGGACACTTTAAAAGAAAAATGTCCCAGCCTTTTCTTTTAGTGAAATAATACGATAGGAAGTATTGTGTTTAAACGTTTTATGGTTTTCTCAGGTACTTCGCTTATATTCTTATTCTTACTTATTCAAACAAGAAGAGGAACAGAATTTACAAATTATGGTTTCCTATTTACTTTGTACGGCGCTGCTTGGGTAACCTTTGTGAGCTCTTTATCTTTGGGCACTGTGACACTTTTGTGAGGCATCCTTCTGGACTCCGCTGAAGAATGTAGCCAGTCAATGCATTTCATTTTTGGTTCTTTCCACAGGTGTGTTTACAGCATTCATCAGACAGCAGGGTTTAATCTTCAGTCTGTACTGTTCACTCATCCTTTCCCTCCCTTTTCCAGGTTTGCCCTATTACGTCCTCATAGCGCACGCTAAACTCTGGAGCGTGGGATCAACATACACACACTGCTGTATTTAAAATAGATAACCAACAAGGCCCTGCTGTACAGCACAGGAGACTCTGCTCGATATTGTATAGCAACCTAAGTGGGAAGAGAGTAGACACGTGTATATGTGACTGAATCACTTTGCTGTCCACCTGAAACGAACACAACATTGTTAACCACCTGTGCTCCAATATGAAATAACAAGTTAAAAAAACTGAATAAAATTAGGGTTACTGTCGCTCTGTGCCTTTTACCACATTCTCATGTTTCTATTCTCCACTTCCTACTGCCTTGAATACTTTGCTTCCCAACATGTTGAATGTCTGGAAGAACGCAACGCATCCTCTTGCCCTAGCAGAAGTTAGCCGTTCTTACCTTCCCTCCTATCATCTCTAGGATTTTTTTCTTAGACCTAGGAATTCGCTCCCTTCCTCATCATATCTAATTAGTTTGTAGTCTTAGTGGGCTTTGCTTCTGTCCGTCCCTTACCGTTCTGAAAAGCCACCTCGTGTCCTCCTGTGCAACCTTATTCCTCAAATACTTCAGAAGTTTCTGCTCTGCTTGTATCTGAAGAAGTTGACATCCTTCTGCCCTCAAATCCATCCCATATATTGTTGTCAGATTAATTTTCCTAAAGTACTGCTTTTATTCTGTCATTCTTCTGCTCTGTTGTTATTGTTCAGTCACCAAGTCCTGTTCGACTTTTAGCAACATGCCAGGCTTCCCTGTCCCTCACCATCTCCTGCAGTTTGCCCAAGTTCATGTCCATTGAATCAGTGATGCCATCCAACAATCTCATTCTGTTTCCCTCTTCTTCTGCTTTCAGTCTTTTACCGCATCAGGGTCTTTTCCAGCGTGTCAGCTGTTTGCATGAGGTGGCCAAAGTATTGGAGTTTCAGCTTCAGCATCAGTCCTTCCAAGAACACCCAGGATTGATCTCCTTTAGGATGGACTGGTTGGATCTCCTTGCAGTCCAAGGGACTCTCAAGAGTCTTCTCCAGCACCACAGTTCAAAAGCATAAATTCTTCCATGCTCAGCCTTCTTCATGGTCCAGCTCTCACATCTGTACAGGACCACGGGAAGACTGATGTACAGGACCACGGGAAGACTGAAAGAGTGTCAGTTGCTCAGTCGGGCCTGACTCTTTATGGGCCACCAGGAGAAGGCACTGGCACCCACTCCAGTACCCTTGCCTGGAAACTCCCATACACGGAGGAGCCTGGTGGGCTGCAGTCCGTGGGGTCACTAAGGGTCGGACACGACTGAGCGACTTCACTTTCACTTTTCACTTTCACACATTGGAGAAGGAAATGGCAACCCACTCCAATGTTCTTGCCTGGAGAATCCCAGGGACGGGGGAGCCTGGTGGGCTGCCGTCTATGGGGTCACACAGAGTCAGACATGACTGAAGTGACTTAGCAGCAGCAGCAGCAGACTCCAGAGTCCATGGAATTTCCAGGCAAGAATGCTAGAGCGGGCATCCACTTCCTGTGCAGACCTCTGTCGGCAGAGCAGTGCTGCTGCATGTTAATACAGTGTCTAGGCTGTCATTGCTTTCCTGCTTAGGAACATTTAATAACCCCACTCTGTCTGTGGATTGAAATTTGGAATCTCTAGCCTGATTTTCATATTTTTTAAAAATTATAGTGTAGTGTTGTGTTAGTTTCAGGTGTATAACACAGTGATTCAATTATATATATGTATATTTATTTATTTTATATATATATATATATATTCTTTGTCAGATTCTTTTCCCTTATTGTCTGGATGTGCTGCAACATTTTGTGACCCCATGGTCTGAAGCCTGGCAGGCTCCTCTCTCCATGGGATTTTTCAGGCGAGAATACTGGAACACATTGCCATTTCCTTCTCCTGCCTTGGCAGGTGGATTCTTAACCTCTTGAACCCTTTTCCCTTACAGGGTTTTACAAAATACTGATTCTAGCCTGACTTTCAAGGTTCTTTTGTGGAGTTGTCCTCAACTTACTATTTAGCCTTGTGTTCCACTATTGAGTAACAAAAACATCTCCCGTTTCTGTCACAATGGTCCCAACACACTGAGAATTTTCCTGGATTTACATAGTTTTCCTCATCTCACTTCTCCTTTTGTCCTGCGATTCCGTCATATTTTTTTCTAAACGTGCTCTTCTAAAGCTTGCATGCTTCCTTCCCAACTTAGGGCTCATGTCCTGCACAGTCCATGAAATCTTTCTGAAAAATTTGGTTTACCTTGATGTCTCCCTCTCTCAAGTCCTGTTTTGATTTGTTACCTATTACAAGGCCCTTTTTGTTTGGTGTTTGCACTATTACTTATTTGTAGTTGGGTCTAGGTTCTGTACTGTTAATTATTAATAGATTTTAAGTGTGAAGACATGAGGAACCATGTTCTGTTTCCTTAGATCTCTCTTATGGACTAAGTATCAGTCATTATAAATCTCAGATGATAAATTGATACTTGTTTGCTCATTATTTTCATAAATATTAATTGATTACCCAAGAAGTATTGATAATGGGTAAAGAAAAGAAGTAAAGACCCTGTATTCATGGACTTTCCATGCTAGAAAGGAGAGAGAAATATCCTACAGCTAATTTAGCAGTACTTATTTACTTACGATTAAGGAGTGTGGTTTGCTACGTGTTTGACAAGTGAGAAACCTGAAAATTGCCATCTCTTTTTCCTCTGCTGTTATTGGTATGTATAATTTTTTTTACTTTAAACATGAATTTTGATACAGTAAACTACTCTCAGGTTTCCAGAGGGTAAAACCGTTGTTTTCTTCTGTATGTTCATGGTACTGACGTACTCTCAGTTGAAATTCAGCAGGCAAAGTAGTGGAAAGGAAGATTCATATTTTTTTGACATTTAAACAGTTACAGTAAATTTGTTTATCATTGGATCTATGAAAAGTTTACATTTAATATACCAAAATTCTCTTTTATAGAAGAAGATTAAAGTTAAATACATTATTAGACACTTTATTATTTTAACTTAAATGTTTCTTCCAATGGCTTGAATGACATCACATGTTTCCTAGGTATGGTTTTTTGAGATTGTAATAACCATAGAAAGTTAATGTTGAAAGAATGGCAAAGTATGCAGTGAAACAAAAAATTATTGTATTTGCAAATGTAAAATCATAATTTACATAAATGTTGTAGTTAGGGACATAATGAATGTAAATATGCCTTCTCTATTCTCAGTCCTGTAATGCCATGCTTTGTCCAGTGGGAGACGAAGAGTGATGTTGAGACTGCCGTTTAACCTATTATAACAGCTTTAAAAAAATTAAATAGCGTTGATGTAAACATGAGGAGGGAAAAGTGTATTTATCTCCATTAAGTGACATAAAAAGCCATGATAAGAATAACAGGCGGGTGGGTGTGCATTAAGCAGTGAAATCCCTAAATTCAGATGCTAATTATAAGTACAATTGCCTCCCACATACTTAACTGTTGTCTATTTTCTTTAGTTAAAGTATAATTCAGAGTTCTTAAAGTGCTGAATATGGCTCTTATTTTTTCACTTCCCCTTAGCATATGTGTTAAAAAAACACAGCACTTCTCCTGGACGGTGATTTTGATGGATATAGGTGGAATATTAAACCAAATGCTATAAAGATAATTCACATGATTGCTTTTGAATGTTCTTTATTGAATACCTTACTTGCTTCCCACCGTTAATAAACACATGTTTAGCAGTAAAGTTAAAATTATTTAAACGTATCTGAGCACAATTTACTTTGCTGTTGTGTACCAGGGACTTAAGCTTTAGATTGTGATTAGTACAGTCATCATGGGTATGTTTATTATAGCTTTTAAAACTTACCTTGGTAATACTCTTTAGCATCATGGCTTCAAAGTGATATATTGCTTTTCCATCATCAGTTTTGACATTTTTTAAGTATTAAAGAAGAAGGAATTTCCTTAACATTTTCGGCAAACCTTTTCAATGATAATTTTGTAATGTATTCTTCAGTTGTTGAAAAGTATATAGTATGGAAACACTGTTCTTAGAAGGTAGCTGGCTTTTATGCATAGAATAGCAGGGAAAGCGTAATAGACTTAAATTTTTTTAAAACTTCATTCTTAGAAAAAGGAGAACAAAAAACCCCTTTGTAATCTTGCCACTTTTTTATTCTTAGGTATGCTTTTTATTTCGCTTTTGGTAACTTGTAATTTGAGATCACAGTTATTAGGTGTATTTCTGCATTTTCTATATCACTCCCAGATGCCACAGTATTAGTTTTTATCACTGCATATTTTATGAAATGTCAGCCTTCTGTTGGCTGTTCACGCAGCATTGTTAGTGATCAAAGACACAACATAAAGGAGAGGAATCTAAACAGTTGGCTTATCTTTGTCCTTCACTGTGACAAAGATACTTTAAAATTATCTTATAAAAAGTCAAATAAAGGCATCATTTGACATGAAATGAAAGGATAAATGTCTTTGTTTTTTAGTTAAATAAAATCTTAAAATGTTTAATATCAAGAAATCCAGTTATAAAGAGAAATGATTTCTAATTGTGCTAAGTTTTCCTTTGTAAGGAATGAGGGTAATGTATGTGGTGTGGTGGCAGTGCTGTCCCTACGAAAGGCCCCACAATTTTTAACAACACATAAAGTGACTCAGTTTAAATTCTTAGTTTTTGTTACTCAACGTACATCCTAGAAAAGTGGTTTTTAGTTTTAGTATGGGCATTAGACTTTACGTGATCTTATTTATTATTGTCTTGAATTGACTTACTTTCTAGATTAAAACTTTATTCTATAGATTTACAGATTCTTTTTTCTCTAGTTCAGTTTCAAGGTTAACGTGTAGAGTGGGAGAAAATTCTCAAAGCCTGAAAGAAAATCTATAAGAATAGAAGTCTTGAATGATTTTCATCAGCTGTTGTGTATGCACACCACAGCAGTTGGTTCAATCAATTTTATGTTTTGGGATGCTTTTATTAAAATGAGCTGCTGCTTTCAGTAAATCATTGAGAAAGATGCTGGCTTTATGCGTCCTGTTTTGGGTGGCGGTGTGGCAGTGGTCGTTTCTCTCTGTAGCCTTGTGAGTCACTGAAGGTGGAGACGACTCCTGACCGCCGCAGACTTCAGTGCGTTTCCGTGTCATTGGTGTGGGTGTTTCCAGACAGAAGTAGGATGCGGGTTTAGACTTAACGTGATTTTTGTATAGACACTTGCACTTTTATGGCAACATGCAGGAGACTGTCATTTCTAAAGAAAAATAATTGTTAGCAGATAATAATGATTTTAGTATCTTGTTTTTATTGTACACAGTTTCAGTTTTTATAGATGATTGAAAGCTTCATTGTATTCATCTGGGAGAATCTGACTTTTGAAAAGCAGTTTGAAGGAAAGGTAGTGGATACTTAGAAGTTCAGTTCAGTTCAGTCACTCAGTTGTGTCCGACTCTTTGCGACCCCATGAATCCCAGCACGCTAGGCCTCCCTGTCCATCACCAACTCCCGGAGTTCACTCAAACTCATGTCCATTGAGTTGGTGATGCCATCCAGCCATCTCATTCTCTATCGTCCCCTTCTCCTCCCGCCCCCAATCCCTCCCAGCATCAGAGTCTTTTCCAGTGAGTCAACTCTTTGCATGAGGTGGCCAAAATATTGGAGCTTCAGCTTCAGCATCAGTCCTTCCAATGAACACCCAGGACTGATCTCCTTTAGAATGGACTGGTTGGATCTCCATGCAGTCCAAGGGACTCTCAAGAGTCTTCTCCAACACCACAGTTCAAAAGCATCAATTAAGTTAGGGGCCTCTTTTTTGTCGTAAGGTGCCCAGAACTCTGCCAGAGTGAGGTCCCCTGTTTGACAGCATTGCTATTACCTGCGAGCTTGCTGGAAATGCAGAATATGGGGGCCCAAACCCATGCCTGCTGAATCAGAATCTGTATTTTGATCAACGTTACCAGCTAATTTGTATACGCATTAAAATTTGAGAAACTTCTCAGCCAAAACCTCTCCTTTTCTCTGCATGTGTGTGTTGTAATTGTGAAGTGGCAGATTGGAATTAGTTGGTCATTGGCTGTTCAGGGGTTGGAGGAGATGATAGGAAATCGACATTAGAATTTTCATGGGGCCCTGAAGTAGGCAAGTATTTGATCTAGAACTCTCCAGGGCTTTGGTCTTTAATTACAGTTAAAATCTGCGGCTCTTCTGTATTACAGGGGGGAAGCTTCACAGGACTCGGCTGATGTTGAGCAGTTGGTTTCTTTTGGTTCTTCAGTCTTGATAAGCTCCTGATAATCTGGTGCTTTCCCCCAGTGACCTTGTAGCAGCATTTCTATAGTGTATAGTCTGTGGCATGTTTTTCCAGGTCAAGCTCTGAGTAGAAAAGCCTGTGGTCAGGTAAGTTTAGAAAGCACGGTATACTTTGTTCCTCTTTAAGAGAATTACAGCATATATTGATTTGTATTAAAAAATCTTAAGAACCTGGTGTAGCTTTATTCAGTGTAGCATTTTCCAAATTCACTTGACCGTAGCATCCGGCATCCTTTTTCTTTTTAAAAAAAAAAAACAAAACACAACCATTCTTATCTTTCAGCATATGCACACACTGGCTTCTTTCCAGTACTTATTTTTCTTAATCAAAATAAGAGATGAAGACCCCTTTTGAAATTGTCATGATGGTTATGCCACAAAAACCACACTTTCCAGTATTGTTATTTGTGAGAATGCTACTATTACAGCCGTTGTCTGCTGAAGGGACTGAGCATGGCAGACACTTCCAGATCTAGAACAACTGAAAGAGCATCTTCTAGAAAGTGAATGCTGACCAGATCCCAGTCAGATTTGGTGGGCAAGTGGAAGGGAGGACATGGAGCATTCTCAGTATTTGCTAGAATCAGGAAAGCCATGAGCAAGAGATGAAACAAGTTAAATATTTCAGCTCAATGAATGGTTACTGAAATCCTAAATAGAGAGTAAGCCAGGTGCCTATTGGAGTAAGTAAAGTATTGTCCAAGCTGGAATCAAGATTGCCGGAGAAATATCAATAACCTCAGATATGCAGATGACACCACCCTTATGGCAGAAAGTGAAGAGGAACTAAAAACCTCTTGATGAAAGTGAAAGAGGAGAGTGAAAAAGTTGGCTTGAAGCTCAACATTCAGAAAACAAAGATCATGGCATCTGGTCCCATCACTTCATGGCAAATAGATGGAGAAACAGTGGAAACAGTGTCATACTTTATTTTTTTGGCCTCCAAAATCACTGCAGATGCTGATTGCAGCCATGAAATTAAAAGACGCTTACTCCTTGGAAGGAAAGTTATGACCAACCTAGACAGCATATTAAAAAGCAGAGACATTACTTTGCCAACCAAGGTCCATCTAGTCAAGGCTATGGTTTTTCCCGTGGTCATGTATGGATGTGAGAGTTGGACTGTGAAGAAAGCTGATCGCCGAAGAATTGATGCTTTTGAACTGTGGTGCTGGAGAAGACTCTTGAGAGTCCCTTGGACTGCAAGGAGATCCAACCAGTCCATTCTAAAGGAGATCAGTCCTGGGTGTTCATTGGAAGGACTGATGCTAAAGCTGAAAGTCCAATTCTTTGGCCACCTCATGCGACGAGTTGACTCACTGGAAAAGACTGATGCTGGGAGGGATTGGGGGTGGGAGGAGACGGGGACGACAGAGAATGAGATGGCTGGATGGCATCACCGACTTGAAGGGACGTGAGTTTGAGTGAACTTCTGGAGTTGGTGATGGACAGGGAGGCCTGACGTGCCGTGACTCGTGGGGTCGCAAAGAGTTGGACATGACTGAGTGACTGAGCTGTACTGAAAGTATAGTCCAGTAAATGTATGAGAGCTGAAATCCAGGAATTTCCAGCTAAACGATTTTCCAAGGGGGTTTGTAGGAAGTAAAGTTGGCCATTGTACTGTGTGCTGGAGAGCCTGAGGCAAGAAGCAGCTTGGTGTTAGAGGAAAGAATCTTAGGAGAGAATTTCAAAAGGCGGATAGGAAAGACCAGACAACCTTGGAGCTGCAGTGTTAGTCGCTCAGTCGTGTCTGACTCTTTGTGACCTGCCAGGCTCCTCTGTCCATGGGGTTTCCTGGGCAAGAATACTGCAGTGGGTTGCCATTCCCTCCTCCAGGGATCTTCCCGACCCAGAGATCGAACCCAGGTCTCCTGCATTGCAGGCAGATTCTTTAACGTTTGGGCCACCCGGGTTAACATCCCAAATGCAATGTACTGTGATAGTTGACATCAGTGCTAGACTTCGGAGTCTCTAAAGAGGGAGAGGGCTCAGTTCCTGATGAGTTCACGTCATGAGACCTCACTTTCTTCAACTTACCGTGGGAATAATATGGTAGAAAAAATTGCAAATGGTGTCTTAACAGATAATTTAAGAATAGTGTTCTCTTTACCTCATTTATCATTCCCTTCCTCCCTTCAAACACGCGGACACATGCACAAGTTTTTTTCCCTGAGCTTGGAGCAAGGATTGCATTTATGTCTGAAAGCCTGTCAGTGTGTACTCCTAATAGGGGTGCTCTTGTCCACATCTCTAGTATAATATTCAGCCTCAGTAGCTTGAATATATTTATATCTACTCTGTTGTCGATATTCCAGATTTCTCACGTGAAACCATAATATTCCTCACGGAAGCATTTTCTCCCTTCAGTAAGTGTCAAGTCTAGGACTGCACATTGTGTTTAACTGTTTTCTCTCTTTTGCCTTGTGTAATTTGAAGTGGTCACACAGCCTTTCTTTTTTTATGACGTTGACATTTTTGAGTGATTCAGCCCTTCATTCGTCTTGTCTGTCTATCACTCCTCATTTGGATTGTCTGCCGTCTCCTCATGATTAGATTTGGGTTCTGCATTCCAACCAGAAGACTGCAGAAATGATGCTATATCCTCTTTGGGATGTCACAGCTAGAGGCACACTCGGAATGTTACCCGTGATCATTCAGTCAGAATGTTGCCAGATTTCTCCACTATAGAGTTCAAGGTTTTTGTTTTGTTTTGTTTCCTTGTAACTATAATAAGCAGTCAGTTGGGAAACACTTTAGAATCATGCATATATCCTGGTCCTTATCAAGATTTTCATCTAGATTTAGCTTCTGTTGAGGATTCTTGCCTGGTGTCCTTTTCCTGTAGTGGGTGTAAACTGCTGACTTTCCAGTTTCAGCCCTCCTCCTAGTCAGTGACAGCGTTCTTCTGTAAGGAAAACCGTTCTGATCGGTGGACTCACTTACTTATTCATGCGGTCATTTACTATTGGTATGAGCGCATGGATGTCTGTTATTTTCAGTGGTTCATAATTCATTACTTATTGTAATGCTCAAATTGTCCAAGTTTGGTTTAGTAGAAGTACATGGCATTCCCCCATCACATTTTTGAGTGCTTTCTTACTTTCTGGCAAAGCAAGTTGTCACAGACTTATCTCTGATCTGTTCGGCCCTGGCAGCTCTTAGCCATTTCCCTGAGGAACTCTGATTGCTTTTAGTGGGGTAGTAGTATCAGTGGACTGTACTCATCACTGTGGGGTCGTGGCTTTAGGCCCTTTTAGAGGAGAGAGTGCCCATAGAAAGTATGGGTGTATGTATACATACACATCTGCATTGATAAGAAGTATAAACAGACATCCATACTGGTAAACACACACATGCACATTTCAGAAATCTTAGTTCACATCAGTATCTCTAGTTCTTCTGCAGGGTTCTTTCTTGTCTTCCACTTCTCCATATTTACATGTTCCTTCTTTCACAGCAAGAACACTGACTTCCAATTCAGTATTAACACACTAAGTTCTTTGTGCAACTCAATAACCGATCTAAGATCATTTCAGAATTGGTTCATTATGGTGTTAGAATGAACGTGTTTACCAGCAGTTTCACCAGTTCCAGAGTTATTTGAAGTTCTCCCTCCTCACCCCACTCAATTCTGTGTGTATATGTAATCAAATGCCGTGTTCTCAATTACTAGGATGACTTCTTTCTTTTTTACCCCCTAAATGTGAATATAGCTGAGTTCGCTCATTTCAGTTTTCTTTTACCGTCACATCATTGTTGATTTAACTTTTTAAATATGTGGAAACTTATTGACTTTTCCAAAAAATAAGATTGTATGAAAAAGTCCTTCCATATCCCCCATTTACTCAATCCTTTACAGGTAAACACCTTTACTGGGTGTTTTTTTTTTTTTGGTTCATTCTTCCTTTTATACAGATAAGCAGGTAACTTTTATTACATTTTTTATTTCCCCTTTGTTATAAAAAATGTAGTATACTATATATGTTCTTCAGCAATTTGCTTGTTTTCATTTATCAATCTCTTGGAAATCATATCAGTTTTAGAGATTTCTCATTAGAAAACTGAGATCATAGCATCCAGTCCCATCACTTTATGGCAAATAGATGGGGAAACAGTGTCAGACTTTATTTTTTGGGGCTCCAAAATCACTGTGGATGCTGATTGCAGCCATGAAATTAAAAGACACTTACTCCTTGGAAGGAAAGTTATGACCAACCTAGACAGCATATTAAAAAGCAGAGACATTGCTTTGCCAACAAAGCTCTGTCTAGATCCAATGGTCATGTATGGATGAGAGAGTTGGACTATAAAGAAAGCTGATTGCTGAAGAATTGATGCTTTTGAACTGTGGTGTTGGAGAAGACTCTTGAGAGTCCCTTGGACTGCAAGGAAATCCAACCAGTCCATCCTAAAGGAGATCAGTCCTGGGTGCTGTTTGGAAGGACTGATGTTGAAGCTGAAACTTAATACTTTGGCCACCTGATGCGAAGAGCTGACTCACTGGAAAAAACCCTGATGCTGGGAAAGATTGAGGGCAGGAGAAGAAGGGGACGACAGAGGATGAGATGGCTGGATGGCATCACTGACTAAATGGACATGGGTTTGGGTGGACTCTGGGAGTTGGTGATGGACAGGGAGGCCTGGAGTGTTGCGGTTCATGGGGTTGCAAAGAGTCGGACACGACTGAGTGACTGAACTGAACTGAACTGAACTAAGGTTTATTCAGCCAGTCTCTTACATGTGGATTTTAAAGTAATTTCTAGTATTGTGCAATTGCAAATAATGCTATGATGAATATACTTGTGTATATGCATTTTCACATTGTTGCAGGTTTATCTTCAGGGAAATTCTTGGAAGTGGGCTTACTGATTCAAAGTGTAAATGCTTCTGTAGTTTAATTAGATACTTGCACGGTTCCTTTGCTGGGCTGGTGTTTACCACTTT
Source organism: Moschus berezovskii (assembly GCF_049115385.1). Classification (NCBI taxonomy): domain Eukaryota; kingdom Metazoa; phylum Chordata; class Mammalia; order Artiodactyla; family Moschidae; genus Moschus; species Moschus berezovskii. The sequence goes on along the minus strand of NC_142460.1, from coordinate 12,630,830 downwards.
GCATTTCCAGTAGGAGTGTCAGGAGTGCCTGTTTCCCTATAGCCTTGCCAACAGTATACTGTGAAAGTTTGGGATGGTTCTCAATCTCATAGATGAAAAATGATATCTCAGTGTACATTTTGAATTTTATTATGAGTGGAACTGAATGTCTTTTCGTCTGTTTAAAAACCACTTTCTATAGGTCTTTTTCAGAAAGTTGTTTGTAGTGATATTAACCATTTATTCAATGAGTTATAATACAAATGTTTTCTTCTGGTTTGTCATCTCTATTTTGATCTTGCTTTTAGTATTTTTGTCATGTAAAAGTTTTATGTTTGTATTTTAGTTCTCGTTAGAGTTTTCTTTTTATAACTCTCAGGGTATAGGGGAAATTGAGCTTGTATGGTTTCATTCAGTTCAGTTCAGTTGCTCAGTCATGTCCGACTCTGCAACCCCATGAATCACAGCACGCCAGGCTTCCCTGTCCATCACCAACTCCCGGAGTTCACTCAAACTCATGTCCATCGAGTCAGTGATGCCATCCAGCCATCTCATTCTCTGTCGTCCCCTTCTCCTCCCACCCCCAATCCCTCCTAGCATCAGACTCTTTTCCATTGAGTCAACTCATCGCATGAGGTGGCCAAAGTATTGGAGTTTCAGCTTTAGCATCAGTCCTTCCAATGAACACCCAGGATTGATCTCCTTTAGAATGGACTGGTTGGATCTCCTTGCAGTCCAAGGGACTCTCAAGAGTCTTCTCCAGCACCACAGTTCAAAAGCATCAATTCTTTGGCGCTCAGCTTTCTTTATAGTCCACCTCTCACATCCATACATGACCACTGGAAAAACCATAGCCTTGACCAGACGGACCTTGGTTGGCAAAGTAATGTCTCTGCTTTTCAATATGCCATCCAGGTTGCTCATAACTTTCCTTCCAAGGAGTAAGCGTCTTTTAATTTCATGGCTGCAATCAGCATCTGCAGTGATTTTGGAGCCTAAAAATATAAAGTCTGACACTGTTTCCACTGTTTCCCCATCTAGTTCCCATGAAGTGATGGGACCAGATGCCATGATCTTGGTTTTCTGAATGTTGAGCTTCAAACCAACCTTTTCACTCTCCTCTTTCACTTTCATCAAGAGGCCTTTGAGTTCCTCTTCCCTTTCTGCCATAAGGGTGGTGTCATCTGCATATCTGAGGTTATTGATATTTCTCCCGGCAATCTTGATTCCAGCTTGTGCTTCCTCCAGCCCAGCGTTCCTCTTGATGTACTCTGCATATAAGTTAAATAAGCAGGGTGACAATATACAGCCTTGACGCACTCCGTTTCCTGTTTGGTTTCATTACTCACACCTACGTCTCTGGCCTGTTTAGCGTTTGTCTGTGAGTATGGCGTGAGAACAGACCCAGTTGTTGCCTTTCTCTTCCCCCACACGCCCGTCCATTCGCTTGGAGGCCCGCTCTTCGCTGCTGCTCTGAGGCGCCGCTTTGCCGCAGCTCAGTCTGGTTTTGGGCTTTGTGTTCTATCGCCCTGGTCTGTCTGTCTCTTCAGTTGTACCATGCTGTTTTAAGTACAGAGGCCTTGCAGTATATTTTGATTGGAGTTGCCACCACCTGTTTCTTTTGAGTGTGTGCTAACTTTTCCTGAATTTTTCTTTTCCATTTGAACTTCAGTATAACATTGTCTAGCTCAAGTTAAATTTGTAAATTTATGACATGTTGATGTTGAGATGTCCCAGCCAAGGACAAGGTTTTATTTTCCCCTATTTCATTTAGGCCTACTTTTGTGTCTTTAAGAGTGTTTGTTCATGTAAGTTTGAACATTTCCATTTATTCCTATAGTTAACATTGTTTATTACTATTTTAAATGGGAATTTCTTATTCATTAGCTATCCTATCTGATGTTATTTGTATATGTGAGTGTTACTGGTTTTTGCATGTTTATCTTACATCTTGCTCCCTTGCTGAATTATTTTGTTTTTTTAGTTTCTTCATTGATTTTCTAGGGTTTTCCATCTCATCTGCACCTGGTCATCTGCAAATAGATTTTGTTTTTTCTTTTCTAATTCTTATGTTTTTTTTTTTAATGTTTTTAGTGGTTTTCTCTATTCTGATTTCAATGATTAATATGTCCAGGAAAAAAGTAATAGTGGTCATAGGGAGCCTTCATCTCTGTTTTTGACCTTAGTAGGAATGAATGTTACATTGAGAGGTGTCCATGTGAGAAAAGATAGAAGTACATGAAATAATGCGCTGTTCCCAGGGCTTGAGAGGCACTCTGTTTGTTTACATGTGCATTTATGTGTCTTATAGATCACTCTCTAATGCCTCTCTTCCCTTTCCTAGCGAAGTATTATGAAGGGGTTATCTCTGGCAACTGTTGACCTTCATTTCCTCACCTTCCACTCTGACTCCTCCAACAGCTCCGTTCTGGTTTCCCTGTTGTCTCAATTAAGGCCACCTCTATGACCTCTGTGTTACTACATCTCATGGGTGTCTTTGTTCTTATCTTTGTCTTACTTTCTTCCTTTTCCTCTCAGTAACATTGCAGACCATGCCTTCTTCTAACTGTGCTCTTCTGCTACTGTAAAATCACATTCTTCTGCTTGTTCCTTTTCAGTTTTCTAGCTCCTGTTTTTCTACTTCATTTCTAACAGCATGTCCTAGGCTGCTTCTTTTATAATTCTAGTCTGTCTTTTTGAGCTTTATGTATATTAGCTTTCAAAGCAAACCTGTGGCCTGAATTTTCATTACAGTTATAAATAAGTTATTACAGTTATTCTGAGAGTAACGTTGCTAATCTACACCTGTCTTCTGAAATGAAGATCTACACATCAACCTGCCTGTTTAATGTCTCTTTCCACTTTGAGATGTCGAATCACTTCACAGTGTTAAGTTCTAACTCCTCTCTCAAATGCCTCTAGTTTTATTTAAGTGACTAATATCTTTATATCTCTCATTGTAAAAGCTGGACGTCTGAGCCTCTTTGTTGATCCTTCGTTTTCACTCATGGTCTTTATCTGCTGCATTTTCAGGTTGTGTTGATTATCTATGCTCTCAAGTTTTCTCTAGCCAAGGGAAAGGGAAACCCAGACAGAAGAAACTTCAGGAGTAAAGAATAGAGACATGTTTGGTAGAATACATAAGGTGGAGACGTACAAGTAACATTAGAGATAACTGACACTCAGGTTGTCAAGAGTGCTGATTGCAAGGGTGTGGGATTGGTGTTCCTCCTTCGGCATGCACTGCCGTCCGCTGCCACAGGGACTGTCCGGAGCAGCATGGGGGTCTCATGGGAGGCCACACCCAGCCAGCGGGCATTGTCAACTTCGGGGGTGACCTGCATGCCAGTTAGGCCTAGTTCTTGAGATCCAGGCAAGGACTGAAGACATGAAGACAGCAGGGGGTGACTGGAGGCGTGGGATCTGAGTGAGACTGCTAAGGCAGGAAAGCAGCCAGGGGCGCAGGCCGGGAGGAGGGGAGTGAAGCTAGAGGGGAGTCCTAGAGAACCAGAGAGAGCTATCCTGGAGAACCCCGACAGATTCGTAAGGTGGCAGTGTCAGAACAGGGGTCAGACATTGAGGGGTCTATTATTGGGGGAAAAAAGTTACAGAAACAAAGAACTCAGAATGCGAGGAAGGAGATCCTAGATATTAGGGCTGCAGAGACATCAGGGAGTATAAGGACATGGGAAAGGACGTTACCCTTGCAGTTTAAGAGTGCAGTAACTTGGAAAGGGCAGGAATTATATAAAAAAGGATTTGTGCTTACAATGTTGAAGGAAAATGTTCTATAAGCAAAATGAGAAGTTTTTAAAAAGTTAGAGTAATGCTAGTATTTTGCTATACTTTGAAAAATTTTATAAAATGTAAAATAAGTGCAGTTTAACAAAATCCATCATGGATTGGAAATACAATCAGTGATAGGAAGTGATAAGTATGCCGAACTGGCCCTTTAAAATGCTGTGGTATTTGTAAACAGTGGGAAGGAATCCTCTGGAAGCAAGTAGTGAAACCTCCCAGATTTTCACATGATAATCAGATGTAGGAAGCAAAATGTCGGGAAAGCAAAAGGTGAGGAATAAGTGCAGAAACACCATTGCAGGCTGCACGGTGGCAGGGACCTGGCAGCCTGTAGTAGTTTTTTTTTTTTTTTTCGAAGAAATACGGGCTTTAATGAAGATTCTTTCCCTTTGGTATAAGTGCTGTTGTTCAGTCGCTCAGTCATGTCCGACTCTTTATAACCCCATGGACTGCAGCATGCCAGCCCTCCCTGTCCATCACCAACTCCTGGAGTTTACCCAAACCCATGTCCGTCGAGTCAGTGATGCCATCCAACCATCTCATCCTCTATCATCCCCTTTCCTCCCGTCTTCAATCTTTCCCAGCATCAGGGTCTTTTCTGATGAGTCGGCTCTTCTCATCAGGTGGCCAAAGTATTGGAGCTTCATTTTCAGTGTTAGTCCTTCCAATGAATATTCAGGATTGATTTCCTTTAGAATTGACTGGTTTGATCGTCTTGCCATACATGGGACTCTCAAGAGTCTTCTCCAACACCGCAGTTCAAAAGCATGAAGTCTTGAGCACTTAGCCTTAGTGTGGTCTAACTCTCACATCCATACATGACCACTGGAAAAACCATAGCTTTGACTAGACGGACCTTTGTTGGTTCTCAGTGAAACCTGTGAAAACATGCAAACAAAAAGAACAGAAAAAAAGGGAGGCGAGGATTTGGGTAGTGCGCTCTCTGTTACCCACAAGGCCTTTATGGAGACAGAGCGGGGCGGGCTCCGCCTGCTGCTGCAGGGTCCACCCTGGAGCAGGGGCTCAGTGACTGCAGGTTCTCAGGGATGCCGCCTCCTGTGAAACAGCAGCCAAGCGCTTGCCCCCCTGCCCTGTGGGGGGGCCACGTGTCTTCTGTCCTAGCTCACACCCCCTTCGCTCTGTCTCAGGCCTCTCTAGTAGAGAAAGATGCCACAGGCTCCAGCTGCCTCGCGGGCCGGAGTGAGGGAAACGCCAGTGTCACCGCTGTGTATTACGCTGGCTGTGGGTTTTTCAAAGATTCATTCCATTCACTTCATCACTTTAAGGTAGTTTTCTTGTTTTTCTAGTTAAAATTCGTTTTTGATGTAAAAAAATCATGAATGGCATTGAGTATTATCAAAATTTTTTTTCTGAGACTCCTGAAATGATGCTATAGTTTTGCTTCTAATGGGTTGTGTGTGTGATGTGGAGTGTTTTACTGACTGAAAACCTCCAGAACACTTCATACATAAAATGATTTGTAGTCTGTTCTTCAAGAAATGAGTAGTCACTTTGCTCCATGGTTGCATAGGTCTTGTTTTGAATCCTGAAGGTTGTGGATTGATGACAGCTCTTCAGAAATCAGCAAGAATGAAATGGATTTGGGGAGTAAGACGGTCAACTCTGAATTTGCACATGTACTCTACTTTTTTTTCCCTTTAAGCTCAATTTTGATTTCTTTTTCTTAACAATCTCTGATATCTGTAGGTTTCAAATATGGAAAAAAAAAGCATAGGTGCCAGGTGTATTAAGTTATTAACTAGGATGAGTACAGAAAATTGATAATGCAGTTTCTAATTTATATGGATGTTCAAGTAATAGTGTAGGTCATGTTGGAGGGAGGCTGAAATCCCCATAAGTCATTATGTAAAACTTTAAAATGGACTAAGTTTGTATTCCATTTTTATTTACTACAGTTTCACGGAGTTTTTACATAGTGAACAGGAGATGTTAATTTGCAGTTTGTATTAATGGATTATAATGACCTCAATCTAATAATACTGTATTAACTGTCTTGCAAATAATGATGATTTTTAAAAATGATTACTTTTAAAATCAATAGTTACCTGACTTTTTGGATCACTTCAGTGGAGTATTAGCTGTATATTACTTTCCAAAAGGTATTCTGGAAGATACTTGATTTTAATCTAATAACTATAGCAGCTTTTGCATGGTTAATCATTTTCCTCAGTAAAATTAAATTAACTGTTGGGGGGAATTTGATTAAGCCATTTCTTCTCAGTTTTCTCCTCTTTCTTATTATTTTGTGCGGTTTAGCCAGAGTTTGAATTTCCTTTTTTATCGAAAGCCATTGGTGTGTATTGGGATCCTTCTTTGGGGCCATGATGTGATATAGTACTTTGGGGTTATTTGTTGTCATTATTGTTGTTTTTGTCAGGGTAATAATTACCCATTTGTCAAAAATGTATGTGTGATTTAAGCAAGAAGATTTTTTAAATGTGTGAGCTGCACCCTTATAAAGCTTTAGTATTATAAAGTGCTATATTTAACTTTTCTGAAGGAATATAATTCTGTCATCTTGAATTACAGTAAACCAAACATTTCTTATGCTAATTATTTTAATGTCATTTGTATATTCAAAATTATGAAATAAAAATTTCCATATTAATAATTACTAATCCTGATTTTCCTTACCAAAATGCTATGCCAGTCCTTTATCTGATGTTATACTTACTATAATAGTCTCATATTTCATTTATTATAGGTAACCAAAGATTTGAGTCAAAAAATAAAAATACTTGATGAAAATTAAATCCTACTGAGAAACTTACGATTGACTTTATGGAGGAAAGGGCAGGGAGGTGGCCAGTAGGGTATTGATGAAATAAAAAATCCATTTTCCTTGTGCTCTGGTGTATCGCAGTTTAGAAGAAGGAGCCTAGCAAGATAAATGGGCCAGGAATTACAGAGCAGGCTTGTATGATTTATCATTATTTTTCAGGATATAATACAGTAGTCACAATAATTTGGTGAATGATCTTCATCTTTGTGTGAAGAAGTCTATTCAGTACCATGAAAACATCTATTATTTTATGCGGTATAAATACAATTCCCGTATTGCTTTGCTGGATGTTAACAAAGCCCCCTCCCCCTTTGTTTGCATGAATCGCAGAAGCCTCACAAGACTTGTCTGCCACAGTCGCGCATGCTATTCTGTACATGTTAATGTTTACTGTTATGCTTCCCCAAAATGATACACACTCAGCTGATCTTTAATCACCCAAGTTGATAAAATGAGCCTCCACGTGTGGTGAAATTTGTTCTCCTATCTGACCACATTTTCTGGTTCCTGAAAGACTATCATTTTTCTTTTTAAAAATATTTGCTCCTGTTTTCTGTGTCCAAGCAAACTGGCATAATCAAAATGAGCTGTAAGTTCAGAAAATTCTCACCAGCAGAATTCTAGTTGCTAAAAATGACAGGTTAAACTAAACATTTTTAGTACATATAATTCATTTCTGCTAAGACTTGAAGTCCTGAAAATTCTGGGATTTTCTTAGGGAAATTCTCCTTAAAGTTTGCTTGTGTATGGTTTTGTAGAAATATATTATGTAACTAATATTTGTTATGGTTTAAGAGCTTGACTGTTTAAAAAAAAATCAAGGGACTTTCCTGGTGATCCAGTGGCTGGGACTCTGGTCCCAATGTGGGGACCTGGGTTCAAACCCTGGTTAGGAAACTAGATCCCACGCGCTGCAACTGAAGTTACGGGTGTCATAACTAAGACCTGGCACCGCCAAATAAATTAAGTATTTAAAAAAAATCAAGTTTGTGAGTCACTCATTCATACAGATACATTGGCGTTACTAACTGTGTGAAAGCTTGGCGGTCCAGTTCATTCGAAGATGCAGCTCAGCTGCTTTGCAAATAGGTCTTGCTCTGGTGAGAAGTAAACTTAGTACTGGAGAGAACTGAGTCATTCTATAGATGGATATTTTGGACAGGCGGGAGCCTGAGCTGAACTCAGAGTATCATAGCTTAGCAAATTAAAAAAGTTATGTGATGCAGTTTCTAGGCATCAAATCTTGGTTAAATTAAATAGAACTCAAGACAGACTAAGCTACTAGGGTCGAAATAGAGGATTCGTAGTTAAAAAAAATACACCACAGTATTTTTTGAACTTAGTATTTATCTTTTAAAATTCTCATACTTGAGAATTAAACTGTTTCCTAAAAGTAATTTATGCATATTAATAACATAATATGTACATGATTGAATCTTGTTACCTTGTGAGCTGTTTTCTAGTCAGTGGTATTCCTTTAACAGCTAGAAAAAGTGACTTAAATATAAAACCTACTCCGTCATTTTAAACGTGTTCTGACTGAAGAACTCAGGTGTCCAAAACAAGTCTAGCCTTCTGGCAATAGTGACGAGTTCTTCATAAGGAAATTCTGGAATTGCTTTGTACAAGTGTTTCTATAATCTCTTTGGAATTCTTTCCAAGTGGTTGTGTCAGCTTTGGATGTGGGGTGAAATAGTCCATAGATCTGAATTTTCTATAAGTTTTATTATCGTTTATTCTTGGAATTGTAATTTTCTTTTTGAAGACTTATTCTGAGAGCTTTCTGTATTTGTTGTACATTTATACTAATGAGGCTTAGGATGTGTTTTTGGCCAACCTGAACACTAATTTGGGGATATTTGAGAAGGAATGCCATTAAAACTATCTGTTTGTTTCCCCAGTGTATATGTATGCATGGTCTATCAGGGATAACATGTTGAAAACTATTTAGAAAGTAGTTGTTTAGAAAGTTTAATCTTAAATTAATGCCTGTCACATTGATACATGTGTGATCTTTCTGTATCTGTTTTGCTGAACTATTAGTTTCAAACTTACTAAACAAGTAACCTGATACAAAATTTAAAATTCAGCTGGATAATTTATACCAACAAGTAGCTCAAAGTGAGATGTGTGAATTATAGAGATCACAACTTGGCAACAATTTTAAAGCGAGTCCTCAGTGGAGATATCTCTAGGCTTGCACTGGTGTGTTCAGAACTGAGGAGACTTTCTAAAATAAAGTGAAACCTCAAATACATGAGGAATTAGTGGCGTGATCTGTTTTCTAAATTTTTTTTTACTCAGTGAAGTTAGTTTACTTAATATTACAAAAGTGAGCAGAATTAAAATTGAGACCACTCATTTGTTATTTATTTTGTCCTCAGCATCCCTTTTTCAGGAGGGCAAGATTCTGAGATAGGCATGTCTATGAAGTCATGTGTATTCAGTAGTTTCTGCTTTTATCCTTAATCAGCCTTTTTTCTTATCTCTTTTTCCTCTCACCTTAAAATTTTAAAAGCTCCTTTTATGGCAGAAATAACCTGCCTGCCTGCTGCGTTCGGCGCCCTGGAGATGGATCGCTCCTCTTTCTCGCCTCCCATCTCTGTGTCTGGGTCACGCCTCTGGCTCTCACTGCTCCCTTTGTGTAGCCGCTGTTCTAGTCCAGCTGTCGGCATTCTGTCCTACTGCTGGAGCTATCTTTCTCAAATACTCACTGTGCTGTGCTGTGCTCAGCCTCTCAGTCATGTCCAGCTCTGTGCGACCGTAAAGACTGTAGCACGCCAGGTCCCTCTGTCCATGAATACTCCCAGCAAGACTGCTGCAGTGGGCTGCCTTTTCTGCTCCAGGTGATCTTCCTGACGCAGGCGTGGAACCCGTGTCTCCTGCATTGACAGGCAGGTTCTTCTCCACGGTGCCACCTGGGAAGCCCTAATACAAACTGCCCAGGGATTGAGTCAGTTAGTTTTCTGTGCTGCTGATCGGTAGCAGCATCACCCAGTTTAGGTTTCTTTTCTCTCTTTTCTGAGAAGGTGCTTATAGGCAGGGAGGCCAGTAAAGGAGCAAGAGTTTGGCAGTAAAGTAAGTGATGACCAAGTTTTGAGCCACAATAAAGAAAAAATACATATGTTAAATAATTGAGTCCTTTGTAGAGCTAACTTATCTGTTCTCTTCTGGTTTTAATTAGTTTTGTGCACTTCTGTTTTCTGAAAACTAAAGCTTCCTCAGAATTCTGGAATAACTTGGGACAGTGACTGCTTTTCATAGGCTTTCCTCCAGTGCAATCAACTATAGTTTGAGTTTTTCTCTCTGTAGTTTGAACAAAATAAATTAAGAGTTTTTATTGGATAAGAGGTGTCAGGCAGGTGATGTTACAAAAAGGCAATAGATTAAAAAAGGGACTCTGAAACAAATGAAATAACATAAGGAGGAGGAGTTAATGAGATGTGGAATAATTTAATAAGTCTGGAACTCAGAATTTAGAATACAGAGTAAAATTATGGATGATGCTTAAAGTTGGACTCTGTTTAGTCTAAAATAATTTCTTCAGAAATCTTATTTGTTTTCATATTAGTTGCAGGAACGTACTTAAAAGAAGGGAATACTTAAAGTATGTTTGTATCCTTATTGTACTGTGAAGGATGTCTACTTTGAAAAGTCCCATGCCTCATGTCTACCATAAGAAATGCACAAAAACTAATATATGCTTAAGTGAATTTTTCATCTTTTTGAGTCAGGTTGAATCTACCTCTTTTTTTATGGTAACCACAGTTCTGGGAATTTTCTAACTCATCTTGGGGATTTAGACTGGTCTCCTGAGATGGAAACGGACCTCTCAGAAAGCAACTCTCAGAAATGACTCAACTTCTTTTGGTCTATTTAGGGTGATTGAGACTGATCTGTTTCTTATTTGTAAGCTAATTTGAACTTGATATCCAAGCTTGACCCTAAATGGATCAGGATACAGAGAAGAGAGTTTACGTTGCCATCAAGAGAAAAATAAGAAGGTATAATACTCAAATAATAAGTTCTCTCTTCTTTAATTATACATACATTGGTGTCTGTTTTGCCTGGAGCTTATGTTTGTGTGGAGTCTAACTTGGTACCAACTATTTGTGAAAAATGAGCCTGACTATTTGAGAGAAAATATACAGTCCAGGGGACTGCACGAGTCAGAAATGACTTAACAACAACAACAAAAACGTCATATGCTATTATAAGAGTTCTAAGATGAAGAGTGATTTTGGAAATGAAGATACGTTTTATAATTCAGACAACCTGGAAGTATTTCATTTACCATAAAAATCAAAGAAAGGGCTTTAGATTGTGTTGGTGCTTTAGGGATCATTGCCTATATAAAGATTTGTAAAACTAAGGGAAGTTATAAACACAGTAAGTAATGATCAGGTGTATTGCACTTAGAATTGCTTTGAATTGAAGTGGCAAAACTGTGGTTAGGACCATATGGCCTCTGGGTTCAGATTTCTTAGTGATAAGGTCTTGGACAAGTTAGTTCCCTTAACTTCCTGTTAACTGTTTCTGTTTGTTTCTTTGTTTTGGTGTAAGGTAGGGTGGGAGTTTTGCTGTTGTTCAGCTGCCAAGTTGTGTGCAACTCTGCAGCACCATGGACTGTGCCAGGCTTCCCTGTCCCTCACCATCTCCTGCAGTTGGCCCAAGTTCATGTCTGTTGAATCAGTGATGCCATCCAGCCATCTCATCCTCTGACACTGTCTTCTCCTGCCCCCAATCTTTCCCAGCATCAGGGTCTTTTCCAGTGAGTCAGCTGTTGGCATCAGGTGACCAAAGTATTGGAGCTTCAGCTTCAGCATCAGTCCTTCCAATGAATATTCAGGACTGATCTGCTTTAAGATTAACTGGTTTGATCTCCCTGCTTTCCATGGGGCTCTCGAGAGTCTTCGCCAGCCCCATGGTTCGAAGGCATCAGTTCTTTGGCACTCTGCCTTCTTTATTGTCCAGCTCTCACATCTGTGCCTGACTACAAGAAAAACCATAGCCTTGACTGTATGTACCTTTGTTGGCAAAGTGATATCTTTGCTTTTTAACACACTGCCTAGGTTTGTTATAGCATTCTTGCCAAGAAGCATTTGTCTTCTAATTTCATGGCTGCAGGTAAGGTGGCATTGAATGAGATACTCCATATAAATATTGATATAATGGTTGAATATTGATATTATTGTCACTCAAGTATGTTTTCAAACAACTTCCTAGTGTAAGTCATGTAGTTAAACAAGCCTGAGTGGATGTTTTCTTTGGTTCAGATGAATACAAGGACACAGTATGTAATAAACTTTAAACTGCTCATATTTAACTTCACACATAAACCTTGAAAGAATAACATCTGTCTTCACAAACTTCAAAATTAAAAAAATTATATTCCCATTAACCTTGGGTGTAAGTTTGGAGTATTAGAATTTTTTAGAGTCCTTAAGCCTCAGGAATGCTGTTTAGGCAGCCCTTCCAGTCCATCAGGTTAATGGGGCAGCCCTTCCAGTCCATCAGGTTAATGGGGTTGCTGGGACAGTAAATGGGGTGTCCACTTGCATAGTGACCGTGGAGGTCCATGTAGAAGGAAGATGGACATCCTTTCATTTTTCCAAGCGATCTGAAGCATCTGGAAGCACAGTAGATGTTTCCTGTCTTGAGTGCTGCTTTGGTGCCACTGTATGTGTAGCATCCATTTGTATCCCTGACAGTGAGATGTAAAGTCTTACTTTTTTTTTTTTTTTTTTATAACTGTTACTGTATTAGGCACTTTTACATATTGTTAACTTTTTTTTTTACTTATCAACAATATATTTTAGTCAGTTAACTTTTGCAACAGTATTTTCCTTATGAACCATTCATCTCCCTTAAACATTGCTATGTCTTTTAACGTGGAAATTCCTGAATGATTTAGTTTAAGACTGAAATTTGTGTTAAGGAAAATCAAATTTGGTAGAGGCATTTTATGTATAGTTGAAACTGCTTTTGTTTAATTACCCTCTTTCTGTTGAAAAGGAACCTTGATAGTAGTAGTTCAGAAAGACGTTTGAAATCTTTATATTAAGTCGAGTACAGTTTAATTGGACTAGATGAAGTGTTATATATATTCAGCAAATAATTTGAAGATTGTGTTCCTGAAAAATGCAGAGTAGTTATTATAGGTTGATAGCTTTGAGAAAGCTTGAAGTCATCTCTTCCACTGCTGTATCCATGTCTTTGGGATGGTCTGCTTCAGGATCTCCATTTTAAGAAGCTTCTTAGATTTTTATTGACACTGAAGTTTGAGACCCACTGCTGAAGTCTCTGTTGACAACTTTAAGATGTCAGCTCTGGCCTTGCAATGGAAGGGATGTATTTATTTATGGGATAAATAAATGGGATGCATTGATGTTATTTGCCTAAGGCATAAAACTTTTAAAGTGCTACCAAAATTTACCAAGAAACTATAGAAGTTATAAAAGTTTTTTTGGGGTCCCTTATAAAAGCTAGAAAAAAGAATGAAGAAGATTAATATATTATTGGAATAGTGCTTTTGTGTTACTTTTTGGTATTTTGACCTTAATTTACTGTATGACTGTTGTTAGCAGATTGAAATGTTCTTGTGAAAACTCTTAAAGCTGTAGTCTTTTTTTGAAAATTGGTTTAGTACTGTTGTTTACATTGTGAAATTAGTGCTTTCAATAAGATTTTGGTTTCCATCTATCCTGAATTCTCCCTCGGAGTGCACAACTTCAAAAATAAAGAGGCGCAGTCAGCAGAAAAAAGAGGTGGTCTGAGCATTTATGCGTTAAATATGCATGTTAATTAGGAAAAAAATTAGAAAAATATGAAAACAGATGTTACATAAATTATTGCAGTCCCAGGGCAGCAGTAACTTATACACTGACAATAATTTTTATATGTGCATGTGTATGTCTATTTCTAGATTTCTCAATGTTTATGCAATTCCATAGAGAATAACTGGAGGAAAAACTGGTATATCCTTTCAGTGAGACTGTGGTAAACATTCCTCTTGCATGTGGCTTGCTGAACAAGTCTAGGCCTAATATGCACTCTTCCTGTAAGCTAACCATCCGTGCTTCCTGATCTTCCCTGTAGTCTTTCCTTCTTGGTTTCTTTGATAGTATGTCAGTGAGATCTTTTAATGGATATGTCCTGTCTAATCAAGAAAGTGAATCATAATCCCAAGCAGTATAGGAAATGTAAAATTGACTGTAGTGTAAAATAAGTCTTTAGGAATAAAACAAATCACAACTTTTGAGGACACTGATTGTAGTGTTACTTTTTCTTTGTTTACAGTTGTAATTTCTGAAGAAATAGCCATCATTCTCTGAGTAGTGTTGACACAGTAGTATGACAATCTATACTAAGTGTTACATAAGCATACATTCATCAAATACACATGTGTTGGAATGATCGATAGATCCTCACATGTCTTTACTCTAAAGAGACATCCGTAATATGAAAATGGTCTGTATTTTTACAAGGGAAAGATGAGAAATAGGGACATGCTTTGTTTCAGTGGTGTGGCAATATTTAGTTCAACCATACAGAGAAGCCATGTGACTAGAGTGCTGTCCAGGGCGCTGCTGCTGTTATCTGGGTGTTTTCCGTTCACAGATTATATAACTTAGAATCATGTTGTTTGTAACTTTTCAGATAAGACTGAACGTTACAATAAGGAAATGCTCCGTCAGAATGTAATAAATCTCTCTCTGTATCTAACAAGCAAACAAAACGCGAGTTAGCCTCAGTTGCAGGGGCATGAGACAGTCTGTAAATCTGTGGGGAGCTCGGTGCTCCACTCGTTTGTGGTCTTCAGAAGTCACACTTGGTCATTTGCTTTTAGTAGCATATGATCTTAAACTGTGTTTTAAGTAATTAATTTCTTTTGATCCCAGGGGTTTTATACATACCTGTTACCATAATGCTTTTCAATTCCATGTTTTTGCTTTATGTTTTACTTTATATTGCCTAAGTATTGTCTTTTTGTGCATATGCTGAGTCACCAATAAGCTGTAAGCTAATACAGAATGAAATCTAGAAAAGAGTGATCATATTGTGTGGTAATTTATTATCCTTTAGCGGTTCTTTATTTTAAATAGATATTTAAGAAATCCTGTTGTTATTCTTGAAAATTTTATGTAGAGATATATCTCTGTCAGATAGGATTTCTGGAAGTGTATTAAAGTATATTACTAAAGGTGATAAATGTTTTTCTGTAGGCAAAAAGGCTATGGAAGTTACTTTTACTTCACAAATAATATTTACTTGCCACACTGATACAACTGTATTCTAATTTTACATTTTACTAGTACTTTGGAATTAATTTTCAGTGGAGTTTTTTCGCATTTGTTTTAAAATGTCAGATTTCCATTTTTTTATGTGATTTTAATACTTATTATTTTATTATATATTAGAGTAGTGCATTTCTTATTTGAACACTTTTACATCACGTCAGTGAAACAAAGTGATAACAGGTGATGTATTTTATATCGAGGTGCTTTAGTTTTTTTTTTTTTTGTATTATAATAGTTTGAGTATTATAAAGTAAGTTTCTTTCTTCTATTTTAGATGATGGAAATGGTTATTATTGTGTAAGCTAACATTTGTCTTCTAAGAGCCAAAAATATGACATACATTTTTTCAGCTTTTTGCATTGATGGCTTTGATTTAGGGGTCCTTTGCATAGGGAGAGGCATCTTTGAAGCTATTTTATTTATTTATTCTCCTAGGTATTTGCTGTTTATCCTGAAGCTCAGCTGAGGCAGAGCTCAGCTGATCTCTATTTCTTGATTGTTTACTTCCTATTGGCCAACCAAGACTTTTATTGGAGAATTCTATTGTATAGAGCCTGACATCATCTGTGGGCCATAACAGGAGCATGCATTTGCAAGTGTCAGTTAGATTTGTGGATCAATAAAGTTTTCCTGAAAGGTAAGTATATGTTCATTTCAAAATGTACGTTTTAAATTCAGTGCTATTAACGTCTGTCTTAGTCTGTTCTGGCTTCTGTAACAAAAATCCCATAGATTTCTGTGACTTATAAATCACAGAAATTTATTTTTTACTGTTTTGGGGACTGGGATGTCTAAGATCAAGATGCTAGCAAATTTGGTGTCTGGTGAGGTTCCACATGCTGGTTCATAGATGGGCATCCTCCTGCTGTGTCTTTACATGGTGGAAGGATAAAAGAGTTCTCTAGGGTCTCTGTTTATCAGGGTACCAATCCCATTTATGAGGGCTCTGCCCTCATGACCTAATCACCTCGCAAGGCCTCACTCCTATGCCATTACGCTGGGAATTAAGATTTAGTTTTGGGGAATGATAAACATTCATTTCATAATAATACCCTTATGATAGTTATCATAATCTGTTTTATAGATTTGTGTACAGAAAATGTGTGTTGATGTGTATGTGTGTGCTGTGTGCTCAGTCATGTCCAACTCTTTGTGACTCCATGGACCGTAGCCCACAAGGCTGCCCTGTCCACTGAATTCTCTAGGCAAGAATACTGGAGTGGGTTGTCATTTCCTTCTCCATGTATGTGTATATGTGTATGTATGTGTTTATACACTTATACTGGGTTTAGATTGCAGACTCCTTCAGGGAATAATGTTACCCTGTAACACAGAGTTCCTTGACAATTTCTTTCCATTTATCTATTGACCCACCAACTTTCAGTCCTTTCTTTTTCTTCATTGTTTTCCTTCTCTCTTAATTAAACTTGCATTGGGCTTTAAAAATATTTTCCCACCAGAATACTTTCAGCCCTTTTCTTACTGAATGCTTTACTTTTTGTATTCTTATCTCTTTTCCTTTTTCTTCACCTTTTTTCTTTCTTTTCTACCTTCCTACCTACATACATTCTGATGTTCATTAAGTTTGTTGAAGTCATTGCAAACTTAGAATGTTTGAACTTGGAGTTGAAGGTATATCAAATAGGTAGTATTGACATTTTTTTTTTTTTACCACAACCCTTAGTAAAGAAATAAATTTTGTGTTTATGAGACATTTTCCTAAGGCATAAATGCACAAATGAAGCTAACAAAGTTGAAGCAGTTCTACCTTGGCTACCTTGAATGTATACTGTGTTCTATTTTATTACATTTTTCGTATACCTCATTTAATATGTACTGATACCCATAATTACACTTATTTCCCTGTCCAGTGATGGGTCACTTTTGCAGTTTCAGAAAGTCCTACCGTAGATCACTTCATGACTGACTTGCAGGGAAAATACATGGAATGAAGCAGTTTGTTTTCTGCTTCAGCTGCTTCTCTGCTGTCTTCTCTGTGCTCCTCATTTCTTTTGATTCATTACAAGTTGTCAGATGACTTGGAGGAAGAACTGTGTAACTGCTGAGAAATATGGAGCACTTACTGGTTTTTTTGCAGTAAGAACACAGATACCAGTGGTCATATTTCAAGATATAAATGGAAGAAAATCTTTACTAGACTCATTCCTTTATAGTAAGGTGAATTTTTAAAAGTTTTATTCTTTCATTCTATCTTTGTAAATTGTGCATGCTGATGCTCTCATCATTCTTGCTTTAAAATATTTTAAACTTCCAAAGTCCTTTATATCAGCTTAGAATAACAGATTTTTTCCCCCAAAGTGGTCTCTTCTAGTGCTTCTTCTGATTTTAACATTTTTATCCTTTTCACAAATTAAAAACAGTTAAAAATTTAAAATGTAATATATTTTTTAGAAAGTTTAGTATATACAGAAAAGTAGAAAGAAGATAAAAATTATGCTCAATCCAGTGTATTAAAAGCTAAAGCAGTTCTAAGAGTCAGGTTTATCGCAATAAGCACCTATATTAAGAAAGGAAATCTCAGGGGTGTCCACTGTCTTCAATTTTATTCAATTCAGTTTTGGAAGTCGTAGCCTCAGCAATCAGAGAAGAAAAAGAAATAAATGCATATTAGAAAGGAAAAAGTAAGACTGTTACTGTTTGCAAGTGACATGATATTGTGCATAGGAAATCCTAAAGATGCCACCAGAAAACTACTGGAGCTCATCAGTGAATTCAGTAAATTTGTAGGATACAAAATTGATATACAGAAATCTCCTGCATTTCTATACACCAGCAATGAATTACCAGAGAGAGAAACTGAGGAAACAGTTCCATTTACCATGTCATCAAAAAGAGTACAATACTTAGGAACAAACCTCAGTAAGGAGATAAAAAGCTTGTACTCAGAAAACTGTAAGATACCAATGAAAGAAATAAACAGCACAAACAGATGGAAAATATACTTTTGAATTGGAAGAATTAATGTTGTTAAATTGACACTGTTACTACCATTACTGAAGCAATCTCCATATTCAGTGCAATCCCTAGCAAGATACTGATGGCGTTTTTCACAGAACTGGAATAAATAATTTAAAATTTGGCATCCCAACACCAAAGACCTCAAACAGGCAAAGCAAATTTGAGACAGAGGAAAAGAGCTGAAGGAGTCACGTGTCCTGATTTCAGGCTACACTACAAAGCTACGATAATTTAAAAAGATACATATGTCAGTGGAACATAATAGAGAGCCCAGAAATAAGCCACATGCTTATGGTCAGTTAATCTGTGACAAAGGAGGCACAAATACACAATGGAGAAAAGACAGTCTCTTCAATAAGTAGTGCTGGGAACACTGGGCAGATCCATGTCAAAGAATGAAACTGCAGTATTCTCTAGCACAACAAAGAAAAATAAACTAAAAATAGAGTAAAGACCTAAATGTAAGACCAGATATTATAAAGCTCCTAGAGGCAGAACACTCTCTGAAATAAATCACACCATTAGTTTTTGGATTCATCTCCTAAAGCAAAAGGAAGAAAAACAACATTACACAAATAGGACCTAATTAAATTTAAAAGTTTTTGCACAGCAAAGGAAGCCATCAGCAGAAGAAAATTACAGCCTACCGAATGCGAAGATATATTTGCAAATGATGTGACCAATAAGGGGTTAATATCCAACATGTGTAAATATTTCATTTAACTCAACTTTCAAAAAAAAAAAAAAAAGGGCAGATGAACTGAATATATTTTCTCAAGAGGGAATGCAGACGACCAGTAGGCACGTGAAAAGACGCTCAGCATCACTAATAATCAGGGAAATGCAAGTCAAAGCATTTGCATTTGTCTGAGATAGCACCTCAGTGGTGATGCCACCGTGATGAAATACCACCTCACACTGGTTAGAACGGCTGTCATCAAAAAGAACACAAAAAATAAATGTTGGCGAGGATGTGGAAAGAAAGACAACCCGTGTACCCTGTTGACTAGAATGGACCATTGTGAAAAACAATTGGGAAGTTTCTCAAAAAATGAAAAAGAAAAGAATTAGCACTTGGTTCCACAGTCCCACTCCTGGGTGTACATTTGGAAAAACAAAAACACCGTCAAAAAGACACACGCACCCCAATGTTTGTGGCAGCATTATTTATAATTGCCAGTATATGGAAGCAGCCTAAGTGTCTATAAACAGATGACTGGACAAAGAAGATATTTTGTGTACACACACACTGGAATGCTACGCAGCCCTTGGCAAATGATGAAATATTCCATCTGGAGCAACACGGGTGGACTTGGAAGGTAAGTGAAGTAAGTCAGAGAAAGGCTAACTCTATATAATACCACTTATATGTGGAATTTAAAAGCACAGCAAATCAGTGAATGAAAGAGAAAAGAAGCAGTCTTACAGAGAACATACTAGTGTCTGCCAGCTGGGAGAAGGAAGCGGGGAGGGCGATAGAGGGGTGGGGAGAAAGGAACAGTATAGAGGCATGTGAAATCACGTGCGTGAAATGTCTGAAAATTGTAGAGCACTGTAGAATTTGTAAAACACGATAGAATCAATTTTGTTCCATGAAAAAAAACTGCACACAGAGAAGAAAAAGGAAAGAACGCCCGAATGAATAACTCAAATTGCACAAGGAGCAGAAAAGAACAAACCAAGCACACAATTAGGTGAGTAATGGGAAAACAAAGAGCACAAAGAAATGAAATAGAAAGTAAAATAACAACAGAAAACAGCAGTGAAACAGAGCTTTGTTTTTTTTTTAAAGATGAAATAGAGAAAACTTAAGCTGGATGTAATGGCAACCCACTCCAGTGTTCTTGCCTGGAGAATCCCAGGGACGGGGGGCCTGGTGGACTGCCGTCTGTGGGGTCACACAGAGTCGGACACGACTGAAGTGGCTTAGCAGCAGCAGCAGCACCAAGGGGGGAAAATCCAACAGCACTGAAATACAGAAGTTCATAAGAAGCTACTGTGAATAATTATTTACCAACAAACTGGACAAATTAGAAGTGGTTAAGTTTCTAGAAATATGTAACCTATCATATTGAACAAAGAGAGAATCTGGATAATCTGATGGATTGAATCGGGAAAGTCCTAGCCACGTTCTGGCACAGATGGCTTCACTGATTAATTCTGCCAAACGTTCAAAGTAGAATTAACGTCAAACCATCTCAAACTCTTTCAGAAAACATAAGAGGAGGGCACATTTCTGTTTTATCAGGTAAGCATTACCCTGAGACCAAAGCCAGGTGTGGACAGTACGAAAAAGTTAGAAGCCAATAGCTCTGATGAGCACAGATGCAGAAATCCTCCACAGGCTGTATCCAGCCAAGTTCAATAGCACATTAAGATTATACACCCAGGTCAGTGGGGTTGTTCTCTCTTTGCTGGGGTGTAAGTGTGGTTCAGCATCCTGAAATCAGTGTGATACACTGCATTGATAAAACAAAGGATGAAAATCATATGATCATCTTAGTAGATGCAGAAGGAGCATTTGACAGAATTCAGCATCCATTCATGGTATGAGCTCTCAAGAAACAGCATAGTGGCAACTTATTAAACACAGTAAAGACCACATACGAACGACCATAGTTAACGGCATAGTTAATAGTGAAAAGCTGAAAGCCTTTTTCCTGAGATCAGGTGAACGATAAGAATGCCCAAGCTTCCTGCCTGCCCCACCACCACCATCCCCAAGGACCTGAGTTTTCTTTCCTTGGGCTGTATATAACAGTTGTTCATGTAGTGAGTAACCATGAGAAAAAGATGGTGTTCCTCATATCAAACAATCTCACCAATTTTGTTTGACATAATACTGGAAGTTCTAGCCAGAGAAATCAAGAATAAGAAATAAAAAGTATTCAGATCAGAAAGGAGTAGAACTTTTCCTTTGCAGAGGTATGAAATTATATGTTGAAAACACCACCAGAAAAAACCTGTTAGAATTAATAAATTCAGTAAAGTTGCAGGATACAAAATCAGTATACAAAAATCAGTTGCATTTCTGTACACTGATAGTTATACAGTGGAGGTGATGAGCAGATTCAACAAATGAGATCTGGTAGACACAGTGCCTGAAGAGCTGTGAATGGATGTTCATAACATTGTACAGGAAGCAGTGACAAAAACCACCCAAAGAAAGAGTAATGCAGGAAGGCAGATGGAGGCTTTACGAATACTAATCGCTGAGTGAAGGAGAGGGATGAAAGGCATACCCACCTGAGTGCAGACTTCCGGAGAAGAGCAAGCTTTCTTAAGAAAATGGTGTGAAGAAATAGAGGAATACAATAGAATGGAAAAGACCTGAGATCTCTTCAAGAAAACTGGACATACCAAAGGAGCATTTCATGCAGAGATGGGTATAAAAAAGGACAGAAATGGCAAGGACCTGACAGCAGCAGAGGAGATTAAGAACCACTGTGCAGTCACACTCATTCCACATACTGCGAAGGTAACGCTCAATATCTTTCAATCTAGGTTTCAGCAGTACGTGAACTGAGAAGTTCCAGATGTACATGCTGGGTTTAGAAAAGGCAGAGGAACCAGAGGTCAAATATCCAACATCCGGTGCGTCATAGAAAAAACAAGGGAATTCTAGAAAAACGTCTACTTCTGCTTCATTGACTACTCTAAAGCCTTTGACTGTGTGGATCACAACAAACTGTGGAAAATGCTTAAAGAGATTGCAATACCAGACCACCTAACTGTCTTCTGAGAAACCTGTATACAGACCTAGCAACATCAGTTAGAACTACTTGGAACAATGAACCGGTTCAAAACTCGGAAAGGAGTATGTTAAAACTGTATGTTGTCACCTTACTTACTTAATATGCACAGTATATCACGTGAAATGCTGGGCTGGGTGAATCACAAGCTGGAATCAAGGTTAACAGGAGAAATATCAACAACTTCAAATATTCAGGTGATACCACTCAAATGGCAGAAAGCGAAGAGGAACTAAAGAGCCTCCTGATGAAGGTGAGAGAGGAGGGTGAAAAAACTGGCTTAAAACTCAACACTTAAAAAAATAAGATCATGGCATCTGGTCCAATCACTTCATGGCAAATAAATGGAGAAAAAGTGGAAACAGTGACAGATGTTATTTTCTTGGGCTCCAAAATCACTGCCGAAGGTGACTACAGCCATGACATTAAAAGATGGTTGCTACTTGGAAGAAAAGCTATGAAAAACCTAGATACTGTATTAAAAAGAGACATCACTTTGCTGACAAAGATCCATCTAGTTAAAGCTGTGTTTTTTTCAGCAGCCATGTAAGAATTGGACTGTAAAAAGGCTGGGTGTTGAAGAATTGATGCTTTTGAACTGTTGGTGCTAAAAAAGACTCTTGAGAGTCCCTTGGACAGCAAGGAGATCAAACCAGTCAATCCTGAAGGGAATCAACCTTGAATGTCCATTGGAACGACTGATGCTGAAGCTGAAGGTCCAATACTTTGACCTCCTGATATGAAGAGCTGACTCACTGGAAAAGACCCTGATGCTGGAAAAGAGTGAGAACATGAGGAGAAGTGGGTGACAGACCATGAGAGATGAGATGGTTGGATGGCATCACCAACTCCATGGACGTGAGTTCGAGCAAACTCCTTAGATGGTGAAGCACAGGGAAGCCTGGCATGCTGTAATCCATGGGGTCACAAAGGGCTGGACACAACTTGGTGACTGAAGTGCAGCAGCAGCAACGGTGAACTCTCAGAGAAATTAAGGATATCGTCCCATTTGCAGTTGCGTCAAAAAGAATAGAACTCAGGAATAAATTGTACCAAGGAGTTGAAAGATGTGGATACTGAAGATTATCACACATTGATGAAATAAGCTGACATACACACAAAGAAATGGAAAAATATTCTCTGCATATGGAAGGGAAGAATTATGTTGCTAAAATGTTCAGAGCACCCAGAGGAATGTATAGATTCATTGAATTCTGTATCAAAAGTCAGCTGGCATTTTTCACAAAGTAGAAAAGCAATCCTGAAGTTTGTATGTATCCACAAATTGCCCTAAATAGACAAAGCACTCTTGAGAAAGAACAAAGCTGAAAGCACCACACTTTATGATTTTAAACTTTATTACAAAGATATGATAATCTAAACAGCAGGGTATTAACATAAAAATGGCCATATAGACTAATGTAAAAGAAGTGAGAACCCAGAAATAAAACCACACTTGGATGGTATATTAAGTTATGACAAAGGATCTGAGAATATTGATTGGGCAAAGGATAGTCTGTTCAACAAATAGTATTGGGAAAATTGGACAGTCATAGGCAATGAAATGACCCTGGCCTCCCATCTTACATGATATACAAAAGTCAACTCCAGATGGATTAAAGACTTGAACACAAAAATTTCAGTATAAACCTCATAGAGGCAAATGGGGTAAACTGTTTCACATTGGTCCTGGAAATTTTTAAAAATTAAATTAAAAAACAAAAAAAACAAAAACATGTATCAGCAAGTGGATGGGAGTACATTAAAGTTAAAAATCACATGATATATCATAAGTTTTATTGTATTATATTAAGGTCAATTGTATATTAGTAGAGTGAAACAAAAAATATAAAAAAGAAACAAGCTAAAAACCCCTAACCCTACCTTGTAGTCATGAACTGATATAGTATTTGAAAAATATAACATAGTTTTTAAAATTTTAGTTGAATTTAATGGAGGGGAAAAATGACATGAAACTTAAATGATTAGTGAACTTGAAACTTGATCCTAAGAGGCTTTAAAATCATAAATATTTGATCCTAACAGCCTTCCAGTATGAAATAAGATTATGGAAATCTTTAAAGACTGTGGACATATGAAAATAAGACTGATCTGATAGTAGAACATCTTTATTGTAGAATAATTTATTGAGGTGAAATTTGTTTTAAACAGTTTCTCCTCATTCTGATCTCCTCCCAGTACCTGGTTCAATCATCAATCTGTATTTTGTCTCTCAGGATTTCTCTGTTTCGATTTTCACCTCAGTGAAATATAGCATTGTATATAGCATGTGATCTTCAATGCCTGACTTCTTTCACCCGGCATACTGTTTCCAAGGTTCATCCATGTTTCAGCTTGTGTCAGATACATATCTGTATTTTATGCATTTTCACAGCTGAGTCACAGTCCATTGTGTATATAATGTACTCGAGTTCCCTGGTGGCTCAGACGGTACAGAGTCTGTTTGCAGTGCAGGAGAGACCCAGGTTCAGTCCCTGGGTCGGGAAGATCCCCGGGAGAAGGGAACGGCACCCCACTCCAGTGTTCTTGCCTGGAGAATCCCCTGGACTCCTCTGAGCCTCGCAGGATTTGCTTCTACTTTTTGGCTTTTGAGAAAAGTGCCTCAACAATTTACGTGCACATGTTCTTATTTGAGCTCCTGTTTTCAGTTCTGTTAGGTCTATACCTAAGAGTATAATTGCTTGGTAATGGTGTAATTCTTTATTTACTTTTCTGAGGAATCATCAAATTGTTTAACACAGGGGCTGCCACATTTTATAGTCGAACCAGCAATGTATGAGGGTTCCAGTTTCTCCACATGTTGTTGACGCAGGTTATTTTCCATTTTATTTGAAAATTAGAATGTGATACTGATAAATGATTTTCAGCAAAATAACACTGTAGAGAAATGATTTATCTCCATTATTTCTTATACAGTGATTATATATCAGTTCAGAGTATCTCTTAATTCTGCTTCCTGTCCCGGATTACCTGAACAGTAGAAATTGTTTCCAGGAGAAAAAATTTCTCCTGTTCCTAATTTTTTCAAAATCATACTATATTTTGCTTCATATTTCTACTGTGGCTCTTTTTTTTTTTTTTTTCCTGCTTGTGTGTATAGTTCTTTGTTTTTACCAGATTTTCTAATTACCATTCCTTCTGCATAATGCTCAAAGGAAGTCGGTCTGTGCGTCTCCATTTATGGATAACACCACAGTTGTACTTTCAGGCTTTAGAATGTATGATTTTAAATCATCAAATAAAATTTAGGTTACCTACTCTCTTGCTGAAGAAATAACATCACTTAAACTGGACCGTCTCTTTTAATGTGGACCGGAGCTTCCTGGCCTTTTGTTGAAGTATTCTCCTCAGATTTCTTTTCATCATATTCCTGGCTTGGGACTCATGTTTGTTGTATCTTACTGTTACAATTGAAGCAAATCTTCATAAAGTTAAGTGATAAAAGATAAATTTTCTGAATTATGCATATTAGAAACTGTTTTTTTTTTTTTTCTTGATTCTCACATTTCATTGACAGTTTTTCTGGGTAAACGTTTCTAGATATAAAATAATTTTCCTCAGAACTTTGAAGACTTTGCTTAGTTTGGTTCTGACATCCATTATTCTTCCTGAAAATTTGAATGCAATCTACCCATTGAAAAGTTTTCTAAGAGATATCACAGTGAAAATGAAATAGAGAAAATTTCTTAATGATTTTGCTTTTTAGAGTAGAGAGGTTGATGAGGAGTGAGATAGTGAAAACACGCAGCTGGTTAGGTAGTGGGGCTGTAAAGGAAAACAGAGCAAGGAGAGGAGGTTAGAGATTTAGTCTTATAGGGAGACTGGTGAGAATTCCACGGGATGGTCGGGGAGTGCCTCCCTTAGAAGGTAACACTGGTGTCAGTGAAGGTAGCACTTCCGTGAAGATGAGGGCGTAAGCACGCACGCAGAGCTGCGAAGGCCCTGACGTGGGGGCACTACCGATGAGTCCAAGGGTCAACCCAGTGGTCAGCGTGACTGCAGCGACTGGGGAGCTCAGTGCAGTGCAATCGCTCAGTCGTGTCTGACACTTTGTGCCCCATGAACTGCAGCACGCCAGGCCTCCCTGTCCATCACCAACTCCCGGAGTTCACCCAAACTCATGTCCATCGAGTCGGTGATGCCATCCAGCCATCTCACTCTCTGTCGTCCCCGTCTCCTCCTGCCCTCAATCAGAATCTTTTCCAATGAGTCAGCTCTTCACATCAGGTGGCCAAAGTATTGGAGTTTCAGCTTCAGCATCAGTTCTTCCATTGAACACCCAGGACTGATCTCCTTTAGGATGGACTGGTTGGATCTCCTTGCAGTCCAAGGGACTCTCAAGAGTCTTCTCCAGCACCACAGTTCAAAAGCATCAATTCTTCAGTGCTCAGCTTTCTTTATAGTCCAGCTATCACATCCATACATGACTACTGGAAAAATCATAGCTTTGACTAGACTAACTTTTGTTGACAAAGTAATGTCTCTGATTTTTAATTTGCTGTGTAGGTTTGTCATAGCTTTTCTTCCAAGGAGCAGTTCAGTTCAGTTGCTGTGTCATGTCTGACTCTTCGCGACCTCATGGACTGTAGCATGCCAGGCCTCCCAGTCCATCACCAACTCCTGGTGCTTACTCAAACTAAATGTCCATTGAGTTCGTGATGCCATCCAACCATCTCATCCTCTGTCATCCCCTTCTCCTCCTGCCTTCTATCTTTCCCAGCATCAGGGTCTTTTCAGATGAGTCAGCTTTTCGTATCAGGTGGCCAGAGTATTGGAGTTTCCGCATCAGTCCTTCCAACGAATATTCAGGACTTATTTCCTTTAGGATGGCAAGTGTCTTTTAATTTCATGGCTGCAGTCACCATCTGCAGTGATTTTGGAGCTCCCCCAAAATAAATCTGTCACTGTTTCCATTATTTCCCCACCTATTTGTCATGAATTGATGGGACCAGATCCCATATCTTAGTTTTCTGAGTGTTACCTAGTGGGGATCAAAGGAGAGCAGTGGGGAGTGTAGGCCTTTAGAGATATGTACTTGGCTTTTATACTGAATGAGATGGGAAGCTATTGGAAAGTAAATATCAACATCTGATTTGTAGTTTAAAAGAAATTATATGCTTCCAGGTTGAGAAGCAGCTGTAAAGGGGGCAGGGGCAGAAGCAGAGGGTCCGTGTAGAAGGTTGGAAGTGAGAGCATTGTGGTTTGAACAACAAGACTTACCGATGGATTGGATTTGAGTTATGGCTTTTGAGATTTGAGATATGAAGAATGGCTTCAGTTGTGTCTTTGGTCTGTATAAGAATTTTAATTAATGATGAAGGCGGAGGTTTTAAGAGAAGCATACTTGGGGGAGAGGATCAGTTAATTGGTTCTGGAAATGCTAAGTTGAAGATGTTTATTATACATTCAAGTGGAGAGGTCAAGGAGACAGATCCTGTCCAGAGTTCAGGGGCAAGATGAAAAAAAAAAAACAAACCCTAAAAGTCATCAGCTGTAGATGCTATCTTTAAAGTTGTAATATTGATGTAATCTGGTAGATACAGCTCGAGATGGTTGAAGGGCTCCACTTTGAAATGAAGTTGTTAGAGGAGAGGAATTTGTGCAGGAGGCCAGGGGAGAAAAGCAGTGAGGTAAGAAGAGGACGCTGGCTTTCGGAGTATCTGACAGCCAAGGAAGCCAAGTGATGCACATGTCGCAGGAAGTGGAGTGATGGCCAGTGACACACTGTGCTGAAGCGTGGTTACGTGTGAACTGTGAACTAACTGTTGGATTCCTCAGCGGGAGGACAGTGAGGACTTTGAGAAGGGCAGTTTCAGTGGAGGACAGAAGTCTTACTGGAGTGGTTTCAAATACAAGGTGCAGTAGGGTCAAGGTGGAGTGGTTTTAAGGGGGAGTGGGGTCAAGGTGGATGGAGGGGGTTCTGGGTTGAGTGGAAGGAGAAACTTAAGTGGCAGCTTGAGAGGGATGCTGATCAAGAAAGGGTTTTTTATTTTAGTAGACGAGAAGCAGCTTGCAGCAATGTGGAGAATGCCCTAGAGAGGAATGAACTGGTGATACAGGAAACAGTAGAGCATTGCTGAAGTGGGGTACACATGTGGAGGGATTATTTTCCGATAGGCACATGGGTGGTTTATCCTCAGTAACAGGAAGGAAGGAAGCATACACAGGCACAGATCCATCTGTGAAAATCTTTGTTTGAGCTTTGTGTTACTTCTGGATAGTCACGTACCAGAAGCATCAAGGTTCATCCTGGCTAGCTGCCTTCCTCTTCTGGATAGTCGCACACCAGAAGCATCATGGCTCACCATGGCTAGCTGCCTTCCACTTCTTTAGGCTTCTCCTTTTCAGCTTACCCCTTCATGGTTTTTATTTTGGTAATGTAAATCAATGGTGGTCTCCAGTTTAGGAATTTTGTGTTTTTAAAAAAAATATTACTGTAACAAAGACATACAACACACACTTATGAGTGATTCACATCTTGAAACTTTTGAAAATTCTCAAATGTGTAGATATTTCTTGACAATGTTCCAGAGAACTACCAGCTACATTGAGATCAGAAGTGGAACTGCTTTCTCATACCAGCTGGAGGCAACTTGTGGTTCAAATTCACTTACCAGGAAAATTGTGAGTTACTTCCTGTTTTGGATTGCCTGAATACAGGTGAAATTGTGAGTGCAGACATCTCTGAATGTCAGGAGTCTGCTGTGTCCCTTATGACTCGTGTCTCTTGTAGTCACCTCAGCTCAGGCCGAGAAATACAGGGTACAGTGATTGCTCTAGAGTCCAGTGTTTTTTCTTGGTAAATGTGATCTGTGGGATCACTCTCATTTGTTTCTGAAATAGAATGATGTTGCTCGTCCTACTCATTCTTTGTTTTATTAATATTCATATTTATTTATTTGGCACTGGGTCTTCATGGAGGCATGTGGGATATAGTTCTCTGACAGGGATCAGACCCACAGCCCCTGCTTTGGGAGCTTGGACTCTTAGCACCTGAACTCAGGGAGTCCAGGCTCCCTCCTCTTTCTTGCTCAAGAGCCCGGCTCTTAAGAGCAGTGCTGCGCCCCCTCTGGCTGTCAGACCTGCTCATGCTATCTTGGGACATGATTCACGCAGCTCGGGTGCTGTGTTCCCGTATAGTAGAGCTTAAGTTAGGAAGGATAATGGATGGGAAAGGTAGCAGAGTTACAGCTGACCCTTAAACAAGGCAGGTTTGCACTGCATAGGTCCACCTGTACATGGGTGTTTTTCCATAGAAATATAGTAAATAGTAGTACACAGTCCGTGCTTGGTTGAATTCTCAGATGCCTAGCAACGTTGGACAGACTGCCAACCGTATACTGTGCTCAGACTGACCCCTGAACCTCTCAGCACCTTCAGTGAGCCCCTCGTGGGTTTAAATAACTAGTTTCTATTCTTTACAGACCCTGTGTTTTCCAAAAACCTGGAACAGGTTCCTTGGTCCCTCAGCTGGAAGACACTGTGAGCGGCCCCTCCTTCATGTGCGTGTCTGCTTGTCTTCTGAGGGTGTGTGCACTGAGCGTCGGTGTGTCTGGTTTACCGTCGCTCTGCTTGGTCCTCTGTGGGACCACTAACTGTAACAGGGTAAGGATGAGAAATAAGGTGACTTCGGCTTCTGTAACTTTATTCTGATTCCTTCTGAGGCAGGGTTGATCTTGTTGCATTTCCCTTTAAGCGAAAATGAAAGTCCACTCTCACTTTTTGTTGGCATGTGCCCACACTGTATCATGGCCTGACATGTGAGATGTAAGTGTTATTTGTGCTTTGTCCAGCCAGTACTTCACGGGCTAATACCTCTGAGGAGGGTCTTCAGGGAGTTCTCCTTTTTGTAGTGTGTCACAGACTACTCCTTCGCTGTCTTCCTGGCTGAGTCCCTGTGAAATAACTTTATTATTGAACGTTGTTTCACTTGCCGTCTCCTTCCTTGGGTGTCTTGTGTACGTCTCTCCGGTAGGCTGCCCTTTTGCCGTCTCTGACTTTGCTTCTCTGTTTAGGTTGTTGACTTAAACCGGTGGCAGTGGCTTTCCCATGATAAGTACAGATTTGTTGTCTACAATCCCAGCTATCTCATCCTGACACACTTGTGTTCCTTTGCAAATTATTAGTGAAGGCCATTCCCCACCTCCAAGCCTATCCTAACAGTTTTTCTAGGTTAAGCAAAACAATTACTGTCTCTGTGAGGTTTTATGTTAGTGGCATACTTTGAGTAATACTTAAGGATGGTTTTTCTTCAATATTTTCATTGCATTAAAAAATTTTAAGTGAAGAAGTTTGGGAGTGTCAGGAAAAGGTGAAAGGACAGTGCTCTATTCATGAACTCTAAACTGTCATCAGCCTTTGGAGTAACTGCTGCTGCTGCTAAGTCACTTCAGTCGTGTCCGACTCTGTGTGACCCCATAGACAGCAGCCCACCAGGCTCCCCCATCCCTGGGGTTCTCCAGGCGAGAACACTGGAGTGGGTTGCCATTTCCTTCTCCAGTGCATGAAAGTGAAAAATGAAAGTGAAGTTGCTCAGTCGTGTCCGACTCTTAGCAACACCACGGACTGCAGCCTGCCAGGCTCCTTCGTCCATGGGATTTTCCAGGCAAGAGTACTGGAGTTGGGGTGCCGTTGCCTTCTCTGCCTTTCGAGTAGAATCAATTTGAATTCACCTGTTCATCTGATTAACAAGTATTTATTGACTGTTTACTCTATGGCAGGTACTCAGATAATTTTTAAATATTTCATTTTATAATGTTCTGCTTTTTAAATTGGATGATGTAAGGAGAATCAAATTTTCTTTTTATTTTTTTTGCCAAGATCATTGTGAATTTTTCTAGGTTTTCAGTGTACACATATCAGCAGACATAACTCTCACTTTTTGATAAAGGAGAAACTGCCAACTCTAGATAAAAATGAAATGTGGAAAATATAGAATCTGCTTTGCTTTCTCTTCTCCTTATTCACTTTTACAAAGACACATGAAACGGTGAACTCAACCAACACTTTCACCTCCTGTTCCTTGCAGTTATGCTAGTCTCTTTGGAAACTGGTAGACTTGAAAGGAGCATCATGAAATGGAAGGGAGAAGTTAGATGAACATATAAATCAGTTCAGTTCAGCTGAGTTGCTGAGTCGCGTCTGACTCTTTGCAACCACATGGACTGCAGCACACCAGGCCTCCCTGTCCATCACCAACTCCCAGGGTTTACTCAAACTCATCTCCACTGAGTCGGTGATGCCATCCAACCATCTCATCCTCTGTCTGCCCCTTCTCCTCCTGCCTTCAATCTTTCCCAGCATGAGGGTCTTTTCTAATAAGTCAGTTCTTTGCATCAGGTGGCCAAAGTATTGGAGTTTGAGAATATATGGTTAGACAAATTGAATATGGGTCCTTTATAATTGAGAGGACCCATAGAGAATTTGAAGTTTTTATTTTAGATTATTCCTGTTTAAGAATACTTTGTAGTCTGTGAACAGCTGATTCATTTAAAGGGGATTTTAAAAATTATTTAATTTATAATTTGACCATTATGATACAAATATTTTATTACTGTGACAAAATAAGTTTTCTGTTGTTAAAAGTATGTTTTAAAAATTTTACAAATGACTTGAGTTACTTAATTTCTTCAGTATGTAGGGAATATTGACTGAAGATATTCTTGAAAGCCTAAATTATTTGGAATATATATGAAACCTCTCATGTACTTCTGTTCAAGTGTTACATATTTTTGGATCATTTACAGTATAGACTTTAAGTTTGAAATTTTACATTTTTAGTCTTGTAAAGTCTTATAAAGACTAAAATATTTTTGTTAGTACTATTGGAACTAAAACAAAATAATTTTATCCTCATAATTGTCCTTCAGCTGTAACTGTCAAGAATAAAATTTCTTGAAATAAGTAGTCATTTTTCCATTTGAAATAACCATTTAAAAATACTTTTCATCTGATAACATATATTTTAGTTTTTATAAATAGCACAGAGAAATTGAACTAGTTATTTAACTAAGGAGGTTATCAGCTCAAGTTCAGCAGTATGTTTGATATTATTAGGCTGAGGGTATTTTACAATTAAAAAATAGGTTTATTATTGCTGTTGTAAGTACACGTGCTTTTGTTATATCTTTTGTGCTAATCTAATTTCTTGTTGAAGTCACTGATTAAAAGGGAACTGTGAACCAGTGAGGTTCTGAAACTTTGATGTGATTTTAATCTGATGACAAATGGGTTTAAGTTCATGTACTTTCAGGTGTTGGCAACAAATCTAAACCTGTATTTTTTGGATTTATGAGGATAAGTCCTGCTTTGGCAATCTTGTAGATCCTCAGGAGAATAGTTAAACAGTGATTAATCATTGTTTCTTCACTGAGTGTGCAGAAAAGAATGGAAAAGCTGCATTTCACACTTCTGAAGCAATTAATCCCCATGATCTTAGCCAGGTTTGTCTTGTAGATAAGTCGGGATACAAAACACTACCTAATTTATCAATGTATGCATGCCATAAAGTATAAAACACACAATTTATTTCATATCATTTATAGTCAAATGTAAAAAAAGAGTGACTTTGCCATATCCAAGAGTGTTTCCTCCATTACCTTCATATAAACGAAGTACCAGAGATTACAGTGGGATTCCTGTTTATTGTGCACATCTGGTGCAGTCACTATGCATTTTCTCATTCACTTGCTGGCATTTTTAGTGATTGTGGCATAAATCACCTTGCTAATCAGAAACATAAGTGACGGGAAGTCATCTCCTTTTTTTGAACAATGGGAAAAAACATATGGCTTTTTCGACAGGACTTGGCTGTTATACTATTTATGTGGCATTATATTCTGTATTTAGAATTTCATATTAATTGCATGGTTTGATTGAAGGTGTTGAACACCCAGGGCTTGTGGTCAGAGTATTTATTTTGTATCCATTTTCATAACAAGTAAACAAAATAGGGTAAAATTACATGCCTTGTATTAAAATTCTTTTAAAAAAAATTACTTTGTGAACAGTTTTAAGATTAAGACAAATTGAAGAAAATGTATATATTTGAAAATATGTGGATGTTTCTATAGATGCATAGATACAGTAATTATAAGTTAGTTTTTAATTGTACCTATTTCAAATCACCACAGAGAGTAAAAAATTGCTGTCCTTTAAGTAGGAAACCATAAGTGACAGTAGTTTGCTTTTCTGCAAGTACTATTATTTCAGCATGGGTTGCATTTTATGATTAAGTGCTGTTCATTAATTAGAACATATACTGTATATGCTACAGCTAAAAATACATAGCTAAAAGGAGTTTATATGTGTATTGCAGACTTTAAAGGATACCCTCAGTGAATCTGTTGTTGTTTGTTACAGAATGCTTACTCTAGATTTGGAGGTTTTCCCTTTTCCCTCAGTAGGTAATTTAATTCTCCAAAAGGCATTGAATACAATGGCCTTTCACACTAACTTGACTTTATAATACTTTACCTTTCTACCCCTTCTCAGCATCCTTTTTCTTACTGGTGAGTGGCAGGAGAAGACTTATTTTGAATTTGTGAATTTCAAAGGGAATTTTAGTTGTTGAGAACTTTACTTCTTTTAAAGGTTGTTTTCTGTATTACATTTGCCCATAAATTAGTAAGGTCAGTTTTTAAATAAGTGTATCAGAGCCTGTTTATTTAAATGTGTGTTATTCCCTTTGAAATAGTCCCCTTGGGAAGATGTATACATGATCCATTAATCAAAGTATTTTAGCAATGCCTCTTTTCAAATTCAGTGGAATTGATGTATAGCTGCCCAAAATGGATATTTTGAAGGGAGATAAGATTCATTTTGTGTATGTATGTGCTAGTATTTTTGTTTAAAATCAATCAATCAATCACAATGGCTTGTATTGCAGCCTGTATATATCTTGTAGATAATTGGACGCTCTGAATAGAAATAGAGTTTTAAAAAACTGCCTGAATTTTAAATAAATGATCATATTTATCCATTTTGATTTAGAAGTCTTTTATATTATTGTCTGAAGGACCACCTGCAGTAGGAGCCCACAAATTGAATAAATGCAACATAAGGAAAGGGTGTTTTCCCCCATGTTGTCCTGGCTTATTTCAAAAATGCCACCATCCAGATTCTCTAAGGAAATAGTGTACTATTATTTAAAATATATTTATAAGTGAATTGAGGCCTTTCTAGATTAAAATTATCCAGTGCTTAAAACTACCTGAAATCTACAATATTCAGTAGTGCTTCAATCCTTTTCCATTTTTATTTTCTTTATTCTTTTAAAACCTCTTCCCCTTCCTCCCTTACACACACATACTTTTTCTTTACCATAATATAAAAATTCTAGGAGGATTGGTTGTTAAAATCCAAAAAAATATTCTATTTATGAGATGGCTAAAAGTATTAAAATAGATCAGAAAAAAAAAAGGAGCTCTATTTTTAGTGACTGAACACTTTGGAATTTGTTAGTGATGGAGCTTTCAGGAAATTTTTCTTTCATAAAATGCTTGTGGTAAGAAATATATAATCAGAAATTATTTGCTTATTCATCATTTATATAGCCAAGGATTTAATTTCTAAGTGTATATCAATTTGTGAATGAAATTGAACTGTCGGTAATCTTTATATTCATTACACATTTTCTTTAAAAATTTGCTTTTTGTTTTCAGAGAATTTGCAGTATTTTTTTCCGTAGTCCATTCTTTGTCGTGTTTACATTTCCTTCTTTGTTGGTCCGAATTACTCTCTAATGTAGAGTCTGAATCCAGTGTGGAACTTGGCGGAAGAGTTCTTGTTCTTCCCTCGTGTTCTCCTGGCATGAAGAACGGACCCTCCCTGGGCAGGGAAAGGGCTTCTGGTGTCCCCAGGCAGGGGGGTTCCTGTGTGCGGGCCTCTTTCTGGCCATTGTATCCCCGCTGGTGTTCATCCAGGAGCACCTTGGGAATCCCAGCTGATGGGAGGCCTGCCACTGCCTGACACTGCGGGGCAGGTGACCGGAGGCCCCCGGCCTAATCATACTCGAGTTCAGATATAAAGGTTAATTTGTGAAAGAATTCCCCAAAAGGGAGGCTTTCATTTGTCAGCGGGAAAGCTGCTTTGAGTGACACATTATTTAGGAGTTTTAATGGAGAGTTTTTAATGGAATATATTAAATATGAGAAGCATGGAGCACGAAAAGGCATTGCATGTTTTGAAAGTTGTGTGTTCTGTTTTAGTGTTTAAGACTCCTGGTAGCATGTCCTCAGCGTGGGCTTTGCTTGTGCTCCTTGAAGGGGTTCAGCCACATCTTTACGGTGTAGGAACAAAATGGAAGTTTTTCTAAAAAGAAAAGGAGTAAAGAGCCAGACATGGCGATGCCGTCTCAGCTGCTGAGAAAGGAACGTTTCGGAGTTCGGCAGGGGTCTGTTCTCTTTCTGGTCCCGACCTCTCCGGCCTGGTGTCAGTGGAGCCGGAAGATACCTGAGCTGTGAGAAGAAGACGTTTAGAAAGAGTAGGGGAATAAGGAGCAGCATCATGGGATGCTTGGGGACAAGCGGCACGGCAGGTGTGGGCTCTAGACTGAGTGCCCAGGGGAAGGAGTGCTTTCCCCTTTGCCCCTGGGTGGGGGCGCCCCGGGCGGTACATAGCCGTGCTGCCTGGCGACAGCAGCTTTCCTGGAGCCCGCGGGAGGCGGGCTGCAGAGGGTGGTGCCTGCGGGGGACAGGCGCCTCCCCATGATCAGCAGGACAGAGCGACCTCAGCACTTGGGCGGGGAAATAGGTGACGCCCGCCCAAGCTCAGTGTGTCAGTGTGGAGGGACAGGAACCAGCACCTCAGAGATCACCCAAAAGGCACAGAGAGGGGTGACTGGTGGATGTGCCCAGGGAGGTGACCGTCAGCTGACTGATCTGGCTTCTGAACACACGTGAAACTCTTCAACAGGACTCCCAGAAATGTTGGGGAAACAGTTTACAGGGGCCTGGCCTCCTGGACTGTGGGTTGTATTTGTCAGAGTTCTCCAGAGAAACAGAACTAAAAGGATCTATGTGTATAAAAGACGGAAATCAGCTCATGTGACCTAGGAGCTAAGAAGTCCCCTGATGTGCCGTTTGCAAGCTGAAGAACCAGGAACGTCTGCACTGTGTGATTCATGATGTGTCCAGAGGCCTGAGAACTGGGGGGACGGAGGAAGGGACTGAGTCCAGGTCTGAGTCCAGACACCTCTACGTTCGCTCAGAGCACGAGTCTGCCCTTCCTCCACCTCTGCCTCTGTTCAGGCCGTGGATGTGTTGGGTGACGCCCATTCAGGTTGGCATCTTCACTCAGTCCAGTTCAGATGCTGATCTTTCACAGAGAAGCTCACACAGACACACTCAGAGTGATGTCTTGCTAGCTGCCTTGGCATCCCTTAGCCCTGTCATGTTGACATATTAACCATCACAGGAGGGAAGATGAAAACCAGCAAGTGTGAATCACATTTATTTTGTAAAATAATCCATAGATTTATTGAGGTAGTAAGAATGTTTTCTTTCTTCCTTTCTTGAAAAGACTTCTGTCCAGAAAAACTTTTACTTATTACTGCAAACAGCATTCTAGGATCAACAAGTTAAAATGATTCTTTCTTCTTCTAGGAACTGGCAGTTTCTAGAAGGGAGTGGCACTAAATTACCATCTAGTGAGATGAGAGCGTCGTGGGTGGGAGATTGTAGACAGCAGGAAAAAATACTTAAAGCAGCGTGGACGTGGGCCTGGGGGCTGGCTCCACGGAGGCTTCCAGAGAAGGCAGAGACTGAGCTGTGAGGGAAGTGCTGCCCGCGGTGGCCAGGGATGACTGCAAAGCTAAACTGTATTGGGGAACTGCGCATAGTTCAAGTTCTCATGGTGGGTAATGTTGACACCTGAGATTGTGGATATAAAATCTAGTGCTTTGGAGAGTCTTGTGGATTATACATTAAGAATTTGGGCTTTCTGTCTTGGAGGAAAAAAGTAAAGAGCAGGGCAGACAGATGGGGTAGAAAGAACCTCAGTGTTAGGCGTTGTGACTTACTGAAGGAATTTAAGCCAGAGAGTGTGGTCAGATTTGAATTTTAGAAAGAGCCCTTAAGTGACATTTAAGCATTTGAGTGATTGGAGGGAGAACTCAAGAGCCAGGCTACTAGTTAGGAGACTGTTGCAGTTGGTCAGGGAAGATTTGAGACAGCAGTAAGGGAGTCAGGAGTAAATCAGAGTCGGGGCTAAGTGAGAAGAAGGGGCTAATATAGGAGGTAGAATTGTCTGGGGTTAACCGATCTGATGGAGAAGGAAATGGCAACCCACTCCAGTGTTCTTGCCTGGAGAATCCCAGGGATGGGGGAGCCTGGTGGGCTGCCGTCTATGGGGTCACACAGAGTCGGACACGACTGAAGTGACTTAGCAACCGATCTGAGGTGAGAGGGTCAAGATGAAAATACAGGTACCCGGCTGTAGCTTGGTGGTGTCTTTCGTAGATGATGAGCCCAAGAGGAGCATTTTGAAGGGGAAGAGGATGACCTCTG
This sequence comes from Moschus berezovskii, assembly GCF_049115385.1. Lineage (NCBI taxonomy): Eukaryota > Metazoa > Chordata > Mammalia > Artiodactyla > Moschidae > Moschus > Moschus berezovskii. The sequence goes on along the minus strand of NC_142460.1, from coordinate 12,593,689 downwards.
TTTGGGCGTATTGTTGATTGAAGTCTGAAAAGATGGGACAGGTTTGGGGCCAAGACTAGTGGAGGGGTTCATTTTTATAGGAGGAGGGTGAGTTTTTTAACGGGTAAGACTAGAAACAGCAAAGCAGTGCATGTGAGAGTTCAGGTCCCCCAAGAAGCAGGTGCCGAGATGGATGTGGAAGTTTTAAGAGATGTACTGGGGTGGAGGGAGACTCTGGGAGGTAAGGGAGAGAGGGGGTCAGGAGTGAGGTGGGAAGGCTTCAGACCGCAGTGCACCCGTGACGCCTGTGATGAGAGGAGAGGAGGGAAGGCAGGCCGGGGGAGTCAGATGCCGGCGCCCTTGGGGAGGTCCCAGCCGGCCGGTGGCGGGAGAGCCCTCCTGCCTGACTGTGGCGGGCGCCCGCTGCTCTGCAGAGGTGGGCCCTCTCTCTGCAGGCTGAGCGCCCTGCTGGAGCCTGCAGGCAGCAGAGCAGACAGCGCCCCTTCCAGCAGCTTCTCTCAGGGTGCCCCTCCCAACAGCCGCTGTGTCTCAGTTGGCCGAGGGGTGGAGGGACTTCCTGTTGGTTGATTGTGTCCTCTGCTTTCAGCACGTGGAGCAGGGAATCAGATAAGGTGGCTGAGCCTGAGCTAGTGTCCGAGGCTTTTCAGGAAAGACGCAGCTGATAGACACGGGGTGAGAGAGGACACAGTACTGGGAAGACCTCAGATAGTCTAGTTCCGTCTGATAGGAGAGGAAGGGACACTGCAAAGGGCGGAGGGGGTTGAAGTCAAAGGACTAGGTCTTTCAGTGAGTTTGAAAGCACTTGTTCTGATTGAGGGACTCAGGATAGAGAGCATTGTGGAGATAAAGTGGTGTATTCATTTAGATGAATAGCCAAACTTCAGGAAATACACATAAAATACACATAAATTCCATCATGTGAATTGGGAGTGAAATTTTTACTAACAAAAAAATGACAGTTATACATCATATAATCACATTGTATAATGTATGCATCATAGAATCACACACCGTGCATACGTATAAAAGTATCATAAATTCTTAGCTTTAGTAGCCTTAACTTTGCTGCAAAGTAAAGTTTCAAAGTCACTTGTCAAGTGTCTTGAGTAACTAGAGCTCATAGTTTATTTTCCCCACAGAACTTAGCTTTCTGAGTTTCTTCAGTTTGTCTAGTGACCCTGGAAAATCCCTCGGTGTCTTTCTCTTTCTTTCGCAGAAGAGAACAAATGAGCTCTCTCCTGAAGGGCTTCTGTCCTCATGCTCCACAGGGAATTGAGAGGGAAAAAACGTTCGAAGCACGTGTAGCTAAACACTTCTTGAACTGAAAGAAGTGAAGGTAAGGGAGCAGTTTTGAATGCATGCAAACAGCTTTTCAGTAGCTGTCCTTTTGCAGAATGGAGTCAAGAGTGACAACCAGTAAGTGAGGTAATTAAAATCCTGCAATATGATGGATTGACAGAATGATGGACAGATAAATGGACACTGTGCTAAAGCAGATATACTAAAATGAACTCAAGAGTCTAGGTGGGTGTTCCCTTTTCTGTATATTTGGAAGTATTTGCATAAGATGTTGAAAAAGTAGTTTCATAGCATCTGCAACTTTGAAATGCTTAAGAAAGTGATGGTCTGATGGCTTGATAAGTAAATTATAAAACCACTAAAGTAAAACATCAATGTTATTAGAATCTAGGTGGTGAGTATACGAATGTTGACTGTAACATTCTTGCAGACTTTTCTGAATTTCAAAAATTTTCAGAAGAAAATGTTGGAGAAGAAGTGTCATAAACAGAACAATGTTTGGCCTGAGCGATTGGAGTTCTAGTCACACGGCCTGAGACAGGATGGGGAGAAGAGTCTCACATAACAGTGCTGCTTTGAGGAGCTTGACTCATGTCTGCTCTGTAGTTTCCTCTCAAGCAACTGGCGAATGATGGTCATTTGGAAATGCCTCTGATGGCACTAGACTAATAAACTCCACATTTAGATGTCCTCTTGGTTTTGGCTTAATGTGTTTAGGATTTCTGCATGTATGGGCATTTAATTATTTGGTGGAAAAGGGATGAGATGAGAAGTGGAGGTGCAGATGTTGATTATCAAGACCGCTTAATTTCTCACTGGCTGTGCCCCGTGCTCCAGAGTCTGGATGTTTCCTGACTCAGTCGCCACGTTAATCAGAGCCTGAACACCAGTCTACTGATGGGACCTTAGAACCGTCTTTATGCAAAGGATAGAATTTCTGACTTTGTAGTGCTTATCAAGGAAAACTTGATGGCCTTTAAAAATACTTGCATTTTGTAAATTGCATAAATTCTTCAAAGGGGATTTACTGTATTCCTATCTTAATTAGTAGTTCCATCTAAATATATGTATATCATACATCAATGTGAAGTTTTTTGAATTATGTTAATTTTTATGTAGAATATATAGTAAATGTAAATCATTTTTTACTGCTAAATATATATTTTATGCATATTGATATAAATATTTACCTCTTAGTATTCAGTAGTACCTTCCCCATTGATGACTTTCTTTTTCTTTTTTTGTCTTATGAAAGTCAGTCATTTTTTTAATTTCTTTGTAAAAAATAAACTTGGGTTTCTGGCCTGTTTGCACTTTGGCCTCAAGTGCATTTATAAAGTACAGTCTCTTGTTTTTTAACTTGTTCTGTTTCATATGCAGTGTGGATAAAAATTACTGAACTTTTTATATTTATGTAAATTTATTTAAAATTGAATTCAAATTTACTACCATATGCCTCAAAGGCTAAACATAATATAGACTATTATAATCATTTATATAAATTGGTTTTAAAAATCAGTTCAATATGTTGAATCAATATGTCATGAATTTCATATCTATATAGTTGTCATCATAGTAAATTCCATGGCGTGTACTTTTACAGCATACAGATCTTAAATAAAATTGAATAGACTTTTCTAGCCTGCATTATGGAGTAACTTCTGTTTCCTTCCAGTTTACTGATTTAGTATTAAACAAGAACCATGCTATGTTTTGTGTATCCATCAAATCAATTTTTAGGAAAGTTTTTCTCTCAGTAATACTTACTGACTGTCCTTCATTTGCTGTTCTTTGTGATACAGGATAACGTGGAAATAAATACTCATTTCAGAGGACTGTTCAAAGAGTGCTCTGCTTTTTCTGTGGGTGTTTGCAAGTCTGTGGCTGCAAATCATTATGAAGCTTGAGGGAAATGACAAAGCATCTTTAAACACGTGTACATCTGTGGATTTAGTTAGTGTGTTTTCTCAGATACTGAGAGTATATTCACTTACCTGTTTTTAGAGCAGATATTTGTTTTTTTCCCCATGTATAAACTTTATAGAAACTTTGTTCTTTAAAATATGTATGTATACACTATTTTATTATTGAAGTATAGTTGATTTACAATGTTATGTTAGTTTCAGGCATACAACATAGTATTTGGATTATAGATTATACTCCATACAAAAGTATTGTAAAATATTGAATATATCTCCATGCTGTACATTACATCTTTATAACAAATCTGTTTATTTTTTGAAATTAGAGAAGTATCTTCATAATCACATAGTTAGGCATCACTAATATACTCTAGGGTTCAAATGTTCTGTAATTCACATGAGTAAAAATTTCAGCACTAGTAGAGTATTGGCAGCTTTTGGAAAGGATATATATATAAGGAAATACTGGTAGACAAAAACAGGCAAACTTATTCTTAAGCAGATCCAAGAATAAGAGTGATGAGTTATAAAATAGTAAATATATTTCCTGTTGTCAAAGTGGGCTTCCCAGTGGTAAAGAATCCACTTGCCAATGCAGGAGACCCGGGTTCAGTCCCTGGGTTGAGAAGATCCCCTGGAGGACGAAATGGCAATCCACTCCAGTGTTCTTGCTCGGAAAATCCCATGGACAGAGAAGCCTCATGGGCTGTAGTCCATGGGGTTGCAAAGAGTCAGACTTGACTTAGAGACTAAGCACGCATTGTCAAAGTGGAACAGGAAGCTCTTTTTTATTCTTAAATGCAGATCTTTTTATGATTAAATTTTATATCACTTAAATTCTGGTGAAAATTTCAAGCAGGAAATTTAATGTAAGCAGGCATTCATACTTTTCGTTGGCCTAAGCAGTGCATTATATTATTATTTCTGTGTAATTATAAAAATAAAGTAATTTTAATATAGCCTAGAAGTTAACTGCTATTTAATGCTTAACGAAATATTTAATGACAGTGTTCTCTTTTCATAACCAACCTGTGTTAATATATTTGACCTGCCACTTTTTATGTTTATGAAGAATTAGAATAACTTATTTGTAAAAGAGTGATATATACCTTTTTTAGGGATTTGTCATTTTCTCTGTTTGCTTGGTATAAATTGGCAATTTAGTATATTTCTGATATTCTTATAGAATTTATTTTCTTAAACAGGTGCTTGTTAAGGTCATTTTTCTGAATCTTTTCTTCATGCATTAAAAATTAGTTAAACATGTAAAAAAAGGTTCACCTTTAAGTGGTCATCTTTCTAAATGCTCCCTTGAACATTATTACCAAAGTCCTCTGTATTCTATGAAGGGAACAAATAGGAATAAAAGAATTAGTATTCTGTCTTAACTTGTTATTTTGGTTCAGTAGGTCAGGGTCTTTAATTTTGTGTTATGCTAGACTTTTATACCTGGATTCTTTTTGTCCTTCTGGCCTTTTTTTACTTTTGTGTGGTTTTGCCTTGTCGAATATAGGTATATTTTGTTTATTTAGACCAGTTTCTAATTGTCTTCGAGAAGGGTTGAAAGCTGAAGACTGGAAGTAATTTATTTTCAGTGTGTATATTTACTGCTGTGCTGTATATACATTTTATATTTATGTCAGGAAAGGGTTGCAGAGGGGTGCTTTGCAGCCACCTTTTCAGCTCTGAATAGCTATTGTGTACATATGGTAAGGTACTGCTGCTTAACAATTAGTAACTGCTTTGATGAAACTAAATTACATGTTTAAGTTCCCATCAGGAAGTCGCTTCACATATCTGTATTAATGTATTCAAGGCTCGAGAAGGAAAGTTAATTTTCCAGCTTAAATATTTAATTCAAGCTTAAAATTTAGTCTGTAATTAGAGCTCCCAAATGGCAGGAACATGGAGTATTTGTCCATTTTAATTAGATTGTTGTTTACCTATTAATTATATATCATATCTTGTCATATAGTTTTGATGGTAACAGATGGTGCTAGGAGTTAGTAAGGGTTTGAACAAAATAAGATTCCACATGATTTATTAAGTTGCACTTTATTAGTGAGTGGTCTTTTTTAGTCAGGGTGTTCTCCCGAATAAGAACTGTGCAACATTTCACTAATTTTGATAGTTATTATTTTGTAGAAATGTTGAAGATTATGTCTGAGACAGTGATGTCTGTTTAGAAACAAAGTGGATTATTTCAGGATTCTTTCTTTTTAAGGAGTATGTACTGTCAGTTCTATATATGAGGTTTAGTGCATTTTGGTAAGATAGCAACAGGGAATCAGAATTTTATTTATTGGTAAAAATGTAGATGTAAGGAATGTTTGTATATATGATAATGGTTTAAGGTCTGAGAAATAATAGGGTGATGATTCAGTTATTTATTTCAAAGACATTCCTTCTCTGCCTATTGAATTTTTAACAGGAAGACAAGATTTTTTGTTTACCAAAATATCTAAAAGCAGACTCTGGTGCCTAGTGAAGTTGATTTGCTGGATTTCCATATTCAAAAAGTTAATGTCAACGAAATAGAATGGCCTTCTAAGTCTGCTTATAGAAGATTTTATAAAATTTTGTGTTAGTAATTCAGCTTCCTAAAATGAATTAGTTGCACAAATGTACATATGCATGCGTGTATAGAGAGAGAAAATCCCAGAGTGGGGAGGGACAGGGGGAGAAGGAAGAGAGGGTTCAGTGTTAACTTTTCAATCTTATGTCCTCTGTCTGAAATGTATTCTAGTCTTTAACAGCACTGACTTAAAAGCACATTTGGTTGCCATTTCTTCAAGTTCTTAGGCCATAAACCTTGGCCAGTGTTTTACAGCAAAAATTAAGTGAAAGGCCCAGCCCCGCTTCTGCTCATTTCAGTATTCACTCTGGAAGGGCCTCCTGATCTGTGTCAGATCTTCAACAGTATGGCCTTCTGTCACCCATGTTACCTTCAGAAAGCAGCATTGTTGGGGTTTGTTTTATCTCAGTTTTATATCTTGGTTTGTCTCCACTTAAACCCTGTCAATTTTTAGAAGTGTCTTTTGGTGTCATAACTGATTTGTCATGAAGGGGCGGTGTTTTAATGTTGAGTGTGCGATTCCGCATGTAACTATAGACTGTTGCAGGTCTCTGATACAGGACTCTCAGTGTATGAAGTGGCCATGTGACAGGAATGCTCACTGTCATGAGGCTTTAGTTTCATGGGCTTTTCCCCCTAGAATGTTGAGTGCTTAAAATCTGACCTCAGATTTTGTGCTGTAATGTTACAATGTAGGAAGGATGCTTTGTTCCACTTACAGTAATTAAAGAGACTATCAAAGGAGAAAATTGTTATTTAGAGTACATATAGCTGTAGTTTGCGGAGAAGGCAATGGCAAGCCACTCCAGTACTCTTGCCTGGAAAATCCCATGGACAGAGGAGCCTGGTAGGCTGCAGTCCATGAGGTCACTACGAGTCAGACATGACTGAGCGACTTCACTTTCCCTTTTCACTTTCACACATTGGAGAAGGAAATGGCAACCCACTCCAGTGTTCTTGCCTGGAGAATCCCAGGGACGGGGGACCCTGATGGGCTGCCGTCTATGGGGTCACACAGAGTCGGACACGACTGAAGTGACTTAGCAGCAGCAGCAGCAGCTGTAGTTTGAAAGTCTGAATTTTAGCATTTCTATTCCTTGTGAAACTGTGGTATTATATATTTTTTAGCAAAATTTATCAGATGTAACATGGGCATACTTCCACACAAAACAGAAAACTAAATTGAAATGTATAAGTTAAATTAATTGCTAATTCATTTTAAATGAAAGAAAAGACAGTTACTTTTATAACGGAACGAGATAACTTGATTTCTTTGTTTCTGAAGCATATGAAATAGAGAATAGATATATTTTGTTTAATCTGGAGAAATAGTGAATGAAGAAATGGTTGGTGATTTTTAACAGAAATAGTATAGTGAAAGCAGAAATGCTGTTTTATTTTAGCAACGCGATTTTCTGTGGGGTTTTTTTTCCCCTCAACTCTTGGCTAACACTTTATCCCTTGGAAAGACCTTTATTTCAGTCACCACCCATGTACATATATAACTTTCCCAAAGAAGATGGCAATAGTGATGATTTTTCTGGTATTACTGAGATTCTTTCTTTCTTTCTTTAAAATAGCAGTAGATGAATACTAGCAAAATGTGGCTGTTGGTGAATCAGTCTTATTGTTTGATGCTGATTTTAAACCTCATTGGATTTTTGGATTCTTTATTTTCTTTTTATTTCATTCAATTGTAGGGTATCACTATACAATGTGATGGGTTCAAAGTTAAAAACAATGCGTGAGAAGGGTGTTTAAGAGTTAAGAAGTCATGAATTGACGTATGGACGCTAATTTGTTTTTAACTACAGAGTTTAAAAAAGAGCATTTTCCTGTGCTGAGTGCTTCAGATAGAGATGAAGATTTGATGAGGTGCTCCTCACTGATGGTGGGGCACCCATGATGAGACAAGAAGCCTGGTGAAGGGAGTGGGTGGGTGGAGACTTGAAGTTTCTTAGAAGTGCTCGGGCTTCTCAGACATTTCTTTCCATGTCTCTGCTTTTGTTTTTCTGCTTCCTTTGAATAAGATGACCTTGACTGGAGCTCGTACCCAACGTTTCTTCAAGATTCAGTTCAAATTGTCTTTCTTCTATCAAATACCTTAACTTACTCCTTTCTTGGCACTTTGTTTATACTCTTGTCATGTTGAATTAAAAATACGTGTTTACATTTCTGTGTTCTTTACTGTTAGCTCTTGTGGCTTAAGGGCAGTATCTGAATTATATTTTTGCCTCTAGTGTTTTTAGCACAGTTGAGGGGTCATAATAGACTCCGGTTGAAGGAATGAATAAAAGCATTTCATGTCATAGGACGTGGCTGTAATAAGAGTTAGAATGCTGTGGATCTATGTGGGCCCTTGTGAATTTTTTTTGACTTTTAAATAATAACCTTTTTTTTAAATAAAATGTCTGGGAAGTCCGTTTTATTCATTTTTTCCCCATCCCCTCCTCCCCAAAATAAATGATTTTTATTTTTTGCTGACATGTAGGCGTTCCATGTTTTTGGTAAAGATATTACAGTTGAGCAACATAGGATTGTGTACAGTTTAAAACTACTTATAGTTCTCTCCTCAGAGACGACCATTTTTTCTTGTTTGTATGTTCTTCTGGATTACCCTCCTTCCATTTTTAATACCTTTCTGTCTTTCTCCTTTTATTTTCTTTTAAAACTTTTTATCTATCTAAGCCCTTTAAAGGTGCTTTTGAAATACAGGTTCATTGTTGGAATTCTTCTCAGACGGCAGAATGTGCTTTGATAATCACAGCAGACATTTTCAGTACTTCAGGTTGGACTTTTCTTCGTTTTGAAATTTGTTTTGCTCTTGCTTCTGTGATACTGCACATTCCTGATTGTTTCCTGATTGATTATCGTATCTCTTTGAGCTTCTTTTCCTCTGCCTGGTTTTTAAGTGTTTGCATTTCTCAAGATCCAGTGCTTTCTCCATCATCTTCCAGGACTTCAGGAAGCACCTTCGCGTGACTCTCTAGTTGGCAGCTCCAGCCGAGAGGACTGTTGACCCCCACATCCACTTACCTCACTATGTACGTTTACTGTGTACGTGGCATTTCTGTACTTAGCTTTTCCAGAAGTTCTTCAGATTCAGCAGATCTACAGTTAAATCTATTCTGTTCTTGCTTTGTTTGGTTGTCTTCTAGTTTTTCTAGTTTCAGTAAGTAATATCTTTCTTTGCAGTTGTGCAACCAGAAAACTCTTAATTATCATATTCAATCCATCAACAAATGCCCCTGAGTCATATTCTAAATATTTATATAGTTATGGATCTCCTTATGGAGAAGGAAATGGCAACCCACTCCAGTATTCTTGCCTGGAGAATCCCAGGGACGGGGGAGCCTGGTGGGCTGCCGTCTCTGGGGTCACACAGAGTCGGACACGACTGAAGTGACTTAGCAGCAGTAGCAGCATGGATCTATTTTGGAATTAATTTTGATCTGTTAATGTGTTTATCTCTCCTTATACAGATCTTACACGTTTAAATAACTATAGATCTATTGTGGCTTTTCCATCTTGCAAAGCTATTTCCTTCATTGTGTGCGGCTTAAATAAATCCTAGGTGTGCTCAGGCAGTTTAGGGCTTCAGTACGTTTGTTCACTCTGCCACTTTCTGCCTTCACAGTCCCTTTGGAATATCTATTAGTACTGCATTAGAGGTACCGATTACTTTGAGGAGAATTTATATTGTCTCAATAACGAGTCTTCTCATCCAGGAACATGTTGTGCATCTTGATTTAATCAAACACTGTTTACACCTTTCAAACGAGTCGCACATTTTCTCCATCAGTGTTTTTCACAGTGTATGACGGTTGTCGCTGCTGTTGTCCAGGGAGAGCTCCTTTATTTTCTTTGTGCTTCATCTACTGTTCGGTATAGTCCCTGGCACTGCACTTTAATACTTACTGACTTTCAAGCAGTTTCGGGTATTTTTTTTTTATGCTTGTAGTTTTAAGCATTTTATAAATTAAAAACATTTTTAACATGTTTTTGTAGATAAATGACAGTTGTAAATTATATTTTTTTCCTTTTAAATTTTATACTTCTTGTTTTGTATATTTGACCTATTGGGGTAGCTAAAATCTCCTTAACGGTATTGAACAAAATAGCCAATATCTTGACTATCTATTAAAGTAATGCATTTATGTTTTACCATTATATCTGCTATTTGTGTTTCTTTTCTACCCTAACAAATGCTCTATTAAGGAATGGAAGGTGTTTCTTTGTTTGTTTGTTTTTGCTTAGGTCGTTTTTTAATTAGGAATGACTATTAAATTTTATCAAACGTTTGCTACATTTAATGAAGTGATATTATGATCTTTTCTTCTTTAGCTTACTTAGAAAATCTATTAACTGATTATATAATATTAAATTGCCCTTGCATTTCTGGAAAGAACCCTTCTTGGTCATGATATCCTGTGAGTTCATTTATTCTTGTGCTCTCTTTGTCATGTTTTGGTGTTACAAAATCATGCTAACATAAAATAATTTGGGACATTTCCCTTGCTTACAGGTTATTTATAGTAGGAATTATTAACTTTTCGGTTCAGTTTAGTCATGTCCAGCTCTTTGTGATACTATGGACTGCAGCATGCCAGGCCTCCCTGTCCTTCACCAACTCCCAGAGCCTGCTCAAATGCATGTCCATCGAGTCGGTGATGCCATCCAACCGTCTCATCCTCTGTCGTCCCCTTCTCCTCCCGCGTTCAATCTTTCCCAGTATCAGGGTCTTTACCAATGAGTCAGTTCTTCACATCAGGTGGCCAAAGTATTGCATCTTCAGCGTCAGCAACAGTCCTTCCAAAGAATATTCAGGACTGATCTCCTTTAGGATGGACTGGTTGGATCTCCTTGCAGTCCAAGGGACTCTCAAGAGTCTTCTCCAACACCACAGTTCAAAAGCATCAATTCTTTGGCACTCAGCTTTCTTTATGGTCCAACCATCACATCCGTATTTGACTACTAGAAAAACCATAGCTTTAACTGGACAGACGTTTGTCTGTAACGTAACGTCTCTGCTTTTTAATGTGCTGTCCGTGTTGGTCATAGCTTTTCTTCCAAGAAGCAAGTGTCTCTTAATTTTATAGTCGCAGTCCCCACCTGCAGTGTATTTGGGGCCTAAGAAAGTAAAGTCTGTCACTGTTTCCATTGTTTCCCCATCTATTTGCCATGAAGTGATGGGACCAGATGCCATGATCTTATTTTTTTTTTTTAATTTATTCAGTTTTTAATTGAAGGATAATTGCTTTACAGAATGTGGTCTTAGCGTTTTTAATGTTGAGTTTTAAGCCAGCTTTTTCACTCCTCTTTCACTATCATCAAGAGGCTCTTTAGTTCCTCTTTGCTTTCTGCCATAAGGGTGGTGTCATCTGCATATCTGAGGTTATTGATATTTCTCCCAGCAGCGTTGATTCCAACTTCATCTAGTCCAGCATTTTGCCTGATGTACTCTGCATATAAGTTAAATAAGAAAGGTGACAATATACAACCTTGACATACTCCTTTCCCGGTTTGGAATCAGTCTGTTCCATGTCCGGTTCTAACTGTTGCTTTTTGATCTGCATACAGATTTCTCAGGAGGCAGGTGAGGTGGTCTGGTAGTCCCATCTCTTTAAGAATTTTCCACAGTTTCCTGTGATCCACACAGTCAAAGGCTTGAGCATAGTCAATGAAGCGGAAGTAGATATTTTACTGGAATTCTCTTGCTTTTCTGTGATCCAGCAGATGTTGTCAGTTTGATCTCTGGTTCCTCTGCCTTTTCTAAATCCAGCTTGAACATCTGGAAGTTCATGGTTCATGTACTATTGAATCCTCACTTGGAGAATTTTGAGCATTACTTTGATAGCGTGTGCTGCTGCTGCCACTAAGTCGCTTCAGTCCTGTCCGACTCTGTGCAACTCCAGAGACGGCAGCCCACCAGGCTCCCCCATCCCTGGGACGTTCTAGGCGAGAACACCGGAATGGGTTGCCATTTCCTTCTCCAATGCATGAAAGTGAAAAGTGAAAGTGAAGTTGCTCAGTTGTGTCCAACTCTTTGCGACCCAATGGACTGTAGCCCACCAGGCTCCTCTGTCCATGGAATTCTCCAGGCAGGAGCACTGGAGTGAGTGCCATTGCCTTCTCCAGATAGCCTGTGAGATGAGTGCAATTGTGCGGTAGCTTGAACATTCTTTGGCATTGCCTTTCTTTGTGATTGGAATGAAAACTGACCCTTTCCAGTCCTGTGACCACTGCTGCGTTTTCCAAATCCACTGGCATATTGAGTGCAACACTTTGACAGCATCATCTTTTAGGATTTGAAATAGCTTTAAGGGTTGTTCAAATTTACCCATAGTGCCTTTGGTTGGGAGTGAGGGATGTTGTGATATTAAAGGAAAATCTTTTACTGCATTTCTAATTATCTTCTAAAATTTTGGGTTGTCTTCAGAATCTTCATAGCACAGTTCAGAGTGTGGATTTAGAAACCTATCCATTTCACATCGTTCTTTTTCCTTTTATTTGGCTCTTCACATTTTGGGACACAAAGTTGTAGATAGTGCTCCTTTTAACCCCTGTATTTAAAAAAAAAAACGCCTATTTGGATATGGTGTGTCCTCTTTTCTCTTTCTAAAAAAAAGTTAAGGATTTTTTTTTTTTTGCTTTAATTAATTTGTTCTTAACCTTTCCATTGTAAAAATGGAATCCTGCTGAAGAAAACTATAGAAAGAAATATATCTATATTAGTGAGTTATTATAAGAGAAACATGGTTGTAGTGATCATCCAGGTCAAGCAGGGATCTTGCCAGCCCCTGCAGAAACCCTTCCATGTGTTTTAAGCATCCTTTTCTCTCCCACATTAGCCACTTTTCTGACTTTCAGAATAATAAGTTATTTAATTTTCACCCACATAGTCCTGTCCAGGCACAACAGTTGGGTGTTGCCTAATTTTTTAAAAACTGTCTTTGCCTTTAAGTCTTTCTTAGCCTGTAGTTCCTCTCTCCAGTTCTTTCTTTTCTGTACAAATGATCTTCTGAAGAATCTGGGCTGTTTGACCCATAGAGTTCTCATGGTCCAAGTAAACATTCTGTTCTGTATTTTCTTCCGGTTGGCAGGTACACCAGAACTTGACTGGATTTAGGCTTAATTTCTTAGGCAAGATTGTAGGTGCTATTGGTTTCTTTCATCAGGAGGCAGGTACCACCTCTCTGTCACTTTAACTTTGGCAGCACTGATGTGCAAAGCCTAATGTGTCCAGTCGTTATTTCCTTTGTTATGTAATGTTTTCCTTATGTAACCCATTGAGAAGTGAATTTTATTTCAATTTCTGGTTATCTAACAAGTATTTTTTGACATTAGAAATTTCTAGATTTGTTTCGTGGTCAGGATATGTGGGCTCTACATTTCTACAATGTATTAAGATTACCTTTGTCTCTCTTTCCTGGGTTTCAGCAGACAAGCACTTCATTTTCAGGCTTCCCTTGTGGCTCAGCTGGTAAAGAATCCACCAGCAGTGTGGGAGACCTGGGTTCGATCCCTTGGTTGGGAAGATTTCCCTGGGGAAGGGAAAGGTTCCCCACTCCATTATTCTGGCCTAGAGAATCCCACGGACTGTATAATCCATGGGGTCGCAAAGAGTCAGACGCGACTGAGTGACTTTCACTATTCCTTATGCAAATTTTCAAATGTTCACACTGGCATTTGTAAACAACTTTTATTTTTCTTTTGCTTGTGGTTTAAATATTTTATATTGAAATATTAAATCAAATTTTTTAGTGTTTTCTTCAAATGTTCTAGGAAAGATTCTAGTTTCTTTTTCAACAATGTGATTAAGAGACAGTGTGATTCTGCATATGACTGAGAACAGGGTTGACATAAATCTGGGTCATGGCCTCGTCTTGTGTGCCATCCACTTTTGTACAGCACACAAACCAAGAAAGGCTTTCACATTTTTAATGAAAAAATAAAAAAGATAAGTATATTTTGTGGCACATGAACATTTATTTGAAATTTAATTTTCAGTGCCTGTATATAGAGCTTTACTGAAGTATAGCCATGCTTATTATTTATATCAAAATTGAGTAAGTTAGGAAAGAGACTGGTCCACAAAACATAAAATTATACCTGTGTGGCCCTTTGCAGAGTCAGTTTGCTAACCTCTGGCAGTGAAATGTGGAGAAGGCAGTGGCACCCCACTCCAGTACTCTTGCCTGGAAAATCCCATGGACGGAGGAGCCTGGTGGGCTGTAGTCCATGGGGTCGCGAAGAGTCGGACACAACTGAGCGACCTCACTTTGACTTTTCACTTTCATGCATTGGAGAAGGACATGGCAACCCACTCCAATATTCTTGCCTGGAGACTCCCAGGGATGGAGGGGCCTGGTGGGCTGCCGTCGATGGGGTCGCACAGAGTTGGACATGGCTGAAGCGACTCAGCAGCAGCAGCAGCACTGTAATGCACCCTTTCTCCTTGTGTTCCTCGTCTACCTTTGGTCTGCTGTTCATAACCAGTAATTTGTTATGGGGCTATGTAAAAAATCGCCAGATTTAACTGCGTGAATTCAACCTTGCTTGTGACCGTTAATTTTTGACCACGTTGAAGTCGATTGTCCTTGTAGTATAGTTTTGTCTTCTGTGTATAACTGTTGAAAGCTTTAAAAAGAGAAGCCCCTTTGATATTGATGGTGTGCTATTAATGTTGCTTTCCCTCAATTTCATTCAGACAGTCTTAGCCATTATTAATATTAAATTGTATGCTGATTGCAGCCATGAAATTAAAAGACGCTTACTCCTTGGAAGCAAAGTTAGGACCAACCTAGATAGCATATTAAAAAGTGGAGACATTACTTTGCCAACCAAGGTCCGTCTAGTCAAGACTATGGTTTTTCCTGTGGTCATGTATGGATGTGAGAATTGGACTGTGAAGAAAGCTGATCGCCGAAGAATTGATACTTTTGAACTGTGGTGCTGGAGAAGACTCTTGAAGACTCTTGAGAAGACTCCAAGACTCTTCCTGGACTGCACGGAAATCCAACCAGTCCATTCTAGAGGAGATAAATCCTGGGTGTTCATTGGAAGGACTGATGCTAAAGCTGAAACTCCAATACTTTGGCCACCTCATGAGACGAGTTGACTCACTGGAAAAGACTCTGATGCTGGGAAGGATTGGGGGCGGGAGGAGAAGGGGATGACAGAGAATGAGATGGATGGATGGCATCACTGACTCGATGGACATGAGTTTGAGTGAACTCTGGGAGTTGGTGATGAACAGGGAGGCCTGGCGTGCTGTGATATATGGGGTCGCAAATAGTCGGACACAACTGAGTGACTGAACTGAACTGAACTGAATGTAAGGTGTTAATTTTATATTGTGCAGTCTGTTAAGTTTGTGTTTTCTGTAGAGTTTCTTTTTCCATAAAATCAAACTGCAATTTGAATAGACATGTTGATTGTTAAGATCATTCTGAGAGCAAATCCTCTGAGGTTTTGGGAACATGATTTTAATTTTATTAAAGATTCACTGTTAGAATTGACTTTCCTTATGGATAAAGTATTAGTTTGTTGATTTAAGGTATTTTAAAATAGAATTTTGGCAAACTAGGGTTCTTGAAAAAAAGTCTAATCTTGTAATAATTTTTTATAGGTAGAAAGAATAATTTGGCTGTATTAAAACAAGACAGCAGGCCCCAAATGGAGTCAGTTATGCTAAGCCCCATGTAACCAAACTGAGACAACTAATTTTAGTTTTGGCTCTCCCAGAAATGAAATCTTAACCTAGTCAGTCAAGAATTACCTACTAAACACTAGACTCTTGCTCGCCCCTAACGAAGAATGTATGTGTGTACTCAGTTATGTGCAGCTCTTTTGCGACCCAGTGGACTGTAGGGTGCCAGGCCTCCCTGACCATGGAATTTCCAGGCAAGAATACTGGCTTGGGTTCCCATTTCCTTCTTCAGGGGATCCAGGTATCTTCCAGGGGTTGAACCTGCACCTCTTCCTTGTCCGGCATTGGCAGGCAGTTTCTTAACCACTACTGGCTCCACCCGGGAAGTCCTACATTGGGGTGATCTTGCCGTAACCAGTCTTAGGTGCCTGGTAAACCTCCTTCTTCCTGCTTGCTTCTGCATGTAAAAATCTCTCGTTTTTATACACTTCCTTGGCATTCCTTTCTGTCTGCTAAATGGGATGGTGCCCAACTTGTATTTGTTGGATAAAACCAGTAAGATCTTTAAAATTTACTCAGTTGAATTTTGCTTTTTAATAGCTATTATAACCATGTAAATGGGTTACTCTAATTCACAAGAGAGAAGAATTTGTATCATGAGAATTTCTACTGTTTTTGTAACATAGTTTGCTGGGTAATCAGGAAGCCAGGACTGACCTTTCCTTAAGGGTCCAGGATCACTGTGTTTTATTTTGGTATATGGCTGTGTCTTTCTCTGTATCTGTATCCTGTTTTACTTAAATTTCTAATATTTATGCCTGACAAATTATCTTATGTAAAATATTACCTTCTAATGTTTTTAACTTTCTATGGCAGTTACTTATGCTCAGATACCAAAAAAGAAAAGACCAGAAGGTGACTCCCAGTGAAAATTGCAGTGAAAAGTGAGCAAAATGTTTCCATTTTCATGCTTGCTAGGATCAGTGCACGTTGTGACACTTTATAGAAAGGTTTTATATATTTATATATAAAAACATACACTTATTGACACACAAACTTCTAATCCCATGAATAATTACGTGTAACTGGGAATGTTAATTCATTTAAGCCATTGTGTGTCAAAGCAGCCCTGAGAGATAAGTAGCCACCACTCTGTTCTTTTCCTTAATACACTGTTCTTTTCCTAAATACACTTATATTTATCTTGTTTTAAAAGTTGTTCATGGAAAATTTTTTCATTTTTCTTGTGATTAATTCTTGATTTTGCACTCACTTTTTCTGGTTTTGTAACCAGTGATAGTTAGAATCAATACTTGTTTTACTAGTAATTTAAGCGCTTATCAACATATGTTTTTCATTCATGTTAAGCAATAAATTTTTATTTGCTTCAACTTTTCCTATGTATGTGTTTACCAATGTCTTAAATGTTCCTTCTGCTTGTTTATGCTTTTTCTATTCTTACTTTTCACACTTATGAAAAAAATAGAAATGGTCAGTGAGTCTAACTCACTTTTGTATGTAAATTATTGCTCTAAGGTCAGTTAATAATGCTCATTCCCTGTTGTTAGGGCTTCCCTTGTGGCTCAGCTGGTAAAGAATCTGCCTGCAATGCAGGAGATCTGGATTCGATCCCTCGCTTGGGAAGATTCCCCTGGGGAAGGGAAAGGGTACCCACTCCAGTATTCTTGCTGTTAAGGAATTTTATAATCTGTAACAATCTTTTTTGAAAAGTTTTTCTAAGTAGTTATTTAATAAAAATAATTATAAAATTTGAAAAAGAGTCGCTCTTTTGATAAACAACTCTGTTTTAAGATTATCCTTTGAAAATATCACTTGTGATCCATTGCATTCTAATAAGCGTTTGGGGGCAGGAGAGAAAGATATGCAGAAAGGCATGTCCTGATCAACCCCGTGCTTGTGGATACAGTTGTGTAGAGAGTATGCACGGTGGTGTTGGAGGCAGGCTCGGTCGCTATCATATATCATGGGAAGCAGTAGGGAGGACCTGAGTTCCGGTGGGTACTGACTAGACATGAAGAGAAGATGGTAATGAAAAGGAAGTTTAAACCATTGGAGATTGCCTTCTTTTGGTAGATAAGAAGCTTAAATATCAATAATTTTGTATAGTTCAGCTTACTACGTTCATTATCAGCTTGTGGTAGTAAGGAAAAACATCACTGTAAATACTTAAAATGAAGACAGATACTGAATAGCTGTAGTATTTATAAGGAGAAGGGAGTCAGTGACACTAGAATGGAAAGATTTTATGGAGGAAGTTGATGTGTTTTCTAATATCCACCTTGTTATACACCCTTTCAGATCTAGCTTGGCTCCCATTTGTGTAAAAGCTTTTACTCAGCACCCAGATGGCAGAAAAGTTCTCCCATGCTGGGAGAGGGTGAAGAACCTGTGTATTCATTTGTCATCAATCTTTGTTACTTTTCTAGAACATGTTCCTGAATATCACACGTTCTTATTCTTCTTGTCCAGAATGTGTTCAAACTAAGCTTCCTGGATAAAAGTTCCTAGTACTTTTTTTTAACCTTTCCCCTGTCCTTTCAGGACAAGCACCAGCTCTGGTCAGTGATCAGCCAGTGATCAGCTCTGGTCACTGATTGCATTAGTTACCGGTTTCCTGTAGAGCTCTGAGCAAAGCTTCCTAAATTACTCCTCTGTGAGCTAACATAAACCATGGTGGCTCTTTTTGTTTTTGTTTTCAGAAAATGTTTTGGGGTGAGTTCCTTTTAAAAGAATGGATTAGCAAAATGGTAAACAATGGGCTTTGGTAAAGGACTTTTTGTATTGACCTCTTTATAATGACCGTGGGCTGCCATTTAAATCTTAGGTTACTTCCTGTAGTCTTTTCTCACCAGATATACTTATGCTCCTGTGGAGTGGGGATTTTATTTGAAGTGTCTTTAAATTTAAGAGACATGTGAGTGAAAGTTGTCTATAAAAATAGCACATGTCTTATAAACAGAAGATACTACACCCACCGTAGTAGGCTGAATGATAGGGTTTAAAGCAAGGGAAGAGTAGTTGTTCATGGTTGATTCAACTAGTCTCCTGTTGTTGAACATTTGGGTGGTTTCCAGTATTTTGCTTTAATTAAAAATATTGTAATGGATGGCATCACCGACTCTGTGGACATGAGTTTGAGTGAACTCCGGGAGTTGGTGATGGACAGGGAGGCCTGGCGTGCTGTGATTCATGGGGTTGCGGAGAGTCGGACACGACTGAG